>NC_046164.1:80814572-81517072 GCF_011064425.1 Rattus rattus | reverse complement strand
AAAACAAAATAAACAAACAAAGCAAGAACACCATGTATTTGATATAGCAAAGGACAATCTAATCCTCCTTTCTTAATAACCCCCATCTATTCTGCATTCTTTTGGAAGAACACAATAGAAGAAAAAACACAAGGTCTTTATTACATTATGCCTGTGACTAGCACGATTCAAAGTGATTAGGGCAGAATGCTTGCCAGGCATTACAAACATTTAAAACTGTGCATTTGTGCCAAGTGAAAAGGGTTCATTCTATTCTTTCCTGGGCTCATAAGGAAATATGCACTTGCTTAAAAGGGTCATTCAGCTGCCAAGGAAATAATAACCTCAGGTTTGCAGAATAAATAACACTTTAGTCTATGTTCCAATTCACAGTATCAAGATCAGCAATGTGTGCCCTGTGTCTACAGAAGAACTCACAGAGCTTGCACACAAGGTCTAATTTACCGATGCAATAAAGAAAGAGTGGGCGCTTCAATGTCTGCTTTGCAGGTGGTAAAGACATAAGGCAGAAGGGTGTCAGTATTGTTCAAGGTCACACAGACACTCCCACTCTTAGTGCACATAAATGCCTGCTGTAGCAGGAATCCAAACAATAAAATAAAATGGCTCTTTAGTCTGGAACCAATCATTTGCCAGCCCTTCACAACATATATTTCTGTTTTCTTTCTGCTAGCATAATTATTTAAATTTATAAGGTAATTTTATTTTCTTATCCATCACCGTTCACGCACATTTAAATTTTTCCTTGAAATGATATTCCGGTGCCATAGAGAAAAAATTGATTGTGTTGTGTTTGAAAGAATTAGGTGCCCAATTTAAAAAGCAATTATTCTCATTGCCATCTTATTTGGCAGGAAGCTGAGAGATGGAGATGGGCCTGGGCTGTAGGAACACAGTCACAGTAAAGACGGGCAGGGGAAGAGCTTCAAGCCAGGAGTTGTCTGAAATGCTGAGGCAGGTCCTACATGTGCTGGAGAGTCCTGAATTTATGTAAGCTTCCTATCTGAGTCCCTAGCTCCTCACTATACAAACACCCAAGCCATTGGATCAGAGTGCTTAGCTGTGCTGAATTGTTAAGAGAAATAAGAAACTATATTGTCTACAGGGAATGCCCAAGTTTCTGTTTGTTATTTGTTTGTTTTAATATTAATTTCAATTAATTATCGGGTCTTCATTGGGCTAAACCAAACCCAAATACAGGCCAAATCTTACAACCCCTCAATATGTAGGCTTCGCATAAGATCAAACTCCATCTCAAGCTTCCTGATTCCCACTGAGGTCGGTGCTTTTCTTTCTAGGCTGACCAAGCAAACCGTTGGCTCCTCTCTGTGGAATGTCTGCTGTGAGGATAACCCTTGAGCCGTAACAGAACTGGAGAGTCCCTGCTAGAGCTCCACAGTAGAGATGGCTGCTTTGTCACATGTGGCCTTAATACATTAGTCCACTGTTCCTAAATGAGTTCCAACCCTTCACATGGGCATAAACAAACCATTCTAAGGAGGCTCTATCATTCTCATCAATGAGCTTTCTTTCCCTGTGGTATTAGCTTGGCCACTTTCAGCATGATGCAGTTAGACTCCTGTTCAGCAGCTTACTGGCAAACTTCAGATAAACTTGCATCACACCCTTGTCACCTCAGTGACAGGAATGTAAAAGATAAGCCTGTGTCTTATCTAGGGTTCTACTGCTGTGAAGAGGCACCGTGACCAAGACAACTCTTATAAGGGCAAACATTTAATTGGGGCTGGCTTACAGTTTCAGAGGTTCAGTCATTATCATCATGCTGACAAGCATGGCAGCATCCAGGCAGGCACGGTGTTAGTGGAGCCAACAGTTCTACAACTTGATTCAAAGGCAACCGGAAGGATACTGGCTTCTGCTGGAAGTGGGCGGTACATGAACACAGGAGACCTCAAAGCCCACATACACAGTGACACACTTCCTCCAACGAGACCACACCTCCTTCAGTGATCCTACACCTCCTAATAGTGTTACTCCCTATGGTAAAGCATTCAAACACATGAATCTCTGAGAGCCACACCTATTCAAACCACCACAGAATGCAATCAAGAAACACAAGTGACTAGACACTAGCAGTGGCAAGTCAGTAGCAAGTACTAGTGTCAAGACACTAGCAGTGGCAAGACAGCCTACAAGAATGTTCTGCTCATGTTGCCAAGCAAGTGGCAGTGCCATAATTTAGACTTAAGCAAACCAAACCCCTTGTGTTGAACTGGATCAGCCATGGATGGCTCCACCCATGCTGGGGCTGCTGCTGTCTCCTTCACTTACACAGGCCCACACTTTCTTCTTAATTCCTTAATTTTCTTCTGAGCCTGTCTTTCCTCTATTTGAAATCTACCAGGAAAGCAGGATATGCACATGAGCAGAAAAGTCATGTGGAAAAAGTAAAAAAAAAAAAAAACAAATTTCATATTTTTGACCTTGAAGAGGAAAGAAAAATCCTTACTGCTATATATACAGGCTAGGGAGACCAGGTCAGTAAGAAGCTATTTGAGATGATGTTTCCACGTCAGGCTGAAAAGGATTACCTAGACCTTCTGACCTCTGGCCTCTAGCACCCAAGTTGTGAGGTTATAGGCACGGGTCACATTACCTAGTTTTGTTCCTTGCAATTTTTTGGTTTTCTACAGACATCACCTTGGTGACTCACCATTTAGATAAACTCCATCAGAGCTGGAACCTGGTATCAACCCTACAGGGAAAGGGCAGATTTGCCAGAATGGCCCCCATTTCAAGTTCCCAGCACAAAGTGGACAATACAAGGTAACTGAGGGAAGCCAGGGCGTGAGCTCAAGACAACAACCTGGAAAAAAGCTTGAAGCAGAGACTGTGGAAGAACAGAGCTTATCAAGTTCTTCCTGCTAGTTTGTCAGCGTGCTTTCTTATATAGGTTGGGCTCACACGCCTAGGGATGGCACTGCTCACAATGGGCTGGGCTCTCCTGCATCACCTAGCAACTTAAAAAAAAAAAAAAGGCCTCACAGACATGGCCACAGGCCAGTCTGATTGAGGCAATTTTTCAGTTATGGTTCCCTCTGCCCAGGTGACTGTAGGCTTGTGCCAAGCTGACAGCTGAAGCTAATTATGACATTTACTATTACTGGTTTATGATAACAGGCACAGTTCCAGAGCAAACAAATGGAGGAGATTATTGGGGCAAAGTGGGGGAGGGCGTTTTTCAGGTGCACGTGGACATTTCTAGTATGCTTCCACTCAGCTTGCTTTTCTGGAGGTTTCCAGTATACCTTGGAAGCGTTCCCCAAAGGCCCACCTGTTGAATCTTGATCACTAACTGCTGGCACTACTGGGAGGTGATGGTGCCTATAAGAAGTGTGGCCTAGGCTAGCCTCTTCTCTCCTTGCTTCTGGCTTTTGTGAGGCAGGTATCTTGGTTCCACAATGTGCTTAGCATCATGATATGTTGTCTCACTACAAAAGCAGTGAACCCAGATAAGCGTAAAAAGAAACCTCTGAATCCATGATGCAAACTAAACTTGTTCTCTCTTTCTATCTCAAGTACTCATTCCTGTGTGGAAAGCTGACTGAGATTAATTACACGTGCTATTCCTGTAGAGCTCATGGCAGCCTGCTAACCAGGCCCCAAGATTCTCCCACTTGCCTAAACTTGGGCTGAGCCAAGGCGGATTTATTACAAATAACCTAAGATGGTCCTCTCAATGCCACGCACTCAGGGAGTCAGAGTGGTCTTCAAAGCTCTGTACCAGGAACCAAGGTTAGCAGCGAAGATGTATTTCAATGGCTGTTAGAGGCTCCAACTGTTTGGTAGAATGCCCAGCATTTGCATTTTGCAATGAACTTCACATATCAGAATCATGTGTCACCTGCAGGAATTGTCTTGTGGCTTTGATGGGTCAAAAGAGAAGCTTCCAACCTCCCTAAACATAGGCCAAGGGGCTTGGACTGCACCATGATTTATCCCATTCTAACTTGGTGGGTAAGCTTGCTCCAAAGCCATTTGAAACCTGGGATCCTGTACAACATCCTTACCAAGTGTCAGTGAACACAGAGGGCAATGTGCCTCCAACTTTGCATTCTCCTCTCCCACTCGTGATCTTTCTCTGCCAGACCAGCTACATTGCACATAGAATGAGGAGCAGAGGAAGGGAGAGATCTGTGGCTGATGTAGAGAGAGGTTGTGCAGTTAGAGACTCGGCCCTTCAGGACCCGGACTCCTCACAGTGGCTACTGCCCAAAGTTACGGCAAACATTTACTCTACACAAAACCCTCAGCCTGCTGAGAACACCTTCCTATGGGTGTGAGGTGGTATTTTAGAACATAAGGGAAGATTGAGTTTGTTTTCCTCGTATTCCCGCACTCTCTGTGTGGGAAAGCACCTAGTTTATTTTGATGACATTTTTGTCTCTAGTTAAAGTCTGCCTGTGATCTGCACACAAGTAGGCAACATTCCTGGGGCACAGCCTAGGCAGTATCTATCCAGCTGGTTGTCATCCTTTTCAACAACCGTGATGGAAACATACAATTTTTTTTAAACCCTGATTTAACTTTTCCCCCTAGTCCCTCGTCACTGCAGATAGAGCCTTTAAAATAAACAATTTTTTCTACAACACCCAAATTACAGGCTGATAGACCAGAGAGTCTCAGGGACTTTGACACCTACAGGAAATGTGTTCATATAAATTCCCATGTGTGTATAGCCATTCATGTGTTGGTCTAGAAACAAATATTGCTCCAATACCAAAAAAACTTTTTTGGCCAGGTATTAGCCAGTACATTCTCCATTGCTGAAACGATTACAAATCAATTCTGCCACAAGGTAGAGAGAGCCAGCCAAGAGGCGGTTACACCTTTCAAGATGTCCTCTTCAATGCTCAAGCCCTCAAAACTTTTTAGGAAGACTCCTCCCGTCTGCTGCCCTGTGGTACTGGGAAAGTTAGATTAGCTTTCTCAGCCTATTTCCCCATCAGCAAAGTGAAGCTATTAACACGTTGCAGGGACTGCTGTGAAAATGTAATGAGATAACATTGTATGTGAGTCACCTCGTCTCCAGGTCAGGGCCACCACGGGCTTGATACATGATAGGTCCTTGGCCCGCCCCAGAGAGGTGCTTTCCTGATTACCAGTCCTCACCACCTATATTCTCCACACTGCTGTGCTTTGCAATTTCCAGCCGTTTTAGCAGCATGACCCTCCAGCCCAGAGATAAGATGCCATGGAATTGCCTCTGCTACTCCGACTGTGGTCCCAATTTGATATATGACTAAGGCAGTCAGATGCTTTGCCAATGTTAGTAATTCCATCCTATACACATCTCCATTATACCCCACAGCTACGAATGCTGTCCTCTCTGGCCTGGCTGTGAGTCCATAGCACAAAGCAATGCAGGACACTGAAGTAAGCTAGCTTTGCAGCTTGCCAGCCCCTCGCTCGTCATTCCCCTGCCTATCTACAGCCACACAAGAATGTTTTCTTCCTAGAAGGCAGGCCTTCAGCTCCTGTGAGAGCGAGTGCCTTTCCATGGGCCATGCCTGGCTAGAGCTGTTCTGGGAAGGTACATTTCTAGTTCCCATGCAGAGGCCTTGGGAAAGCTATGGGGAAATGAATCCCATACAAACCCAGCCTCTTGGCTCTCAACTTGTGGGTGCCCAACTTAAACATCAACATCACATTATCTGAAAACACAAAGTCCTGGGTTCTGCCTAGACCTTCTGATTCAGAAATACTGGACATCCTCCAAGGCTCATGACATCCTGGTCTGCTTGGCACCACACCACCACCACCACCACCACCACCACATCTCATCATCCCATCTCATCTCTCTCTCTCTCTCTCTCTCTCTCTCTCCCTCTCCCACGGTCTCAGTCTATTGCTTCAGAAGCAGAAGATCTTGAAAACCCTGCTCATTCCTGTTCTTCCAAATTGAGCTCATGATTCCTTTCAACAGACATTGCCTCTTTAGAGTCTACAGCATCTCTACCTGGAGACCCTCTAACAACAGCTTGAAGTCGACAGCTTCTCTAACTAACAGGGTACTCTCAGAACCAGAAAAGATGGTTCAAATCACTCTCAGAGGCAGTGGCCCACACAGCTCACCTGGATGATGCATTGTTCTTCCCAGGGCTGCATAGTGCTGCTGATCATAAGTATCCACTTTATTCACTCACTGGTTTCATGCACTGACCATTGAGTGCTTTCTGCACCTCAGGAGTACAGCAGTCCAATCAGACTTCCCACGTGAGTTTTCATGAATGTGTTTTGGTTCTCGACAGGGTCTTGCTACGTAGCCTGGACTGGCTTTGAAGGTGTGATCCTCCTGAAGCTACTTCTGTAGTGCCAGAAATACAGGCAGGGGGCTGGAGAGATGGCTGTTCTTTCAGAGGTCCTGAGTTCAATTCCCAGCAACCACATGGTGGCTCACAACCATCTATAGTGGAATCTGATGCCCTCTTCTGGTGTGTCTTAAGCGACAGTGTACTTCATAAAACAAATTAATTTAAAAAAAAGAAATACAAGCATGGCTAAGCTGGAGTTAGCATTATGAAATATATATATATATACATGTATATGTATATATACATGTATATGTATATATACATGTATGTATGTATATATACATATATATATATACATATATATATATATAATCTTCAGCTCAGTCAAACCAGGGTTACTAGCCCTGAGGAATGACTATATATACGGAGTCACAGTATTGTCTCATATTCTTAGTGTGGTCTACTGATTCCTACTATGTCACTCTTCATATTTACCGTAGATTGTTTTATGATTAGCGTCTTTTGCAATCGGCTTATGAAACCCTTCTAAATTCCCTTAATGTGCAGTCCTGATTTAACAAGTGTTTTGCCACTGTAATTGCATAATTATCACTTGAGACAATTCGAGTCTTTGCAGCCTGAGTTCTCTATCTTCTGTTCTATTCTCGTTCTAGCAGTCCGGGCTCCTTTGGATCCCTGCCCTCTTTACTACATCTCTCTTCTGTCTCGTGCTTTGTTCTCACCAGCACCTGACATAGTCAGAAGCAAAAATGCTAATGCCATACTGTGTCACCGTGGAAGAGCTGGCTGGTCCTGGTCAGCTTACACAAACCCCCGAAGCCTGGGGGAGATGTGTTGAGATGTATAACACAGCAGCAGCAGCATAACTAGCCACAGGCTTCCTGCACACATCTCTGAGTCCTGCAGAAGCACACATCTGAGGGAGAATGAAGTCACCTGTCATGTGCTGTCTGCATTTCCACCTTGGTACATCCTGCACAGTGACTCCCAGCAGACAAACATGGCATCCTGCTGCTATGTTATGCTTGCTTACCAGGGTCATGTACAAAGGCCACATACCCACTTCTGAGAAGCTGATATTATTCTACATGGCCCTAAGACCTAAGCATGGCCATAGCTAAGCTATGGTACGACTTAGCTTAAAGCTTCATGGACACCTTAGCACCCTGTTTCTATTTATTGTTTATTGTTTCTATTTCTGTGCCTCGCCAAGATGTATATCTAGATACATAAATAGAAAGACATATAGAGAAATTCACCACACCGTTTGTAACAATTCCTTCAATAAATATGATAAAAGCTGGCTACCACATACCCGTAATCCCAGATGATCAGGAGTTCAAAGCTATCCTGGGCTATACGGCAAGACCCTGTCACAGACAAACAGACACAAAAAGGTGAGCTTTGCATAGTCAGAGAGAAACAATGGAATAGAGAGAGAGAGCTGCTTATATTGCTCTGCCAGTTGTCCACAGAGCCGTGGCTCTCACCTTCCTTTGGTACAAGGATAAAAACAATCCATTATAAGATTCCTCCGTCTGCAATACAAGAGACTTGACTGATGCTGACATTTAGACCTGAGAGAATTCCTTCTTTGGGGCCATTATGAATGGATGCTGTGCAAAATAATGGATGCCTCTAGCCTACATTCACGTATTCATTACAGATTTATTGATTTACGGTCTTTCATTCCTTATCTGAAAATATTAAAATGAAAATAATAACACGGAGGGGATTTTCTTTCCTCTAGTTTCTGCATAATCCTCGACATCTCCCTTTATCCAGCGGAAGGTTTTAACCTGAAGGTTTATTTTTCAAATGAACTTGACGAGTTCATGACTTCTTTTTGTGCCTCTGTTAATATTGTCCACGCCCGTGGCCAGACAGCAAATGTGCAGGCTTGTGATTAGAAGGTTTCAGGGACTCATGCTGGATGAATAAAGTAGTCTTTTCTTTTGAATGCATGCAGATATTTTCTCATATATTACTTTAATAAAATGCAAACCGTAGACATCTGAATATTCATTTCGCGTTTGTGTACTTTTTCATCTTTATTTAAGTGGATTCTCTCAGGCAACAGTCATTTTCCAAAACATCAATGTCTTCTCCTCTTTTCAGTCTCCTTTCTCATTTTTTCCCCTTTTGGATTAACTCAACTCCAGAGTTGTGAGATATAGACACGCACTCATGCACGCACGCGCGCGCACGCACACACACTCACGCGCACACACATACCCGTATGCAAACACAATGTCTAGAGTAGAATTGAGTGCCTCACGGAGTCATAGAAAAACAAAGAAGACTATGAGGGAGTCACTCTTAAAGGATTAATAGAGGCTATTGTTCAGAACCGTTAGTGGTTTTTAGTCCTCGGAAAAGTAGAGTTTGATCTAATGACTACAAAATAATCACCCGTCCTCCCAGTGCTTGCCCTGCCCGAAGCACCTCTAGGACCACACTACTGTTTTCCAACATCCTGTTTCATTAGCAGCCTCCCGTGAAGATGAACCAACGTAAGAGGCAGAAGCATACAGCACTCGAACTACTTTTCATGATGGGACTTCCCATCCGATGGTTTAGGAAAGGATATTTCTGTTGAACAAGTGATTAAGTATTTCCAAGTGAAACATTTTTGAAAACGTAAACGTGATGTTTTCTGTCTTAGGCCTGCCTCGCTCAGTTTCTGTGGTTCAGCAGCGCCACCTAGTGGCTAAAGCATTTCCGCGTGGAACTTCTTCCCCTCGCCTTGTAAAATTGCACCAAAAGTGTCTGAGCATCGAAGGGTGGGAGATCCCGATTGAGAAGGAAAAGGACGTCCGCAGAATGGAGGACCATATTCCTGGACGGCTCAGAGAAGTTCGGACCTAACGCCACTTAGGTCACTCAGTAAACAAAAGTACCTTCCGGTCTTATGCCATTAGTTAGGACTGTCTCAGTACCAAGTACTCAGTGACATCCAGTGAGAACCACAGGGTCAGGGTCATGGATGACAAATCGGTCATTACTGCACCACACCTCAGAGATGACATCCTTCACTGTCCACATGCAACCAAGGCTAAGCAAAACTGCAATGCCCACAGATCCACAGCAGCGACTTGCAGACTGGAGCTGTTCACCTCCTGGGTCATCATTCTCCAAACTGTCAAAGCACCATGACTTAGCTGCACAGTCCATAGAGACTGTGAAAAGGTATGAATAAAAACAGGCAGAAAGATCTCAAAAAGCCAGACCGGGCTACATGGTTAGATATTGTCACAAAAAAAAAAAAGAAAGAAAGAAAGAAAAGAAAGAAAGAAAGAAAAGAAAAGAAAGAAAGAAAGAAGAGAAAAGAAAAAAGAGTAACAAGAGGGTTTATTTTATCTCTACATCATTTTAAAAACTCTAAAACTAAAATTATTAATGTTGGAAATTAGCAGAGTTCTATATATAAAATTAATTGGAGATAAAAAATCAAGTGCTAGAAATAACTTCTACTTATGTTAAAATGAGAGTAGAGGCTGTGGATATGAGGCAAATCAATCGAAGGACGCTCCTGGGATTACAGACTGGGTCCTTCTTCTGTGGTAATCTGTCCTTTGTAGAGGAAAACCGGTCCTTGATCAGTGCCAGGGCCTAGACACCTGCTTTCCCAACAGTAGCTAGGTTTCCCCCCACCACTTTTCCCCACAATGCTCAGAATTTGTTTGGTTTCCTGATGCGTGAAAAGCAAGAATTGCAGTGGGACGTAGACAACATGGATGTGAGTGGAAGTTTTACTGTTTATTATTTTCATGTGTCAATCAGCTTCCTTAGACATCATATTCCCTGGTGGGTTTAACCTCTCTCTCTCTCTCTCTCTCTCTCTCTCTCTCTCTCTCTCTCTCTCTCTCTCTCTGTGTGTGTGTGTGTCTGTGCCTGCCAAGTGTGCACATGCACATTTGAGTTCAAGCATGTACACACTATAATGCATAGATGCATAGGGCACCTATCTAAGTCTGTTCCCTCATGCCACCTTGTGAAATCCAAGGGTCAAACCCAGGTTGTCAGGCCTGTGAGCAAGTGCCTTTATCTACTGAGGCATCTTGCAGACCCAAGATTTCCTTTCATGAAGTGTGACACATTCTCATAATTCGGGGTGGGGGGTCTTCTGAGGACTGGAGATATGAAACACTCCATTTCTCGGTCATCATGACCTGCAGCAGCACTTTCATATGCTATAGGAAATGACCACGATACCAAAGATCTTGAGGAATGGTTGGCTCGTCTTACATAAATATATATATATATTCCTTCATGGTATACATACATGCATTGCAGGGGAGTATGTGTAAGAGGTAAGTGAAATGGGAATTTCTGGTTTCAGTGGATACCGTTGTGTCACGTGATGATGCTTTTCTGGAAGCTGCCTGGTGAAAGGGCATGTGACATTTTGCTGGAGCGGATGCTTGAGAGGTCACGTGACGTTTGGAAAGGATTTGTTCTCCTGGCTGGTCTTCGTTGGGCTTCACCTTGCTGGTCTTAGCTGAGGACACGATGGCATTGGTTCACCTTGCTTTCTTCACTGACCTTCCCCTTGCCATGACTTCACCCTTTCTGTTGGACAGAGCCATGCAGTTTCTTCTGTATGGAGCTGCTACTGCTGACTCATGTTTGCTGTTTGCTAGTGGAGTGGACTGAAGACGGCAAAGATTGGAATCACTCCCCAAAGAATTACTTCTAAATAGGTGCACATCCCCCTGTCCTGTTAACCATCTTCTTGCCCTACCTTTGATGGGTGTGCTATAAGGGAGGTTGAACCATGAGAACCGTTTATTAAAGTAGGTTTTTTGAAAATATAAGCCTCCATGTGAGAGTCTCTTCCCACCCTGTGAGTTCTGGTTACAGACTTCAAGATGCCTAACTTACTAGTAAATGTCTTTACCAGATCTTTCCCTCACGCGCCCTCCCCCTGACATTATTAAGCATAGCAAGTAATAAACTAAGAGCCCAAAAGCCCACACATATGTCGCAGATGTGCAGCTTGGTCTTCATGCAGGTCCCCCGACAGCATGCAGCAGCAGTCCCTTACTCTGTTGCCAGTCTATGGATCCTGGTCCCCTAACTGGGATGACGTGTCTGGCCTCAGTGGGAAATGATGTGGCCAGTCCTGCAATGCTTTTATGTCGGTTGGTTCTCAAAGGAGAAGGGAAGGGAGAGGTGGTTTGGGATTGGGGACTGGGAGAGGGGGCTGCAATTGGGATGTAAAGTGAATAAATGCACAAATTAATGGGGAAAAAATAAGAGCAAGTACAAAGTGCCCAGTATTCAACTGCGAATCCTTTGCCTGACCTTATGCAGCAAAGATTCTAACATGTTGAAAATCTGAAAACCGTTTTCTATATGTCTGTACCATGTCACTCTAGCAATTATTTCTCAGTGTACTGAGTTTGAAACAAAACACATGCATCTACCGTACTCACCCACTGATCAATCTGTTATTTTTAAGTGTACCTCACAGGCTCAAACATAAGTTGTTCTCACATGATATTTTCTTTTGGAAATAAAACTCACAAGTACTGGAAAGCTCTCTCTCTCTCTCTCTCTCTCTCTCTCTCTCTCTCTCTCTCTCTGTGTGTGTGTGTGTGTGTGTGTGTGTGTGTGTGTGTGTGTGTGTGTGTGTGTACATGTGTGCACATGTGTGTGTGCAGGCTGAGATCAGAGGTTGTTCCTCAAAGGCTATCCACCTTAGTTTTTGAGACAGGGTCTCTTCTTACTAAGGCTCACCAATTACACTAGGCTGGCTGGCCAGCAAGTTCTAACGACCCATCTGTCTCTTCTTCCCCAGCACCATGACTGTAGGCTCACACCACTGTGCCCATTGTTTTCTCGTGTGGTTTCTGGGGTTAGAATTCAGGGCCTTATGTTTGAGCTGCAGCACTATATGGCCGAGCTGTCACCCCTGCCCCCAGACACATATAACCTAAGTGAACCATCGGGAACATTCTGACAAATGCTCACAGTCCACGGCCCAAGTCTCTGCCATGGTGCCTGGTGTGTTAGCGTCACCCCTTGGAAGGTTTCCACATGACCTCTGTTGGCAAGGAACTGACCCAACAACCACAGTGCCACTGCCGTCCAGACTCCTTATACCACACAGGAGTTTTGCATCCATCAAAAGCTGGCTCGAACACCAAAACAATCATCCACCATGATCAAGTAGGCTTCATCCCAGGCATGCAGGGGTGGTTTAATATACGGAAAACCATCGATGTGATCCATTATATAAACAAACTGAAAGAACAAAACCACATGATCATTTCATTAGATGCTGAGAAAGCATTTGACAAAATTCAACACCCCTTCATGATAAAAGTCCTGGAAAGAATAGGAATTCAAGGCCCATACCTACACATAGTAAAAGCCATATACAGCAAACCAGTGGCTAACATTAAACTAAATGGAGAGAAACTTGAAGCAATCCCACTAAAATCAGGGACTAGACAAGGCTGCCCACTCTCTCCCTACTTATTCAGTATAGTTCTTGAAGTTCTAGCCAGAGCAATCAGACAACAAAAGGTGGTCAAGGGGATACAGATTGGAAAAGAAGAAGTCAAAATATCACTATTTGCAGAAGATATGATAGTATATTTAAGTGATCCCAAAAGTTCCACCAGAGAACTACTAAAGCTGATAAACAACTTCAGCAAAGTGGCTGGGTATAAAATTAACTCAAATAAATCAGTAGCCTTCCTCTACACAAAAGAGAAACAAGCCGAGAAGAAATTAGGGAAACAACACCCTTCATAATAGTCCCAAATAATATAAAATACCTCGGTGTGACTGTAACCAAGCAAGGGAAAGATCTGTACAATAAGAACTTCAAGACTCTGAAGAAAGAAATTGAAGAAGATCTCAGAAGATGGAAAGATCTCCCATGCTCATGGATTGGCAGGATTAATATAGTAAAAATGGCCATTTTACCAAAAGCAATCTACAGATTCAATGCAATCCCCATCAAAATACCAATCAAATTCTTCAAAGAGTTAGACAGAACAATTTGTAAATTCATCTGGAATAACAAAAATACCCAGGATAGCTAAAACTATCCTCAACAGTAAAAGGACTTCTGGGGGAATCACTATATCTGAACTCAAGCAGTATTACAGAGCAATAGTGATAAAAACTGCATGGTATTGGTACAGAGACAGACAGATAGACCAATGGAATAGAATTGAAGACCCAGAAATGAACCCACACAACTATGGTCACTTGATTTTTGACAAAGGAGCCAAAACTATCCAATGGAAAAAAGATAGCATTTTCAGCAAATGGTGCTGGTTTAACTGGAGGTCAACATGTAGAAGAATGCAAATCGATCCATGCTTATCACCCTGTACAAAGCTTAAGTCCAAGTGAATCAATGACTTCCACATCAAACCAGATACACTCAAACTAATAGGAGAAAAACTAGGTAAGCATCTGGAACGCATGGGCACTGGAAAAAATTTCCTGAACAAAACACCAATGGCTTATGCTCTAAGATCAAGAATCGACAAATGGGATCTCATAAAACTGCAAAGCTTCTGTAAGGCAAAGGACACTGTGGTTAGGACAAAATGGCAACCAACAGATTGGGAAAAGATCTTTACCAATCCTACAACAGATAGAG
This sequence comes from Rattus rattus, assembly GCF_011064425.1. Classification (NCBI taxonomy): domain Eukaryota; kingdom Metazoa; phylum Chordata; class Mammalia; order Rodentia; family Muridae; genus Rattus; species Rattus rattus. The sequence goes on along the minus strand of NC_046164.1, from coordinate 81,503,149 downwards.
GCCTTATATCCAAAACATACAAAGAACTCAAGAAGTTAGACCGCAGGGAGACAAATAACCCTATTAAAAAATGGGGTTCAAAGCTAAACAAAGAATTCACAGCTGAGGAATGCCGAATGGCTGAGAAACACCTAAAGAAATGTTCAACATCTTTAGTCATAAGGGAAATGCCAATTAAAACAACACTGAGATTTCACCTCACACCAGTGAGAATGGCTAAGATCAAAAACTCAGGTGATAGCAAATGCTGGCAAGGATGTGGAGAAGTAGGAACACTCCTCCATTGTTGGTGGGATTGCAGACTGGTACAACCATTCTGGAAATCAGTCTGGAGGTTCCTCAGAAAATTGGACATTGAACTACCTGAGGATCCAGCTATACCTCTCTTGGGCATATACCCAAAAGATGCTCCAACATTTAACAAAGACACATGCTCCACTATGTTCATCACAGCCTTATTTATAATAGCCAGAAGCTGGAAAGAACCCAGGTGCCCTTCAACAGAGGAATGGATACAGAAAATGTGGTACATCTACACAATGGACTATTACTCAGCTATCAAAAACAATGACTTTATGAAATTCATAGGCAAATGGATGGAACTGGAAAATATCATCCTGAGTGAGCTAACCCAATCACAGAAAGACATACATGGTATGCACTCATTGATAAGTGGCTATTAGCCCAAATGCTTGGATTGCCCTAGATCCCTAGAACAAATGAAACTCAAGACGGATGATCAAAATGTGAATGCTTCACTCGTTCTTTAAAAGGGGAACAAGAAAATCCTTGGCAGGGAAGAGAGAGGCAAAGATTAAAACAGAGACTGAAGGAACATCCATTCAGAGCCTGCCCCACATGTGGCCCATATATATACAGCCACCCAATTAGACAAGATAGATGAAGCAAAGAAGTGCAGGCTGACAGGGACCGGATGTAGATCTCTCCTGAGAGACACAGCCGGAATACAGCAAATACATAGGCGAATGCCAGCAGCAAACCACTGAACTGAGAACAGGACCCCCGTTGAAGGAATCAGAGAAAGGACTGGAAGAGCTTGAAGGGGCTCGAAACCCCATATGAAGAACAATGCCAAGCAACCAGAGCTTCCAGGGACTAAACCACTACCCAAAGACTATACATGGACTGACCCTGGGCTCTGAACTCATAGGTAGCAATGAGTAGCCTAGTAGGGGCACCAGTGGAAGGAGAAGCCCTTGGTTCTGCTAAGACTGAACCCCCAGTGAACGTGATTGCTGGGGGGAGGGCGGTAATGGGGGAAGGATCGGGAGGGGAACACCCATAAGGAAGGGGAGAAGGAGGGGCTAGGGGGATGTTGGCCCGGAAACCGGGAAAGGGAATAACAATTGAAATATAAATAAGAAATACTCAAGTTAATTTTTAAAAAAGTATAAAAAAAGAAAAACTGGCTCGAAAGGACCCGTAACCTGTGTTCTATTAACTTAAGGCTCTCACTCATTAACCAACAAGATTATACCCAGACTGCTACCATTTCCATTAGCAGTTGCTTCTGAGTTCCTAACAAGTGTCACACCTAGAAGATGACGAATGCGATCCCACCTACAAATCAAGACTCTTGTGGGATAGTATAACTATCTGTCTTCTTTATTTTTCTTTTCTTAAGACTCATAGATGCTATATGTCTTAGTTAGGGTTTTACTGCTCTGAACAGACACCATGACCAATGCAAGTCTTATAAAGACAACATTTAATTGGAGCTGGCTTACAGGTTCAGAGGTTTAGTCCATTATCATCAAGGTAGGAGCATGGCAGCATATAGGCAGGCATGGTGCAGGCAGAGCTGAGAATTCTACATCTTCATCTGAAGGCTGCTAGTGGAAGACTGACTTCCAGACAGCTAGGGTGAGGGTCTTAAGCCCACATCCAAAGTGACACACCTATTCCAACAAGGTCACACCTCCTAATAGTGCCACTCCCTGGGCCAAGCATATACAAACCATCACAGTATACAATAACAAGTTTCATTGCAGCATTTCCATATATGCATTTAAAGTAGTTTAATGCTACGCACTCTCATTACCCTCCCCCATTACCTTCTATGCTCAGTGACTTCTTTGTGTTCTTTTCGGACCATTTTTCTTCAGCAATGAAGACTTTGACCACTAGATGGCAGGAGGGACTCATTGTTTCACATCAGCTCCAGAGCCTACGCTCAGTGCATTTGTTCACAAATCTTGACATCCGATTAAAAACATAGCTGCAAACAGCAATCAAGTGTGGCTATGCTGATGACTAGAATTCATGCATAGGAATATTAATAAGCAGCTGAACAAATCCTCCGGGGACGCTCATGAATAGATGAGAGATTCTTGAGTCCCTGTCTGTATGCCTGTCCTAGGTCTCTGAGCAGCTTTGGGTGGTGTCACAGAGCGTGCTGTAAAATGTGTTGCCTGTGGGGACTGATGGTGGGCGCTGACTGGAGTCAGATGGTGATTGCTAACTGTTCGGAGAAAGGACTTCCGCAGCTGCTAACGGAAAATGACAAAACTGACAGGGAAAGTCTAGCTTGCTCATTCCAGCTCCACTCTCTTAAAATTACAGTTTAAATCCACAAGGAAGTAGACAAAGAGTGAATGCTTGCATATGGACTGAATCATCATAAATAACATTATTCGCATGCAAAAATTATTGAAGATTTCAGAAGGTAGGGGCAGGTACAAGGGGCCAACACACAGCTTGTGGCACTGCTAATAAGGTTTGCAATATAGGGTAATTCGAGCTTTTTAACTAATATCCATTTATACCATACCATATCCATTTATACTTGCATACCAAGTATATTTTTCTGTGATTGAGTAACCTCACTCAGGATGATATCCATTTGCCTATGAATTTTATGAGGTCATTGTTTTTAATAGCTGAGTAGTACTCCATTGTATAAATGTACCACATTTTTTGAATCCATTCCTCTTCAGAACATGTCCAATGCAGAGGTCAATGCTAGCAGCAAACCACAGAACTGAGAATAGGACCCCCTTGGAGGGAATTAGAGGAAGGATTGAAAGAGTTGAAGGACCTTGCAACCCCATAAAAACAACAATGCCAACCAACCAGGGCTTCCAGGGACTAAACCACTACCGAAAGACTATACATGAACTGACCCAGGGCTCCAACTGCATATGTAGCAGAGAATAGCCTTGTTGGGGCACCAGGGGAAGGGAAAGCCCTTGGTCCTGCCAAGATTGGATCCCCAGTGCAGAGGAATATAAGGGTGGAGCAATAAGAGGGATGTATAGGAGGAATACCTGTATGGGGAAGGGGGAGGGGATGGAATGGGGGCTTATGGACAGGAAACTGGAAAGGGAAATGATGTTTTAAATGTAAGTAAAGAAATATATCTAATAAAATAATTTTTTTAAAAAAAGGTTTGCAATATAGGAAAAGTTACACTAGCATTAGCCACTGAGGACCACAGAACAAGAACAGTTTGCAGAAGTCAAAAAAAGAATCTTTTCAGGACTAGAAACATGTATCCTAGTTTGTTTGCTGATGTCATGATAAACACTGCGTCCCACAGCAACTTGGGAGAAGGGGCTTTCTTTTGTCTACAGGTATTTCATCAATGGAAGGAAAAGGAAAGAGCTTGGAGCAGAAACCGTCAAAGGATACTCTACTTGTCGGACGACTCCCAGGCTACATTTGCTTAAGAATTTTTTTTTTTTTTTTTTTTTTTGGTTCTTTTTTTTCGGAGCTATTATAAATGGGGACCATGAACCAGGGGCCTTTTGTTATATGTTGGGGCATCTTTTGGGCTTGCCCTAGGCAAGTTCGCTCTACCACTGAGCAATCCCACCAACAAAATCCCCAACCCCAGGCTACTTTTTTGTTTTACACAGCTCAGACCCAACTGTGTGGAACCCCAGGAATGGGGCGACCCCACATGTTTTAGGCAGCCCTCCTCCCACATCAATTAGCAATCAGGAAAATGCTCCCACAGATGTGCCTGAAGCCCAGACTGGTACAGGCAACTCTTCACTTGAGGTTCTTTCCTCTCAGGGTGTCAAATTGCCAACCAAGATTAGCCATGCAACACTGTGACCAACTTCTTTTCCTACATTGCATTTCCTCACCCTGAATCAGTCCATTTTAAGGGTCAGGGGATGGTGAGATCAAGTCAGTGCCTTTTAGACGCACTTTGAAACTTGTACCATCTATGGCAGGTGCCGGGAGTCCCGTATGTAAAGAGTTTATTTGGAGAGGTGCTGACGTAAATATTAAATATCAACAGCTCATGATGGGTAGCCAAGTGTATTCTGAAACACCAGCCACTCTCTGTGAGGTTTTGATTCACACACTGCAGTTAGCGGTTCAACAGCTCCAGTAAGGGAGACTTGCCTTCCATGAGAAAGGAAGACTCTTCAAGTTCCAGCATCTCTCGGGGCTCCTCTACTGAGCTCTTCTCCGCCTCACGGTCCACACAGAGCCTCTACCTACCCTAAGGCCCTCGCTAAGGTGTTCTGGCTTCCGAGGTTGTTATCTACACATATTTTTCTCAGCAAATAAACGCGCTTTAGTAAGAAAGTGGAAACTTTTTAAAGTAGTAACAAAATTAGCATTAGATTATAGAAACAGCAGAAGCACGGAGTACACTCGTGGCAGGAAGTTGGAAAAATAACCTCCCCCAAAGAAGCACTTTCTAAAATGATAGGGGTCGTCATTTTAAGTCCATGCGTTCATTTCCCTTTTCTCCCTCGCTTTCTTTAGGAGCACAAATGCGGACGGATTGTTTCACCAAGTCCATCCCATGGTGGAGCATGACGCGTGGATGTCATCTTTTCCAAGCTCTGATTAAAAATTAAGTCCATCAAAACCAACCCCAGGGTAGGGATGGAGCTCAGCTAGCGCAGTGCTTGCCTAACAAGCAGGAAGTCTGGGGCTTGTTCCCTGGTACTTTATAAACCAGAGTCAGAGGCACGAGTTTGTCATCTCAGCAATTGGGAGGTAGAGGCATGAGGACTGGGAGTTCAAAGCTATATATACCTATGGAATAACAGTGACTTTAGTTCCTACGGGTGTGAGAAGCCCGTATTAAAGGGCCATTATGAGTGAGTGAATGTTATGTAAATTTAAATGCATTAAGAAAAATCATAGTGAGGCAGGAGACTGAAGACTAAAACACCAAATTTAACATATAACTTGTATATTTTATTTGGAATTTTAAAATTAAAATATAATTTTATCATATTTCTCTCTCTCTCCTCCCTCCAATTTCTCCCATCACACCCCTTACCCCAATCTCTCTCTAATTCATGGCTTTTTGCCCTTTAATTATTACCCCTACATACATATATATATACACATACATATATAAATACAGTCTGCTGAGTATGTTTAGAATTTCTTGAATGTATAAAATTCCTGGACTGACCATTTGGTATAGGATAACCAATCAGGGGCCTTGTGCTTAGGGAGAACTAGTTCTTCACTTCTCAGTTGTTAAATGGCCGATTACCCAAAGCTCTGTGTCTAGGGCAGGGAACCTAGGAACTGGTGAGATTCCCCTTCCATATCGTCATGTCTGTGGTGTTCTCACGGTTTGGATCCTTTGAGTAGCCATAGTGTTGCGTTGTCATGGGTGTAACTTCCCTGTCTTTTGAGGAGACACAATCTTGCAGCAGACATTTTGGTAAATAAAACAATTAATTTGTATTTTAAGAGTCACATAAGAAAGGCTTGCAGGTTGCAGAGGACTGGAAGACCTTTCTCGCCTGGGCTTTATGTAATGAAGTCCAGAAGACCTGCAAAATAAAAACAGGACAGGCAGGTGTTGTATAAATGTCCAGTAAAGGCGCTTGACCCGGCAATGCAGGCTTGTTCCTTGGTTCACTAGCCCTTTCCCATTTGAGGGCAGGTCCTTTTCCTTTCTTCTTCCTTCCTTCCTCCCTTTCTTTCTTTTTAAGATTTATTTATTTTATGTATGTGAGTACACCATAGCTGTCTTCAGACACACCAGAACCTCTTCTGATCTCATCAGATCTCATTACAGATGGTTGTGAGCCACCATGTGGTTGCTGGGAATTGAACTCAGGACCTCTGGAAGAGCAGTCAGCACTTTTAACCACTGAGCCATCTCTCCAGCCCCTTTTCCTTTAATAACAAACCATCCCCATCTCTATTTCTAACCACATCTCACCAGTGCAATTGTTTGTCCTTGGTCAAAGGCACCTGAAATTCACTGCCCTTAGACTTAGATCTCTAGCTCAGCACTAAACAGGTTTTTTTTCCCCTTTTCCTTTACTTCATCTGTATTTGGGTAATGGGTGTAAAACCTACGCATGCTTTTTCTGACACTCTGGAGATAATCAATGCATTTCTGACTCTGTGTCTAACTGTGAAACTGCAGTTCCTGGTGTTTGTTTGCTTGTTTGTTTTCACCTCCTCTCCTCCTCCTCCAGGCTGTTGCCAGGATTTTACAGCTTGCTAATTCTGTTGTTTTTCCTCCCACAATTCGCTATACTTGGGCTTCTTTGAATCTGTTTTTAAATTCTTCTAGTAAGGAGACTCAGAATCCAGAAGGACATCTCAGTTCCCAATAAACAAGGACCAGTGAGCCTTCAGAGGATGCCTTCATCTTGAATGCTTATTCTTGGAGCAGTGAAAATAATAACTCAAGTACAGAGAGGCCAGCACCCCCAATTCAGATCAGGAAAGTTGGGAAATGTGCACGTGTGTGTTGCCTTTGTCTGGAGGAAAATATTGAGGGTAGTGACTCTCTGTGCAACTTTGATTGTGCCCCATAAGGTGCTTACTGTTCAAGGAGGATGACTGGTGGGACTGTCTTTGAGCAAAGAGTCCAGCATGAAGGAAGTCAGCTGTGGGACATCCTTTCTTAGAAGTGGCTGCATAGACAAAAACCTGAGCAATGGAAATATCAATGGGCACTAACGTATAAAGTGACTTTTACAGACCTGCCAGGTATATAAGTAGACATGGAGACTCTTCCATGCCTTCACTCTCAAGTCGATAGCCTCCTTTTCTTTGATTAATATTGTTACATATGTGCATATTATATATGTGCATGCACAGGTATATATACATCATATACATATACATACGCATAAATACACACATACATATATACCCTATAGAGTCTTTTTATGGATTGCTTGTATATGTTTCCAAGACTGGACTATTCCATATTAGACAATCAATAATGGGACACATCCCTGAGATAAGCTAATTCTCCTCCCAGCAGTCATTAGTTGTCCCCTGGTTCTTTGCCTAAGGAAGGGGCCCCATGAAATTTTAGCCCTTCTGCTTTAACTTGCCCATGGATAGTACCACTGATTCAGTATTCTTTTGAATATGTTTCTAAGATATAATATTTCAGGGAGATGTCTTCTTGCCTTTCAGGCTCTTACAAACTTCCTGTCCCTTCCTCTAAGCTCCCTGAGCCATACATTTAGGAGTTGTGATGTACATGTATTCACTGGGGCTGTGCTCTCCACAATCCACTGATATCTGCCTTGTATCCACTTGTGGTTTTCTGTGATGTCTCAGTTTGCTGCAGAGAGAAGCTTCTTTGATGAGGGGTAATAGCTATACTTATCCGTGGGTATAAGATTTTGAATTTAGATAAGGAATTATCCTGCCTCTCTCATCTGCAGCTCCAACTCTACAGATGTGAGTATGTGAGTAACCATAGAAACCAGGAAAGTAGAAAGGAAGCACGACAGAGTGGGAGCTTGAAAGGGGAAAAAGAAAAGTTAGGATGGATGCTTTAATTGGGAAGAGGGAAGTGGGACAAATGACACTGGGGTCGTTTGATAACACATCACAGTTTTAATGGTGCACCCTAGCTTGATTCCCGATAGAGGCTATAATCATGACTTTTGTGACTTTTTATTATCTATCTGCTACTTCCCTCTGCCACTGATGATCATTCAAAACCACAGCCCAGATAAGACTGCAGGAAACACAGACACGAATTTTGACTGTCTGGTGTTTTCTAAGGGATTTGCCAGGAAATTTAGAAAGCCTCATAGTTTAACGGGATGTATCCAGATAGTATTAACTTATTACATTAAGCTACGAATATTACGTAGAAGTAGTTTTCTTTCAGCAAGATGCTAAATTTGTTAACATTACTATTCTTGGAGGTTATTCAAAGGATCCCGAAGTTGAAAATTCGTATTAAAGAAACCCTTTTCTTGGCTGCTGAACATTTTGCTTATCTCAATGGGATGTTGCATAGATTTTAGACATGAATGGACAATTATTGTTATGTTTATTTGTCTGTTATTTAGAAACAGGGTCTCATCATATAGCCTAGGTTGGCATAAAGTATGTTATCCTGTGCCCTAGTTGTCCCAAGTGCTGGTGTTGCTGGCTGACGCCTCACTGCTCAGTCAGGAGGCAACTGTAACCATCCACAGGCATTGGCTAGGTGTTGACATGCTTTCCAACCTCCACCCAACAGTTACCTGGCTACAGCCAGGTAGGCCTGACTTATTATAAAAGGGGCTGTTTGGTGCCTCCTCTCTCTCCCCTACTATCTTCTCTCCCTGACCCCCCTTTCTCCCACTCTCCCCTTTCCCTCTTCCCCCCTTCCCTATCTCTCTCCTCATGTTCCTGGCTGGACCCTCCCTCTCCTCCCCCTCCTCTTCCTCCTCTCTCCCTCCTCCTTCTCTCTGTTTCTCTCTCCCTCTCTTTCTCTGCCTCTACTCCCTTCTCAACTCCCTTCCCATGCCCTAAATAAATTCTGTCCTAAACTATACCAGTCCTATGGCTGGTACCTCAGAAGGAAGGGGTGCCTCAGCATGGGCCCACGGAGGCTCCCCTCCCACCTCACCATACCACACTCTATCAAGCATACCCTGGTTTCTCTTTTTATGAAACATTAACATTGGTGCTGTGAGATTCGGATTTACCAACTCACAGGTTGCACGGGCTCATATTTCCCTGCCATCACATGGACTTTCCAGCCATTGGATCATTAAAACTCCAAATTGTTGTAAGCTTCTCATATTCTCTCTCTCTCTCTCTCTCTCTCTCTCTCTCTCTCTCTCTCTCTCTCTCTTCTCAAGACTCAAGATAGTTTTCTCACTTGTGTGCTGCTGAAAAAATTCTAGGCCAGGGTCCAGGTAAATTGTTCTCCCTCAGGCTCTGAACCTCACAGCTTGGGAGCTGGTCCCACAGCTCAGCCACTAGACTACTACATGATGACCCAGTAAATCTAGACTGGCTGGTTGTTTCATTCTAGTTATTAATTTGCCCTAGGGACGCCCTGGTATGATTAATAACTCCTTCATTCTAGTTATTAATTTATCCTCGGGATGCTAGTAGGGATAATATTAATAACTTCTACTCTCACCCTGAATGGGAATGCCTTCGCCACCACTACCAAGATCCTTACCGGGATGCCTCCCGCTCTTAAAGGCTTCTGAATCCACAGGCTAAATTTGACCCCAATATCCAAAAAGTAATAACTCTAAATGGTCATTCTCACCAGCAATCCAAAAAATGGAATGATTTCTATATATACTTTCCCCCTCCCACTCGTTCTCTTGCCACTTTAATTCTTCGCTCTCTCCTCCTCGCTCCCTGCCCCTTTGACTCTTAGCTGTACTCTCCAGATCTTATTTTGGGCATAACTCACTCTGCTGCCACCGTGGCTAGAGAAGCAGAGGAAAGCACAGCTACAGCCGCTGCCTCTCACCCTCCCCTGGCGTGCTCGCGCTCGCACACAGTCCTGCTGCCCAGTGCTCCACAGCACAAGCCTGGAAAGGGCCCTGTTCCCTTGCTCTCTCCTGCTTGTGCCCCTGCCGCCAGTCTGCTCTCCTGTACCCATTTCCAAGCCCCGCTGAGTGCCTCTCTGCTTAGATTTGTCTTGTTTGTCTCCGTCATACGTCTGCCGTTCCATTCTAAGATACACAACACTTCTGCCACGCCAGTTTGAGGTGTAACACATGACTTTCCTCCACAGGTAGAGCTAGCACTTCGGTATTAGCTTAGCTAAGGGAAGTCACGTGGATGGCTAACTTCAGCGCCATCTTGGTTAAGGCAGTCTCAAGACAATCTGCCATCTTTGTTATAGGCAGTTCTCACCTCACTGCCTCCTTACCTTAAACCAGCATGATTTAAGGTCTCCAAAGACACTTCAACTAATACAAAGTTGTCATATGATTTCTATCCTGCCTTGGTAAATAATAATTTTAATGTTAAAGATTTACAACAATAAAATGGCGACTTTTAAAAAAAAAGAGCGACTCTGGTGGGACTCGAACCCACAACCTTTGAATACCTTCGTTTATCTAGAAGTCCAATGCGCTATCCATTGCGCCACAGAGCCAGCTTCCTGCTGGGTGAATTAGAGACAGGGTTGAAAGAGCTAAAGGGGTTTGCAACCCCATAAGAACAACAATAACAACCAACCAGAGCTCCCAGGGACTAAACCACTACCCAAAAACTATACACGAACTGACCCATGGCTCCAGCAAGTAGCAGAGGATGACCTTGTTGGGTACCAATGCAAGAAGTCTTTGGTCCTGCCAAACCTGAACCACCCAGTGTAGGGGAACGTCAGGGGAGTGGGAAGAGGGACCAATGAGGAGGGGAACACCCTTATAGAAGAAGAGGGGGATGGGATATCGGGCTTTTCTCCCGGAAACCGGGAAAGGGAATAACATTTGAAATGTAAATTTTAAAAAATATCCAATAAAAAGGGGAAGAAAGGTTAAAGAGCACTGCCTTAAGTTAAAGATCACTGCCTTACATATACATCTGTCTTGGTTTTGTTACTGATATCACTGTTATTAAGTTATAATACACCCTTTGTTTGCCAGATGAGATCCAGAACAAGTAATTAAACAAACATAAGATTACCTAACTCAATAGATACTAGCTCTCAATCGTGTCAAAAATCTGCTAAATGTAATGTTAAATATTTAAGCTTTAAGCTGATGATGACAGAGACTCCCAAAGCCGAACAGTGACCTCCCCACAAGGTCTCTGAAAAGATATGGGCAGTGACAAGATTGCCTGGACTATGGTATGATAGCCACTGAGAAGCATCACTCCATTGCCTGGCCGACTACCAGGGCTCAGCCTAAACTATGGACAGAGGACACCTGGTCTCCTATTACCTAAGGCCAGGTAAGTCATTTCTCCCACATTCCTACTTCACAGGAAAAGGCTTCTGGTCTTCCGGGCTAAATGGCCACACTGACTCTGCCAGAGTTGCAATGGAGACTACAGGGACCTGGAAAAACTGTTTGTAATAGACTATAGAGTAACCCTCTGTCATTGTAATTACTGGGTGACATCTAGATTCAAATTTATTCTTCCCAGATTTCTGACTACATTGACAGCTAAGCTAACTGTAGCTTGATAGCTAGAAAACAGACCTAGCTCCTTACCCCAAGGTAATCCACCACCTTACTAGCTCATTAGTCAATCGGTTAACTAGTTAAGACCACCAGATCTCTTATTAAAAAGACAGACAGGTTTGCCTAACACATAGACTTCATGACAAAGGATACACAAGTTCAGTTGAAACCTTTCACAGATGTGACCTTCTACTATTTCCTTATCTAAACTCTGTTTCCAGTGACTAAACGCTTCATAGTTCTTCTCCTTGCTATGCCATTGTCTAACATTAACCAATAGAACTCTCAGAAATTAGCCCAGCCCTAATAAAACACTCCATGATACAATGCACTTTTATAATTACAAATTCAAATATTAAGGGTTATTTTATCTTCTAACTATAGACTTAAAGTGTTTCTCATGATAAATCTATATGATCAACTATAATATTCACAAGATCGAAGCCTTAAGTTTCCTTTAACTCTTTTAAATGTAAACTTAAAAATGTTTCTCATTTTACTAAATTTTTATTAAATATTTTATTAAATGTTAAATTTTTATTATATATTCAGTCTCCTTGATAGAAGAAAAAAAAAGCCCTTCCTGCTCCTGTTCCATGAAAATGTTTGGTCTTCCCTGGTCTATCTTAAAGACTGTTGTTCATGCTGTTAACAAGTTTATCTCTTTGGTAAATGTACAAGCTCCAGGAAACACACTCAGATCTACTCCTCATGGACCAGACTCCACCCAGATAAATACACCAGCCAATTAATAGCCTAAGCTGCCACTTGCTACCTATTCCAGAGGGTGGGATTCCTCTACTGTTCCCTGGGATTGGGGCTCCCCTCACCCCAACCAACAAGGTTTCACCCACAACGGGTTTCAAATGTATGCATAAGAAAATGTTTTTTCTCCCAAATATACTTAACTTTATTCTCTACCTAGTGTGTGTGTGTGTGTGTGTGTGTGTGTGTGTGTGTGTGTGTGTGTGTGTGTGTGTGTGTGTGTGTTTCAGCATCTTGTCAAGCTCAGGAGTTTACTGAAGATCTACATGCAGGACAGCTGCAGAGAAGAAACCCACAGATGCTCCAATCTACTCTCACAGACACAGATGTTTCCACTGATCCTGGACAGCAAGGAAACAGCCAGCTCTCCTAAGACTAAAGCAAGATCTCCACTGCCATTTCCTCAGGTTTCTCAGAGACACGTCACCCCAAAGTTAGCAGGAAGTAGCTAAAGGTCACGTCGACCCTATTCCTGCTTCACTATCACCTCTTTCTGGGTTTTCTTTGGTTAAATTAAACCAAAATGGAGTAATGTTGGCATTCCCTCTAAGCGCCACACAAGTTATTTGGAGATGGCCAAGTAGGCCTGGCTTACTATAAAAGGGGCTGTTTGGCCCCTCCTCTCTCTCTTACCCTCTCTGCCCCTTCTCTCTCTGCTTCTCTTCTCTCCCTGACCCCTTTCTCCCTCTCTCCCCTTCCCCCTCCCCCCTCCCCATCTCTTTCCACATGTTCCTGGCTGGCCTTTCCCGCTCCTCCTCTTCTCCTCCTCCTCCTCCTCCTCCTCCCTCCTCCTCCTCCCTCTCTCTCTCTCTCTCTCTCTCTCTCTCTCTCTCTCTCTCTCTCTCTCTCTCTCTCTCTCTCTCTGTCTTTCTGTGCCTCTACTCCCTCAGCGTGGTCCCACCAAGGCACCCCTCCTACCTCACCATACCATGCTCTATCAAACATATCCTAGTTTCTCTTTTTATAAAACACTACGGGTGTTGGCACTCTTTAATTAACCCTGTTACTACAATATCCTTTTGGAAAAGGTATTAGCCTTTGTGTGGTGGAATGAACTTAATCCCCTCTTGAATACTAATAATGTCAGGACATTAATTACGAATATAATTAACATCAGGATGAGGAGCACCGCCGTCTTCCAGTCATTAAGGAAGCATGGGGGTTAACTTCTTGCAGGGACTGAAACCACATCATGACTTCAAACAACTTTAGTGAAAGTAATCTGGTCATACCGCAAAGTAACTATTCTTGTTTAGCCATAGACCTTTTCATAGCCGAAACCTTGATATTGTCAAGGAAGAAGGGGAGTCCAAATTGGACACTTGTTTTCTTGTTACAAATATTCTCGTTAATTATGAAAACTTTATATTTCAGTTCTATTAATTTTAAAAGTCTTCCCAAGAAACATACTTACAAGATACGTGTCTTTGTTACATCGTTTCTTTCCCTTTGTATTATGACATCTGACAGGATATTGAAGCTACCTCCTTGGTCTCTTTCTGACAGTCTCAGTGTCACCCCAGGACCACCTCCTCAGGCCCCTGGATGGCCCTCTCACACCACCTACCTAACCTCCAGGCCTTCCTCTCCTCAATGCAGACAAAGCAATGCCAGGCTCTTGGCTTAAATAGCCTCAGTGATTTCTTTTTCTTGCCACAAGGTGGCGCCAGCAAGAAACCATCAATCTTTGTCACCACAAAACTGAAATACTGAGGCATTGCGTTAAATACGATGCATGGGGAATCAACCAATCAAGACGCTTTGAAATGGGTAAGTGATATTGAGCAAATGTATTCTTTAAAGTTCAGCATGTAAAGAAATGTGAGTTCAATCAGGGATGTGTGGGAACCGTGCAATGTGTAGCAAGGCAGTACAGGTGAATGTGGCGACAATGAGATTACCTCTTGCCTGGGATCACAAGGTAAGATGAACCCTGAATATCCAAAAAACAAAACAAAACCAAGCCTGGTGAACTTAGGGCTAGGAAAAGCCCTCCTGAATGGATGATACAGTGGCACCTTCTCCTAGTAACATTATATGAAGTCAAAAAATACCACTTAGATGAAACAAAGAACAATTTGGGAAATAAGACACACTTATTTCTGTCTCAGGGTTTCAAAAAGCTGAGAGCAAAAGACAAGATTATGGTAAAGAGCTGGGAACTTGGCTACCGACTGGAGCAAGTTCACACTCATAGGCTAAAAACTCTGTTGCTCTGCCTCTCAGCCAAAGACAACACACCCATGCTGACACTGCTCTCCTGATGTTTTAAGGTGACTTGAGTTCCTGTCAATGTCAGCAGTTTGCTGCCTGGCCACTCCACTGTTCTTCTATAGTGCCACCATCATTTACCCTCAGGGAGCTTCAAAATAGAGGTGAACCCCTGTCCGTAGGGCAGTCTTTAATCTCAGTATGGCCTGTTCCTTCCATTTTCACCGGTACCCACTGCTAGACCCATGCCCCACCCCCAGCACTCCTACCCATCTCCACAAATCTCCTGGCCTCAGGATCCTTATGTAGTCCGAAGTGGTCGATTTCCTATTCCTCCTTCTTGGACTGACTCACAGTCAATGATTTGTGATTTTAGCTTTAACATCATCATCCTAGAAAGGAATAATGTCCAGATTTAACTAACATTACTTGGGTACCCAGTTTTTTCCTAATAGCCAACGCCTTTATAATATTTGCAGTACTGAAGTCCATGTTTACAACTGTAATTGGTTACAGATGTGCTGGGTTATTTTCATCACTTGGAGAAGAAAAGAATACACTGTTTTCAGAAGAAGAATGTATTTATAAAAGGTTTGGGGGGTACAAAGCAAGTCTCGGAAGTAATAAAAAATAGCATAATAGTACCTGTGTGATAATTAAATATGACTGTCAAAGACCGGCAAGACAGACAGAAATTGTCACCAGAAGGGGAAAACTGTTGAGAATTTCTTTTTAAATAGAAACAAAGCTGAAGAGAGAGAAGTCCATGGTCCAGACACGGTCATCAGGGTAGGCAGAAAGAGAAAACTATGGCTGTCACTTCTTGCTACATCTTAGCATTACAAAGTCCAAAGATGTCTCAAGCGTTCTGGTGTTGAAGGAAAATCAAGGCACCTACATCTGTTTGCCTCTGGAGAAGAGAGCAACAGGCAGGTGGCGCTGGCCGTCTTCCAAGGCTGCGGTTTCATAACCACATGGTGACTGTGTCCTGTCAGTGTGTGAACACAGAGAAGCTACCCCAGGGAGGGTCCTCAGACTGCGGCACTGCACATGTGGTCCGTGTTCTGCAGTCACTCGGCAGTGGCAAGAGGCCAGCTTCTTAGGATTAGAACCTGAAAGAGACCAGCGTGGCTTCACCACAGACTTGCACTGGGAAGAGAGGACACTTGCCTGGAGAACGGGCTTGCTTCTCCTTGGAAAGGAATTTTAATCCCTTTAAAGCCCAAACCCAAGGAATTTATCACATATTTTGTGGAAAAATTAATGAGATAAATGAAACATCTCGGGCTTAAGTAGAAGGAAAAGGTTAGTTATAAAGCCCCTGTGGGAAAAAAAATGTAGGTTAAATATTCTACCATTTTGCATCCATTATTACACCTGCCATTAAAGAAAAATGAAATAAAATAATACACAGAGGCAGAGGCATAGAAAAGTTAGAACATTTGTTTACTGTTGGAGGTAAAAACAATGATATATTCCTTAACCATATGATGTCATAACATTACTTCTGGCTATACTTCTAAAGTAATTCAATGCAGGGACTTAACAGAGATCTTTTTTTTTTTTTAAAGGTCTTTTTATTTATTTCAGAGACACCAGAAGAGGGGCATCAGATCTCATTACAGATGGTTGTGAGACGTGGTTGCTGGGAATTGAACTCAGGACCTCTGGAAGAGCAGTCAGTGCTCTTAACCACTGAGCCATCTCTCAGCCCCTTAACATCAACACACACACACACACACACACACACACACACACACACACACACACACACACACCCCCTACCACTACTACCACCAACATTAACGACAGAGACAACAAATTTTATTCACAATAACAAAAAGATGTAAGCACCGGGTGTTTATTGAAGGACAAATGGAGGAATAAATTTTACAGTTCACAGTCTTGAATACTGTTTAACCTACAAAGAAAGAAAATGTTGGCATCCTGCCAAGCATGCTACACCATGAGGTGTCTGGAGGACTAATTAAACTAAGCCAATAACAGAGCACAAATTATATCATCTCATTTATTACAAGTATGTAGATGAGTCAAATGTCTAGAGACAGAAAGAACATGGTAAGGACCAACACTTGAGAGATGGGAGGGAGTAGAATTAAAGTTTGAGGGTATTGTACTGGTTGTTTTTCTGTGGTGTGATAAGATACCATGACCAAAGGAAATTTATGGAAGAAAGAGTATATTTTGACTTAGGATTTCAGGGGGATAAAAAATCCATCATGACAGAAAGGCATGGCAATGACCAGTAAACATGACGACAGAAACAGAAAGCCAAATGATTATATCTTAAGCCCAAGCCCTTCCATAGTGACCTCCTTCCTGAAACAAGTCTATACTACCTAAACCTCACCAAAGAAGGTTACCAATTGGGTACCAAGTCTACAATGGCCAAGCCTGTAAGAAACATTTTTAATTCAAATCATTACAGATAAGAATTTCACTTTTTGCAAGTAAGATGCTTGGTGTACAAATAGTGCTGATGGTAACACACACTGATATGTAAATGCTATTAATGTCGGTGGGGTGTCTGTTTCAGAAGGAATAAAATGCTGTTATTGGGGTTCTCTGAGGAAACAGAGCCAATTGTGTGTATGTGTAAACAGTAAGGTCATGGAGGCCAAGCCCTAAGATATGAAGTTGGCAAGTTGGAAAGCTGATAGTGTAAATTTCAACCCAAAGGCTGTAGGCTTCAGACTAGAGAAAAGCCAAAGTTTCCATTCCTAGGCCATCAGGCAGACAGAATTCTATTATTGGAGAGCAGGGGATGCCTGTGTTCTGTTCTGCCCTTCAACTGATTAAATGAGGCCTGCCCACAGCAAGAAGGGACATAAATTTCTCTCATTGTTAATTAAAATGTCAACCTCATCTAGAAACACCATCATAGAAGCAGATCAAATATGTGAGCCTTGCCTGACACTGTCAAGTTGGCACACAAAGTTAACTGTCACAAACAAAAACTTCTGTTATATGTATTATAACACAATTAAAAAATTGTTATTTTAAAAATAAGTGACGCTCCTAGAAGAAATAGAAACACACCAAAAGACAAGACAAAAGAAAATATCCCATAACAGAAAGGATAAGAGACAAATGTGATTTTGTGTTGAGTTTACTAAATATGCAATGAGCATACAACAGTTAATTTTGTTCCATTTTCCTCAATGACCTATTTTTCTAGTTTTGTTTCTGTTGCTATAGCAAATTAGTGCCCTGACATAAAGCAACCTCAGAGAGAACAGGATTATTTCACTTCAAATCAGGTTAATATCCATGGTAGACAATCAAAGCAAGAAACTGAACTAGCTAGTTTCATCACATACATGCACAGTCAAGAACAAAGAAAGACAATATGTATGTATCTAATGTATGTATGTATACATGCATGTATGTATGCATGCGTGTATGTGTATGTTTACTTGTTTACTTGTGCTCATCTTGATTTCTCCACCTGCTGCCTAAGGAATGATGCCACCCACAGTAGATTGGGTCTTCTTAAATCAATTAACAACAACAACAACAACAACAACAACAAAAGCCCTCCACAGACATTCCTGTAGGCCAATCTAATGTAGACTATCCTTCATTAAGACCTCCCTTTTAGTGATTCTAAGTTGTGCTCAATTAATAATTAACGCTAACCATTAAAACATATTTATGTTTTGGTTGCTTGGTATATTTGAACAAGGAATAAAAGCCAGGTTTTTAAATGACAGGCAAGCTAAGAGTTTAGAATCTTCTCTACGGATTGGCTTGTCTGAGAACGAATCTCAGCAGTCTTTGTTGTTTATCCTTGGTGTGTGTGTGTGGGGGGGTGAATCTGGTCAGTTTCAGGAACTTCCTGAAATTATTTTGAGCAGGTTATTGTTTTAATAAGCTTCCCTGCAGGATGAAGTATTTTGATTTGAAGAAAACTGCTAGACTACAGTGCTCCAAAGGCAGTTTAGCTATAGGAGTGTGCTCTCTCAGCTCAAACAACACCAAGCACGATTCTCTCTCATCTCCCTCTATCTACAGCATGTCTTTAGGTAGTCTTATCTCTCAGCTGCTAAGCTCTTCTTGTACTTGTCTTCTGCCGACCGTGGCTACTCACTCGCACAGTCACATGGTGCTCTGTGCTATTGCTAATGACAATCCCTCCCACAATTTCTGCCATTAACCCATAACGTCTGGCCTCTTCCTACTCATTCTCTCCAGCACACTTTCCTGCCTGTCTTCCAGGCCAACATCCTGCCACAAGTGGAAGTGAGTGTGTGTGCAGAATCAGACACCAGATGGGGAGCAAGGACACCTGATCTGGAAGCCTTTCATTCTCCTGAGGTTGAGAACACGCACCAGAGACCAGAGATCGACCTTGATGGAAGGTGTGCAGTACATTCCCAGGTTTACTGTGGTGCCCAAGGCTCTCAGCACTAGCTGATTTCTTTATGATCTTCCACCTAATACCTTTCTTCAGAGTGCAGAAGCAGAACCTTCCCATCCCTCCAGCAACAGGACACAACTGTATGTTTCCCGCAGATGTCTCTGATGGTAAATGACTTGATTCCAGTATCTCCCCTCGTCCCAGAGAGTCCATGAGATAACTGATTTCAGCTATCTTTCTTTGCTTCTCCATCTAGAAAGTCACTTTGCTTATAGAAATGATACAGTGAATTCTTTATGGGTAACTAAATGGGGAGGCTTTCAAAGGGACGAAGAATAATAAGAATTCAGTTCTCACTCTCTTAACCCGAGGAATGACATAAATCTTCAGAATTTCAGGAGACTTTTCTGCCATCTTATCTTTCCATTACAGAATCAAACACTCTAGGACATTTTAGCATAAATTATGTCGGCATGCCATCTGCTCTCTACCCTGTTGCAACCTTCAGTCTCTAGGGACATAGTCACCTTTGCAGCAGTCGCTTATGTCTTTTCTTTGTTGATTAAGCTGTTAAGAAATGAATTCTGCCAATAACCATGCAAGCATAGAAGAGAACCGACTGCCTGAGAGGAGGTGCCAGCCTCAGCCAATAACTTAATTGTAGCCTTCTGACATCCTACGCTCAGGAAATAGCTAAGCGAGTCTCCCTTTCCTGACCCACAGACAATATGAGATAACAAATGTATGGTGTTTAAGCTGCTAAATTATAGCAATTTGTCACACAGCAATAGACAACAAATGCAAGCAATGAGCAAGACTGTAGCATTACGGTGGGGACACTGTTTTCCTTCCACGAAACTCTGTGTACAAAAGTATATCTTTGCTGATGGCGAGTCATCTCTATTTCAGGTATGATTTCCCTTGCTGAAACAAGATGATACATTGTTCAAATTAAATCTGAGTCACTTGAAATTTCCTGGGTTTCCTTCTAAATACCCATTTAGTTTTTAGGCATTTCAGTGTGATGAGTAACATTACCTTTTATGTTTAAAACTGACTTTGCTTGAAAGACCAGAAGGCAAAAATGCTTCTAACATATAAGCCCCTACCCAGCTAGTCCAAGCTCTATCCTAGCAACCCACTTCCCCTTCTCACCAGATGTTGAAGATTATTCTTGAATTGACTGAGCTTGTAAAATTTGCTGCTCTTGCAAAATACTCGGTCATAAGGTTAACAGCTATTTCGGCTTTTGTAATCAAGCTTGCTTGGTCTGCTCAAAAAGATAACTTGGACAAGAGCAAGACACTTTTTTTTTTAAATAAGCCCCTGCCTGCACGTAGGCGTAATACTTGTAATCTTATGGGTTTGGGCTTTGTAAGTCCCACTGCGATGTTATGGGTAAATGCTGCATCGGGGGCACGGTCTCAGGTACAGTCCAGGAGCCAATCAATCCAGTATCTAAATAAAAAGCCATTTATTAAAATCATATTCATTGTCAGATTAGTGAATCTCTGAACAAGCCCAGACCAATAACATCAGTAGCATTGGAAATGGGGCTGTGCTCATGAGAAAAGTCCGCTCTTCTGTTGGACATCTGATTATGAATGTACTGGAGGTGCCTGACCCTCATAATTAAAGCCAGAGGGGGTGCACTGTCTCCACCAGACCTCCAGCCATACCTCATGCCGTCTACATTGTTCCCAGATCACTGCTCCAGGCTGACACATGTGAAAAATGTGGCTCTCTCCCGAGTCTGAGGTCAAGCGCATTCTTTCTGGCCTGTGCCTCCCAAGCATAACATCTGAGGGTTCAGTCTCTGAAGGAACCAATGGTATGTGTGTAGTCAGCAAAATCCTTTCTGTCTTCCTTGAGTCTCCTGCCTCCTTCAGTCGTCCAAAGAACAATTGCAAGTATGGAGGGATGAGAGAAAAATCTCACCTAAGATATTCTCTCTCTCTCTCTCTCTCTCTCTCTCTCTCTCTCTCTCTCTCTCTCTCTCTCTCATCTCCATCTTTCTCTCTCCCTCTCTCTCTGTCCCTCTCTGTCTCTGTCTCTCTGTCTCTCTCTCTCCCTCTCTCTCTCTCTGTCTCTCTCTGTCTCTCTCTGAATCTCTCTGTCTCTCTCTGTCTTTCTCTGTCTCTCTTTCACTGTCTCTCACTTACTCTTCTGTGTGTGTGTGTGTGTCTGTGTGTCTGTGTCTCTCTGTATCTATGTCTTTCTGTATCTGTGTCTCTTGTTGTCATTGTGTGTGTGTGTGTGTGTGTGTGTGTGTGTGTGTGTGTGTATTTAGTGTGTATTTATGTGTGTCTGCGTTACTATCTTTTTATGACTATGTCTTTGTGTTTCTGAAAATTAAACCTAAGACTGTATACATGGTAAGAATCGCTCTACTTGTGAGCTACAGGACACTTTTTTTTTTTTTTTTTTTTTTTTTTAGTATTTGGTATTTGTTTTATACCCAAACAAAACACTTCAAGAAGAAGAAGGAATTAGTGATATTTTCTCTAGTCATTTAGAACACTGGAAATCTCAAATCTTGTACCAAATATTGAGGTCACAGCCAATCCCTGAGGTTTAGCACATAACAATTTGCTTTCACACATGTAGCATCTGTCCTTAGCAAAAACATCTTTCATGGCTGCTCTATGCTGTAACTCTGTATCCAGGTAACTTTGATTTGCTGGCTCTAGCTCCAGTGTTAGTTCATCCTGGCTTGCCACAGCCAGGCCTTAGGATCTGCACACACACACACACACACACACACACACACACACACACACACACACACACACACACACGAGGATGACACATACAAACATAATGTCGGAAGATACCGTAAATTATGCTGACTCACATTTATCAGCACAACACCAGTTATTTATTTCACAAATAGACACCGAGGTTCCCAGCACAAAGGAATGCAGATGTTGAGAATACAGTGTTAGGTGTTACACAACTTAATCAGTCCATCGACTAGAACATCTCCACAACCTCTGACCAGAGAAGCCAACAAATGTGGTACAGCACATGAGCGCTCTGTAAGAAGTAAAGACCAGTATGACACTACACAGAAGACACAATGGACGACTAATATCAAATTCCCTGTTACCTCCCTACACAAGATGTCTGGATGGGCTTGCTTGGAAACATTAAACAAGATATGTCTTACGTTGAAGCCACAGAGGAAACTAGCTTTTCTTAAATACAGAATAAAGTGTGTAGAAGTTTCTTGCAACAAATGTCTTATATTTTAAAAGAAATTCTGTCCGTGTGAAGATGCTAGTGGTTTGATACATATCTCTCCAAAACACTATGCTTATTCTAATCCTGGGGACAATGGTATTAGAAGATGAGAGAGCTTTAGGAAAGAGGTGAATGAGACTGAGGGCTCTTCTTTCATGATCTGGCTTCCTGCTCTTATGAAGAAACTTCAGGCAGCTATCACATTCATCCATCCTGTCTGTCACATGAGTACACACCATTGATCTCCAAAGAATCAGCATAACAGTGCCATCTTGAAAGAAGAAAGATTATATACTGACCAGACTCCAAATCTGTGGGTAACTTGATATTGGAGTCAAAACTTGGATTTGAAGTAAAGTTTTATTTCCTGTCAATTATCTAGTCTTGGGCATTGTGCTATGACAATAGAAGTAGAGAGGTGTAGGGTGCTTTTCGCTTAATAGAATTTGGTTTAAAGAATGAACAAAATGGGTCTTCAAAGCTAAATTAAGTAACTGGATATAAGTAAATGCCAAATATACTAGAATAGAAAAAAAGAATTGTGAGACGGAGTGAACAGAGGCATTCCTTCCATTCAGATTAGGCAAAGAAGGCTGCACCACACCGAAATTGAACAGTAGTGGATTATCACAAGAAGAAACAGGTGTATGAGCAAGCCAACAAATGAATAGTCTAAGACACTTGTGACAATGCACAATAATACTCAAAAGCAGTTAACCAGTTGGGGTGCCTCTTGTCCAAAAATCTCAAAGATGATTGATTGATTGATTGATTGATTGATTGATTGATTGACTGAGATGTGATAGGGATTTAAATAGATGTCCTTTGGGCTCCAACATTCAGTGACTCCCAAATGGCTGTTGGGAGTTCAGGAGACGGATGAATAAACGTTGGCAAGTAACCTAAGAGACAAACAGGGAAAAACGAGGAGCACAGGATGCTCTCCCTTTAGAGAAAGAAGAAAGATGAAGCCTGAAGCAACAGGCATGCTCGGCAGAGAACCTGAAGAATGCTTGCCCAGTGAGGACGGACCTCTGCCTCTGTGTCCTAGTCTTGGTTGGAAACACTGTTGCCTGGCACTAGAATGAGAAGCTCGGGAAGTTCCCCCTGGCTGCCTTTAGGGAAATCAAAGTAAGTAAATGAACATAAAACATTATTCCTGTGTCCTTTTGCCAAACAGGCATGAGATACTGGTTTTCCCAAAGCAATGAAAAAAACTGAGAAATGGAAACATATCATTGAGTACTGAACAGATTTTAGTATATTATTTAGGCCCCACTTACTGCCGAGTCCTACACAGTTGCTTGTCCGTGACCTATTTGTTCAGTCGTGTGTCGTTTTCTTCCCTACCTATTTAGACGCTCTTTGCACAGCTTCAACTTCTCAGGGAAACATTAGAGTAGACACTTCGCTTCTCTTTAGGTCCAGCAAGTGTCTATTTCGACCACGCAGTGAGTCCCAGAAGCTGTAGAGCCCTCAAGGTTTTTGCGTTTCAGGCGAAAAAGGCACATGGCTTTCCTTACAGGGCCAGATTGCTGATCTGGAAGGTGATTTACCCTTGGGCTTGGGGGAAAGCAATAAGGCGTGCTTGCTACACTACAGTCTGTGGTTTTCTTAGGCAATCATTGCCCTCGGTCTGCTGTATTTTATCTCAGTCACCACTAGATGGAAGTGGTTTCCACAGATTTGTTTCTAAAGGGCTCTGCAGCAAGCCTTTTTCCTGACTCAAGCTCAGGCAGTCTAGGGAGCTGCCTAGGGAACCCTGCTAGCTTCTCTCAGAGGATCGGATAGAGCCGAGCAGAACAGCCATTCCGTGGCTCACCTTCCTTCTCTACCTCGACCTCACTGGAGAGAACTGCCCTGGAAACCAAGCTGCGAAAGGGGGTGGGGGGCCACAGGGGGCAAACCGTGCAGCTGTCCACCCCCTGTCCCCCAAGCCATGCTGTTTCCATGGTGCCGCTCACACAGAATAACATGGATAGCACGCTGCCCTTCAGAAACCCTCAGAAGTTGGTGCAAATTTTGATGGCCTTGAGGCTTGGGCATGACTGTATACAAGGCCTACCTGAGCTAATGTAGCCAAAATGTGTCCTCAAAGACGGCCTCCCACATAACCTCAGCAGTCTCTGCTCCAGCTTCAGACGCTTTGCAAACCGTATAGTCCTGTGTCTGTCCCTCAGGCTGTCAATTCCCAGCATCCCTTTTGACTTTCTTTCCCTGTTCATTGTCTCTCTGACTGCCCACCATCTTCATTTCTCTGACCTTGGCTAGGGTTCACGTTTGATAAAGGGTTTATCGTCCCCCACTCTGACCTCCCCCCCTCTCTGGTGTGTGTGTGTGTGTGTGTGTGTGTGTGTGTGTGTGTGTACGCACGAGTGCGAGCGTGCGCGAGTGCATATTGCTAGGTATTGCGCCAGGGCCTTGCACATACTGGACAAATGCTTTACCACTCCGTTATATAGACAGATCTTCTTCAGTTTTGGTACTGTCATAGACCAACTATGCCTCTCCTATTGAATCCACAGTTGAAAATGCTGTTCTAGGCATCTGTAGACTTATTTGAAGGGAAGATGAAAACAGGGGCTATATGTTCTGTGCCCACGGCAGACATTAGTAGTTGCTCTTCACTCAGCCCAAGGTAGGCTTCACCCAGCCCAAGTGCTCTCATTAATACATCAGACTTGATACCAAGGAGACTGGCTACTGCAACCTAAGAGCACTTATTCGCTAAAGAATAGTCCCATTTCTGCGACCCGAAAGAGGTTTAACACCCCTGCTTTGATAAATGTGTTTCTGGTGATGGATGGCCTCATCATAAAACACAGGTAAGCATTTCTCTACCAGCACAGTTTAGGCACATTTTGAATGCATCCCATTCAGACAGTAGTCTATTTCAGTTGGTCGATTTAGTAGGCACACAGACTAAGCTTAGAAACAGAGAGAAGTGAACCAGGAAAATGAAGGTATGAGGTTCCAGGAAGTGACATCAGCCAGGGTAGGAAGTATATTACTAAGTAGTGGAGAAGTGAGCTTCTGCAAGAAACACCAGGAGAGCAGAAGAGCTTCTGGGTGACCTTGGAGGGGATGGAGATTGAGCAAGGCAAACACTCTGTCTCACTGGATGCCTGGCACCCTAAGCCCAGCAATCACTGATTTCCAAATTTTCAGTGAATGTAAAAATCCTCCTCTGAATATCAGTCATCAGTGTCCAATAACTCATCATTGAGTAGTGAAAACAAAAACATCCCACTTATTGCTTTGTCTTCAGTTTTGAATTTCAGGCTCTCTCCATTCTCTTAGTCTGTTGGGGTTATCCCCAGTCACCCTTTTGTTCTTTGCAGCTTGTTATTTGATTGTTATTATTTTATTTTCTGTACAGATAATATCCTCCATTGTTATAAATTGTGCAGCTGAATCTTCCACATTTGGAGAAGTCACAGGGACAGGCACAGCAAAAGTGCAGTAGCATGGACCTTAAAAACTAACGCCTCGATCGTGGTATCTCTCTTACCAGGTAAACATTATCATTTTACATTTAATATGCACATTCTAGAACAGAGAAACTAACAAAAAGGAAACGGGTTTCCATACAGCAGTCACCCATCTTAGCAGTCTCAAACCCTCCATCTGCCCTTAAATCTTTTCAGATTATAATAAGCAATTCCCCAGCATCAGGTTACTGAGCTCAAAAACATCTTACCATATTCTGATGGACAAGTTTTTTTTGTTTTTGTTTTGTTTTTGTTTTTTTTTAGTATAGAATAGAGTTTATTCAGGGCATGAGGAGGGGAGTTGAGAGGATAATAGAGGCAGAGAAAGGCAGAGAGAGAGAGAGAGAGAGAGAGAGGAAGAAGAAGAAGAGAAGGAGGAGGAGGAGGAGGACGACGACGACGACGATGACGAGGACGACGAAGAAGAAGAAGAAGAAGAAGAAGAAGAAGAAGAAGAAGAAGAAGAAGAAGAAGAAGAAGAAGAAGAAGAAGAAGAAGAAGAAGAAGAAGAAGAAGAAGGAGAAAAGAGAAGTAGAGGCCACCCATGACACATGGAGAAAGAGGGGGGAAGGGAATAGGGAGAGTGGAAGCAAGAGAGCAAGAGCATAAGTATTCTTTTTAAAAAGCACATAGTCATTCCAAAATTATCAACTATTCCTAATACTATCCAATATCTCGAGGATGCTTGGTATCTCTGAATGTCCTTTCCTTTTGTATTTATTTTGCGAATAAGCCCCATGTTAGAGCTAGCTGACAATGGTTTCCAGTGGTTTCTTTTGGTATGAAAGTTGCTCTCTCTTTCTCTCTCTCCATCTCTCTTTCCCATAGATAAATATATTGAAGGAACAGAGTCCTTTCTCTCACTTTCTGAGCCCCTACACATTGCTGAAGACACATCTGCAGTAGTATTGGGTAGAACCTTCCAACATTATGGTTTCTGGGACTCAGTCATTGAACCCAGGCTTTGTGTGATCCAGGATTATCTGGATAGGAACTAGGGTCTATGTCGGCACGCATTTAGCTTAGCTTAGCAAGTAAAGAGCATATCTGGAGCCCCCGCAGCCAATTTCTGCCATAGGTTTTATCAACTTGATACAAGCTTTATATACCAAGAAGAAGGGATTTCAGTAAAGGAGTAGCCAGGCTTGTGGATAGTCTGTGGGGCATTGTCTTAAATTCTGATTGCTATAGAAGAGCCCACCCCAGTGTGGGCAGTATCACCTCTGGGCAGGTGGACCTGGGCTGTATAAGAAGGGTTGCTGAGCAAACCACAGAAAGCCAGACAGTAAGCAGAGTTCCTCTGAGATCTCTACTTCAGTTCCTGCCTCAGGTTCCAGTTTTGAGCTCATACTCTGCTTTCCCTCAATGAGTAACTCTAACTGGTAAGTTGAAATGAAAACATTCTCAAGTCGGTTTAAGTTATGATATTTATCACAGCAACAGAAAGCAAACTAGAATAGATCTCCAACAACAAAAAGTAAACACATCCCAACAGACATGAATGGTATTACATACTTCTATTCTTACATAACTGTATCCTCTGACATCGATGGGAATCAGAGATTACCATTAGATGCAGAACAATTAGATACAGAATGGTATTGCATATTTCTAGTCTTACATGAATAATTGTATCCTGTGACATCAGTAAGAATCAGATTACTATTAGATGCAGAACAACTTTCTTGATGCTTCAATATAAAGATTAGGAAAATAATTATATTTTGGGTTTTTCACATAAATATCTAAGTTAAAAAGTATTTGAGGCCAAAATGGCACTACATTACTCCTGGGAATTCCATGGGGTTTCACCATTGTTAGCAGAAAGAAATGTCAATCCAGAATGTTCTGTTTGGGCCTTAATTGCTGTTGGTCTTTTACATTTATTCTCAATTGACCTGAAACTCTAGGGTCTCCGGATCAGGCAACAGAGTGGAGGTAAACACAGCTGGGTGGTGGTAAACACAGCTGGGTACATCTGTGAAGAAGGGTCAAAGGGGAAGAAGCAGAATGAGGCAGAAAGAAACCTGGAAAGGGGATGAGGGGTCAGAATCGGTGAGGACAAAAGCTGACTTAAGAAGGATCGAATTTTCACACTGGGTCAACCACTGAGATGAGCACAGGGAAGGGCAGAGTCCGTGGTGATGAATAAAAGCAATTCTTCTTGGAGGGCCTTAAACAGAGGTACTGTGGTGGGTCTGCTGGGCTGCACTGTTGTTTGTACAGTCCCCATCCCCCTGTCCCTCCCAGGACATACACAAGAGACTCTGCTCTCTTAGCGGGAGTTCACAGAGGGGTGTGGGTTTCCTCCATTTCTAGTTTTTCCACCCCAACCTCTGCAGGTGCTGCTTTCCCAGGGACCACCCTGGAGCTTCAGAGAGGACCTCCTTGTTCCAGTCTCCAACCTCTAGCCCCCACCAGCCACTGAGGCCCAGCTAGATTGCAAGGTCCCAGTAGGGTCGGGTGAGGTACAAGAAAGTAAAAAATACATGCATATGTTTATAAAGGATACAGCCAGCCGTGGCAGTGATGTGGTGATGGTCAGTAGAGATAGTGGTGAAGCAGTGGTTGTGTTAGCAGTGGAAATGGTTACGGGGACTATAGTAGTATATGCTGTACCTCAGTCTGGCTAACCTTATAAAGTGTAGCTGATAGCTTTGAATGATCACAAGCATGCAACTGGTACCTCCACAGCTCTGATAAGGGCCTTCTCGGCTGTGTCACATTGTAATGAGACAGTGTATGTAAGGAAGAGATGCAAAACAAGAAACAAGAGAAAGTCTGGGGTCACAGGACCCCTTCTGACAGTATATCCCCCAACCAACCTAAGGACCTTTCACTAGGACCTACCTCTTTTAGTCCCATCACCAAAACACCTATGAACCAAGCCTCCAAGACATAATTCTTAGATGGCAAACCACAACAGAGATGGCATTGGGGAAAATGATGTGGTGGTGGTGGTGGTGGTGGTGGTAGTGATGACGGTGGCAGAGCGGCTGGTGGTCATGGTAATTTTAGCCATAATAATGCTAGTCAACCTAGTAATCTGGATGATACTATAGTGCTGGTGGTCTAGAGATGACCTGCTGACAATGACAGAAGGGAAGTCATGATCACTGAGCAGTTACCGTAAAGCACCATATGGTTAATTCCACTTGATCACCATAACTCATCTCTAAGCAGTAGTCTGTCCCCATAATGAGTGTCTTAGAGGGCAAGCACCCATGGCTCATTCATCAGAACAGAATCACAGCAATATCAAGAGGGCAATGAAACTATCAGAACTACCAGCTCTATGAATAAATTGTTATAACTAGTTAGAAAACTGCGTGGTGATGTTCAGTCGGGTTATTCTCATCTTATAATAAGTACAATGGAAAAAGAAGCTGGAGACTTTGAAAGTGCCCAACAGACATGTTTCTTTTAAGATTTTGAGTAGAGTTGGTGTCTAATGGGTAGACAAATATATTCTGAACCCTCCACCATCAACTAATAATATATATGAATTTTAAAAGTATTATAAGTTGGGAACTGTGTCAACCAAAGCCTGCATCACTTCCTCAGGGCAGAATGACTTTCTGTGAGCATTTGCATCAGGGCAAACATGTTTTCCCAGTCTCTACTAGTTTCTGGTGGGAAGGACAACCTGAGTAAAACACAGGCACATTCAACAACACTCTCATACTGCACCCTGTCATTTGATTAAAAAAAAAAAGGCCTCTCCATCTGAAACCAGACTGAAATGCTTCAGGGGAGAAGTTCCAGTGAGGTTAAAAGAACACAGTACATAGCTAAAGATCCACAACTCAACTACTGAGTCTAGAGGAAAAAAACCAGCCAATCCTCAAGTAGATAATGAAATCTAATGCTAAAATACTGTAGGGAAGTGATCACTACCTAAAGGCTATGTGTCTGGCCCCTCCACACACACATATGCAACATTGTTCAAGGACGGAATATTCATGACATACTAGGGGAGACAGTATGTCAGTTGCAGAAGAGTACCATCTTATGATTGTCTATGGTAGACACGGAGAGGGGAACAACAGGGTTAGAGGCAGGAAGCAGTCAGAATGACGAGGCAGGTGTAATATTTATGGCCTCCCACCCTACTGTTTATCAAAAACACAAGTACCACAAAGTGATGTAACACAGGGTCATACAAGAAAATGAGCAAGGTTCAGTTTTTGAGTATGGACCTCCAGCCAGACTCACAGCAGCAACCTTCCTGTAACATGTCTCCTCCAGTATCACTTGTTCCAGAGCCCCTGGGTACAGCGCCACTGCTCTAACAGAGTATGTTACACTGGGTGGAAGGACATCTAGAGCAGGACTTCAACAGTTTCTATGACTTCCCCTACAAGGACAAGAGTTAAAATGCCTGCCTACTTGCCCTGGCCTGATGGGAACAGAATCAGGGTTTGTCACAGTGGCCATGAGCTAAGGTCCAACCAGTCTGTCAATGAGAAGGGGGAAGGGCTTGGGAATTATGATTCCCAAAAAGGTTTTTTTTTTTTCAAGGATTTTTTTTTTTATTAACAGATATACATTTCGAGTGTTAGGGTTTGTTCCTCCCCACCCCCCCCCATTGCCGCCGCCAGTCTAGCTGGGGGTTCAGTCTTAGCAGGACCAGTCTGTTAGGATAATGAGGTCAAAGGGGGTCTTTAGGTAGTGGCTTAGTCCCTGGAAGCTCTGGGCTTGGCATTGTTGTACATATGGGGTCTCAAGCCCCTTCAAGCTCTTGAATCTGATTCCTTCTTCAACGGGGTCCTATTCTCAAAGGTCTGTATTTGCTGTTTTTTCAGGAGTTAATTGTAATTTGGCTGTTATGGGCCACATGTTAGGCTCTGAATGGGTGTTTTTATCAGTCTCTGTTTTAATAAACACCCTTTTAAAGAATGTGAAGCATCTACATTTTGATCATCCGCCTTGAGTTTCATTTGTTCTAGGCATATAGGGTAATTAGCATTTGGGAATAGCCACTTTATCAATGAAAAATGTAAAAAAGATGAAAAAAAATTTCATAAAGTTTGTTTTTTGGTTGAGTAATATTCCATTTAGATGCTGTATCCAGTCTGTTGAAGGGCATCTGGGTTCTTTCCAGCTTCCTAAGCATAGTGGAGCACAGGGCATATGCCCATTTAGAGGTATAGCTGGATCCTCAGGCAGGTCCAATTTTCCCCACTGATTTCCAGAATGGTTGTCAGTCTGCAAACCAAAAAAAAGGTTTTTTAAAAAAAAAAAAACTATAATAAAAATGTAGAAAAAGAGAAGAGGATTTATTTAGTTTAATTTAATACTTGAAGGATTCGCCATGGCTCAGTTTCTTAAAGACTTATTTATTTATCATATATAAGTACACTGTAGCGATCTTCAGACACACCAGAAGAGGGCATCAGATCTCATTACAGATGGTTGTGAGCCACCATATGGTTTCTGGAATTTGAACTCAGGACTTCTGGAAGAGCAGTCAGTGCTCTTAACCACTGAGCCATTTTTTCCAACCCCATGGCGCAGTTTCTTAATTAGGGTTTTATTGCTGTGAAGGGATACCATAAGCAGGTCAAACTCTAAAGGAATGCATTTAATTTGGGACTGGCTTACAGTTTCAGATGTTTAGTCTGTTATCATCATGGCAGGAAGCATGGCAGTGTGTGGGCAGATATAGTGCCAGAGGAGGGTGAGAGTTCTACATCTTGATCCACAGGCAGTAAAAGTAGATTATATGCCACATTGGGCATAGCATGAGCATGGGGGACCTGAAAGCCCACCTCAACAGTAACACATTTCTTCCAACATGGCCACGTCTACTCTAACAAGGCCACATCGCCTAATAGTGCCACTCACTCTGGGCCTATATTCAAATACATCTAGTCTATGGGAACTATACCTATTCAAACCACTACACTCAGTTTCAGAAGTATGGTTCCATGTTTATGGGTCCACAATGAGACAAGCATAGCAAGAGGACAAGTCAAACAGAAAGGGGGAAGGGATTTGGATAAAGTAGGTTTTTCCAGGAAACTCTTTCATAGTAAAATGTTAGGAAACCATCAAGAGATTAATCAGAGTCCTCATGAACCCATCATTTCCCCAAAGTCACCCTGAATACTGCTTACACCAGGAACCAGACCTTTAAAACACAAGGAGTCTTTGGAAGAACACTTCAGATCAAACTATAAAACAATATGAGTTTACTGACTAGCTGCTAAAATCTTTAGGACCTTCTCTAGGAACAAACAAGAATTCTTTCCTCTTTAAGGAGACTTGATTCCAAGACACTCAAGGAAAGTAGAAAACTAAATGCAGACAATTTCAGAATGTTCGGCAGTCTCGTGAGAAAATGACACATACATGTCTGGTTAAGAGAATGTCCAAGTGCGTGCTGTGTACTTGCCTAAGGAGATTGTAGAGTTGTTTTTCAAAATACCAAGGCAGGCAGACATAGATCAGGCATGCCTGAAAGGCATCTCCTGTATATTCCACTTTTGCTAACATAATTGCTTTGCAGGAATGTTTAACTTTGTAAATGCCTGCACCTTAAGGAGGTAGAACAATTGTTAGAGACCAGACAAGGCCTGTCTCGGAAGGTAAATACACACTGGAGGTTGCAATCATCTGGTAGACAGCCTTCATCAGAAGGCCATCACTGTGCTGGATAAAGAGAATGTCCAGCTAAGTGGTAGTTGATGCCTTTGCATCATACCTTGTCTTTAATCCCAGGGATACAATAGATATGGAGAGTTGATCCTCATGTCCACTAACATGCCTTTCTTGGAATAGTTGGTCTGCTATTAAAAACAGAATGTAGATTAGATAGCTTAAGAACAACAGGCATTTGTTACAACTCTAGGGAGTTGGGGATCAAGGCATTGCTAAAACCAGCACTGGATAAGGACCTATTTTCTAGTTTATAGATTGTGTGTCCCACCTGTGTCCTCACATGATAGGGTACCTTTGTGAAAGCAGCAGTTGCATTCATGAGAGCTTAAATCCAAAATCTGTCCCACTGGGCAGTAGTTCCAACACATGAATTTTAGAGGGACGCTGACCTTCAGACCATAGCAAAACCATTACAACAAATTTAGTTTAGATTTACACACACCTAGTCATGTATAATGTACTGAGACACCAAGGATGAGGATTTTAGTACATTGATTACAAGGAGCATGAACAGCACAATAACATTAAGAATAAAGCATAAATGATACATCAAGCACTAATGAATACAAGAGAAAATAAAGTAAGGACAAAGAATTAGAAAATGTAATTTAAAAAAATTAGTAGTAACAGATATCTCTCTAATAAGGTGACTAGAGGAAATAAGTTGTCTGAGAAGAACATTCAGAGTAAGATAGGGAAATAAACTCTGTGGAGCAGAGTGTCTCCACTGTGTCCCATAGGTAGGGAGACTGGTCTCAGATTCTCAAATTACTGCCCCAACTTCCCTAGTGCTGGGCTATTTGAGATTGCATATCTCAAAGGGAAGGTGACAGCATGAAGTGGGGACAAGTATACAGACATAGATAAGTCAAAGGTGATATCAAGGACTTGCCTTGAGTCACTTACAAGAGGGTTAGATTGGCACGGCCTACAAGCTCCCAGTAGAGAATCCAATCTTGAAACATGTCCCAGGGACCTTTGGATAGACTTTAAGAGTAGGTATTTGCATAAAAACAAACCTCAATTTTAGAAAAGAGGTCCCAGCAAACTTTCTGTGCCTAACACGAAGTAGGCATTACTTGTATATAGAATAAAATAATTGGATTTTAAGTAAAGCAGTTTGATTTTGACAAACAGAATTTGCTGTTAGGAAGGCAAATTCACACAAGGAAAGTGAACAGGAAGATTAGAAATTTGCCATTGTTGTTACTTGAGTTTGCCACCAAAAAAAATAAATTAATTTGTTGCCTGTCTGTAAATTCCAGTCAAATAAGACATCAAACAATGAAAGAATAATAAAGACCATTGGCAAACATCCCCCTAAGCTCCCCTTCTCTTCCCACCCTCCCCCATTGCCACCCCCCCAACAATCAAAGACAAGGGCTTCCCCTTCCACTGGGTCTACTAAGATAAGGTGTATGTGAGAGGGTCCTGAATCTTTGGGGGCATCAGAATTATTGGGAAGGGGCGAAATTCAGTTTCCACTCAAGGAAACGGGGTGAACAGGAAGATTAGAAATCCGGCTCCTGTCGGCCTGCACTTTTTGCTTCATCCATCCTGTTCTAATTGGAGAATGAGTGGGGAAATGGGTGTTCCTTTGTCTGTTTTTCTTTTTTACTTGAATTTGAGCCACATCCGTCCTTGAGTTTCATTTGTTTACCTAGGGTAATTCAAACATTTGCTCTTAAATGATACCATGTGTGCAAAGTGTATCCTCACCAGGATTATTTTTTCCAACCTGAACAAGTCGTTGTTTTTGATAGCTGAGTAATATTCCTGTCTGTACCAATTTTCTGTATCCATTCCTCTGTTGAAGGGCATCTGGTTCTTTCAGCTTCTGGCTATTATAAATTCCATAGTTCTATCTTTTTTTTATATTTGATTTTTGGGTAAATCAAACAGGAGTTCAAAACTGAGGAACCTCCAGACTGATTTCCAGAAGTGTCTTAGCTAGGGGTTTTGCTTTTTATTTTGTTATAGGATTTAAACAGACATCGCTTTGTCCTAACCAAGTGTCCTTTGCAACATTTAAGGACAACATTTAATTGGGGCTGGCTTACAGGTTCAGACACTCAGTCCATTATATCAAGGCAAGAGCATGGCAGCATCCAGGGCAGGCATGTTTCAGGAGGAGCTGAGAGTTCTACATCTTCATCTAAAGGTTCTTCATCTCCATCTAGAAGACAGGCTTCCAGGCAGCTAGGAAGAGGGTCCTAAAGACCAGGCCCACAGTGACACACTTCCTCCAACTAGGTCACACCTCCTAATAGTGCCATTCCCTGGGCCAAGCCTATTCAAACTACCACACAGAGTAAGTATGGTGAAGGTCCCCAATACATTTTGGGGCTCTCAGCACCATGCTCTAACGTGTCACAAAGGACATATAGAGGAGATAAGAGGAACTAGATTTCCACAGACTCATCCTCTCAGAGGCCAGCCACATGGAGGGAACGAACAAGCACGTACAATATATGAAATTGCAAGTTGAATGCAACGGAGAAAAGGGACAAATAAATATGGAAATCCCACAACTACAGTATGATTGACTCTTCATGAATAAAGAGAGGAAACTGAATATGCAACACCCTGGGCTATGCGCAGTTCTCTGAGGTAAGGATGGCAGGCAGCCAGGCCCCTGTGCTCCTAAGATGTAATCCTGCAGCCTCAGGATGCTACAGGCTGGGCCCTGCTCGTGTGTCTCTAATCATTACTGTGCAGCAAGAGGCCTCCAGACACCAGCACCTGTGTTTATTTTTGCAGTAGATGGAAAGGGCCAGGCAGTCCTTCACTCACATAGACAGCTCCACCCGTGTTTTAGTGACCTGGGGGAGATGTCATCTACATGAAGAAGATGAGCAGGAGAGTGCTGTGCATTCCATCACAGAGAAAGACCTGATCCCAGAGAGGAATAAAATACACAGAAATCAAAGACTCCCTAACTGGCAAATTAAACCTCATGTTCTCAGACACTTCAAAGGTCCCAGTGAAAGCATGAAAATAAATCATTTATGTTTGTTTGCTTCTCCCTGGGGACTCAGAAACAGACATTTTCCTTGTCCTCTGGACAGATGACCTTGATCTGGTCCTCAACTTTAGTTTTGCTCCCCACAAATCCCTCTTTGTCCATACCCAGATCAAATCCTATAACTTGATGTAGCCTTTCCCAAGATGCCCTCTTGTCCGGAGGAAACTTCTAGCATTCTACAAGGCAGAGATACTTTACACGTGGAGTTTAGTAGTCCCTTTTCGTTTGCAGAGGATGTGTTCAACCTTCAGTGAATGTCTGAATCTGTTATTTCCCTGTATAGTTGTCCCTTGGTTTCTGAGGGCCACTACCTCCATTAGCCAGGGTGCCCTGTAGTTACCCTGCAGGAAGATGTTTAGGTCCCTTGCATAAAACTGCATAACATTTGCATATAAGCCACCCATATCCTGCTTGATACTCTAAATCATCTGTAGTTTACTTACAACACTGAAGACAATGTATAAGTAGCTGTTAAGCTTATTCTTAGAGAATACTGGCATGGCAAGAACAGCCTGCACATGCTTAGTATGGATGAGATTTTTCCAAATATTTTCTAACTATGATTGGCTGAATCTATGGATACAGAACTTGCAAGAGTAAGCCTTGATTATAGATAGATAGATAGATAGAGAGATAGAGAGATAGATAGATAGAAATAGAAATATGCATATGTTAAAAAGTTTAATTTATAAATTTGCACCGTAAGAGATTTATGACAACAGTAATTAAATAGTATAATGATATGCCAGAAGAAAGTAATTTAAACCCATGAATTAATTCTATAATGGTCCAAATAATATTTTCTGACTATAGGGGACTGTAGCCTATAGAAACTACAGAAAGCAAAACCAGAGGTGAGGAAACACCACTGTATTTACATTACATTATACACCCCTCAAAATCCGGGTGTGGGCGCTGGAGAGATGGCTCAGCAGTTAAAAGCACTGACTGCTCTTCCAGAGGTCTTGAGTTCTATCTCCAGCAACCACATGGTGGCTCACAGCCATCTGTAAAGGGATCCAATGCCCTCTTCTGGTGCATCTGAAGACAGCGACAGGGTACTCATATAAATAACAAAAATTAAAAAGATGCCATGTGAGATTAGGACATACTCTGCCATTGAGCTACATTCCTAGTGCTGGTAATTTCTGCCGTTGAAACATGGAATCTTGCAGAATTAGGTAAATGCATCTGATCCATTTCAGGATTTACTTCAGCTCAGTTTTAGTAGCTATCATTCTAAACATAAAAGGTAGAAATCAAAACTTGCATTCTTTTACAGTTTGTATATATGAGGGAAATGCAGGGGCTGGGGGCCAGCGGGAAGGCTGAGGCCTAGGAGCTCCCTGTTTCCAGATCCTGTAGTGACTCAAATGCCTACAAAGGCTAAGTGCAGAATTAGTGTGGGAACGTAGGAAAGCATGCTTCCTGCACCAGCATACCTCTGTTAGCAAAGCATGAAGTACTCAATGTCAAAGATGAATGGTATTGAGAATTGAAGCCAAGGTCACTTGGCCCCATGACATTTGTTTGTTCAGTGTTCAAACAGAGGAGGGTTGAAGAGATAACTCAGTCAAGTACTTGCCACACAAGTTGAAGACCCGGATTTGATCACAAGCCATGAATAAAAAAAAAAGCTGGTCTCAGGGCACTCATTTATATTCCTAGCAATTGCTGACAAAACAAGTGGTCCCCAGGAATACCAGCTACCTCACCTAGAGTGAGCTCCAGGTCAAGAAGTGACCATAGCTCAAAAGCAATGTAGATGTCTCCAAAGGAACAGTATCTGAGATTGGCCTCTTGCCTCCATATGTGAGCCCCTGTAAGTACACACTACACATACACAGACATGTTTAGATAAAATAATAAAAGAGAAAAGGTAAAAGCCATGCATTCAGCAGATGTTCTACAGATACTTTTTACATAAAGATAAAGCTTGAACTTTTTAAGAAAAATATTTTTTTTTAGTTTGAACTCACCCCAATAGAAATGGAAAGCCTGATCCAAACCCATTACCAAAGAAGAGACATGTGTAAAATGCCTCATTATAATAAACACCATGATCGGAAACTGCCTTTTCTTAGTTAGACACACACACACACACACACACACACACACACACACACACACACGCAGGGTTGGGGGAGAGGGGGAGAGGGAGAAGGAAACGGAGAGGAGGAGAGAGAGAATGAAGAAAGAAAAGAATGACCTATATGGTAGGGCTTTAAGTAGACAAAGATAGACATAGCAAAACCCACTGGCATCTAGACATTGCCTGCTGAAGAAGTTGGCCAAGGACATAGTTCTAGTGAGTATAACCTTTGCCTGTGGTAGAGTTCATAGCAATTTGCATATGCCCTCTCTCAATTGCCTTACTATTATCTCAGTTAAGTTCTTATTATCTGCATATCAAGTACAGCCTACCCCAGATTTGATCAAGGAGAATGATTTGCATTAAATGAACTCACAAGAGCGGCATGTAGAAATTAGACTGTGCTGTGTGTTCGTTGTGATGAGCAGGCATCATCAGAGAATGGAATAGAGTTTATAGTGAGATGAATTGGCACATGTCATCACAGTTGCATTAGAATAGACTGACAATACTAACTGTTGCTATCTGTACTGCAGGAAACTCCACTCAGCGTTGCCACAATCTGTGAAACTTTCTTCAAAGACTGGGTCCAGTAAAGCTGGGATTCTTAGCTTTCGCCACAGAAAAGAAGGACTTCAGGACAAGTCAGTTTAAAGCAAAACTGAAGTATAGTAAGAAAACAGTTCCAATGAGTGTTGAGAAAGATGCTTAATAAAATACAACAAATGAGATTAGAATGTGGCGTGTGAAGTACATCGCACAAGTTTACAGTCTGATAAAATGGAGACAGATCAAAACAGTTAAAAGGTATTTTTACTCAACAGAGAAGTCAGATCATATGCCTTGACTATAAGCATGGTTCATTGCTATTTGAATATTTTTATGTAAAATATGTCTTTTTTCAAACACAGACACACCAGAAGAGGGCATCAGATCTCATTACAGATGGTTGTGAGCCACCATGTGGTTGCTGGGGTTTGAACTCAGGACCTCTGGAAGAGCAGTCAGTGCTCTTAACCACTGAGCCATCTCTCCAGCCCTTAAAACATGTCTTAAAAGGAAAGGAAGCTTGTGTCTGTGAAGGCACAGGGTATTTAGCTATTGTTATATATTGGTTGTTCAGTTGTATTTGAAATCCTTGAATATCCTCCAGCAAGAGACTTAAACAAGATCCCAAGATAATGGCTCACTTCCCTTACTATGTCCTCTTTCATTTTCCTCTGTTTCTGCTCTGTTTCACCAGAAATAAGTAACAGTTCACAACCCACTGGTGAGACTTTAAGTTGATGTGTCCACCTTGGGACCCTATCAGAAGTATCCAAAGCTGAGCAGTTGCCTTCCCTAGGACTCTGCGATCCATTTCCTGGATAGAACACTAAGGGGAGCAGTTATCCAATTCTACACACACTAAAATGGATGTAGGATCTTTATATTAGCAAAACTCGAGGCAAGTCATATGAGAATTGCGACTTTGCTTGACAAATAAGATAGAACGTTTTCATGCAATGGAATATGCAGAGCCAACAGCGACCCGTGCAAGTCCATAGTCAAAGTTCATAGTCACAAAAAGTCACATAAGGATATTTCCTTTGACTGCAAACACAGGGAAGGGACATTAGACTCCTAAAAATGCCCTCTGTTCTGTATCTTGCCTTTCAGTTTAATAGCATAGAAATACAGACTTTGGAAGATTAGGAAACTGTGCATCTCGATGACAGCCTTGATAGTAAGCATAGCGTATAACAAACATCTGAAGTGAAAGAATTTAATTGGATGTTAAATGGAGTTTGTAGGGAAAATTAAAATTTTATTACACAAATAAGACCAATTTTTTTGAAAATGGAATATCAGATCCCAAAGAGATGACTCATATAAGTTTCATAAATACTAGAAGACTCTTCCTTAAAGAAACTGTTTAAAACCTTTTGTCACATACCCTGGGTTCAGACGCATTTTCTAGAATAGTGGGCACTCAATAAATGCATTGGTAATTAATAAATAGAATTAATAAACTAGCATTGATCTAATTAAATAACAGGGAGAATAAATTCTTGGAGATTAAAACATTAGTTTAAACCAGTAGACAAATAAGCAGAAATCGTATTTTATCTGCTTGCTCTCTCTGTTTCATTACATTTATATTTCTTTAATTTTTAATGAGTTTGTATTTGAGGCAGAATTGAGGCTCCAATTTGTGGCTCCACTGCAACTTGTTTCAATTTGTATAAATTTGATACATTTGGGAAGCCGTCTAAACTTGGTATGAATTCAATTAGGAAACTCTGGATTGGGGCCAAAGTTTCAGGAGTCCCCAAAGAAACAACAGTAACCTGAAACTCCCATAGAAGATAATAAAAAGCTCCCTTTGTCAAACGTCTCCAACCCAGTGAAACCTGCCTTGCAGGGCAAGTGCAGAAACTGGAGAGTGACCCGAGGATCTGCCAGTTTCAATCTGTTGCAGAAAAGAGCCACTTAACTGCACAGATAGAATGAATCCCAATTAAGTTTTCCCATACGCTACTACTTAGAGAAATGGCATTTCGTCCCGAAACACTGTTATTTAATAGACTGAGAAACAGACTATTGCAAGTCATAGCTAACTAAACTAACTAACTAAACAAACAAACACGGGTCTGTTTTCTCAGACTGCAACAGTCACATAGTAAACCACCAGCAGCCACACCCAGGCCATCATTTGAAGAATGTCGGGGTGACTGTCATGAGTGGGGCTGGTTCTCAAAACTCTCACTCAGTCCCAAGTTATGTAAGCTCCAAAACGTGTGCCTTCAGAC
Organism: Rattus rattus; assembly: GCF_011064425.1. Classification (NCBI taxonomy): domain Eukaryota; kingdom Metazoa; phylum Chordata; class Mammalia; order Rodentia; family Muridae; genus Rattus; species Rattus rattus. The sequence goes on along the minus strand of NC_046164.1, from coordinate 81,463,117 downwards.
TGACTAGCCATCTCTGAATACATTTTTTTGTGGTTATGATTAATTTTTCATGTAGACTTCATAGCCTGGGCAGCATCGCCTGAGTGGGTCTTCTCTAGGTTTGGGGGAACACAGAAGAATGAATTAGTGTGGCCTGCCTGCAAGAGTAATGGGAGAAAAGTGAGAGTTCAGTGCTACCCATGGCTCTCCCTTGGAAGGCAAAGAAGGCCTTGTTACGGTTCAGTGGTGTGGTTCAGAGAAAGTTACAGGATGGTGCCTGTGAAGGAGGCTGGCGTCTTATGGTTCTTCAGCTTTGACAAATCGTTGGCGTTTAGGATCTCAATAGTCCCTGGCCTTCCAGGGGAAAGATCCCCGCTGACAAAATACACAAGAGGGCAACCGAGGAATGGGATACCCACTTGGTAATATGTGATGAGTCATAGCAATCTTCAAAAGTAATAGCAATTACATTCTGTGGGCCTCATGCTTCTGTGGGAAAACAATTATACGAGACCCAGAGTTTTACACCTTCGGATCTGCAATCCTTTGTGGCAGCTTCTCTAAGCTCTGAGGCCTGTCAGTTGTGCCCTGATATTACCTGCTGGACTCTCAGGGTGTGATACCCAAGTTCTCAGGAGTGCCTAATACAGGAATACCATGCACACTGCCCAAAATGTTCTTTTTTATCTGACACAAAACAGCTTTGAGTCTTGAGCAAAGCAATTCACCCTTTTGGAACGAGCATTTAGAGAAGTATTTTAAGCATATAGGGAAGATTAGAGAAGATGGCTTCCTGAGAGTTCTTTCGATATGAATTTTACAATTTCAAGGAGAAAGAGCCGAAGATTTACATCTTCCCACAACGTGAAGCTAGTCTGTGTACAGACACCTTTGAAGATGTGGCCCATCTCCTCTTGAATAATTCCTGAGGGTCTTCAGTTGAGCCTTGCTTAGCCATCAGCTAAATTGCATGTAACATAATTCACTTCTCATACAGTGGTTCCTTGGATCAATTTTGCCTGAAGACCAGTGGCTTAAGTGTATTTCACTCGGTGATCGATGGTCAGAGACCATTAAACCTCACACATGGCCCAGTAATTGTGGCTGAAGTAAGAGCATGGATTTTGCCAATTCATCACAATTACATAAGCTTTTAATTATTACTAATAGTAGTATCCTTATTTTATAGATTAAAAGTCAGTTCAGAAGTTTTAAGTAGTATGCCCTAGCTTTCCGGCCCTGATAATTGCAAGCTGTGTATCAAGCTATAGAGATTCTTATTTCCAATCACTTATATCAATATCTTCACAAGTGCAGGCACTCTAAGACCAGTAGTTCCTGTGATACTCTGCTTTGGTCAATACAGTCAGGAAAAACAGCAATAGAGAGACAAGCACAAAAAAGACCTAAAGCACAGCTTTTGTATACGTTCCACCCTTGTATCTCAGACACGAGCATGCTCCACACTAGAGAAACACTGGCTAATGAAACAGGGTGTTTCAGCACCAACCTGAGTATCTGAAGTTTCCGGAGGGAACATTGCCAGGGCCAAACCTGACACCAGGGATCCCATACGCTCTTCCTCCTGAACTGAAACCTAATGCTTGCCTTCACAGCACACGGCCAGACTATCCTCTTCCCTATTTGGAAGGGGCTATCACCACACCAACTTGAAACCCAAGCAGGCAGGCTGCTGGACATGTTGTATTGTATGTCCTGGGAATGTCAGATCCAGGCGTGCTAGGTGCTCCTGTGATCCTTGTTCCGAGAGGCTCCACCCAGGAATCTCTGGCTTAGGGAGCAGTGGACTGACTGTGTTTCAATGTACAGGCTGATCCTTTGATACCAGCAAGCTGCGATTGCAGCCCAGCGGTCACAGCTAAAGCGAGCAGGTAGCTGTCCAAAGTTTTCTCTTTTTACATTTTAATCAACCAAGGGCCACTTCTGTCCTATCAAATCAATTTCTCTTGTCTTTGGAGATGTTCCTGGGTGCGCATGACAGAGTGAAATGGAGTTTAATTACTATATCTTGGACCAGAGAAGCCAGAGATCTCATGTCCTCTTATCTGCTCCAGTTTCCTTCAATCCAAGGGAAGAGAATTGATAATGTGCCCATTCACAAATGCAGATGCAAAATAAAAGGCAAATTTAGAGCATGAAGGTGTAGCAAAAGTTGTAGAACACTGGGCCTAGCATGTAAAGAGCCCTGAGTTCAATTCCCAGCCCTAAAAAGAGGTAAGGAATTTGAACATTTATAATAAAGTGTTCCTTTATGTTGACATGGTTACTAGGGATGGGACTACTAAGAGACTTCTTTACCATTCTACATTTGAAATAGGCTGTATTTTCAAGTACTTTATTATGTTACTTTTATAAAAATTCACACAGGTGGTAGCTATGGAATTACACAGGTTTGTATAGGCTTTAAATCACAACAAATCCCAGTAGAAATAGGCATTCTTAATACTTACGTCTCTCTGAGTATTTGTGGATGCACAAGTTTGGTAGTGTCTGAGCTATAAGAAGAGATCATGAATATTATTCCATTAAAGCAAATCTGTGAGGAAACTTTATGTGGAAAAAAAGCCAGTTAAATTGCTAAGATGCCTGGGAAGAAATCATAATTCAGTACCAACATCACATTTTATCTAGTGGCATATGCAAGGTCCCTAACAGAAATGTAGCACTGGAGTCTTGATGACTTATCACAATCACTTCCAGTCTGCAGTTGTTCGTTAGAATTTGGTTAAACATATTAGATATTAAAGGCATATCCAAGAGGAATTGTTAAGTTGGAAAGAAGTAGAACAATATTTAGAAATGTCCAAATAAGCACGATTGACTGGCAGTCCTGACTTCAAAATACCATCACTAACTGTCACTAAAAGGTCTACTAGGCTCCAAAACTCAGAACTAACGTATTTTTCAGACAGCCTGCTTTCAGAAGCAGCTTAAATCCTACAGCAATGCCTTCTGATCTCCTCTGTCAATAGTTATCTCCTTTACTTCAGATAAGGGAAGAAGTGAGTCCTTACATTCATCTTTCATGGTTTCTGTGGCATTCATGCTGAACAGGGAATTTGTCATCCTTTCATTAGAGACAATCAGAATCCTTCCAAGTCACTAGGTGCACAAAACAATAAAGAAGAGGGGGAGTTTAAGGTGTTTGGAAAAGTAATGGAGAAACACAAATCCTGGGCGTCGCATATATTATTAGCCTCATGTGCATTGATACTCTTTTGTAGGACCAATGGCTATAGACAGAGTTTAGGAATAGCCTGCACACCTAAGGTAGATGAAAGAGAACCACATCCTCTGGTTATATTAGGTGATTTCACATTGAGAGCAGGCACATGATTTCCCTGCTTGGAGCCAAGCTCCCTTCAAATAAGCACAGTCCTTCTGAGAAACACCCCAGTTCCCCTGTCACTTCAAAGAAGATGGAAATCAACACATGGATCACTGAGGCCCACAGATGATCATGCTGGGCAGATGCCAGGGGCAGCTGCCTGGAAACAAGAGACTTCTTGAAGTGGTTGGCACGACCTAAGACATACTTCCCAGAGTTGCTCTCCTCATTTTATTTGCTCTCTTCGATAGGACGTAGGAGAGGGGGAAAAAAACTGTTCTTAAACGGGCTTCTTTTCCAGGTGGAAGAGTAGCCTCTGTGTAATCAGAGGGCGGGACATGTCACCCATTGCTGTGTCTGAAGAAAGTCATCAGAAGAGATCAGTCATCGCTCTGGCTTTTAGAGATTGATAGCAGCTCACTTCTCACTCTACTGGTAATAGAGCTGGTATTTTGCATTACACTAGTTTATACCATACGGTTTCATTGTGACAGCTGGGGAAAAACTCCAGCATGGAGCACGGCTGCTCAGTGATGAACAGCAGAGGCCGCAGCTGCTTATTTGGTTGTTTTGCAAAATCTGAGGAAACATTTACGTGTACACTAGCCCAAATGACTAATGACCACTTGTTTTCCTATTAAGGACTGTCTCTAAGTTGCACATCTCGACACAACATAGAGAGCTGACTTGAAGGAACCAAATGACACCCAAAAGAGAGAAAGAAAGAGGAGAGGAGAGGAGAGGAGAGGAGAGGAGAGGAGAGGAGAGGAGGAAGAGAGAGGAGAGGAAAGGAGAGGAGAGGAGAGGGAGGGGGACACACACACAGAGAGAGAGAGAGAGAGAGAGAGAGAGAGAGAGAGAGAGATCTTCATTTAAGGGGAACTTTCACTTCACTTTCAGGGCCTCTGTTAGGAATCTAATAGTTTTCCTGCTAAGCAATTTAACCTTATCATGCACAAACATACACACACGCATGTGCACGCGCGAGCGCACACACACACACAGAAAGAAAGAGAGACAGAGACAGAGAGACAGAGAGAGACAAAGAGACACAGAGAGAGACAGAGAGATAGAGACAGAGAGAGAGACAGAGAGAAACAAAGAGATACAGAGAGAGAAACAGACAGACAGACAGACACACACACACACACACAGAGAGAGAGAGAGAGAGAGAGAGAGAGAGAGAGATTAATTAGAGGGTTGAGTTTTAAGATATCCAAATTATATTTCAATGGACAAGTACCAAAGGGAATCCCACTCTATGTAACCTTACGTATGAAAGCTGTGTGTATGTTTTGTGTGTTTTCTTGCTTGCTAAACTTCCACAGGAAGCACAATGCCTATACCACAAAGACCCAGTCACAGCAAAGCGGGACACTTGTGCCTCCTCCATCCCCAACTGCAAGACTTGTCGGTGCTCCCACAAGTCATGATTCCTATTACTAACTTTCAGCGCGTTATTTGCACACCCCTTGCCGTTTTCTTCTTTTTCCTGATGTATTTTTAACCCATACTAATGTGCACTTTGGACGGCCTTTAAAAAATCCACTTTCTCACTGTTCTTGTTTTATTGCTTATTTCCCAAGGCATTCATCAAGCCATGGCCTTCTGCAGTGGACACGTCGCTCACACATCTCCTCGGCTTCCCCTTTCCACTCTCAAGTCCTCACACCTGGCCTGTCTCCCCTACCCAACTCAGTAACTTCATAAATCCCTAACTACCAGGACCTATGAAGGGTTTTGTTCACTGCGCACTCATGGGTGTCCCTTGCTTTGGGGAATGTTGCCTGTCTGCATCCTTGTCTTTATTTCCTAGCAGTTACACCACACTCCATGCTGCACTGAGTAGTGGGGGCCATTTCTGTTAAAGCCAAAATGAATTACAAGCACCCCTTCCAAGTCCTTCTTATTTGTCCCCATGTGGCTCTGCATCAACGGCAAATACAGGAAATCATGCTTCCTGTGACATCTCACCATCACTGATAAGCTGCTAAGCAATGCTAGGCCCAGGCTGGGGAAACTCCTACTCTCTTGTTCCAGGTATCATTGAAAGCTGATAGCCACTCTCACTACCTTTGGCCAGTCAGCCTGTCATCCCTGAGGTACATTTTCCTCCTGGTGACTCTAGTGATCAGTAACAGTAGTCTTCTCCAGGGTGCTCAATAGATAAGATACATACACATACATACATACATACATACATACATACATACATACATACATATATGCACAGTTATAATTGTAGATTGGTATTTAATATGATAATTAATCATCTGCTGTGCAAAAGAATGTCCCTAATATGTCTTGTATGTAAGAGAAAATAAAGCAATCATCTCTTGTGTAAAGGTCGCTGCTGAGAATGGCAACCTTTGCTCTGTACTTAGGAACAAGCTCTGGGGACTGTTGGCAGAATGGAATCTCTCTAGCAAGCACATTCTGATTAACCTTCAAGAATGGTAAAGAATCGATGGTTTACAACAGTCTCACATTAATCTTTTATTTTTCCTTTTTGAGAAAGAACATTATTCAGTCTGTTAGGATTTATCTGTATAACTTTTAATTATTTGCATTTGTGTGTCTGTGTTTGGATGTGTACACATGAATGCAGGTGTCTGTGGCGTTCAGAGACATCAAATATTCCTAGGGCTGGAGAGTCAAGTACTTGTGAGCTGCTCAACATAGGTACTGGGATCTAAAGTCAGGTCTTCTGAAAGAAAAGCAAATGCTCTTAACACCTGAACTATATCTCTAATCCTTACTTTCCTATCTAGCAGCTCATGATTCAGTGGAATCACTCTAGGTCATAACGTGTGTCTTAAGATAAAAGTAGGATGTAAATGAGCAGAGCTTCAAGGATTACAGCTCAAGAATGAGGAAACTCTGGATATTTTCACCTGGAATTTCTTTAAAATAAGTTATTTTATTTATCCGTGATTGTTTAATATGTATGCATAAGTAGCGATGAATAATGAAAATAAGGAGAAAATTAAAACCATGTATTGAAATAAGTTATTTGCGTTTAAATGATTGTTCTCGGCACATATTAAGTACATACAATGATATACTTTAACAGTGGCTATTCTCCTAAAGAAGTCTCTCTGACTCCAGTCAACCAGTCTATAAATACGACAGTGGTGCCTCATACACTCTTCTGTCCATGACAGCCCCAATCTCATGGAGCTCTTATGCAGGTAATCACAGTTGCCATGAATTCATAAGTTCAATGACTTATGTGTGTGGAAGACGATGTTCACAACACTCCACCACTTCCCCAAACTCTGACATTCATTCTGTTCTCTTTTCTGCAGTGTTCCCCGAGCTTCACACTGGACATAGATGCCCCATTTATTGCTGAGAATTCAACAGTCACATGTTATTGTCATGTAGTACCATATGTGCTGTACCCTGAAAAGGGAAGCTTCTCTGACGTCAACACTGATCTGTGGAAATAAAATTATTAAAAACTATTTGACGGTAAGATCACATGTAGAAATCAAGGCTACTGTGTTCCCCACTAGGGTCTATGACTTCTGGAACCACAGGATTCTGATTGAGTTAACCATACCAAATGCAAGGTTCCTTCCATGGAGCAGAACTCAAATCCAATCAGAAAGAGGCTGGTTTCCCCCACAGCAGACTTGCCATTATTGCGCCAGTGGATAAATCTTCTTGACCAGTAAATACTGTTGCAGGAAGGGTCCACAGCTGAGCAAGACTCTTGACAGCACACACACACACACACACACACACACACACACACATGAAACACACACATGCACACACACACACACACACAAACACACACATACACACATGAACACATACATACACACATGTGTATACACACACACACACACATGAACACACACACATACACACATGAACACACACATGCACACACATATATAAACACATGTACACACATGCATATACAAACTCACATATCATAAACATACACACACACACGCACAGACACACACACAGACACACACACATGAACACACACAGACACACACACATACACATACATCATGAACACATACATGCACACACACATACACACACATACACACACATGAACACACACACATACACACACACATGAACACACACATGCACACACATATATAAACACATGTACACACATGCATACACTAAATCACATATCATAAACATACATACATACACATGCACAGACAAAACAAAACAGCAAGACCCCTCTTACCTCATAGTGGATAAGAGAAAGTTTATTCTAGAGTCATATATAAATAACTATGTCTTGGGAACAGAGTCAGCTTACTGCAAATTCTGTGCTCCTTTGTGGAAACAGTTTCATGGAGACTCTATAGCAACAAAATAAAGAAAATCATAAATCATAATGGCTTTCATATATTTTGGTAGAAAAGTCAGGTCAGCAGGTTATAGAAAAATGAGGGAAACTCAGACATTTGGCAGATAGTAACTGAAGCCATTTCGTCTGTCGGCTGGTGAAAGCTCATGTTTTGTTTCTACATTCGAAAGGATTGATCCAACAGTCAGAGGGATGTTAGACACGGGGTTTCTGGTGGACTCATTAGGATTTCCTATGTATAGAATAGCATCACCTATAATAAAGAAACTGACTTCTTCTTTTCTTATTTATAATTTCATTCTTTTAATTTCATTTTCTTGTTCTAAGGCCATTATTGATCTAGCTAAGACTGTAAGCACTACCATGGGTAAGAGAATAGAGAGAAAAGCCACTCTTGTCTTGTTCCTGATTTTAATTCAAACATTTTATTTTCCTCCTCAACTTTGAATGATATTGGCTAGACATTTGTCATACACACCGTTATTATATTAAGATATGTTCCCTTCATTCCTTGTCTCCTCGAAGATTTCTTGCTAAATTTTGAAAGATGTTGAGTTTTTTGTCTTTCACCATCTATTGCCAAGTGTGGGCCCCTAAGACCTGCATGCAGCACCTGTGATCCTGCCCCAAGTTATTTCTATTTGGTTAATAAAGACGCCAACAGCCAATAGCTTGAAGAAGAGACAAAGGTGGGGTCTAGGTTTCCTGATGTTGGGGTCAGAGGAGAATGAGGAGGGAGGGTGTGTCCTGGAGGAGGAAGGAGAAGCCGCCATGGGTTAGGTGAGCCACGAGAACGAGAACATGGCCCTGAGGTCTGACTGGTTGGAGTTAAGAGCAGCCCAGATGAAACAAAGTAACTAGTAAGTAGTAACTCCCGGATATCTATAGAAAAGTAGATTCTAATAGTATGGAGGGTAGGCATTTGTCCAGCTACTGTGCTAATTAAGGCTTATTGTAAATGTAAAGACTGTGAATGTATCTTCTTTCATCAGGGAACTTAAATGGTCTGAGGTAGGGTAGAAACCCTGACTCAGGATTAAATATTTTCTACCTCAGTCAGTGGCCTTTTGCCCATAAAGATAATCATATGATTTCTGTCCACCAGTTCATTTATGTGACATATTCCATTTATTGATTTGTATATGTTGAACCAACCCTGAATCATTTCTATGAAGTCAAGTTGATAATGGCAAATTTATATTTTAGATTTCCTCTTGAATACAGTTTTTGAGTATTTTTTGAGAAGTGTTACATCTAAGTTCATCAGAGACATTGATCTTTAATTTTGTTGTGGTGGTGTTTTGACCTGACTTGATACCACAGTAATATTGGCTTCATAAAAAAAATGTGGGGTTGGGGATTTAGCTCAGTGGTAGAGCTCTTGCCTAGCAAGCTCAAGGCCCTGGGTCCTCAAAAAAAAAAAAAAAAAAAGTTTAAAAAAAAAGTGTAAGCATTCATTTCCTATTTGAATAACTTGAGAAGTATTGGTATTCACTCTTTTTAAATGATCTAGCAGGAGTCTGCAGTGAATCTGTGGTAGATATGAACTTTATTTGGTTAGAAGAGGGTTTTTGTTATTGTTTTGTTTGTTTGTTTGTTTTTATTACTGTATCAATCTCATTGTTAGTTCTAAGTCTGTTAATTTACTTATGTCATTTGGTGTTGACCTAAAGCCTTCCGATTTATTAAAAGATAAGTATTTTTAGGTTTTTCCTTTACTCTTTCTGAAGTATCTATTCTTTCTCTCTCCTGGTAGTTTTGAAACGAATTTTGTGCAATATTAGAACACTTATCCCTGTTTGTTTCCTGATTCTATTTGGCCAGAATATTTTTTCATCCTTCCACCATAGGGCAATGCATTCGTTGATTGGTCGATGTTTAGACAAGAAAGGGTTTGTTTTGCTTATAGTTCTGGAAGATATAGTTTATTACAGACAAGAAAAGGATGGTGGCAGGAACAGTAGGTTCCTGGTCACATTTCATCCACAGTCAGGAAATAGAGAGTGATGAACGCTTGCGTTTGGCTCACTTTTTCCTTTGTATTTAGTCTAGAAGTCTATTGCTGCACACATTTAACATGTCTTTCCACATCCATTAACTTAATCTAGATAATCAACCACAGATACGGCCAATGCTTCATTTCCATGGTAATTCTCTTTCCTGTCAAGATGACAAGATTAACTATCACAAATAGTGTCTGTCTTTGATGGCAAAGTGTGTTTCTAAGAGACAGAAAATAACATAGATTCAGCTTTAAAATGCAACTCCAGTCTGTGTCTTTAAAAATTATTACATATATTTATGTGGTGGGGGCCAGGGAAAAAGGAACGCTTTTGCTACCTTTTTGTGTAGAAACAAGAGGACAATTTTTTGTAGTTGGTTTTTTCCTTTGATTATGTAGGTCCCAGGGATCAAACTTGGCTTATCAGAATTGGGGGCAGGTGTCCTTACCTTTCCAACCATAGTTTCGGCCTTTTGATTGGAGAGTCTGAGATAACCAATATGTAAAGTTATTTTTGAAAAGGTGATGTTAATTTTTGTCATTTTGTTGATTCTGCAATGTTTGCCATTTTTCCTCCATTGCTTAGCTATTATTTTGACAAATTGATCTCTCTATATATATACTCTATAGAAATAAGCTAGTGGTCTCATGTTCCCTTAGCCTGCTTTTCTCTTGAATATCTTTTCCCATCAATGCTATTTTATTAAATATAACAATCTGTTGTTATCTGTCTTAGTTGGAATTTTTATTGCTGGAATAAAACATTATAACCAAGACAAATTATAAAAGAAAGCATTAGATTGGGCTCATAGTTTCAGAGAGTTGGAGTCCAGATGACAGAGTGAAGGCATGGCAGTAGGAACAGTAGAGTATTGAACCACCAGTAGGAGGAAGACAGAGCATACTGGGAATGGCATGAGACTTTTAAAATCTCAAAACTCACCACAGTGACCTCCTTTAACAAGGCCACATCTCCTAATCCTTCCCAAATAATTCAACCAGCTGGCGCTCTAGTATTAAAACGTAACTCAGTGAGTATCTTGCCATTCTCATTTAAACCACAACATTCTACTCCCTGGCTCCTACAGGCTCATGGCTATATCAAAATGCAAAGTGCATTTAGTCCAAATTCAAAAGTCGCCATAGTATTTCAGTACCAACACTGTTTAAAAGTCCAAAGGTCAAAATTTGTTTTGAGACTCAAAGCAATCTCTCTCTCTCTCTCTCTCTCTCTTTTTTTTATTAACTTGAGTATTTCTTATTTACATTTCGAGTGTTATTCCCTTTCCCGGTTTCCGGGCAAACATCCCCCTAATCCCTCCCCCTCCCCTTCTCTATGGGTGCTCCCCTCCCCATCCTCCCCCCATTGCCGCCCTCCCCCCATCAATCTAGTTCACTGGGGGTTCAGTCTTAGCAGGACCCAGGGCCTCCCCTTCCACTGGTGCTCTTACTAGAATATTCATTGCTACCTATGAGTTCAGAGTCCAGGGTCAGTCCATGTATAGTCTTTAGGTAGTGGCTTAGTCCCTGGAAGCTCTGGTTGCTTGGCATTGTTGTACATATGGGGTCTCGAGCCCCTTCAAGCTCTTCCAGTTCTTTCTCTGATTCCTTCAACGGGGGTCCTATTCTCAATTCAGTGGTTTGCTGCTGGCATACGCCTCTGTGTTTGCTGTATTCTGGCTGTGTCTCTCAGGACAGATCTACATCGGCTCCTGTCGGCCTGCACTTCTTTGCTTCATCCATCTTGTCTAATTGGGTGGCTGTATATGTATGGGCCACATGTGGGGCAGGCTCTGAATGGGTGTTCCTTCAGTCTCTGTTTTAATCTTTGCCTCTCTCTTCCCTGCCAAGGGTATTCTTGTTCCCCTTTTAAAGAAGGAGTGAAGCATTCACATTTTGATCATCCGTCTTGAGTTTCATGTGTTCTAGGCATCTAGGGTAATTCAAGCATTTGGGCTAATAGCCACTTATCAGTGAGTGCATACCATGTGTGTTTTTCTGTGATTGGGTTACCTCACTCAGGATGATATTTTCCAGTTCCAACCATTTGTCTATGAATTTCATAAAGGCATTGTTTTTGATAGCTGAGTAATATTCCATTGTGTAGATGTACCACATTTTCTGTATCCATTCCTCTGTTGAAGGGCATCTGGGTTCTTTCCAGCTTCTGGCTATTATAAATAAGGCTGCTATGAACATAGTGGAGCACGTGTCTTTTTTATATGTTGGGGCATCTTTTGGGTATATGCCCAAGAGAGGTATAGCTGGATCCTCAGGTAGTTCAATGTCCAATTTTCTGAGGAACCTCCAGACTGACTTCCAGAATGGTTGTACCAATCTGCAATCCCACCAGCAATGGAGGAGTGTTCTCCACATCCTTGCCAGCATTTGTTGTCACCTGAGTTTTTGATCTTAGCCATTCTCACTGGTGTGAGGTGAAATCTCAGGGTTGTTTTGATTTGCATTGATCTGGCTGCGACATCTGTCACCCCATTGATTGCCAGGGTTGATTCGGCTGATCTGGCTGGCTAGGCAGGTGTCCCCTTCCTCCCTCACCACTCCATGTGCGTCCCTCCCGAAGCTGCGCACTCAGTCGAAGAGGACGACCTTCCCCGAATAGAGGTGGACCAGTCTTCTGTCAAGGGTATACAAGTAGCTGCGCTCCCCTGCTAGAACCTCCAAACAAGCTCTCAAAGCAATCTCTTAATGGTAACCCGCATACCAAAAACAACAAAAAACCAAGCAACAACAAATCATTATATACTTACAGAATACAATGGCATAGAATAGAAATTAGCATTCTGAAAGGGATGAATTAGAGCATGGAAAAAATATATAAACAAAGGCAAGTCTAAAATCTAGCAGATGAACATTATGTAGCTCCATGATGATGTCAAAGGAATTAGATGGTTCTGTTCTTCCAGCTTCAATGAACAGATTTCTCTTGGGCTACTTACTGTCTACATGCAGCTCTCTGTGGCAGATATCCCATGGCACAGCCGCCTTGAACATCTTAGGGTTTCTAGTGCAATCCTCGCTACAATTTCACAGCCTCATGCAATGGCCTTTCAGTGCCTGGGTATAGGGACTGCCTTGCCACATATTGCTTGGCTTCAGCATTTCTCCTTAACTATGAAGAAAGAGTCCCCAACTCCTTTAATCGTGTATCTTCTATGACAATAAAGCCAGAACCACATGGACAAGACTGCGAGTTCAGCTAGCTGTTCGAGATGGAGCCTGCCCCCTCTCCTCAAGTCACATTTGTAGCAACTTTCATTTCTTACGGTGTATTTAAGAGCAGAAAATGTCTTCAACTTTTCCCTTTTCATCTCGGAGAAATTCCGGGGTGGGGCCTTCTCCAAGAGCATCCTTCTTTTTGTTCCATGGTGGATCAGGCCTCTCTTTAATCTCTATGATTTTCAGAACGAGGTTTGACTCCGATGTGAAATTCCCCACTGCTCTGTTTCTCTTCAAACTATACATTTTGCATTTCTTTTTCCTCCACTTGCACTTTTTCATTCTACACCTCCAGGAGCCTTATTACTAATAAAAATGCAAAATAATTCAATACTAGGCTGTCTTGAAGTCTCCTCTGCCAAAGAAATTAGCCCAGTGCTTTTCAAATTAACTGCAAGAAACTTCTTAGGATAAGGGCCGGAGGCAGCAGCACTGTTTAGCAACATTTCAAAACAGCAGTCTTTAGCTTGCTTGCTAATACTGTTTGCCTCTAAAAACTCTTGAGTTTGGTACCCACAGTTTGCATGGCTTATGAAATGTTTTCCAGGTGCAGATGATTCATTAATATTTACTAACAAGGGGTTGGGGATTTAGCTCAGTGGTAGAGCGCTTGCCTCGGAAGCGCAAGGCCCTGGGTTCGGTCCCCAGCTCCGAAAAAAAGAACCAAAAAAAAAAAAAAAAGATTTACTAACAAAATTCAATTGTTTCTCTAACCAAAAATCCCAAAGTTTTCTACATTCTTCCAAAACAACAACACCCACATTATCAAGTCTGTCGCAATACTAGATAACTTTCTGGTACTCTGGGGACTTCTGTCTTTGTTCTGGTTTCCATCGCTGTGGATGGACTTCAGAGGATGATTCCACAATGGAAGAACAAAGGCGTGGTGGTAGGAACAGTTGAGAACCCACATCTTCAACACAAATAGGAAGGAGACAGGGCACACTGGGAATCTTTTTAAACCCCAGAGCCCATCCCTAGTGACCTACCTACCTCAACACAGTCACATTTAATCTTTCCCAAATAGTTCCACCAACTTGGGGCTACATTTTTAAACATACAAGCCTATGGGGGCCATTCTCATTCAAACCATCACAGAAATTGTGATCTTTCAGAACTGAAATACACCCACCACCCAAAGGTCTTTTATCTTTTAAAGGTTGTGTAGCATGTCCAATACAGAGGTCAATGCAAGCAGCAAACCACTGGATTGAGAACAGGACCCCCTTGGGGGGAATTAGAGGAAGGATTGAAAGAGTTGAAGGAGCTTGCAACCCCATAAAAACAGCAATGCCAACCAACCAGCTCTTCCAGGGACTAAACCACTACCTAAAGACTACACATGGACTGACCCAGGACTCCAACTGCCTATGTAGCAGACAATAGACTTATTGGGGCACAGGTGGAAGGGGAAGCCCTTGGTCCTGCCAAGGTTGGACCGCCAATGCAGGGGAATAAATAAGGGGTGGGCAGTAGAGGGGATGGTGGGGAGAATACCTGTATGGGGGAGGGGAGGAGATGGGGGTTTATGGACAGGAAACTGGGAAAGGGGATAACATTTGAAATGTAAGTAAAGAAATATATCTAATAAAAAATTTCCAAAATAGAAATCAACTACTGTTCTCTTTGGTTTGCCTTTATCTATAACTTTCTGTTTCTCTTTTGCCATTTTCAATGTGTTTTCTTTGCTCTGTGTGTTTTATTTCAACTATAGCATACACATGGGAATTTTTTTTCATTCTGTCTATTTGGTTTTCTCCGTGTTTCTTGTACCTGTATGGGCCTATTCCTGGACTTTATAAAATTAATGTAATTATTGTGAACAATGTTGTATATGCCTTTGATATGAATTTTCTTTCTATTCCAATACCCTTTACATTCCATTGTCCTTGAATCTTTCAAATAGTTTGCTTCATCTTACCCTCCCACGATCCATTCTACTGTTGAGGCTTTTCGATCCATTTTGTATTTTACATTTGAATTGAATTTAAATCCATACAATGGAATGGAATTGAATTTCTCAACCCTGTCACTTCTGTTTGTCTTTTCTTCAGTACTTCTATCTCTGTACCGAATACTTTTTACATATCCTGTGTTGACTTTCTATCTCATTTTGCTACGTGCATTTTCTTAAAATTTATCCCTGAGTTCATTCATGTCCTCTTTGATTTCCATGAAAATGCTATAATCATTCTTTTGAATCACTTGCCCATAATTTCACCCAAGTCATTTGCATTGACAGCTTTTCTGCTTCGATTCATGATATTCTGTTGAGTCCTGTAGTCTTGCTTTTTTCCATATTACTTGTGTTTTTACTTTAGAACTTGCACATCAGGAGTGAGAGTGTTGGTTCACTTCTTTTATTTAAGTAATTTTTCTTTGGCGAAAATATTTGTAATGTTCAGGAGGGATTAATTTGTAGTAGGGTTGAAGTGTCATTTTATCTATTAAGCTGTTGTTTAGGGCACCAGGCTCTATTCCCCATCCTTCACTGAGCTTAAAATGTGCTCCACTCTGCGGGGCGTAGATCCACTGTGAAAATAATCAACTGCAAAAGCAATTTCTACTAAAGCATCAACAACTTTATTGAATAAAGGGACACTGCTTGTGCCAATGTATTACTTATTATAGATGGGAAGGGGGAGAAGGGAAGGGGGAGAAAACAGAAAGCAAAGTACAGTAAAACTAGAGTTTAGTATTGAGATAATAGAAAGTAGAAAAGGAAACAGATAGACCGAGTAAACAAAGGACACCCTCAACCCCCGACACACACACACACACACACACACACACACACACACACACACACACACAGCTGAAGGATGAGAAGTTTGACCACAAGAAAGACAGAAAAGGAGATGGAAAGCTCTATTATCATATGGCCTATGGTAATCTTCTCTCTTAGGAGCTGAGCCACAGAGACTCTGAAAACCAAGTCAGGAGAAAGAAAAGAGAAAATTTGAGGAGACAAAATTGCCGCCGAATGAGCAAGAGCAGCGTGTGACTGTGCTAGCCTGCTAAATAGACTTTGGGTATTAAAGAGTAAAGAAGGAGAAAGGGTGTGTGTGTGAGAGAGAGAGAGAGAGAGAGAGAGAGAGAGAGAGAGAGAGAGAGAGAGAGAGAGAGAAATGAGAGAATTAATTGTCATGATGGCTGAATTACTTCTGGAGTCTCTCACGTTCTCTCCCCGGCTCCTAGAAGCCTATCCCACTTCCGGGAATCCCTCTGAAACCCCTTGGCCCTTTGCATCTTCCTTTGGACTGTGGGATTATTCGTGCTGTTGCGTCCATGGGCAGTCACATTTGGAGTCTCAGGTAGTGCTGCACCTCTGTGAATTTCTCCAGGGACCACACTCCCTGCTCCTGCGCAGCTCTAACCAGCGTCTCACGCACTGCTTGTCTTCTGTGTGAGGTTTCCTGTAAAGTTTGTCTCCCAGCACATTTTCACTTCACTGAAAGCCACGCAGACCTGCTCTTTCACCGCGCAGCCGCTTAGTATTTTCTCACTCAGATCTCAGTCATAGTCCTAAGGCATTTTATCTGAGTTTATCTGGGAGTGTGGTTCACAGAGAGTCTTGGGCTGTCAAGGACCAGAGCTGTCAAAGTGTTTTTGAAACGGTGTCCTGCCTGTGCTCTGTGGGTGTCTCATGCTGAGCCCACAGTGCAGAGGAAAGGTATTTCCGAGTATCTCGTCTGTTAATGCCACTGCCCTGGACACGACCTCTTTTATTTCCCATCTGACTAAAGTGTTTGTTGCTTTTATGATAGCTGGTTTTCAGCCTTCACCTGATTATTCCCTGGAGAGTAAGATGTGTCTGAGTGTAGCCTGCAATCTTGAAGGGAAAAAAAAATGGGAGACAAAGAAAGCATGTCATTTAAGTTTGCTTTCTCATCAACTCACATGGATGAATAAGATTTGTCAACTGATATTTTGAAGGCCTTCACTTCCAGGGCTTTTAGAGACTGTAGAGATGTCTTGGCCCCTCTTTCAATGGTATTGTTAGAAGTCTCCTTGTAGACAGGTTGCATTGATGCACAACTGTAGTCCCAACATTCAGGAGGTGCAGGCAGGAGGTCCAGGCTAGCAAATTTACACAGCCTGTTCCGTCTGCCAGGGCTGCACAGTGAAACTCTGTGCTGAAAAAGCATATCTATGACTACCACCACACACACAAATGAAAAGAAAAAATTGTAAAGGAGTTTTTCCTTCTCTCATTCAAAGTTGAATTCTTGGATTCCCAGCTATTGGCCCATTTAAATAAATGATGTGCTTTAATAAGCCTCACACTGACATCAATTTTATGACTGGGATAATGATGACATTGTTATATAAAAACATTATCTGAGGGGGGGGAAAAAAAAAAAAAAAAAAAAAAAAAAAACATTATCTGAGGACATCAATTGAGGGCACCCATGAACTTTCTGTACTTTCCTGAGACTTGTTAGTAAGTCTACAATTGTTTAGAAATATTTTGAGGTGTTTTTAACATTAAAGAAATTCATACATTTTAATTCAGTGCTTTTAAAATTCTGCCCATTTTTAAAGCAGTGTTTCCTGTTGATCTGGCAGCCTGCTTTTGTATTTTTATGATGTAAACGGTTACAGTTTAAAGAAGGTAGCATGAAAGGAAAAGACAAAGCACTGGCCATTAGCTCTGCCCATGTGCAGACCTGGTGATCGAGGCAGGGAAACAGTTAGAACCCGGCCTGAAGAGGAGACGGGTGGGACCTGGCATCAGCAAGCATAGAAAGCTCTCAGAGGGATTGATTCAAAAGACAGCGATGAAAAGGCAGGCAAAAATACCAGCAGCCGTGGGCATTTAAAATGAACTTTACCTGGTTATATGAGATGGCCAGTTCAGGCTCTATATCCCCCATGACTAGGAGTCTTAGCTAGGGTCACCCTAATATATTCCTGGGAGTTTCCATTGCCCTAGGCTTGTACCTTCCCCTGAATTGCCCTCCAAATTCCAGCTGGCTCTCCCAGGACTCTCCCTCCATCCTCTCCCCACCTGATCTCATTCCACCCGAAATATCCATTCTACTTCCCCTTCCCTGGGAGATCCATGAATTCTCCACCCCTTTGAGCCTTCCTCGTTAGTTAGCTTGCTGGGGTCTGTGGATTACAGCATGATTATCCTTCATTTTACAGTTAATCTCCACTTAGAAGTGCGAATATATCATGTGGAGGGATTGGACATCAACTTGGTCACAAAACCTTTGACCTACTATTTGTCCTGCCATCACAATGTGCGATGATAAAGACAGCACAGAAATTATAGGAATGGCTAACCAATTACTGGTCCAGCTTGAGACCCACGCCACAAGAGGGAGCCCACCCCTGACACTGCATGGAAGGCCAAGAAGCATAGGAAGAATGGCCCAGAGACCCAGAATAGAAGAAAACAACAGGGTTCAACGGAAACCTGAAGAGGGGGCAAAAGAAGAAGACACGATGGGGTCAGGAGACGCGAAGAAGAAGAGCAAGTCGTAGTCTGATCAAGCCCTCAAACTTTATTTCAGGGTAGTGTCTTATAAAGACAAGCAAGTGGGAAAGTCACCCAGGGACCAAGACCAATTCATCACCGTCACCACCCTTCCATTGTTCTTTTGGTTCCTGCAATCCTAAACAGTAAATTGCAGGTGTACTGATAAGAACGGATAACTGGCTAGGTTCCCCACAGAGGCTGTATAGGTAGGCCTGAAACACTCCTGAGAACATTCCTGAAACAGAGAGTGTATAAGTGGGCTTGGCTCCTGGCAGAAAACAGTCAATGAAATGATATTTTGCTATACTCATAGATGGATGCCCAACCCAACTGTCGTCAGAGAAGCGTCTTCCAGTAACTGGTGGAAACAGATGCAGAGACCCACAGTCACACATTAAGTGGAGCTCAGAGAATCCTGCCAAAGAGCAGGAACAAAGATTGTAGGAGCCAGAAGGGTCACCACGAAACCACGAGGATGATAACAACAACAGCCAAAACAGAACCAACAAACCTAGTCTCATAGGGTCTCACTGAAGACTGAACTAACAATCCGGGAGCCCCTCTGCATATATGTCACAAGTGTACAGCTTGGTGTATTTGTGGATCTCCTATCAGAGGGACCAGGGGCCGTCTCTGACATTTCGCCTGCCTTTGGGATCCTTGCCCTCCTTCTGGGCTCCCTTATCCAGCCATAATATGTGGGGAAGTACCTAGTCTTATTGCAATCTGATATGCCAGGTTTGGTCAATAGCTTTGGGAGGCCTTTTCTGAAGGGAAACAAAGGAGGAGTGAATGTGGTGTATGGCTGGGGGTTTAGGAGGGAGGAGAAACTGGTGTTGGGATGTAGTAAATGAGAGAATAAATTAATTAAAAAATAGTAAAAATAAATAAAATAGACTGTGATAGAATGTGAGCTTGATTGTAGGATGATGTCACAGGTGAGGCAGGTACAGGATAGAAGGAGGCCTGTCATTGGAGGAGAAGGAAGGATGGGCGGGAGAGAAGTTTGAAGGAAGAGGAGGAGACTAGGGGAGAGAGGAGGAGACAGGGCGGAAGAGAGGGGCTGAGAAGCCGTGGCAGGACAAGATGGCAGGTGATGTTAAGATTCTGCTCTGTGTATTTACAGGTTGTTATTAATGTTCTCAAGGGATGGATAGTACCGGCCGTTGTATGTTTAAGTGGGCAATTATATCTTACCAATTGGATCTAAGACTATTGTGTTGTGTGTTCTTTTATGTGAGGGTTTGAGTGTAGGAAAGTGTATATTGGCAGGAGACAATGGGCCGCCGCAGAGTTGGGATGTGATTCCGCGGTGTGGACCTAGCAGGGTAAAAGACAACAATACTCTTTTATTTTTATATTATTACAACAACAGATGGCGAGACAAAGTGATGGGCAAGAATCCACTAGTAATCCTGAGAGTTGAGAGAAAGTTTTTATTTTCTAAGTGGAGGCCGGCGCCATGTTAAGTCATGTGATATCTTAAGCGCAGGAATTCAAACAAACAAATGGGGAAGCCACCTGGGCTGGCAGCTGTAGGTCCCCTGCTGTGTGAGAAGTAATGGCAGATCTGAGAATCAGAGATTAAAAGCTGCTTTTTAAAGAAAGTTGTTTAGAAAGTCTTTCAGGATACTCATATTCTTTTTAACATGGGCTCCACAGGAATTTTGGGTTGAAATCCTAGTTAGACAAGCTACTTCTTAATTACAGGTATTATTAAAAGGTGATTGAGTTTGTTTTCAGAAAGAAGAGAGTAAAGAGATTACCTGAATCAGGTGGAGATTTTCATCCATGGTTCGGAACTTAGATAGGGAAAAATTAGTCACTACCTCTAAGTAGAGAGTTGTGATGAATGTCTGTAACACCAAGGAGAGTGAATGCAGGCATATATTTTAGAAGTTATTAAGGTTAAAGAAAAATCTGTGGCTCCGGGTAGAGAGTTGGACAGATTGAGATATTTTGGGTTAAAGCCTAGTTTGATATGTTGCTTATTGATACTGGAATTGATAGAAGGTATTTGGTTTATTTTATGAATTACCCCACCTAAGGCCATATGGCTCGTTGATGCCGGCTAGCGAGGGTTTGTGGTTACTTTTCATATTTACCACAACAGGAAGCTCGAATTCTCTTAATGTGGGCTCCACGGGAATTTTGGGTTAATGTCCTGACATCATAGAGTACAAAAGCCTATCAGGCTCATTGTTTAGCTTACTTCCTTTTTAAAAAAATTGTTCAGTCTTCATGGTGGGTGTGACTTTGAGTTTTATGGTTATATTATTACTCTGGGAGAGAGTGCAGGATACAAGCTTTTCTGGTTACAGACTAAGGAACACAGTATTTTGGGAGAAAGATTTTGTCTTTGTGTTTTTAAAAAGTGTGATTAGGCTCTGGAAACCTCACAGAGTCATACTGATCAGATTTGATAGAGGTAGACCGCCTGAAAAATTTATTCAGGAGAATCAAACAAAAGATATCTCGATTCTAAACTTTTGTCTTGAGAGTTGTATTTTACAGAGTGTGCCTACTTGGAATCCTGGTCTTAATAACTTTCATCTGGGTCCAGTTAGGAAACATCCTGCTACAGCATTTGCTTCATTCTTCCTACCCCCTACCCTTAAGGATATCTCAACACCCATGTACAGCTTGAAGAAGTTATGAAGGAGTCGTCGCCCCAATTCCCTGGACTTTGGGGGGCTGAAAGTGGTTATTCTAAAGTTGTTTGTATGAGGAATTTAAAATTGGTTGTAATTTAACAGGGAGGAATTGGCTAGATTGAATTGTACAGTCATAATCTCATTTGGTAACTAAGCTAATCTTTGCTTTGATGTAGAATTTATTTGTTGAAGAGTTTAAAAGTACAAGGTTTAGAGCCAGTCCTTCTATTGCTGTCATTACAAACTTCTGAGTTAATTACACATGCGAGTTAAGATTCAAATAGCAAAGTCATGGCTCTGAGTTTGTGAGAGTACTTTCAAGATATTTAGGATATGGAGACAACAGTCCAGATTGTCTTATATAGGGAGATGGTTTTCAAAGACGTCAGAAATCCACAAAATTTGAGATTTAAAGTTATTTATCTTTTGTTGAGACATATCTGTTCCTAACAGTTACCCATTGGTGGATTGAATGAAGAATGTGAACATCTCTACCTCCAGGTGAGGCAATACTTTGTGGCTAGGCAGCCACTACACAAAACTGCCTGTTTAATTTGCAGACTAATACTGTCCAGAAAAGGACAAATTATGCAGAATAGTTGACTGATAAACTCTGCCAAGACAGAGTGATCAGCCCTTCAAAATCTGCATTTCAAGAGTCTGTCAGTTGTTTTTGGGCCAAAAGGCTGAAGACTTGTGCTCACATGTTGCTAACAGGGGACTGTGCTAGTGGAGATTTGTCTCTACAACCTCTCAGTTCTGGAAGCCGTGTTAGGCTTCCTTTTTGTATAGATATTTGGTCATTCTCAGATTTCTGGCGGGGTTGAAGACTGATTATAGTCTCATAGCCTATCAGGCTGTTTAACTCTAAATATACATATTTTATTGGATAGTTATCAGGTATTATACAAGCTAGCCAAGATATAATACAGATTTTAAGCCTTTCTTAAGCTGGAATGGATAACCAAATGTTCCGTTTAACTGATAAAGTGTTGGACTGGGTGTTAGATATATTTTATGCTCTTAATTACAAAGTGATAGTAGTTGTGCTCAGCTTACATTTGAGAGAAAAGTTTTTTTTAATTAGACAAAAAGGGTAAAATGTAGGATGATGTCACAGGTGAGGCAGGTACAGGATAGAAGGAGGCCTGTCATTGGAGGAGAAGGAAGGATGGGTGGGAAAGAAGTTTGAAGGAAGAGGAGGAGACTAGGGAAGAGAGGAGGAGACAGGCTGGAGGAGAGGGAGAGAAGCCGTGGCAGGACAAGATGGCAGGTGATGTTAAGATTCTGCTCTGTGTATTTACAGGTTGTTATTAATGTTCTCAAGGGATGGATAGTACTGGGCATTGTACGTTGGGCAATTATATCTTACCAATTGGATCTAAGATTATTGTGTTGTGTGTTCTTTTATGTGAGGGTTTGAGTGTACGAAAGTGTGTATCAGCAGGAGACAATGGGCCGCCGCAGAGTTGGGATGTGATTCCGCGGTGTGGACCTAGCAGGGTAAAAGACAACAATACTTTTTTATTTTTACATTATTACAACAACACTTGATAGCAGGAGTGATCAGGGAAAGAGTGGCTATGGGGTTTGTGAAGCTTGGGGAGCAAAGCCCTAGATTGGAGAGAGGTGAGCCTTAAGAGCTAGGACCTTGAGAGCCCATTAGTAAGGTGACAGACAGGGTTAGGGTTAGGGTTAGGGTTAGTAGGTACATGAGCAAGTTCCTGAGAGGTTAGGAAGAGAACTCATGGCATTTATGATTACAGACAGTCACTGCCTAATGATGGTTTGACTCCATGATGACATGAAGGCAGCATGCATTCAGCAAAGCTTGTTCCTTCAGGATTGGATGTTGACCTTTTCAGTCCAGTGATGTTTGATTGATGCTACTTCCGGGTACAGAGTAAGGCTGTGGTCCAATTACTAGTCAACTTCTCTAGCATGTGGATCACTAACTAAAACTCTGTTATGTAATGCTGTTGATCAAGGATGTGAGGTATCAGATATAATAAACACAATTTCTGATTGTGGTATCTTGTAGTCAATGATAGATGTACATAGCATTATCCTAAGCTAGGAGTAGCTGCACTTATGTTTCCTCAGGACATTACCAAGGTTGCTAGCTCTATTAGAATCTTCACAGAACTAGAACAGAAAGAAGCAGATACACATATCCATCTAGTCTGCTTATATTTCTGAATCCTCACGTTCTACATCCATGGACTCAACACACCGGGTCAAAAGTGTACGGAGAGGGGCAGCCGTTTGAGATATGCTTCTGTGGATAAGATCATGTATTGCTCTTACAGAGAGAACTGAATTTAGCTCTTAGCACCTACAAGGCAAATCACAATGGTCTGTAACTCCAGTTCCAAAGGATCAAAGTCAACTTCTGGTCTCCAAGGCCACCAGCTATACACAAGGTTCCTAGACATACAGTCAGACAAAACTCCCATATACATACAATGAACATAAATATTTTTAAGAAGTATGAGAAAAACCATTTTGTCTGCATTGATCATGTATATATTTATAATATCTAGACATTCCTTAGTTATATCAATTCATATATTTCACCATCAGAGCAATGAAGAATAAGGAACAGAGCAGAGGCTAAAAGGTCTGAGGAAACTCTAAAGGATGTCAAATGGTGTTGTGCAAGGTAGGCCAGTGACCGCACAGGGGAAAATGGAATCACAGAGCAGTTCTTGGGCTCCCTCAAGGCGAGGGATCACGAGTTTAAATGAATTCACTCTTCCCCTACAGTGTGCTTTTCCCCAAACACATTCAATCTCTTTTTTTTAATTTTTTTTAAGATTTATTTATTATATGTAAGTACACTGTAGCTGTCCTCAGACACACCAGATGAGGGCATCAGATCTCATTACAGATGGTTGTGAGCCACCATGTGGTTGCTGGGATTTGAACTCAGGACCTCAGGAAGAGCAGTCAGTGCTCTTAACCGCTGAGCCATCTCTCCAGCCCCACATTCAATCTCTTGAACAAAGCATAGAACCATGCTTTTGCAACAGCGAGAGGCAGGTGAGAAGAATGAGAAAGGCTGGGTGTGCAGAGGAATGGCTCCCACAGTTCACCATAAAGTCAGCTGAGAGTTTAATGTAACATAATTTAATATAATTGGTGGGTCTCAAGAGGAAGAGGTTTATTACTTACTGTTTGTTTGTTTAGTTAAAACACTTAAAATACTACTCCCGCCCATGTGTTAATGGCCATGTAAGTTGGATGGCATAACCTATAATCAGTTAAATTTCCATACATTCACCATAGGTAAGGATGGGAAAGACTGGACCTACATACCCCATTACCCAGGCTCTGGTCACTGTGTTTCCTTTCTCAATAATAATCAGTTTTAGTAGGTAAAACTGTTTTCTTCCAGATTCCATTCAAGGCAGACACAATTAAATTTCTGCATCTCTAACAAGAATTTATGGAATTATAAATTCTTCTATTTTTCAAAAATTGTTGTGTTCTGCTGCTACATGAAGCCTCTAAGGAGAGAGCTAGGCTAGGTTCATGTCTGGGTCTCAGGTTGAGACAGTCATTGATTGGCTGCTCCCTCAGTCTCTGGTCCATCTTTATCCCTGCACATCTTGTAGGCAAGACAAATTTGAGATTGAAGGTCTTGTGAGTGGATTGATGTCCCCTCCCCTCTCTAGAAGTCCTGCGGGGTAACAGACACAGAGACCCACAGACAAACATCAGGCAGAGCTCAAGAAGTCTAGTAGAAGACTTGGGGACAGAAGTGGGCAAGCCAGAGGTATCAAGGACACCACAAGAAGACATACAGAGTCAACTAACCTGGGACAATGGGGGCTCACAGAGACTGGGTCATCCACCAAGCACGCTAGAGCTGGACCTAGGCCATTTACATATTTGTAGCAAATGTACTGCTTGGTCTCCATGTGGGTCCCCTTACAAGTCTCTGTCCCTGCTCCCTGCCATTGGATCCCCTTTCCCCCTACCTGGACTGTCTGATTGGACCTCAGTGCAAGGGGATGTGCCTAGTCCTACTGGGACTACATGTGGTATCCAAGAGGAGCTCACCTTCTCTGAAGAGAAAGGGAAGGGAGCAATGGGGGCAGGGATTTTTTATTTTTAATTTGTTTTAATATTCATTTTTTGAACATTTTACATATTGCCTTTTGTAATTTGAAATTTAAAAAAAATTATTTTACCTTTTTTTTTACAGTCCAGATTTTATCCCCCTCCCAGTCCACCCTCTGACTGTTACACATCCCACTCCCCCCTCCCCCACCCTGTCTCCACAAGGCTGTTCCCACTCCACAGCCCCCACCCAACCAGACCTCCCCACTCATTTCACATGGAGTTGGTCTTCATTTCTCCCTTAAAATCATATAAAATTCTAAGCATATCTTGGCAACCTGTAGCTGTCCCATTTCACCCAATGAATTGCTAAAGAGTATTAATTCTTGCCTAGTATTACTTTTCATATGTGACTCAATGGTATTGTTCACTTTGTGCCTGAGGATGCTATGGCCAGGACCACTAAGAAGCTTACTTGGATCTGATCCCAAATAAATCTGTCCTTAGAATATAACATGCAATGAATATCATGATAAATACTGAGCAAAGTATACCTGAAACATCAAAGAATGCATGATCTTGGTGCCAACTGAGATAAGGAGTGGAAAGTCTGAGCTCATGCAGGACTATGGAGGAGGCATGTCTGGGTTTGATTAAGAACCTCCTGCTACCTTTTTCAATAAAAAGGAGACTTTTGCTTAGAAGTAGATTTAACACGTATATGTATCAAAGTTATTGGTTCTTCCTTTATCAGAGATCGTTGTTGGTGCAAGTTCAAGAAACATAGCAGAGTTAGAAGGAAATTTTACACACACACACACACTCACACACATACACACATACACACACACACACACACACACACACACACATGAGAGTGGGGAGGGGGAATCATTGCCATACTACACTACACCACTCCACACACTTTGGTTAGGTTAAGACTTAGTAAGGTCTTACATCTGAGGATGAGATGGTGAGATGGTCGGACTAAAAGTGAGACGATCAACAACCTCTGTCCCAGAAGACAGCCACTCTGTTTTCTCAGAGACCGAAGTTAGCAGCCTGTTTAAATTTGGCTAGAAAGTATGTTATGTTTAGCACTGGGAGCTAGTCTGGTGCTGTCATATTCAAATGTTGAATCCTGGCCCCCAAGATGTGGTTTCCCCATGAACAGATCCTCACCTATACCCAGTGATGCAGTGTAAACTGTGCTCCCTACTTAAAGCTATTGGCTAAGTAAAAGTAGCAATTACTGGGGAGAGTAGAGGGAGGAAGGATTTCAGACACAGGTAGGGACAATGGAAGAGAAAAGAAGGAAGGGGATAGAAGACAGAGAGAACAGGAGGTCTCCATTAGACATGATGGACCAGGAGCACATGGCAGAGTGAAATGACCCCTGAGGACAGACTCATGGAGCAGAAATAACCTGGGCGAGACTCAAACAGCAAGTACCTGGGAGGCAGAGCCGGGAAGTGGACACTCTAGTGAATAGAAAAATGGACTAGAGGCAATCCCCCAGTATGTGTGCTACTCTGATTAAAAATAAACCCACAGGACTCTGCCTCGAGTACTAGGGGGCTGGAAGGGCCATAATAATAACTAATAGAGTTATTAAATAACTATTGAATTCAATTTACAGTTTAGTCCATAGATTATTCAAGTTAAATTGTCAAGTAACATTAACTATTATGAGTTTTTCCACTTATATGTTGGGTTATTTCCAGCTTTGGCATAAGACAAATAAAACTCCTTAGAACCCTTGGCTATTTATAATACAGACATGTGTCCATCTATGTTGTACAAATACCTAGAAGCAGAATGGCTGGATTACATGGTAGGTGCGTGTCACTTCTCAACTGTCTTCTAGGAAGAATCTACTCTAGTCCGCTCTCTGTTATTATGATAAATCACAGAGAAAAGTCAACCCAGGGGAGGAAATGGTTTATGTGGCTTAAAGTCACATTCAATCATGCAGGGTGGCCAGGGCAGGACCTTAAGGTGGGAAGCAGAGACCACAGAGAAATGCTGCTTACTGGTTTGCTCCTAGGCTCGATTTCAGATACCTTTCTTATACAACTCAAGCCCATGTAGCCCAGGAATGGCACTGCACACAGCGGTCTGGGCCTTGCAACATCAATGAACAGCTAGTAAATTGTCCATAGCCTGATTGATGGAGACAACGCTATAGCAGTAGATAATTAATGCTACTCACATCAACCCTGCAGCAGTGGCTTGAGTCCCTTGCTACCCACCCCAACGTTCTAGGTTCCCAAATGAAAGACACACACACACACACACACACACACACACACACACACACACACACACACACTCACAGAGCCTTATATTTAATATACCTTTACAGCTTAATGGCTGGGCCACTTTCAAACCTCCATGTGCCTAAAACACTCTCCCCCCCTCCTATATTCCTGAATTATTACTTACTAAAGCCTGTATTCCATCCTGGCCACCCTGGACCCAAGCCAGCAGCTCTCTTAGGTCACGATCCTCAACTCTTACAGTCTCTCTATCCTAAAATTCTCAGGTCTGGTGTTTCTCCTTTCCCGGAATGGTGATTCTCAATACTTCTTCCTCTCATGGTCCCCTTGCTAGCAAATTCTAAAGTACAGCCTCTGTCTCCTGCCTAGTCATTGGCTACCAGAAATTTTACTCACCAATGAAAGCCAACTGGGGCAGGGACATTCAGTGTCTTAAATGTGGATTGTCATGCAATTTTAGGAACCCAATTAACATAATGCAAGCATTAGACCAAATCTACAACACAACTCTTCAACTGAAGCTTTTCCTTCCCAAGTGAGCCTAGGTATGGATTAAGTTCACAATCAAAATTAGTCATCACAGCATCATTTCATACTCTTATATCATTTCACACTCCTATAAGAATTAAATGAGAATGCCAGTTCCTTCGTATTCTCCCAGTACTCTCAGTAACATCAATCTTGTTGCTTTTGCTCTTTTAATCTCTATAGAGTAGTGTTTTGTTCAGTTTTATATGGCTAACAGGTTTGGAGTATATTCCATTCTTTATTATTAAACTATGTATATTCATTTGTGAAAGAGAGAGAGAGAGAGAGAGAGAGTGAGAGAGAGAGAGAGACAGACAGAGAGAGAGAGAGAGAGAGAGAGAGAGAGAGAGAGAGAGAGAGAGATGTGCATTTCCAATGTTTTCTGATACTCTAGAGCTTTTCTCTATCTTCCAAGAGCAGAATTTCAAGTTTTGGTAGAGTCCAGTTTATTTTTTATGGATATTTTTATTGTCATAGCTACTAAATATTATCTTACTTCCAAGAGTACAAACTTTTCTCATATGATTTTTTTCCTCAAAGCTTGTATGCTTTTTTGAGTTAAATTTAATATATTTCAAGAATCAGAATCCACATCCATCTTTTAAAATGCATTTTCTTATTATAGTGTTATTTTTTGAAAGTTGTGTTCTTTCTATATTAAATTGACTCTTTAATGAGAACCAGTTGCCCAGGTACATGTAGGATTACTTCTGGATTTTTATTTTGTAAAATTGTACCTGCTGTACAAGGTGTGGTTTCATTGCTTGAACAAATTAGCTCATCCCTGTTATGCATTTACCGATCTGGTAAGTGCTCTCCCTACATACATTATTAAAGACTTCCAGAAGTTTCCTTTGAGCTAAGACTGGTAATATTCTTTCTCTGTCTTAACTCTTCAACTCTATGGCATCTAGTTAATGGGGAATTTTATCCAATTTCTCCTTTACGAGATGTGTCATGGTACATACACCACTTTATGGTACCATGCTGTTTAAATCTAAGAACCATTAAAAAGAGCTACTCTAGATGTGATGTGGGGTGTGTGTGTGTGTGTGTGTGTGTGTGTGTGTGTGTGTGTGTCCCACTTTTGAATGCATTTTATTAAAGTTTGGGAGCCTTCTATCTCAGTGCAATATTTAGGGTTCCTGTGGCAGTGTTAGATATCCATTCTAACGTGAATGATACCTCTTTGTATCTATCCTTTCTTACACCTGAAAAAAGGGAATATTGCTTAGTGGGTCTCAAAACAGTGCAGGTAACACATCTCACATATGGCTGTGTTACTCTAGTCCACATACGAGATAAACACAAAGGCTGCTCGTATGAAAGGTTTCCATAACACACAGAGATATTGCAGTAAGTTCTTGCTTCCAGGAGTTGATCAGCTGTTTGGGCCATGTGATATGACAGATCCAATGGCCTTGAACTATCACTGGAGAAACAGAAGGGATTTGGAATATTTGGCAGTCCTTTAGAGTTGAACTCTAACACAGAGCCTTGTGGTTTTGGAACAGTATCCTGCCAACTTTTGTAGATACCTAATTGTTTTTATACAGAAAAATTTGGCCTGCTATGGTGCCTTAATAGAAACGGAATAGGTGATGATGGCCCACTAAGTTCCTAAGTACTATTAACTGTCCTTGGTAAACTGGCTGTTATCTGAATTATCAAGCTATGAATTTGGCAAACATACCAATATTCCATCACCGACTTGAGTACTATGTAAATAATGAGGCTCTGGAGGTGTAATTAAGGTATAGAGAAGTGAAACAAAACCCACACTCCTTTGATATACTGCTTTTGTCTTTCACTCTACACACTATTGGGGATTCCCTAAGCAGTCACATAGAACTGACTATGCAGAGAAAGAAAAAACTAAAGCCTGTTTATAAATGATTCCCCATGATATGCAATCCCCACCTAAAACAGATTTCTGCAGGAATACAGCTCCTCCCTGGTACCTCTCTAAGGCACAGTGATGGAGGGGAAACCCTCTGTATATATGAAGAACTTTGAGCAGCATATTGACTGAGAGGAAAATTCATAAAATATTTGAATATGCTCATGGACTTATATCCAATTCAATATATTGGCTGACTAGTTATAGAATTAACAGGAAAGTGACTGGGAAAAAAATGGTGGCAAAGAAATTTGGAGACATTTCTGAGGGCATTTCCCAGAATTACTATGCCCCGTGATTAAGATTTGTGGCTATACTTCTTGTTCATCAAAGGAAGATTTTAGTAATCAGGCATATAAGGTGACCTATTCTGTAAATACCAGACAACCTCTTTCCCCAGCAACCTCCAACATTATGTGGTATGCAATGACCAAGGTGACTTTGGTGGCAGGGATGAAAGTTAATCATATCTTTAGTAATATGGGCTTCTGATCAAGGCTGGTCTGGCTTCAGCCACATCTGAGCAGCCAAGATCAACACTGATTTCCTGGTGTGGTGTTATTCCCTGTAATGATCAGACAGTTTTATGATGGTATTCAAATATATTGTATCACTTCCTTAGTGGGAGCCATTTCATTTCATTCTTACTAGATGCTTAACTAAAAAACTGGATTTGACTTTTCTCCCTACATTACCTTTTCCAAACCCACCAATCTCAGAGTTAGGATTGGCTCTGATCAAAAATTCCATTTCACAGCCAAAGAAGTATAGCATTGGAATCATGCTCATAGAACTTAATATGCTACGAAGCAGCTATTCTGACAGAATAGTGGATAGCTATTGAATATGCCACAGTACCTGCTTGGTGGCATATCTTACAAGCCAGGCAAGTTTTTAGGAGGCTGCCTGTGCTCTGAATCAGGTTTTTTATTAGATAGTGTTGTTTTTCTCACAGCTGAAACACATGGGTCTAGAAATGAAGGGCCGGAGTTGGGAGTGGCACCACATGCCATCACCCCTAGTAACCGACTAGCAAAAGTTTGCTTCCTGTTTCCACAGCCTTATGCTCTGTTGATCCAAGGTGCTTAGCTCCAGATCAAAGAATTATTCCTCCAGGTAGCAAAACAATGATTCCATTGAACTAGATGTTTATGCTGCCACCTGGCCACTTTGGGCTCCTTTGACTCAATAGACTGAGAAGGGAGTTATAATGTTGGCTAGGGTGATTGATCTAGACTACCAAAGGGGAAATTGTTCTTTTATTTCACAATGGGGGTGGGGAAGAAGTGTTCCTGAAGCACGGGACATTTCTGAGGGCATTTCCCAGAATTACTATGCCCCGTGATTAAGGTCAATGGAAAACTACAGCAATTCAGGCAAACCTCTGACAGTCCTCCAGGAATGCAACTCTGAGCTACTGCACCAAGTAAAGAAACAAGGGCCTTGAGGGAATGAACACAGAATTAATAGTAGAAGAGTATAAATGGCAGCTCTGCTGGTGTGACTAACCTCAGATGCGAGATTTCTAGTAGCCTTTTAAAATTAAGCACATTTTTACATGTATCTGTCATGTGTATGGGTTAGCAAGGATCTTTGTCCTCGTTCCTGTCTTATTCCAATGACATGAAGGAAAATAATGTACTAACTTTACTTAAGTCACCATGTAAACGTTGTCAATTTCCTATCATAGCACTAAAGTTATAGGCTACCAGGAGAAGAATAAGCATTACTTGGGGTCTTAACCATTGATTCTTGGGAGCAACTGGAAATCTGGGTCTTGTATTTGTAACTGTGACTTTACAAATGTCTCTATTGGAGGTTTAGTTTGTCTTAACCATGATGTGAATGACCTTCAGGTTGGTAAGAGGTGGGCACTGTAACCATTTTACTAAGTTAAGTTTGTCTTGATATCTGGCAAATGATGATATATGTTTTAGTTGTTTTGTGTGTGTGTGTGTGTGTGTGTGTGTGTGTGTGTGTGTGTGCTCATATGCATGCACACATGTGTGCTAGTGTCCATAGAGACCAGAAGAGACCATCAGGTTCCCTAGAGCTGGAGTAACGGATGACTATATTTGGACAGTGGGCAGGCAGGGATCTGAACTGTGGCTTCATGAACCAGCAGCAAGCGTTCCTCCTTCTCCCTACCTCCATATTATTAACAGTAGTTGAGGTGGTCCTTTGAAAAAAATCATTTATTTTGTTGATTTCATGCACCATAGCGTCTACATGGAAGTCGGAGCATAATTTGCAGAAGTTCTCACCTTGGACCATATGCCGCCCTGGGATTAAATTCAAGGTCATCGGTTTGGTGGCAGGTTCCTTTACTTATTGAAGCATCTTGTGGGTCCCTAAAAGTAAGATCTTAAAGGGAGAACTATTCCATGTTGACAATATTAAGTACAATAGCAAGGTGATGTCAGTAATCCCGATAGCAGATATACATGATGGTACACTGTCCAGCTTAAAATAGGGCACAACATACATGGACAGAGGACATTGGGCTATGTGAAATGACCCAGTCACAAAAGACCAGTACTATATGATTTCACTTTCACTTAGCCATCAACTCATGCCAATTATAATGGAGGGAGGGAAGGAGGGAACTTATGAACTGTGGTTTAATGGGTACAGTATGCTCTCTTAATGGCTGAGCCATCCCTTCACGCAATTATGTGTTCTTGGAGAGTCTGTGAGAGAGTTTGGGGAAGAGGTTAACTTTCAAATAAGGTGACAGAGTGAAGAAGATTGCTCTTTGTAATGCATATGGGCATCATTCAGTCCACTGAGGAGTTGGGTTAAAGCAGGAGGAGAAAGAATGAATCTCTTCTCTTATGCTGGAGAACCCATCTTCCTCTACTTCTGGTTGTGGGGAGACTGGGCCAAACAAGGACATGTACTATTGACTCCATGATTTTCACATATTGGGGATTATACTGGAATTGTGTCACTGACTTTCCTAGGCTTTCAGCTTGCAAATAGTAGATGGTCATTTCCTGGTCTCCATAAATGTGTTAACCAACTGCAAATAGTAGATGGTCATTTCCTGGTCTCCATAAATGTGTTAGCCAACTGACGATTTTAAATCTTCATCTCTGTGTCTCTGTCTCTGTCTGTCTGTCTCTCTCTCTCACACACACACACACACACACACACATACAAACACACACACACAATCTGTCTTCTCAAAAGCATCTTCAATTATTGCTTTTCACATCTATCATTACATAAGTCTATATTCATGAGTGCTGTTAGTTGTCTCTTTCTGAGTTACATCTTTCTCTGGTTTTAGTATCAGGGTAATTGATAATCTGATGCCCCCGAACAAATTAGGAACTATTGCTTCTTTTTCTAATTCTTGGGAGTTTGTTGGGAAGTACAATCACACGCAAAGACATATTCATAGACACGTTTACACACATGCACACATGCATACATACACTTGTACAGATACACATATGTACATACATACATATTCATATACACATACTTGCACACACAAGCATACACGCCTTTGCTCAGCACAGTAACTGGATTAGCAATATCCAATCCATGTTGAGTTGTGAGTCATAGGAAGGCATGAACTTTTCCCTTTTCTGGAAATTCCGCTCATTACATTTGTTGAAGTATATATGCCACTCAAAACTAAAGATGTTGACAAAGGAGGAAATGGGGAAATGAATGCAACCCATAGCTCCCTTTCCATTTAGCTTCCTCTTACTCAGTCACTGGAAGATATTACATGAAAGCAGTTCAGTTCATTTTCTGAAGTTTTAGCAAGTTCTGGTGTGAAAAAAAATACATAGCATATGGGAGCTATGAAATATATGCTGTCAGTTTTTTATTATCTACATATAAATTAAATTGTCTTTTGGAGTTTTTAATTTGTGTTATATATTTTTGTGTGCATATGCCTGCATGGGTCTATGTGTACCAAGTGCATCCAGAAGTCTGTGGAGTACAGAGGAAACGTAAGGCTCCCTAGAACTGGAATTCCAGATGATTGGAAGCCACCAGGTGCATTCTAGGAACTGAACCCAAGTCCTGCACAAGAGCAGCTGGGGCTCTTAGCTGCTGAACTATCTCTCCAGACCCTGTCTTTCTTTGCATTTAAACCTAGCACTACACGATAGAAAGATTAAAAGAAAATTCGTGTTCAGGCTTTAAAGTTTCAGAATGTTCTTTACAGCGAGTGACAATGAATGAATGGAAAGCCTCGTGGCAGGTTGAATGAAATATTACAGAAAAGAAGAAAAGAAAAAGCTTTAAATTCAGTACCTGAAAGGCCCCAGGTAGAATACTAAGAATTGGCCCTCTGTTTCATTTCGCAATAAGCTTTGGGGGAGTCACACTCTGCACCCCTAGAAGTCGCACAATGATGACTGGTAACACTTAAGGAATACATAAGGTTCCTACAAATGTGAGTTACTGGGAATCACTAATGCGAAACAGAAGAACAAACAACCTGTGACTGTTTGAATCCAATATGCTCCCCAGAGGCTGGAGATGGCTCAGTGCTTAAGAGCACTGGCTGCCCTTCTAGAGGACCCAGGTTCAAGTCTCAAAAACCACATGGCTGTTTACAACAGGTTGTAACTCCAGCTCCAGGGGTTTCTATGCCTTCTCTGGCCTCTGTGGGCTCTTCAGGCACATGCTGCCCAGACATACATGTAGGCAAAACATCCATACACATGCAAGAAAATGAGATAAATAAGTAAAGCTATTGGTCATGTAAATGATAGCGTCATGATCCCACTTTTATACTAGTGCTAAGAGTCGAGACACAACCCCTCAGGTGACCAGAGCATTTTTGTTACCTGCTGTTCTTTAAAGAGGGGCAACTTCCACAAGGAGGAGGCATAAAGCCACCAAGAATCATCGGTCTCACATTGATTTCGGTGATTTTAAAGGTACCTGTAGGACATCAGGTACCTTTGACCTTAGAGCAAGAGCACAGTAAGAACTATTGTGTTTTGTGACACTAGAATGCTCATGGCACCCTGGTTGGAGGTGAGATAAGAATGGGAAGGGAAGTAACCCTGGGTCTCTCCATTCCAGAATTCATGAATCAATCGTATCCCTTCATTTCATTTTCTGGTTCGGGGAGGCTAATATGTGTCCTGGAAACTTACCTTGAACATTAATCATAACCTGAGAAATATAAACAGGTATCTTTACCACATGTCTGTGAGAGAAGTACTTTGACCAACTGGCATTAGCTCACTTTTGAAGACCCAGATTCACATGATCTGTAGTGCCTGTTTCTCCATAGGTTGACAGTGATACATTACCGCATCCATGGCCTGTAGTCTCTCTCTCTCTTTCTCTCTTCTCTTTTCTCTCTCTCTCTCTCTCTCTCTCTCTCTCTCTCTCTCTCTCTCTCTCTCTCTCCTCCCTCCCTTCCTCCCTCCCTCTAATTATATCCAAATCCTTTTATTCATTTTTACTGGATATTTTATTTATCTACATTTCAAATAGTATCTCCCCTCCAGGTTTCCCCTCTGGAATACCCCCTATCCCATCTACCCACCCCCTGCCTCAGTGAGGGTGCTCTCCCACCTACCCACCCATTCCCTCCCACCTCCCCACTCTGGCATTCCCTTATACTGGGGCATCAGGCCTTTACAGGACCAAGGGCTTCTCCTCCAATTGATGTCTGATAAGGCCATCCTCTGCTACATATGCAGCCGGAGCCATGGGTCATTCCATGTGTAATCTTTGGTTGGTGGTTTAGTCCCTGGGAGCTCTGGGGCGTCTGTTTGGTTGGTATTGTTGTTCTTCCTCTAGGGTTTCAAACCCCCACATCTACCTCAGTCTTTTCTCTAACTCCTCCATTGGAGACCCCTTTCTCAGTCCAGTGGTTGGTTACAAGAATCCACTTCTGTATATTTGTCAGGCTCTGGCAGAACTTCTCAGGAGACAGCTGTATCAGGCTCCTGTCAGCATGCAACTCTTGGCATCTCCAATTGTGACTGGGTTTGGTGACTGCATGAGGGATAGATCCCCAGGTAGGGTGGTCTCTGGATGGCCTTTCCTTCAGTCTCTGTTCCACACTTTGTCTCCATATTTCCTTCTGTGAATATTTTGTTCCCCCTTCAAAGAAGTACCAAAGCATCCACACTTTGGTCTTTCTTCTTCAGCTTCATGTGGTCTGTAAATTATATCTTGGATATTCCAAGCTTTTGGACTACTATGCACTTGTCAGGGAGTGCATACCATGTGTGTTCTTTTGTGATTGGGTTACCTCACTCAGGATGATATTTTCTAGTTCAATCCGTTTGCTTATGAATTTCATGAAGTCATTGTTTTTGATAGCTGAGTAGTACTCCATTGTGTAAATGAACCACATTTTCTGTATCCATTCCTCTGCTGAAGGGCATCTGGATTGTTTCCAGCTTCTGGTTATTATAAATAAGGATTCTATGAGCACAGTAGAGCATGTGTCCTTGTTATACACTGGAGCATCTTTTGGGTATGTGCCCAAGAGAGGTATAAATGGGTCCTCAGGTAGTACTATGTCCTATTTTCTGAGGAACCTCCAGACTGATTTCCAGAGTGGTTGAACTGGTTTGTAATCTCACCAACAATGGAGGAGTGTTCCTCTTTCTCCACATCCTCACCAGCATCTGTTGTCACCTGAGTTTTTGATCTTAGCCATTCTGACTGGTGTGAGGTAAAATCTCATCGTCCTATTGATTTGCATTTCCCTGATGACTAAGGATGTTGAAAATTTCTTTAGGTGCTTCTCAGCCATTTGATATTCCTTAGTTGAGAATTCTTTGTTTAGCTCTGTAGCCCATTTTTAATAGGGTTAGTTGATTCTCTGAAGTCTAACTTCTTAAATTCTTTATATATTTTGGATATTAATCCTCTATTCGATGTAGGATTGGTAAAGGTCTTTTCCCAATCTATTGTCCTAATGACAGTGTCCTTTGCCTTACAGACTTTGCAACTTTAGGAGGTTGCATTTGTCGATTCTTGATCTTAGAGCATAAGCCTTTGGTGTTCTATTCAGAGATTTTTCCCTGTATCCATGTGTTCGAGGCTCTTTCTCACTTTCTCTTCTATTAGTTTGAGTGTATCTGGTTTTATGTGAAGGTTTTTTGATCTACTTGGACTTGAGCTTTGTACAAGGAGATAAGACTGGTTCAATTTGCATTCTTCTACATGCTGACCTCCAATTGAACCAGCACCATTTGTTAAAAATACTGACCTTTTTTTTCTACTGGATGGTTTTAGCTCCTTTGTTAAAGATCAAGTGGCCAAAAAGGTGTGGGTCCATTTCTGGGTCTTCAATTCTATTCCATTGATCTACCTGCCTGTCTCTGTATCAATACCATACAGTTTTTATCACTACTGCTCTGTAATACAGTTGTAGGTCAGGGATGGTGATTCCCCCAGAAGTTCCTTTATTGTTGAGAATAGTTTTCAGTATCCTGGGTTTTTTGTTACTACAAATGAATTTACAAATTGCTCTTTCTAACTCTGTGAAGAATTGAGGCTGTTGATAAGCAAGGCCTTATCGACCCTTTAGCTTTCCCACAGGGTACTTAGAACATTCTACAGGGGTTTGACCCTCACAGGAAGAGACCAGACTTTTGCAAATGAGGCCTTTGGGGCTTAAGTGATTTGTTGAAAAAAATAAAGGTAATACCTCCAGAGGAGTAAATACCACAGAGCTGCCTGTATTTGAGATGTGTTCTTTTGGGTTACTTTTTAAATCTGGAAGTGTGGGAAGCAACTAGTTCTGAAGTTTAGCACGCTGATATTGGCATGCCCTCCATGAGTACTCTCTTTTAATGAGTAAAGCAAAAAGAGAGAGAGAGAGAGAGAGAGAGAGGGGGGGGGGGAGAGAGAAGAAAAGAACACATTGGATTAGAAATTGAGCATAATAGGCTGTGACATTTCTGGAACTGAGACCTCGAACTGCTTTTCAATTTTTTAAAAAATCCCAGAAGATCTAGTTAGGATGGAAAGTGTGATTTCACTGGCAGGGATAGATGCGCACCACCAGGACAGCCCTCAGCTGTTGAGACATTACCATCCCCTCCAGATATTTCAGACGTGGCATTTCTGACTTAGCCAGCACAAGCTGCTTTTACAGTTGAAAGCAAAAACAAGCAAACAAACAAACAAATAAAAGGAAAAAAACAAAAAACAAAAAAAAATCAAAACAAAAAACAAACAAACAAAAAAAAAACCCATTCCAGTTTCAGTTCCGTTTGTTGTTTGTGTGTGAATGTTTACCAATTCCACAGTGAACTTTTTGAGTGAGGGCATGCAGACATGGTAGGGGCATCTTTCCATGAGTTTTTTTTTTTTTTTTTTTTTTTGAGGGAGACTGGATCCTTCATCACCGCGTCTCTGTCATTAGGAATCTGAGATTCTTGAAGGTCTGTGAAAATATCCCTGGAGAAAATGTTACACAATGAAGGTTCTCTTGATTGCCTTAGCCAATGAGTGCAGATAACACCCGAGTAGCATAACAAAGAGCGTGCCCTTGTCTAGATTCTACTATTTTTAAGGAACTCCAAAGCACCCATACATAACTCTGAAACGTCCCCCACGATGTTCTTTCCATACTTCTCAGGCCAGTGCTCCTGCCACAAGTGGCGGCTTCCCAGGATCCTCTCCTTTCAGTCTATCCTTGCTGCTGCTGCCTCTGATGAAACCCTCTGCTGGGGCTTCCTTCCAAGACTGCACCCTACAATGTTGTAGCTCATATGCTGATCTTCCTGCTCCACCCCTGTTGGAACTGGAGCAAATCACGATGTAGGTGACTGAGTGTGAAGTTTCACATTCCTCCCGATCCTCCAAACCCATCCCCACCTTGAAACTAAGAGCACCAATTCTCTCCTTGACCCTCCTTGCTCTTTTCCACCCTCAACCAACCCTGAGGATACACTTCCTATAGTAGGTTCTGCAGCTTCTCCTGACGTGTATGTCTTGACAACTCAACTCCTCATTTTGTCAGCACACTTGGTGCAGCCTGAGGCCAAAGTATACATGCTATCTGTGGACCCTGTTAAATATTAAATACTCGGGAATGCAGGAATTCACAAATGTTTCTCTTTTCTTTCTTCTTCATGAAAATGTAGAGTTTTGGGCTTACTGGAAAGACAAAATTTTTTCATTCAGGTTAGGATCTCATGGTTTAGTACAAAACACCACAAGTATTCAAAACAATAAATAAAATCCAGAAATGGAGTTCCATTCACCAATCCCTTCATTCTTGATCAAGTTAGGAAATAGTTGGTGGCAGTGAAGCAAGTGTACAAGAGGGAACGCTGCTAAGTCCAGTTTTGGTTTTCAGGATAACATTAAAGTGAAAAACGAAGTCGTCATGGAAGACTCACTTTCGTATGTTGAGTGCTGAGATTTTCTTTCCGCTGACTTTTAACCAGAGAGTTTCTCTGAGGCAAAATACTTTACAGAGACAGATAACACACAGGCCCAGGTCAGAAAGTCCTCTTTACTCAGAGCTGCTCTGACGCCTTTTCTGTGCAGGCTCATATTTCCGGAAAACCCTGCAAGGAATCCTACACGCAGTTGCATAATACTCGTGTGGGCTGAGGGTGGAGGTACGATATTATATAAGTTCACCCTGACTGCACATCAAGGCAGAGCGGCCAGGAGATGCTTCCCTCCACAAGAAGCAGAGCTCCCGGAATGATCTCATCGGTAGAAAAATGGTGACAGCTGGCGGCTTAAATAAAGCTTCATGACAACGTGGCAGGAGAGCCAACCTACACATTCTCTCCATTTGCTGTTTGGCAGTGAGCACAGCGCACACTTTCCGACAAATCCTAAGTGTCAGTGCGACTTCTGTGTTGAATCATCGTCTGAAGAGCTGGGCGGCAGGGGTGCATGAGAGCAATTGTGCGTTCAGAAAGGTGAAGAGCCTAGCATGCAGGGGAAGATGCCAGGGAACAAGCCCTTGCTTGGTACACGAGTCATTTTGTGAGGTTCCCAAACTCTTGATTTTTCTCACCTGCAAAATGTTGACAACAATGGTACCGGGGTTTCGTACTGATGATGTTCAGAGCGCAATGCTGAGAATAGACCCCAGATGAGCATCCTATCACTGAACTATCATTCAAGCCCGTTCGGTTGCTTTAAAAAGTTAAGTCACTACGATTTGTTAAGAGGTTTATCACAGTGCGTGGCATATAATCCTTGTATTTTGATTTTGTTTTGCTTTTGGAGTGTTAGAGGCTGAGTCTCATACACATGCTGGGCCCCACAACTGTCCACTGCCAGCCTCTATAGCCACTGCTTTTAAGTGTTAACTTTGGTTATGTATGATTCAACACATGCAGGTGTGTTGTCCACTGGGGACATTAAATTATTATACATATTACTTAAAGAGGAGGAAAGTGCACATATTGTTTGATTGCTGGGGATGTTTCAAAGAAAAGAAGGCAAAACAGAGATGGATTCAGCTCGGGGTGTGTGATTTTGAACTAGAGTAAGATAGGAACGCTTCTCAGAAGCCTCCTCAGTCAGCATACGCAGAAGTAATCACACCCTACCTAACTCCGTTATGGTCCAATTAGATCTCTCTCGGTTCCTATTCTGCTCAGCTTCGGAATACATTAACCCAATCCCCCATCTGTACCCCTGATTGCAAGATTCCTATAAATCAGAACATCTCCCAATGTGTCTTCCTCAATTGCTAATAGGCTAT
This sequence comes from Rattus rattus, assembly GCF_011064425.1. Taxonomy (NCBI): domain Eukaryota; kingdom Metazoa; phylum Chordata; class Mammalia; order Rodentia; family Muridae; genus Rattus; species Rattus rattus. Next base: position 81,422,598 of record NC_046164.1, on the reverse strand, counting down.
TTTATAGATTTCATGTCTTGAATTAGCATGTGAGGACTATTCAAATGCAGTCAGAGGGCAATAGACAAAGCTGCAGCCAATTATCTTAAGCGTTCTGAAGCAAAAGCGGGATGAAGAACAAGAGGCCAGAATCCCTAAAGTTAGATACCCTGACTTTTCCAATTTCTCTGTACAGAGTTCTGATGTCAAGTTACAGCTTTGAAAAAAAAAATACTACTGTATGTGATCAATTTCATGTGGACAATGGTTTCTGAGATATAGTCCCCAAATTAAAAGGGACCAAAGAAACATATATTAATTACACCTCATCAAAAATATGCTTCCGAGGACAAGAAAGATGTGGAGTGAAAAGGCCGTGGATGGAAAAAAAATAATCCAAGGTACATGTGGATCATGAGGGGCTTATATGAAGAATGTGTAATGAACTCGTATATGCATGACCTAATTTAGAAATGAATAAGAAGATTTGAATAAGACGTCTCAAAGGAAATATATAAACAGGCCATACGCACATGGCGAGGCTCAGCGTTATTCACTACGAGGTAAAGTTGAAATAAAAAAATGCCCAAAGATACCACCTTGTACAGGGTAAGATGTCTCTGATCAACAACTACCAGCAAGCAATGTCCGGGGTATGAAGAACTAGAATCCTCCTCCATTGGTGGGAGGTTTGTAAACCAGTGCAGTCACTTTAGAAACCAGCTTTGTACTTCCTCACTGGAACCCTGGAAGGAACAAGCATAGAATGGTCTGACAACGCCTCTTAGGGACATAGCCAAAGAGACTCCAAAATATACATCCACACAGAATTTTTTTGGAATATGTAGCCATGGCAGGGGCATTCATAATGTCAAATGGCAGAAATCCCCTCAGTGTTTGTCAGTTGATCCACAGTTAAACTCAGTGTGGTTTGTCCATGTGATGGAGTATCATCTGAGTATTTAAAGATCAGGTAACAACACGCATGCTACAGTGTAGATAAACCTTGATGATATTATCCCAAGGGAAAGAATCCAGGCATGAAAGACTATGTGTTGTATAGCTCTATTTATATGAATTATATGTCCAGAATAGGTGAATTTTTTTAAAGATTCGCTTATTTATTTTATGTATATGAGTACACTATATCCATCTTCAGACATAGCAGAAGAGGGCATCAGATCCCATTACAGAGGGTTGTGAGCCACCATGTTGCTGGGAATTGAACTCAGGACCTCTAGAAGAGCAGCCAGTGCTCTTAACCTCTGAGCCATCTCTCCAGCCCCCAGAATAGGTGAATTCATAAGGTAGATTAATGGCCCCAGGAAGTAATATCAACAGATACAGGGCTTTGGGGGTGGCTGTAATGTACTGAGATTAAATGGTGATGGCTGTTATGCAATGTACATTCAAACCCCTAAACTGAGTTCTTTATTTCTTTTTGCTTTGTATGCATATGAGCATGCGTACTTGCGTGTGTGCGTGTGCGCTTATGTGTGTATATGCATGTGTATGCGTGCAACTGGAGGGCTGAGGTCAACTTGGCTTGGAACTGCTTGGCTGGGAAGCTTCAGAGATTTACTTGTTTTTATTCTCTAGTGCTGGGATTATACGTATGTCTGTCTGACTATGCTGGCTTTTTTTCTTTTTCTTCTTCCTCCTCCCCCTCCTCCTCCTCTTCCACCTCCCCCCTCCTCTTCCTTTTCCCCCTCTCCCTCCTTCCCCTCCTCCTCTACCTCCTCCTCCTCTTCATCTTCCTCCTCCTTGTCTTCCTCCTCATCCTCTTCTTCCTCCACCTTCCTTCCTCCTCTTCTGGCTACATCCTGAAGATCAAGCTCAGGTTTTCATATGTTTGTCTGGCAAACAAATTGCCAACTGATCTGCCTCACCAGTCCCAAAACAAATCCATTAAAAAAGTTTGCTTTCATTGACAAGGAACTGTATTTTCAATGAAAGAGCGATCTACATAGACATTTATTTAACCCGTCATTATTAAATCGTGATATCATGTAAACTATTTCTATTCCAATAACTTGACTCTGCTTGTTTTAGATATGACTCACTCCCACAGGTTCTTGTGGTGGGAGCCTGGTCCCTAATATAATGGTGCTAGCATACTGGGATCTTTTAAGAGTTGATTAGCCATGGAATACTGCCCTTAGAAGGGATTCATGTAGTTCATGTAGTTAGAGCACCTTATTATAAAAGAGTAAGTCTGGTCCCTCCTTCCCCTCATCTTCCCCTCCCTATCTCTGCTCCTCGGAGATGCACTAGTGTCTGTCATGCTGTGACATAGCCCGGAGATCCTCTTCGTGTTAAGCAACACAATGCTGAAATTTTAGCCTCCAAAGCTATGAGATAAACAAACTTCTGTTTTTTTTAATATATTTCCCAGTATCAATTATTATTATAGAACAAACAAAATAGGCTAAGACCGGCTGAGCTAGCTGACCCATGGGTTGCTGTAACAGAATGCATGACAGAACGTAAGAGAAGGAGGATTTCTTTCACTCATGGTTTCAGATATCAGTTCTTTTTGGTGGAGAGACCGTGGTGGGACAGAACACCGTGGCAACTATAAAATAAGAGACAGAGAATGCTTGCTCTTGGCTGGTTTCTCCTTTCTCAAAATTTATTTCATCTAGAGTGACAGTGAACTCAAGGTAGGTCCTCCCCCTCTTAGCAAACTACCCTTCCCTGGAAATGTCCACACAGACACAGCGAGCGATGCCATGACCCAGCCTCAGCATGGAGAGGGCTCTGAGAGCCGTACAAAGAAATGACTCGGAGTCAAGTTGGTCCAAGCTGAAGACTGTGTTCTGCTTGATACAGCTTTTCCTGTCTGCTTCTCTCTGTTCTCTGCTTTCTCTCTGGAGATTTCTCTGAATCCTGCTTGTTATTATTCTAAGAACTCTCTCTGTTGATGTCCTGCTTGTTTATTATTCTAAGATATGTCTCTGTCTCCTGTGTTCTGCTTCGTGTGTGTGTGTGTGTGTGTGTGTGTGTGTGTCTCGGTTTGTCTGTCTGTCTGTATCTGTCTCTGGTCTGTCTGTTCTCCAAGCATTTCTCTTTTTATCCTAAAAAATTCTCTGCATAGCTCATCTCCTGTAGAACCCAGTTTCAGTCTGTTATTTTTCCATATCAATCCAGTCCTTTACTCCAGGTTTCCTTTAGAAACCTTATCTTAAGAATCAGCATCTCGTGACCCCAGGCCTTTGATTCTTAAGGGACAGCAAGCATACATTTTTTAACATTACAAAAGAATTCAGATAACGGTCTGCTTTTGTTAAACAAAAACGTTAAGGTAGCTGGGTGGGACCCTGCCCTGAAATTACCATTTCTACTATACCTGGGCCTAACCTAGTTCTGTCCCAGGCTGACCTTGAACTCAGAAATCTGCCTGCCTCTGAATCTTTCTGACAAGCTGGCTCATAGTGTAGTTGCCTTTGTTCCTTTAGATTTATGAAGCCCCTCATAATTTATACTGCATCCTTATATTTTGCATAGTTGAGGAATTATATACTTTTGAACTCATGCATCTAGAGCTCTTTCCTATAGCCCTAAGGGCTGTCCTAAAGGTCCCAGCAGTTACCATCTTAAAGAGACCTAGCACACCCTCAACTCCTGGACTAGGAGCTGTTTCTAATATTCATGGGGTCATTAACATTAATGGGGAGAACATTCTTTGGAGAAAAGTGAAAATATGTACATTATTATACAAACAAACCTTACTCCCACAGCAGCCATTGACACTCATGGAGACTCATCCTGGGGCCCTGTCCCAGGGGCTGGAACCACATCGTTCTGTCCCCACCAGGGCCACACTGGGCTCAGCACTCAGCATATCCTGGAGGCTCACTCTGAAGCCCTGTCCTTAGGGCAGGGACTATGTCAATCTGTCCCCACCGGGGTCACGCCAGACTTGGCAGTGTTTTAATAATCTCCTAGGCACTTCTTAATCCAATCAAGTTGATAATCAAAATTAACCTTTGAAGATGAAACCATTAAAGACAAAGTGATTCAACCCATGACTTGAAGCAAAGTGGAGAAGGTAACAGCAAAGTGGATGGCAAGAAATGGGGTCCTCTGAGCTTTCTTCAGAAGACATTGGGCCTGTTATGTCTTCTTGTTGTAGCCTCCAGCTGGATTCCACAAGCTGCACTGAGATGCCAAGCAGTTTCAGTTTTAAGACTCACACTTTGCTTCAAGTACCCAAGCAAGATGGCTGGAGAAAAGATTTTGGGCCTGAAGTTACTTCTTTAGCTTCGTCCATATAAGGAGGACGGCATCCCTGCTCTGGAGCACTGTTTCCTGCCAATAACCTTCTGGCTTCTGTCTAACTCTGCCCGAATGCCACAGTAAAAGCCCAGGGGTGGCTTTTGTCTATGTTCTAGCAATGGTTCAAAGAGCCAAAGCATTTTTGAAGGGAACTATGTACCTAAAGAAAGTGACTATCTAATGTGTGCAATTAGAGTTAAAATGGATTGATTACTTAATGAGTGTCAGGCATCACCTTAGGCACTGGATATGTGATATCTTATTTAATCTTTACCTAGACAGGTAAGGTAGATGTTACTCTTCATTCTTTCTCCTGGGGACTGACTTACTGTTATTAACAACCTGCTTCTCTGTAGTGGTGGGACAACTCTTAGTGCTTATACTTTTTAATGGTTTGTTTTCTATATCTATGCTAGTCTCTTTAGATTGCCATAACAAAAAATACCTTGGAATGGGTAGCTTGAAAAATGGAAATTCGTTTTCTTACAGCTCTTGAGGACAAAGCAGACATGATTGATTGGCCGCTGGGCTTGGGTTATGGTGAGAGGCTGCTTCCTGGGTTGCACAGCCACTCTCTCACTGAGTCCTCACATGGCCTTTCTATTGCATACTCAGAGTGTGCTGACTTTTCTCCTCTTCCTACAGGACATCTACCATGAGGGATTAGGGATTCAACAATATGTCCTTGCTTCATCTTACCTCCCTGAAACCTTTCTCCAAATATTGTAGATTACAGACTTGGACTTTAACTTATTATTCTTTAAAGGGCCACAAATTCAGTCTGTACAATAAACAACCACTTCAGAATCACAATTTACATCAATAGTGTTTTTATTTTTAAAGGATTTCTAAAGTCACGTGAGGGTTAAGACCCCACAAAACCTGAATCTGTTCAGATGGTTCTCACATTTCACAGAAGGAAATGAATGTTTAGAGAAAAGGAATTTGCTGCGACCAACATTTACCAGTCAGTACAAGATCAGTCCGGAAGCCACTGTGGGTGACCTTCAGTATTTGGGCCAGCAAATTTTGCATCCCTGAGAGCCCATAAGGAAAAAGTTCTCCACTGCACTACTGACTGGGTCAGAGTCTGCATCCTTTAAACATTCAAATTCAGGAAGCACTGACTTAGCCAGACACCTCTACACATCACTATGTGCCCTTGATGTGACCCTAGGCTTTCCTGGGCACCCTGTATCTGGTCTAGGTATATACTAGTGGAGTCTCTGAAGCCCCATATGTTCCTATCAGAGAATAGGAGAGGTAAAGGGGAAAGAGAAGGATTGGGACAGAATAAGACAAGAAAGTTTCTCAAGTGACTGGCACTCTGGTACTAACTCTTTCCTCTGAGTCAAGAGCTCAGTGATGTAGCCTGGGTCATCCTTACAGCCCTTACATGCACAGCCCGGGCTTAGCTGTGCTATAGCCTTCCTGTAGACTATAGGAAGTTGAGATCTGGAGCGGTACAACCAGGTTACCTCTCTCTTCATTCAGTTATAGCTTGTCATTAAGCTCTCTCAGAGACTCGACTAGTATATACCTAGACCAGATACAGGGTGCCCAGGAAGGTCCAGGGGCCTATCAAGGGCACATAGTGATGGGTAGAAGCGGCTTGACGAACATCAGTCTTCTAGGACTAGTCAAATCATGCAAATGGACAAATATGACACCCTCACTCCCTCAGCACTTAAAAATGTTTTAATATTTAATAATGGGTCTAGTTCTAACCATTACTGGCCTCACATATATCTGAGGAATACATGCTTTTGGAAACAACTCTGCATAGATGGATCTGTTGGCACCCTTTCTACTAGGATAGCTGGGTTGGGATTGCCAGGGCTGGCCCATTTACACAGCAAGCAGAAGCCTTAGGAGCTTAGACCCTCCTGCTGGTATGAAGCCTGATCTTGCCTTCGGTTTCACTGTGATAACTCTTCCCAGTTTGTGCCACCCACTCCATTTCCCTTTTGGGTTTCTCAGACTGTGGTGTTTAGTGGCTTCTGTAGACTTGGAGGCTGTCCAGGCCCAGCGCTGCCAGGGTCTTTTTCCTGGGACAGAAATCAGAAGCTCAGCCTGGAGGCGGACAGTGACTTCCTCTCATGATTTTTCTGTGGTATTCTCTCTCTGACAACCGACTATCTGCCATGTTCATGACTTCTAGCTTCTCTCTGAACTACTGTGACTTCTTGGGATATCCCTTGGGGTCCAGTCCCTAGTTCCTGGCTGACTGGTCTCTCCCAGGTTAGTTACCCTTTCTGACAGTGGTGTCCAAAGCACGGAGAGACTTTAGAGATTCCAGGAAAGACCTTCTGATAGCCGCACCCAGAGCTGGAGAAAGGCCTAGAAACTCACGTCACTTGATGTTCTTTTTATGCAGTGAGTCCTAATCCACTCTCATGCACTGTCCTAAATGCTAAGAATAATGAAAAACATCAGACAAGGATCACTCTACACTGAGTCACCTTCTCAGGGAAGAAAGCCATGCCAAACACGTATAGATAAACATATTCAGTGTGATATGTGTGTATACATCTATATCACATGGATATGTAATTCATACACTCAAGTTTATATAAATATAAAATGTAAATACATGTAAGCATTTTGATCATAAGCAGCATATAAAGCACAAGCGCGCGCGCGCACACACACACACACACACACACACACACACACACACACACACACAGAAGATAACGCGCTAAGCACCCACGAGAACATCAAGACGTGTGGCAAGAATTTCAAACCAAACTCAAGACATTGCACAAGAAGCAGATGGGAGTTGAGAGCCGGGTGTCGTTTGCTACAAAGAGGTCAAAAAATAGCTCCTTGAGGAGCAGGTATCCGAGCAGAGCCTGCAGGACACATAGTATAGATGCCAGAGGCCCAAAGATGCCTTTGTGTTCAAAAGGAAGCCAGGCTCTGCTGCGGGTATGAAGTGGTTCACCGTTCTGAGGGGGCACTGGAGCAAAGAAGGCCTTGCAGCCACCACAGGACTTCTATTTTGTACAGTCTGGTCTCTCCTCTCCTTAAGCAGAAAGTTGGGGTTCAGGGGAAGAAAAACTTAGGCAAACTTCTGGGTCCCGACTTCAATCACAGAATCTTGCATCTAACCGGCGTTTTATTTCAATACTAAGAACCTAGTACAATTGCTGTATTTATAGCAGAACTTCATAGCAATCGAGTTCTTTTCCTGTTCCCCCGTGGTGGTCAAGTAGCCGACTGGAGAAGGGAAGCATGGTGGTTCTGGGTCCTCAGGTTGACTTGCTCTGAGGCCTCAGCACCCGCTGCCTCTACTGGTATTTTTGCCCACCAGTTAACTGGGAATCACAGGATTGGGGCCACAGTAGTGTTCATTACTATCCAGCCTAGGCTGGCAAACAGAAGCATGCATCCGAACAGGTGCAGTTCCACACTCCAAGTCCAGGTCCACACCCCAGACTCACTGCTTTCTGATTGCTCAGAAAGGTGTGCCCCTTACCCCAAGCAGCATCCCCTTCCAGTTCCCCATGCTGCACATCAAGAACCTCATTTTGGACCACTCTCCCCTCTCCTTACAGTAGATCTCTGGTACTGACAAAGGTTCTTTGAGGTTCTGGGGCAGAAACTGAGGCGCCAGACCTATTTTTCTCTCTTCCTTCAACTCGGCTCTCGCCGGCTAGTCCGCCCGCCTCGCCCAGCACAGTCACAGGTGGCCAGGTATTTGCCCGCCTAGTTCCTCCAGCCCGCGGGGAAGGCGACGCGGTGCCCACCCCGGGGCGCGCGCCCCGCCCAGGTGCGCTCCGGCGGGCGGCGGGGCGCGCGGGAAGGCGGGCGCTGGGGAGCGGCGCGCGGGCGCGGGCGGCGCCGCGGTGGGCGCGGCTGAACCAGCTTGGCGGGGGCGCGGCGCACCTTGCTCCCGCGCCCGGGCTGGCCGCGTCGGTCCCTCCCCGCGCGCCCCCGCCCGCCCGGACGCCTCCGGTCGCTTCTGTCCTCTTCGGCACGGCTGCTGTCCTCGCTAGCCCCGCGTGGGAGGAGGATGGGTCAGCGCGGAAAAAGTGAATGAGGACGGCGGCGCCGCAGCCAGCGCCCCAGTCGGCCGGCAGAGCCTGGTGCGCAGCCCGCCGGCTCCATGGACGCACCGCGCGCACTGGCGGCCAAGCCCCCCACAGGGTAAGTGGGCCCAGGAGGGCGGGCAAGGTTCTTCCCGAGGTGTCGAGGACTTGGGGTGCCTGAGTCGTTGCTCCGGTAACCGTGGCAGGCCTTGCTCGGGAACACTTTCCACAAGAGGTCCTGCTGTGAAAGCCCGTGTGTGTGTGTGTGTGTGTGTGTGTGTGTGTGTGTGTGTGTGTGTGTGTGTGTGTGTGTGTGTGTGTTGGGGGGGTGCTATTCCTCCGTGCAGAGCCCCAGCTCGGAGCTGCCTCCTCCCCTCATAATAGTGGCGATCACGGGCCGAGGGCGGAGAAAGAAACTCCGGGCCCGAAACTCCAGCGGAGTCCTTCTGGTCCCATGCACAGGTTCCTCCAGCCACTCCTCGCAGGCCCTGTGGCCCGCTGCTTTCTGCCTCAATGACAAGAGGGTACTTGATCTGTTGGGATCCATGTAGCCAGGCGATCTTGGGAGGTGTGTGGGGAAGGGACTCCATGAACACTCTTCTCCTGCCTAGCTTTCGTGCTGGGGCCTCGCTTGTGTCTGAAGAGGTGAAGACACCCCTCATCAGACCTGGAAAGCAAGAGCTGTCATTCCTGTCTTCAGGATGCCTCAACCCTTTTAGTTTCTTTTTGCTGTCTCCACACCTTGTAGACAGAGATTCCCTGTCTCACTGAGGATTTTACTTGCCCAAGAGAAACTTGCCTAACACGGGTCAAACGGTCTTGCCCTTTAACCCCTACTCTCCGAATTGTGTGCCCTTCTGTGCCCATCCCTGTCAGGACGGTTGGCAACCCTTGCAGGCTAGGTAGATTTCAGAGTGGGGCTGGCCTTTGACCTCTTCTCTCTGGAGCAAATGTGTTGTGAGTGTTGCGAATGGAATGAGTTGGGGTGGGCCTGCACCTGCTCCGGGAATGGCCCACTTTCCACTTGAGCAACTGGATTTTCTAAGGCAGCATTGGGGACAACAAATCTCTTTTCTTTAGCAGCTATGTCCCACTGACTCACCCGGTCTCCTGCCCACTGACTTTGTTGCCTGAGTGTTTATAAAAGCCGTCTAAACCAGCTCTGTATTATTTCTTAAAACCTTCCCTGGAGGCTTCCAAAAAAGTAACTCCTAACCTCGAAGCTAAGGAATGTTTAAAAAAAAAAAAAAAGACGTTACTTTGCTAAGGTGTGGTTTTATATTTTCTTTGAATAAACAAATCCCCCTTAAAGAAAACAAATATGGGAATACTTTTTCATGGTAACGGGGAACCCCCAAAATGATGTTGGAAGATGTGAGCAGAATTGCTTTTAAAATTGTGGCTTTTCGAGATTGTTGCATAACTCCATTTAAGAGAACTAAATTATTTTGCTACAACTTTCTTATAAATAAATAGAAAGAGAATATTTAAGGGACGTGCAAATTTCCATAGAGTATCTGCAGAAATCAGTGACGGTGTCTGGTAATAGTGAAGCCACCCTCTCTCCTCCAGCCTGCTCCCTAGGCAGCCAAGAGGGCAACCCAGGTCTGTCTTCCTCACTGGGTGTCACAAAGGCCCTGTGCTATGGATGATGGTGGAGCTTACAAGGCCAAATGTCCCTGCACCTCCAGCGAATAATTTGCTTGCTTCGAACTCGTTGCCCAAGAAATGTAGATCTATTTTTGTAACTTCTGTTTATTGCCGTTTCTCATTTGTTTATACCTTGAATAAAGAAACGCTCCCCAAATATAAATATGATATGTGTATGTGTGTGTGTGTGTATAATATTTTAACAAAGAGTACCAGTTCAGTATGGAGTATTTTTGTGTTTGAATGAGAAGAAAGAAATGGCACTATATCTTACTGGATATTTTTTATTGTTTGGTTGTCTTGCTTGCCTATCATAAAGGATTGTGACATTTGGGGCTTCAGAATGTTATCGAGAGGCAATTAGAATTTGTTGGCTTGTATCTGAAATTACTATTTTCTTTATCTCTTGAGACTAGGCAGTGTTTGCCATGTGCTTGAGGGAAGTTTGTTTTTTAATCTGATACTACAGAGGTTAGTTATACAATTACTTTGTGCAAACTCTCGTTTTTCCCCATGTGACAGCTGACAACTGATGGGTTGAATTTGTGGTTATTGAGGAGAACGCCTCAGTGTTGTGTAGACTGTTGGAATCCAAAAGAGATAGATTAGGGAAGGGACAGATGGGTTGGTGGATGTAAATTCATCTCCTTAGAGTATCATCTTTGTTAAGAACACAAATGCAAATTTTACTTGGATTGAAATTATATCTTTCTTGTAATTCCATTAAAGCAGCAACTGTGGCGAGCATATGCCTGGGGAAGGAGGATGTATGAAGACTTGATGTGTGGCTTAGGGAATTGTAGAGCTCATTTTTAAAGTGTGTGTGTGTGTGTGTGTGTGTGTGTGTGTGTGTGTGTGTGTGTGTGTGTGTGTGTTTGAATGAAGCTGTACACATGGTGTTCTACATTAGTGGAGATTAGGGGGAGCCTAGGAGTCAGTTCTCTCCTCCCACAGGTTGGCAGGCTAATGTAGGAAGTGATTTTACCTGTCGACTAGTCTTATCTGTCACTAGTCAGTTTCACCAAGTCAGAAGTGGTAGCTAGAGAAATATTTTAGAACACAAGTTCAGGGTAGAGGGCCTATCTCTTTTGATGTTAATATGACCAGCCATACACTCCTGTTTTGTATCAAACCATGTGTTTTGATATTAAAGAAACAGGAACTACATATCATAAGGCATTTAGATTTGCTTTTGGCTAAAGTATTTGAGAGTGTCTAGATCCTTAAGAATGAGAAAATAAGGATTATCTGTCACAAAACTTCAATACTAAATTTGCGCTACATTTTTAAAGATGTTACTTCTGAACTATTCCTTATTCCATCAATGCACTTAAGTAATGTTAAGTCTCTGGGTGTGGGGAATCCACCTAGGGATTTTACTTTTGGTAGTTATAATCTTTATCCAAAAGGGATTAGACATTTACCGTGTCAATTAATCAGATAATTTCTATCATCTCATCTCATATCATGTCATATGTCATATCACGTAGTCTGATGATAGACCTGAAGGGCCACAGAAATTGCTTCAAAGATATCTGTAAACAGGTGAGTCACTCCTGTCTTTGGGATTCTGGAATACAGGCCATCCTTTGGTTTTTCTTTCTTGTGATCTCCCATGCAAGGGACTATCTGATTATTATTGGGTGTCAGGACTGTAACCTGGAAAGGTAATAATCCCCATATTTATGCAGGCTTGAATTCTATGGCCTCTTTAATTTGGGACTTGCAAAATGAGGTCGTAACGTGCGTGCACCAAACATATATGTTTATAATTATTAAGAAAACAGTGATTATAGGATGTGTCTGCATCCCATAATAACTGGCTTAAGATACTAGGTCTTTTGAACTTTGCAATTAAATTTGCAATTATACCTGCTTTTGCAACTGATTGACAGTTTTAAAAACTGATCAGAACTATTTGATATCAAGTCAGATTTACAATTTACAAACAGGGTTTTATTCATTTAACAGACATGTATTTGTTATATGGCCTTTTGGCCCTGGACAACAATGGGGTCTGTGGATTTTATATATCATGTAAGCTTAGTAGCATATTTGAGTCTGTGCTTTAACACAGCACAGCTCTTTACTTAAACTATTTAATAAGGATTTATATTGCTGGTATAGATAATGTGTCTTCTGAAATGGTTTCATTCACATAAGTGACGTGTAAACTGCAGGCTTTTCTCCTTCCTGCGATCGGTGCCTCTGCTCTCTTCCCTCTGTCTCACCACTTGAGGTTTCCTACCTTGTGGAAGGACCTCATACAGGTTTCCATTTCCCTACCCAGATCCTGCTGCTCTATGTTTTCAACTTTTCTCTTGCTAGGGGGACATTCTGTGTGCTTGTCAAGGGTTTTTGTTGTACAAGGCTAAGAATGGTGGTAGTTTTTAAGACTTACACTCATCAGTCTAGACCCACGGTGATATGCACTTTATAGAGACAAATGGCAGTTTTCCAACAGTACGTGTTGCCCATTGTCCATCCCAGCCAGGCCCTGTCCCGTGTTTCTGAGCAAGTCCCCCTAGCCAGCAACACCCTGTGGTAATTTAGGATTTAAAATCATCTGTCTGGTCTCCCTCATCAGGAGGTAAACTGCTCGAGGCTAAGACCATGTCCTCCAATGCCAAGTCCAATTAAAATAAGTTCCCTAGCCAACAGTGTTTCTATTTTAACAACAACAACAAAAAAGCTTTAAAATCAACTGTCAAAATATATTTTAATTAGGCCTATTTGATTAGACACATTCCCAGATTGCAGAAGCTTTCACAGCAATGCCTTTGTAGGTCCAATTCCCACCTACACGGAACCAAGTGATGCCTGTTAAAAGACTAAAAGGTTCCAGCTGACACTGGGAGTGGTGGTAAAGGCCTGTAGGCTCAACGGCTTGGGAGACTGAGGTGGGGGGATCACAAGTTCAAGGCCAGTCTAAGCTAGAGAACAAGTTTAATGTCTTTTTGGGCTCCAGAGTGAGTTCAAGGCCAGCCTGGGTAACTGCGAATCTTTCTCAAAGTGAGAACAAAAAGAAAGGTAGAAATGTGGCCTGCGATGATCTCTTAGGACTCTCAGAGACTCTCTATAAGCACCAGAATGCTGGGGTTAGTGGACTTTTGCTTGTTACTCCCAGTCTCCTGTGGAAAAGAGAAAACACCAGGATGAGATTTGGGTGCTGGTGGTAGTGGGCACCTTTGGTAGCGTAGCCTGCAGCAGGGCTCCTGGATGTCAGTCAGCTAAGCTGTCTGACCTCACATTTTGGGTGGGTGAAGCAGGGCTGCCCTGTGTGAATGGCCAGTGCACCTGTAGGACAGAGTTCTTCACCTGCCCTATGTTTGGTTAATTTTAAATGTAAGTACTCCGTGTAGTTGTAGGTCTGAGGTAACTGGTCAGGATCTGCCTGTGGATTCTCGGTCTCTGGGAGCCAGTGTAGCATCGTTTCTGTAATCCTGCCATTGTTGCACACTTTCTGCCCTCACCTTGCTCTGGGAGCCTTTTCTTCTATCCCAGGATGGTTACTGGCAGCCTTCAGGCCATGCATGTGAGCTTTCCATCCAAGGTCTCCAGGAACTGGCAATCTCTCTTGCATTTCCAACCTCTGCCCTGTCAGAACCCTTTGTAGGAACTGGGGGTTTCGTTTGCTAGTCTTATTCTGCCCGAATTGAGAACTCCTCGGAGGCAGGCGAGGCGTCCTGCTCTTTGTGTTACTGTTGTCTCCTGTGGCACAGGAGGTGTCTGTCACCTAGTATTACCAACCCCATATCCCATTTGTGGTTGGATAAGATGGTCTTAGAACTCACGCCCCCCCCTCCCCCGTGTCCTATGATGCAGTATGTTCCCAGAATGTGCTAGATACCTCTTTAGAAAAAAAAAATCCTGACATTTACTTCAATTTTCACATACCTTTGTTCCTGTCAGACACTGTGTGTACAGACAGACCAACTGGCGCTGAAGACTCTGATGAAGCTTGCCAGCAGCGTGGCCATGTTCCTCACCGATTCGAGAGGTGTCAGATGCCTTATTGAGGAACATAGAGCAATGGTGGCTTCGGGAGAATGTGTCCTCAATTAGCTGATTGTCCCATGGGTGGGCTTGAGGTTTCTGTTCCAGCTTATCTCAAAGCTTCTTTTTTGCCTTGCTGCTCTGTCATGGCCAGCATGAGGCCTTCCCATGCTGTAGCCCCACAGTGGAGCAGGACACAGGACAGGCACCTGCCCTTCGTGACTCAAGTTGTGCATATCTCAGTACATGTGGCCTTGGCCCAGCTCCCAACCTACAGCCATTTAGGGGAGACTTGGCATAGTGGGGCACGGTTCCTGACACGATGGTCTAGGGAGGACTAGGAGGACTTTGCCACGGTGGAATGACAGGGAGCAGGTGATCTCAGTGGGCATGTGACTCCTCTCCCTCCTCCCAGGGTCCTCAGAAGTCAGCTGTCAGGAGGTACATCCGTCCGGACAGTTTCTGACTCGTGCTAAGAAATGAATCCTTGTTTTACTCAGGTTATAATTGACAGGAAATGGCTCTGAGCTGCACAGAATGGTTATTTGTTGGCCCAATTCAGGCCTCTTGCAGCCAGTGTTTCTGATTCTAGTCTCCTTCCAGAACCTTGCAGACCCAGAGCTTAGAACCCTGTCCATCCCCATGAGGAAGTGTCATTTAGATAGTCACCCCAAAGTGTGGAAGTAGCCAGACCTTTCTCTCTGTCAGATGTCAGGGGCCGGCATGTTTTGACATCTGTGAGTGTCACCTTTTTTCATGTCATACCAGTGTCTTTTTGTTCATGGCATGCAGCAGTGTAAGATTAGACAGCTTAGGAAGAGAATCCCCAAGCCACAGCCATAGGCTAGCCGTGTCTGGGAAAGTCACAGATCCTCTTGCTTTTCTCCTGGCTTAGAGAAGGTGGGATGAGCAAAGAATGTGTGCTCTCACCTGATGAGGGTTGTCTACAAAGTTCATCCTCTTAGAATCTGGGTGTGGCTGGAGGAGTCAGAACTGAAACCGAGCCATACGCAGGGCGTGAATTCTGCAGCTTTAAGTACATTAATCTGAGCAATTAAATACTTAAAGAGCTTCCCCAATCAACCCTGGCAGTGTTTCCCCAAACTTAACGGTTTGGGAGTTGTTTAAAAATAGGCTTGGGTGGGAGTAATAATTCAGAGACCTGAACACTTCTGCTCAGGTGGTGAGAACCTTGATAATTAAAATTCATTCATGTTCATTAAACAAACGATTGGCTTGAAAGAGACTGCTGGCTCATAGGTAGAATTTAGACATTTGTCCCTTGCTGAGGGCCCCATCCATCTCTCTGATCATCCATCTTGCTTCCTATAATTTTATGTTGACTCAGTATTAAAAATATTAGAAGTAAAACTATGCATCCCACTGAGGACCTAAACTACTTATAAGGGTCCAATGATGTTCTAACAGCATCGTTTGCTTTTGAATTAGAGATCTCGTTCCAAATCAATTGATTTGTTTTCAAAGTGTTAATCGGGATGCTGGAATGGCCATCTTTCCCATGCTGCATCGGCCCTGTGGATTCCTTTCCTTAGCTACTTCCCAGATTTGCTTGGTGTTCGTGCGGTGAGTCATTTTCAAAGAAAAAGTTCCAAATGAAGTGCATGTGCAAATTTTATAGCATTCGGGACTATAATGAGAGGCTGGAGGATGGCTCACTGGGTAAATAAAGTGCAGACCTGAGAACCTGCCCATGAGTACATCCATGCCCATGTAAAGGCTGGATATGCTGGCACGCATCTGTAAACTATAGCATCAGGGACAGAGAGGCTGATCTCTGGGGCCTGGATAGCCTGTCTGTCCAGCAGGAACAGTGAGCTCCAGGTTCAGGGAGACACCTGAACCATGTAATAAGGTGGACAGTGATAGAGGAAGAGCCCTCAATGGATCTCTAGCTTATACAGGCGTGTGTGTGTGTGTCACACACACAGGCACACACACATACACACACATACACATGTACACACAGGCACATACACACAAACACACACCAAACACAGACACACACACACATACACACACATATACACACAGGCACATACATACACATACACACACACATACACACACACACACATACACACACACATACACACACAGGCACATACACAGGCACACACACACAAACACACACCAAAACACACACACACACACCATACACACACACACACATACACACACACACACACATACACACACATACATACACACACACACACACACACATACAAACACACACACACATACGCACACAAAGAAACACACAGGCACTCATGGATGAATACTCCCACACGCATGTACACACATAAGCCCACGGTGGGGGAAGGTGGAGGAGGGGGAGAGAAAGGATGAAATTCAGTTTGTAAAAAATAAATGAATTCCAGTTAAAACAGCACTTTACATTGAGAAATTCCCTCGTTATTTTTCAGTTGAGGGTGATAGTTTTCTTACGGGAGGAATAGGCACCCATAGGCGCTCAGATAGGTACCCTGCTCATACACCACTGCACTGTGGTAGGCTCTCGCTCCTCTTGGATCTTCAGATGCTCCGTGAGGCCTGACTCTTCCAGGATATCCCCATGATCAGGAAGAAAACAGTGGCTTTCTCCTGTTTGGAGTGTAGATTGTCCTGTGACTCTCTAGCCTGGCCTGTAGCCCCCAACTCCTCATCCCTTGGCACTGCTATACCAACCTACAACATAGAACTGGGACTGTGACGTTCCCCTTACTGGGGCCTCTCCAGCTTCCTGTAGGCTAGTGTGGTGTCTCTGCTGTAGCTATAGTTTCTCGCCATCCTTTTGCTAAAGAAACAAATCCACCACAAGCATCTGGACGATAGCCTCTTCCTGATATCTGTCAGGTGGGCGTTACACTCCTGCTGCATTTCCAGGAAGCTCACCTCCTGAGACTCTTAGGTGGAACTTAACTTTTCAAAGAGGTGTGCTGGAAGTGGTGGGAGAGGACTCCATTCAGAAGTCGGTGGCGGCATTGACAGCAGGGCTGAATTAGTAGCAGTTGGACCCAGACTCTGCCTCCTGTGTAGCAAGTGCTTCTGCCTTGATCCTGGCTAATGAATTAATAAACATGAAAAGTCTTCCCTCTGTACCGATCTGACTCAGCTCTCTGTGTCTGTGCTGATAACTTTGATAATGGTACAGGTGATAGTGGGCAAAGTCACCTTTGCCCAACGATGCGCCTCCTGTGCGTGGATCTGGTAGTTGTGTTTTCTTGTGTATGACTTTAGGCAACCTTCAATGAGAGCTGCATGATTCTTTAACTTTTTTTGTTGTTGGTAAGCAGATTTCATTGAGAAAGAGTGTACTTGGCACTTGTAGGGCTTCTAAGGGCTGGTGTCCTTCTTCAGGGAAATGCTAGATCAGGGAAGGACAGTGTGTGACATTTGTGACATTTTGGTGTGGCTCTTACTGGGTTGTTCTGTCTGGCATTGCATGCATTCTTACAGTTCACTGGTTCTTATTTATATTAGTCAATTTCTTTTTGGTTTAAAGGAATTCATAGATAGATAGATAGATAGATAGATAGATAGATAGATAGATAGATAGATAGATAGATAGATGGATGTTTTGCCTTCATGCATATCTGTGTGAGGGTATCAGATCCCCTGGAATGGGAGTTACAGATCGTTGTGAGCTGCTCTGTGGGTGCTGGGAATTGAACCCAGGTCCTGTGAAAGAGCAGCCAGTGTTCTTAACCACTGAGTCATCTCTCCCGTCCTGTATAGTCAGTTTATTATTGTGATCAAATACCCAGGTCAACTTATCAGAAAGAAAGGTTTGTTTTGGCTATGGTTTCAGGGGCTTCAGGCCTTGGTCTCTTGTGCCTGATGCCTTTGGACCAGTGGCAGTGTGTATTACGGTAGGTAATGGAGTGCAGAAGCTACTCAGATCATGTTGGCTGAGAAGCAGAGACAGGAAGGGCATGGTCCTCAGTGATGTAACTTTGTCCATATGGACACCTCTCTGTGAGGTTATGCCACACTTCAGTAGCTCAAGTTGAAGGCCAAACCATTAAAATACCAGGTTGGAGGGCTGGGGTTCTCCGACGTTACATTGTACACTAAGAGTTGGAAAGTGGAAAACCATGCTTTCTTCATGGCCAATGTATTTAGCAACCACTGTGCACTTGTTTTCGTGTTGAATGTCCTCTGCATATTACATTCTTAGCTCTCTGGGGATCCGAGCAAGTGAAACGTCCCCCACCTTACCTTTTTCAACTTGGTTTGTTGTGACAGTGTGGGGTGGAGGGCCTGAGCAGCATTCTTGTTTCTGGTTTAGATTATTGTAGTGGGTGACTCAAGGGAAGGAAGAAGCATGTAACACCGACCCTATTTTAACCATTGGTCTGTGGGAAGCATTTGTCCTTAGACAAGGCATCCGGGTAGCAGCCTTAGAGGGAAATTGTATGCTTGGGATGTTCCACTGGTGCTGACTTCTCATTTCTGGATTCGACACTGCAGGTTTCTTGCATCCGTGATGAATGTCTGAGAGTTTAATGGGAAGTGATAGATGGTTTGCTTTTAAACCGAGTTAGCCATCATTACTCCTGCCCCCTGAGGAGGAGTCTACACCTTTCATTCACACAATATTTTTATTACAAAAGCAAGTGCTTTTGTAATGAAAAATATTCCATGGCTTGAACGCATTGTTTATTTTAAATATATCAACATGTTAGATACATTTTTGAGGGATTTTTTTTTTCTTCACTAGTCCTTATTTCCTTTGTTAGTGGTACAAGGAATAAAGATGTGC
Source organism: Rattus rattus (assembly GCF_011064425.1). Taxonomy (NCBI): domain Eukaryota; kingdom Metazoa; phylum Chordata; class Mammalia; order Rodentia; family Muridae; genus Rattus; species Rattus rattus. The sequence continues at coordinate 81,403,875 of NC_046164.1, read as the reverse complement.
TCTGGGGGTGCTTTCTGGCTTTGGCGGTGGTGGTGAGTTTTTGCTGCAGAATCTTGACTGTGGTTTGTGTTTCTTCTCTCTCTTCATAGTAAGCATCCCAAGCTACAGATCTTGTGGGGTGGAAAAGTAAGGCTTAACTCAAGCTGCTTGGCCAGTGTCCTTGTCCCCTCATCCCCTCTTGGTATTCTGGAATTACCTGGATTATAGAATTTAAAAAATGTTTTTAAATTTTGTTTATTATTATTATTATTATTATTATTATTATTATTATTATTATTGTGTATATGTATCCATTTGTGTCAGCTCCAGAGTGCATGTGGAAATAAGAAGAGAACTTTCAGGAATTGGCTTTTTCTTTCTTCTGTGAATCTGAGGAATCAAACTTAGGCCATCGGGTTTATGCAGGAAGTGCTTTCTCCCTGAGCCGTCTCACTGTCCCTGGGTCGTAGAATTCAGGAGATAATTTAACAAGGAGTAAGAGGATCCTGTGGCGTGCCTGCCATATGGTGCTTCTCTTTTCCCCCATTACTGTTTTCTACTAGCAAACTATCAGACAACATGAAGGAACAGAGACACTAGATGTAGATGGCCCTTACGGTGCATGTCTGTAAGGAGATATGCACTGTTTACCATTGTTTTCACACAGTAGAGACATAGCAAGTGCTACTGTCATAGGAAACTGAGAACTTCACATAGTGTTCAGAACCATTTGCTGCTTTAACACGGGAAAGCAGCATTAGGAATATGATGCAGGTCGTGTCTTGTATTCATACATTGCTCTTGAGCAGATGTGATGAACACAGCTTTGGGTGTGGGTCAGGAGAGTTGAACTACGGAGGTAGTACTTGAGTGTAGGACAGGAGAGACTTGGGACAGACAGAGAAGCTCTAGACCTTTCCGTCCCCCTTGAGTTTTGCTATCACTTTTGAGAGTGGTATCAGGCTAGTCAAGTCACCGTGGCTGGGAGCTTAGTGATCCTCTTCTAACAGAAGTGTCTGTCCCATGTTTCTTTTATTTCTGTTCTAGCAATTGGCCGGTTCCATGAAGATGAGGTTCTTAATACTCGTATGTCATTGTAAATTCGGTTAAAGTTTATCTCTGAGCATAGTGCTTGTGTCACTCAGTCAGCAGTAGTGTTCAAAGAAGCAGCAACGGGAATATCAGGATGGTTTCCTTAAGACTAGAGCGTGAATAGTGGGTCAAATGCTGCACATTTGTTTAGGTCACTCCAGAGGATATTTGCACAGGTCTTGTTAGGAGCTGGATCAGGAGTTGAGCTAAACTATGAACGGTATATCTGTTCTCATCACACGTAACATCTAAGAGTCATTAAGAGGTTGCCCTGCTTTTTTTTTTCTCTGAAGGTCCTCTGTCCAGATGGGGCAGGATGCCCCACCACCAGTGTCAGTGCCACCTTGATACGACACAGTGACACAATGAATGGTTCTAGAGAGCGAACTTCTCCTTTCTCATTCCAATAGGTTTTATGTCCTTAGACTTTATAAGGGGTAAAAAGCCATTCATCCATAGCTCTGCCCCCTGGGAGTGAATATAAGAGTATTAATCTGAAATTATAGTGCTTTGCGTTAACTCTCTAAGGAGGCTTTAGGAAAAAACATTAGTCTTTATTGTCGTTTAACCATCCTATTTTATAAAGTATAGGTTATATGGCAGTGATAGAAGCAATAGCTTATTTTGAAAATGAAGGCCTGTGAGTGCTGTACATTATCATAGTTTTCACTACACTGGAAGCACGGAACTAGTGATTTCATACATGCCGAAGCATGGCTCCCCTGCTGTCTGGCAGGGGTCGGTGTCAAGCTTTAATAGTTGTGCTTGGTGCTGTATGTGATGCCCTTTAAAAAAATAGATGCCGACTGGCAATAGAAGTTAGTCTCGAGATGTGAGCCCACATTAGGGACCTGTATCTAATTTGAAAGCATGATTATCAACATATTCATAATATAGTATTGGAAAAATGATGGCCTTATCAGTTTATGTAACAGTAGAATGTGACTATGGCTTGTTAAGTGTCCCCCCCCCCCAATCTTCATATGTTAGAAATTTATTCCCCAAATTGATTTCTTAGTGGAGAGGTGTTTGGGAGGTAACTGGAATTTCAGACCATAATGGTACCCCATGCTGGCATTGGTGGCGTCTCAGAAAAGGTAGCAAAAGCCCAGTTAGCCCAAAGCTCCGCTTTATTACACAGAAACGCAGGGCACAACTGTGTCTAATACTGAGCAAGTGTGGGTGCCGTGCTCTTGGTTTCCCTGACTCCAGAACCATGGACTAAGAAAACCTTCGTAGGTTTCCTAATCTGTGGCATTTGGTTCCAACGATAGAAAGCGGTCTAAGACAAATGTCTCAGAGTGGAACTTCTTATCAGGTTCAAGCACTAGGAACGGTGCTTTAGCTTTATTTGTGCCCTTCCAAACTTATCATGCTTCGAGTGAGGTCACGTCTTTACCCTTGTTAGCTAGGTAGACGGTTGAGCACAAGGCCCAGCACCTGCCCTCTGAGAGGACATAGGAATGGAGTGGGGTGTAGGAGAGGGGAGGCAGAGATACTTAAGATCGGGCAGAACCAACCGAGGTCTGGCTATTGCTGGCTATCATTGCTGAGAGTTAGAGCTGTAGGTTGAAAACTGGATAAAGTCTACCAAGGTCACCAACTGGCATGAATAGAAGCCAGAGGACAGACTATAGTGACCACTACCGCGAGTGTCTAAATCCGTAGGATGCTGCGGAGGACATGAGGTAACAGGTGACTTAGATGGAGGCCCAGCAGGTGGGTCTGGCAGAGCATGCCTTGGTCTTGATGAACCAGGAGTCAGGCCAGAATTTTTGAGTCCAACGTGACACTAGTGGACAAAGGTTGTTCTCAGAATATTTCATGATTTCAGAGAGCAGAGAAGGAAGGACAGAGATTGGCTGGGTCAGTTGTGGTGACAATGGCTTAGTCTTGTTCTCTCATCAAGAAAGGGATTGCTATCCTGGGGCTCCCCTACTTTAGTAAATCATGGGTAGTAGGGTGTTTGCAGCTGTCGAACAGTCATAGTGGAAGGAGAATGGTTGGAAGTATTAAAACCTTAAGAATGGGGTATGGCATTCCCCTAATGAATAAAGATTTCGAGGAGTCAATCACTGGTTGAGTAGGCGGGACTTCCAGGTTGGAGAGAGGAAGAGGGGAAGCAGAAAATATATAGGACTTTTGGTGGTGTGAGAGAGCCTGGCAGCCAAAATGTAGGTAGCGGGTTCAGGTGGCAGATGCGCTGGGATCCGAGGCATTATAACTTAGAAGAGCTTACAAAGTAGGATGCGATTTACTGAGCCCAGCCACTGTGTTACCTGTTGATTCTAAACTAAGTTTCTGTGGTGTTTTCCTTCACTCGAGCGACTCAACTGGGTTTCAGAGAGAAAAGTATGATTTCAAATCGTGGGTTTGGGAGAAGTACACCCCAACTAGCCATGGGGCTGGTGTGCCATTGAGGGGGAGCCAGGGGAGCCAGGGGAGCCAGGTGGAGAGATTTCAGAGTTCCACTTCAGAGAGTCTGTCGGGCTGAGAAGAGGCTGGCCTGCCCGCCAGTGCCTCGCTGGCAGTAGTGTGGGATTCTTATTTAATATTTCCTGCTACAATGGGGCCTTGATGTCTTAGGCAGATCACCCAGATGGGAACTCCACAGAAACGCAGGGTCTGTCAAGCTGCACTCATTTCCTTATCTGCCGGGATGTTGTGAGCTGTGTTGTAATCTACTACAAGATAAACGATTCATCTGACATGACTAGCTGCAGCACACAAGTGGCGGTGACAGGGTAGGGGGCATAGACTGAGGCCTGTTGGGTGTGTACTGTATATCCTAGTACACCGTGAGGCCTGCTCTTTGACAAGTGGGAGCGCCTGAAACTTAAAGTGAACAGGAACCCAAGTGTGAATGAAGCAGGGAAGAATGGAAGCCAGTGGATTTCCAGTCAGATGTACAGAGCTACTCAGATTTGATCAGCGGGCTCGAGGGCTCATCCCTCCACAGTTAGACAAGCTTGGCTTTGACACTGAATTATCCCTGCCTTTGCCCTCCAATAAGTTCAGGACCTTTGGGAGACACCCAGGCACACCACTGGGGAAGATGCTTGCATGAGCGTCTTTGGTCTTCTAGACCTAGAACAGGTGAGTGTTCTTCTTGGATTTTGTCATCCATCCAACTCAGTAGATCTGTACGCAGGACTATCCCACTTCCCATTTTGAAGCCGAACTGACTGAATCTAGAGAGATTAAGAAGCTACTTTAGGCTAACCAGAGAATGATGCTATATATGTTCTTTCCCTGGGTAGCATTTCTATTGTCAATTTACACCTGCCCTCTGAGAGGATCACCAGCCGCCCCACAGGTTCCCGGCCCACAGGGCCAGTCCTTATTTGCAATGCCTGGAGAAGCCACAGCTACATGCCACAGGAACCAATGGTGGTTATGTTGTCTGGTCTTTGAGAGGGTGTGTTATGTAAGCTCACGGCACAGGAAAAGAATTGAAGTCTCTCTAGCAGTGCCCGCCTCTCGCTGCCCACGCAATGTATGTCATGCAGGGTTCTATTCCAATGATTCTTTCTGACAACACGACCTATGACTGTGGTGAGGAGTGTCTTGGAGGGGAGTCTTCGGGGCAATTGTAGGAGATCTGAAATGACAGAAATATTAGGAAACTGATTGGACTGGAGCTGTGGAGTCTACTGTATCCTGCACAAGTCCCCTCGAGGCCTGCTTACAGATGTGGGTTGTCTGAGATGTTGGCTGCCATACAGAATGCTCTCCAGCAGTGTCCTTAGGAAGGCCGTCCTTGTTACTACTGGGGTCTGTTTGATGATACTTGATAAATTTCACTTGTACTTCATGAGGCTCGTAAGTCTTCAGGAAGGCATCTCACTCTCTACTTTCCAAATCGAGAAGGGCCAATGTACTGATTAAAGACAGTGAAAAGAGGCAGGCATGGCGATTCATGTCTGTGGTTTTAGCAGTAGGCCGAGGAAGAACAAGTAAGTTCAAGGCCAGGCTGGTTTACAGAGAGAGGTTCTGGGGTAGTCTGGGCTACTGAAGGAGATCCTATCTCTAAATAAACAGACACCAAACAAATCAATTGTGACTAAGCAGCCCACCCTGCTCCGTTATCTGCCTTCCGGCTGGCTCTATGCAGGTAATCTGCTTCTGTAGACATTTGTTGTTTACTGTGTTGAAAGCATATCTGATCACAAAAGAAAGCGACCGAATTGAAGACTACAGATAGTCGTGATGTATTGCTGCATATCAATGTCCCAGAACTGTGCAGCTAGTCTCAGGGACACGCGTGATATGAGCTCCCTTAATTATAGCTATATGTGACATTCATATAAAGTAGGTAGGTAGACCCAGCTGTGCTAATCTTTAGTGGGCTACATCCGTTCTTTGCACTGTTGTCATCTTTCTCTGTGTATTTGGCTGTCCTCACAGCCTGGTTTCCTACACCTGCAGATAAAGAAGTGACTTGGAGGAATGAAGGAGAAAGCCGTTAAGGCCTTTTGTGACCTAACCTCTGAAGTCACACGTGACAGATCACTAAGTACAAACCTTGCTCAGGATAGTGGTTGGATTGATTATTCTTTTTTTTTTTTTTTTTTTTTTTTTTTTTTTTTTTTTTTTATTTTTTAGACCGGGGAGGGGGAGAGGGGAAGAGAGAGAGAGAGAGAGAGAGAGAGGGGAAGGAAGAGTGAGAGTGAGGAAGAAGAGTGAGAGTGGATTGATTATTCTAAAATACCTGTGAGTCTCTTTTGGAATTTCTGTGGAGCAATCAGCCGACTTGTCCCTTTCCAAAGCAACCTTGTCAAGGCCTTATTGAGGATCCACTAATAACACACATCAAGGGTCCACGAAAAGGAGACTTTTATAACCAAATCCCAGTTGAGGTGGAACTGGCACATAGGCTTTTCTATGTGCAGAGAAGTTCTTTACATGAGTATGTACTGTTTATATAAATGTTCTCAAAATGGTGAAAACTTGCCTATTATTAATAACAAAGGACAGCAAAACCCTCATGTTGAAAAATGACCAAGGGTCTCAGGTTAAGACAGTGTTTATGTTTGTTATCCCCGTGGAGTTCCTAATAATGCCCATTTTGCTCTCCAGTTAGTTACCCTGTCTAGATATAGATATTACAGACACTCACCCTGGATGTTGGGTTTGCCTAGGTAGATATGAGGGCTCCATTCAGTTTTGATGATAGGCAGGATGATGCTTCAGATGACTGAGTAGTCTTGGAATATACAGACCTCACCTCCTCCCTAGGAGGTTGTATAGAGGCAGCATGGGCACCCCTAAATGATTCAGTTGGCTTAGGCTCACTCATTCATTCACTCAGAGGTTCATCCACTCATCCAATCCCTCACTGTGTATATGAACATGACACTGTGTGTGCCTGCTCTCAAGGAGACCAGATGCAGAGTTCTGTTTAGTCTAAAGCAACTGTATACGTGGAGCATAATTTATATCCTTTGCAAGGAATGTAATTTTTAGTGCGTGGTTCCTCCACGTTGCTTAGAGAAAAGGCAGTTGAGCCCAAATTGCAGGTAAGCTTTCTTGAGGGGCTCAGTGCTCCCCATGAGTAGTCAGCAACATCAAAGTGGGTACAAAGTCTTTGTAGCTCAGTTTTGTATGGCCAGCGTGAAACAAAAACTATTGTTAAAAATACTTCCAGGGCAACTCAGTTAAGTTGTTTTCCCGTAGAATTGTTTTTCTGTAAATAAAGTAAAATAAAAAGTCATAAGTAATTGGTGTGAAAATTATTTTTCAAAAGCAAAACAAAACAAAAGAAGATTCACGAAAATACTCACAAATAACAAGACAGACAAAGGAAATGGAAACGACCTTTCGGAACATTTGGACAGCAGTATTAGGGGTTAACGTCAAGGCAATGCCCTTATCATGGAAGTTACGTCCATTCCTGCACTGGCTGGTTTTTGGTCAACTTTACACTAGCTGGAAATATTTTTGAAGAAGAACCTCAAATGAGAAAATGCTTTCTATCAGATTGCTTATAGGCAAGATAGAGAACATTTTCTTGACTGAACATTGATGTGGGAGGACCCAGCCTACTGTGAATGGTGCCATCATCCCTGGGCAGGTGGCCCTGGATGTATAGAAAATCGGAATGAGCAAGCCATGAAGAACCAACCAGTAAGCAGCAGGCCTCCATGGCCTCTGAGACAGTTCTTGCCTCCAGGTTCCTGCCTCATGTTCCTACCCATTACTTCCCTGGATGATGATGAACTACAAGCCGTAAGACAAAATTAAACCCCTTTACTCAAGTTGGTGTGGGTCACGGTGATTTATCACAGCAATAGAAACCCTAAGCCAATCCCAAAAGCCTATATTTGTTTGGATTGTCATTATTTAATCAGTCATTTACATCTTAAGATAAATTCTACATTTCGACCAGTTTTGATTGTTTCTGTTTTAGTTCTTTGCCACGTTTCTTTGTATATCGTGAGGGCTTAACAAAGAAATGATGTGTTTTAACTGACATCTTACTATTTAACAGTCATTTAGCAATTGGATCATGATTCCTTTTGAAGTAATTTATCTGTGTGTTGCGTGTTCGGTGTTCCTGCTCTGACTAAGCCTATAAAATAGAAGTGAGAACAAGTCTTTACACAACTAACTATGACCGGAACTGTGCTGGGTGAGTACAAAAGGTTCAGGAACATTCACCGTTAAAGAACCAATTAGTTCTGCTTAAAGGGTAGGGCCCGGATACATGCAGTTTACTTTTATGAAAGGCCACCCTCATAAAATGTGATGTGTGCTTCATAACTACAGTCACCATGGCAAGTGTTTCTCTTGCAGCCCGAAATTCTGGTCTGCGCCTCTGTTGTCTCTCTGCCTGCTGCTGCTGTCAATTTGTGTGTGTGTGTGTGTGTGTGTGTGTGTGTGTGTGTGTGTGTGTGTGTGTGTGGCTTTGCATGTAACAGTGCTCTGTTTTGTTACGCTCGTTCACTTAAACATAGTCATATTTAACTTCATGTAGTATTGCTGGGGTTCCCGCTCTTTACTGACAGGCACTGATCCATGCACACAGACTTGTGACAGTGCGTCTAACCCTTCTCCAATCGATAGATAGTTGGGTGATTTCTGGCTTTCCTACAATAGCTAAAGCTCCTGTGACCATTCACATGAAAGCTTTGTGTGACACATGTCCCCACACCCACCTCCTTTTGGCGAATACTCAGGAGAGGAAGGGCTGGGTCACGTGGCTTGCTGTGCTTTTAATGTTTAAGAGACTGCTAGGCCACTGTACATTCCACCAGCTGTGGACAGGAACTATTGTTGCTAGACAGGTTTGTTTTGTCGTTATTGTTCTTTTTTTTTTTTTTAACCATTTTAAGTGTATGAAATTTATGGAATTTTATATGTAAGTGTTTTGGTTTGGGGTGTGATGTGAGTTTAGTAGCTTTCTGCAGACAAGCAAAACCTTCCTTAGAAGGATGGCTTGTTCGAAAGCATGGACTCTGTGGAAAGTGTGTGAGGCTTATTCCCGTCTATTCCCAGGTTTGCAGAGTAAAGTGTCAGTCTTACTGTGTGGTGCTAATTCTCGAGTGGCTCAAGTCCTTGAGCCTAGGTTTCTTCTGTCTAGTTTCTAGTATTCCCTGTCCTGGCTAACTAGCTGATGATTCGTGCACACCTTAAAATCAACCTAGCCTCTGCTGAGGCTGGCTTTGGTTTTAGGTGTTGGTGACCTAGCTCTTCAGAAGGAGAAGACATAGTTGGTTGTTGTCATGTAGGTTGTATGTTGTTGCTATGGTTGAGATGTCTCGAGAGGAGCAGGCACTCAAACTTCAGGGGAGGCCTCTATTAAGGAAGTGCCAGGGCCTTCCTCAGAAGGTTGGTGTGCACACATGGGGAAGGGCATGTACCTGACAGCATAAAGCCAGGCAGTATATCTGTAATAAACTGCTATTCCCATATTAATGGCTAGAAAGAGAGGAAAAGACTGCTCTTGTGGGGAGTGTTGCTGGAAGGAGTATGGGTTGATAGGGGAGCCCCAGAGGGTTCGAGCATTCTGAGGACAGGCATCCATCCGTTTAATTTCAGAAAGGCAGCCCAGGGCACCCTTAAGGGCCCTATCTCTTTGCATTTATGCTTATCTTTGTAGCTGAGGGGGCTCGATTAAACTTCTTGCTTAACACAACATTTAAAGGAAGAGTGAGCAGAAATCTTTCAGGGATGCTGACAGTTTTTGTTTTTTCTGGGGTAGACTCTTTGCACTGACATTTTATGTCTCACATGATTTCTGCCGGGAAGATCCCAATGATGAGGTCCAGGGTGGGGGTAATCCAGTCTGCCTTGGATTCCAGAGATCAACAGCCAGAGATATCCACGCAAAAGAAATGGTGCTTTGTCTCCTGGGAGCCAACGGCATGTGACACACATGACGTCACTGTGATTTAGCATTCTATTGGGGATTAGCGTATGCCTGTTTTGTTTTGTGTTTGCTCAGTGTAAGTGTGAACCCTGAACAATCATTGCTTTTCCACTTAAGGTAGAAGTCTTTCCACCCTGAGGTGAGGTTGTGAAACTTAACATCCTGCCTCCCAGCGTCTTCTGGAGGGGTGTTTTCCAGCACAGTCTTCTCACGCCTGTTCTGCCATTTTTTCGACACCCCATCTGTTTTCCCAGGGACTTAATAGAGCCAATATACAAGGATGGTAATATGAACAAAAATAGTAAGGCAAGCCAAACAAACAAGCAAATAGAATGAAGAGGGCCTTTAACTATGAGTACAAAGCAGTGTGTTGTGAGAATCAGTTTTGTCTTAATATTTCTAACAAGGGGCACATAAGGAAAACAATAATTTCCATTATTCCCACTATTGAAAGTAGGACATATTCCGAGTCTCAGAGGGCTCGTCACTTCCTTGGCACTGAAAGGTAATTACTTGAAGTACGGGGCACTACACTCCCATCTATTCTGTGGCCTGCTGAAAATGTTTACTCAGGATTTCCAGACCCTGTATGTGCACCTACTGTATGGGGTGTGAGAAGTGGTTGATGGGGTAGTTTAAGGGTTTGCAGAAGCAGACGACTGTGGGCACAGGGTTCCACTGAGCATCACAGAGCCAAGAACACAGCTTTGCCTGTACTGGGCTCAGTGGCTGAGGTGCTGAAAGTTCTGGTAGAAAAGACACAGAAGCATAAGAGGAGCAAGAAACAGGCATTTGATGAAATCTCATTTATAAATACTTATTTATGGATAACAAGAAAGTCAGCGTTGCATAAAGGGAGGCCAGCAGAGAGCATATCTGGCTGGGATCTCTCCTAGAGGTCACAGCTGCATAGCCCTGGCTAGAGGAGACATTGGAAGAACGCAAGGGCGCAATGGATCCTAACTTAGAAAAGGCAGCAGCAGAGAGGTGCTAAGAGGGGAAGGCTTAGACTGTGGTAGTTGCTTATATGCAGGTTCTGAGCTGCCTCAGGCAGGAAGAAGATTGTGGGTTGGGAGGGGATTTAAGATACCCGTCATTGATGGAACAGAGAGCTACTGCATGTGCGAATTGAGGAAGGAAAGGGACTTTGGGGTTCTGTATGTTATGACTTTGCTGGTCATGAGCTTGCAAATGCCTTTGCAAGCAAAATAATCCTGCCATACAGTAGGTATTCTTCAGGGGACAGGATAGGTCCAGTTCACCCTTACTTCGTGAAGACTCACTGAGGGGTGAAGGCCAGAGGGGTGGAGGCTGGCCTGCCGCCAGAGCTGCCAGCTCCCTGGGCCATGGTGGTTGTTGGATCAGGTCTGTAATTTCAGCCATGGGTTTGAGGTAAGGATCAAAGTGGCTGCTTTCATATGGATTGAGAATGTAATGGAGGGTTGGTGAATGGAGCCTGTCTGGAGCGCTCAGCAGGACTGAGTGCCTGTAAGAGTCCATGCTCCTGAATGGAACTTAGAGATCACCAAGTGGGCCAGAGACTAACTCTGATTAAAGGTTGCTAAAGCCACAGCAGAAACTGACACTGCCTGTCTCGGTTTTATCACCTGTCTATCTGGTAGGTCTCGCCTTCCCTCGTCCCTGAGGATATTGTGGCATGGAGGATTAAGAGTTTTCCCAGGGCCTGGAGGCTAAGGAGATGGCTCAGGTGGTCATAGGCTTGTCGCACAAGTGCGAGCTCTGGTAGTCATGGAGAAAGCTGGACATATTGGTATGCTTCTGTGACCCCAAGGTTGCTGGGGAAAGCAGAAAGTGAACAGGATAACTCCAGGAGCTAGTTCTTTTGCAAGTCTAGCACAATTGGCGAACCTCATGTTCAGAGAGAGGGAGATCCTGTCTGAAAAAAAGCAAGTGGAAAGTGATAGAGGAAGATACTATAGGAAGTTCTAACCTCCACGCATGCATGAACAGCCAGGTTTGCACCATCATGCAAATGATACCCTTGCACATACATATGTAACAAACACACATGCATGTAACACACACACGCACACACACACACACACACACACACGCACACGCACGCCCACGCCCATGGTTAGGGTTGTCAACATAACAGGGAACCCAGTTTAGTAAGAATTTCGGATGAAAAGCAAAACTTGGAATTAAATGCATATATCAACTATTCATTGTTTATCTGAAGTTCACTTTGAATTAGGCATCTTGTACCTCTGCTTACAGCCCTCCTGTGTATTTGACTCCGTTTTCTGACAGTTCAAACTGAGAATACTGTAGACTAAACATCCTAAACAGCAAATATCTATTCTCATAAGTTCTGGGAGCCATGAAGCCCCAGATCAGTGCGAGTATGGCTGGTTCTGATTCCAGGTGAGAACCTTCTTTGTAGCTTACAGGTGACATCCTTCTTCATGTTCTGAAGCGGGAGAGATAGAGAGACAGAGAGAGACAGAGAAACACCACCCCTCTGCGTGTGTTCTTACAGGGTATGGATCACGTTCTTTAGGCTCTCGTCCCATGCACCTCCTTCAGGGTCCACCTCCAAGAAGCATCTTGGATATTAAGTTTCAACAGAGGACATGGAGAGAGGCATAAAGATTCTCAGTTGAGGTCCCAGAGCTGAGGCCGCAGTCTATGAAGTCTTCCTGTCCTTCTGAGATGAGCATGGTGTTCTTCAACAAGCATGGCTGTAAGTCCCTGGGGCAAAACGTGTGAAGTGAGGTGAAGACCAAGGAGGAATAATACAGTCTTGGAAGTACTGTGTGAAGAGGGATGCCTGGCCTGATCTTGGGCATGTTTTGTGCAGGCAGCCACAGCTGCCAAGTTGATGAGGACGGCGGTGTCGTCGTGTCCAGAAGTCACCGGTTTGCTCTGGTGCTTCCCAAGCTGTGGCTCTCCTCTACTGAGCTCAGTTATGGTTGAGCAGTCCGCAGATTTTATTCTCTTGGACTAGTTAGGGGTTTCTCCATTAGCAGCCTAGTCCATTTGCCCATTTCTAATCGGGTCTGAGATATGAACTGATTTTTGGGCGTCCACTCTATCTTGCAAGTTCTACATTTTCAGTTCAACCATGCATGGGTTGAAAACAATTTAAAAACGGCATCTGTAATAACCATATATAGACTTTTTCTTGCATTTTAAACAACGGAGGAAAGTAGCTACTTTCATAATATTTATGGTATTAGGTACTATAGGTGAGCTAGGGAGAAGTTAAAGTGTATATGATAATATATAAAAATATATAAACAATTCACTCTGGCTATTTTATAGTAGGCACATTAGCAGGTGCAAAAGTTTGATATTTAAGGGGTCCTAGTCCACCAAAGGTGGACTCCATTATGAAAGATGACATTATATCCAGTGACATTAAGGGGAAGGTTGTTTTCCATGGACATTAATTGTAAAAACAAATATGTGAATTGAGTTCTCATCTTAAAAAATTAATTTTTTTAAAGTTAGCATTTATCCAATATCTTGTATCAATTTGATTTACGTTTTATAACTTCTGTATAGTTTACTGTCTGTGTATTAAACTATGATGCACTGTGTTCTTCACAGAAGAACATGCCCATGATCCCTCATGTTCCCATTTCAAACCCTACTTGGTTTGCTTTCCCTCCCTGTAACTCAGAGAATATCACATCAATCTTGTAGCATGTTTGTCTTAGTTGGGTTATCTTTGTTGTGATGAAACACTATGACCAAAGCAACTTGGGGTTTATTTGACTTATATGTCTACATTATTGTTTATGATTGAGGGGTGTCAGGACAGGAACTCAAACAGGGAAGGAACCTGAAAGCAGGAACTGATGCAGAAACCATAGATGAGTGCTGCTTACTTGCTTGCCCTTTATAGCTTGGTCAGTATTCTTAAAGAACTCAGGACCACCAGCCTAGGGGATGTGCCACCCACAGTGGGCCGGGCCCTCCCTTATCAATCACTATGAATGAAGAAAATTCTACATGCTTGCCTACAGCCTGTGCAGACATTTTCTCAATCGAGGGCCCTCTCCTTTGTGATGTCACTAGCTTGTGTCTAGTTGATAAAAAAACTAACCGCCTTCATTTGCATTACATTTGTAATTCCGTGTGTGTCCGCTTATTTTTCTTGGTTGCTCAGCAATAGTCTATCTGTGTGTCCACCGAGCTCTTGACCCACCATCTACTGAAGGACCTCTGGGTAGTTTCCAGTGTTGTGTCAGTGCTGAAGAGCTGCTGTTGGAGTTCCTGCAGGTATGTGTTTGTGTGCACTCTCTCACTCTGTGTTTGTTGCTAGGATGAATGTGTTTACTCTTGCGTTTACCTAATGACTAATAGTTTCATTCCTTTGCCTCCCGTGCATCGGTTTAGTAAAATAACGTGTCTAAGCCTTTTTGCCTTTTTAAGAATATTGTTTTTGAAGTTTCTTCGTGTAGCATGAGTTCCTGGGTCCTGTAGGTGATTTCCCCAGTCTGTAACTTGTAATTTTCATTTTTAGAAAAGCATTGTCTTCAGAAGGGTAGAAGTTTTAACTGAGGATGTCTGTTCTCTCGGAACTTGATGTCTTAGATATGTCCAAGGTTCCGTGCCTAAGAACTCTTTCCTAATCCTAAACAGATTCTGTTCTTTGTTTCCTTATATACATCTCGGTTTCTGGATGTCTGTATAGGAAGTGGGATTTGCATCAAAGTTCTTTTTCTTCTCTACCTTTTCCTGGTTTTCCCTTTTGGCGTGGGGTAGGGTCCAGTCCTTCTACTGCCCCTGATTGAAAAGACTCTGTTGTTGTTGCTTTTCGTTTCTTTTTTGTTTTGTTCATTTTGTTTTGTTTGTTTGCTTTTTTAGTTCCTTCATACTTTTGATCCAAAAAAAAAAAAAAAATCACCTGGCCATATCTGTGTGGGTCTATTTTTTTGATTAATTTCCCTAATGATTTGTAGCCGTTCCTCACAAATTCCACAGTAATATCTAAAATGATGGGGTCTAATACCCTAAACATTCTTGGTTTCTCAAAACTGTCTTGTCTGGATTTTCTTTTGCTTTCCCTCATACGTTTTTTAAATCAGCTTATCCACAGCTACAAACTAGCCACACGGGCAATGTTTGGAATGTTGCGAAATCTGGAAATTGATTTCGGTCTCTCGGTCTGTGACTATCTGCCAGTGTTTTATTCTAAGTCCACCTCCATTTCTCCCACCAGCATTGTCTATAAATTCTATCAGTGTTCAGGAGGTTTCGCCTCAGCGTTTGTCTGTAGGAACGGAAAGTGTAAGTGACATTTTACAGTTTCAGTTTGAGGTCGGTGATGAATAGTATAGAGAGTTCATTGATTTTACATGTGGACCTTTCACCCTGATCCTTTGCTGAGTATATTCATTCCTTGGGTTTTCGTTTTCTGTTTTAAGATTTTTTTGGGGTGTGAATGTATACATCTGTCTTTCTATGGCCCAGTCTTTACGTGAGGTAAGGAGTACTGACAGTATCATCCTTTCCTTGTTCCTAATCTCAGTGGGACAACTTTTGATCTTGTATACCAAAAAAATTTATCAGGTGTAGACGTTTTACGGATGCCTTTGTTGAGGCTTTTATTCTCTGCTAACATTGAATTATTTTGAATTTGAAAACATCACATTGTTTTGTTTGAGTTTGCTTTTCCTTCAACTCCTGATATAATGAATTCTATTAATCAGGTTTCAGATATTGAACCAGCTTTGTACACCTGCGACCAAGCCATTTTGCATGACGTATTATTCTTATTTTACTTTTTACATATTCTTGGCTTTTATTCACTTTTTTTCCCTTAAGTTTTTTAAATATATATTCCCGGGAGCTATTGGGATATTGGTTTCTGTTCTTATGCTCTTTATCTTTTTTTTCAGTTTTTTTGTTATTTTAATACTCACCTTATGTAATAACTTGGAATATGTTCTCTTTCCTTCTGTTTCCTAGAAATGATTGTTTGGAATTGAACTTAAAAAAAATAAAGTGTTCTGTTGATTTTTTTTTTTAATCCAGTGAAAACTCCTTTTCCATTGTGTTCTTAGCATCAAATCAAAGCTATTTGTTACTGCTCATGTTGGTGGGGATTGAACTCACGGCTATGCCTGTGACTCAACACAGTGTTAGCCCCAGCAAAGCCAAAGTTTTAGATGGATATCTTTAAGTCGTCTATCTCTAATTTTGTTTTTCTGCTGGTTTTTAATTTCTTTCAGGAAACCTTTTAAATTCTGTGAATCTTCTAGTGCTTTACTTAAAATCAGTAAATTTGTGGAATTATTACCTACAGGTCAAGCATTTCTCTGCGCCAACCCTGAAATCTGAAACACTGGAAGATATAAAACACCCTGAGCTAAACCATTTCAAAACTGTCCAGATATTTCAGAATCCCCCAAACCTGAGAGATCCGAAGCATCGCCGGTGCCAGTCAGTTCCTGTAAGGAACGCTCAGCCTGTCTTCGCACGTGCTGTCCTCTGTGCCTTGGTCTCTAGGCAGATTGTCAGGGAGTGGTGGAGAACAGGCAGTCTGTGGGGCTGGATGTGTCACCAGCTTTCTTTTGTGTTTCCCTCTCCTTGTGCCACATTCCCTGCCGTGATTCTTTCACATCTGAAGAGCTTAATTTAGCAATTCTAAAACGGTTTTCTTGCCTATATATTATTTTCATCTGCCTTCATCCCAGAAGGCCTTTCCTTTTCCAACTTACCTGTGAAGAGTGTGCTCCACTATAAGCAGCTTGAGGAAAAAAGGTTTTACTTTAGTTGCTGTCTGTAACGATTCAGTCCACGGTTGGCGTTTGTGTGCTTTTTGTAGAATATGGGGTCAGCAAGCGCTTCTTCACCTGGCTGTGGACAGGAAGCAGCAGACACATAAAGACATGCGCCCTAGTGACCTGCTTTCACCAGGTGGCCTTCCAAAATCCTGCAGTGAGCTGAGGTCCCAGTACTTACCATGGGGCCTATAGGGTGTCTCTCATATGCACTTGAAACCACAGCCAGGCTGCATCCATTGCATGTACAAATTCTCCACAGTATTTTGCATAGCTTCGTCACTTCCTGAGCATTGTTTCTGTGTCACGAGACGTGTGGTTTGCTCTGGTTGCCCTCCAGATGTTGATATTTGTCTTCAGGTTTAAGCCGCTTAGATCGGGATGTCCAAGAGTGTGTTGTATCTTCAGTCTGCTGGTGTTTGCTGAACTTTGTGAATGTGTACATCGTGTCTTTTGCCAGCTTTGGGAAGTTGGCACACTCACTTTTGATTTTTTTTTTTTTTTTTATAGAATCCCATTGACATAAAATTTGGACCTCTTGGTATCATTCAGTAAGTTCCCAAGTCTTCGTTTTTGACAGGCATTTCTCTCTGACACTCAGACAGGATAATCCTGAGGACTGGTATTTACTTAGACTTGGTGATCCATTCCATGAGTTTATTTTACTAATTGGATTTTCACTTCCTCCCTTCCCCGCCCCCCTTCTGGCCAGGTTGGTAGAGGGCAGGTAGTGGGTGCATGGTACTTCTCCAGATTTCCCTGTGCCTGCCTTCGCCTGCCAGCAGGTTTCAGGCTGTGCTGGGTCCACGACTAGGAAAAGAAGAGCACACTAAGCCAGGGTTGCTTTGAATTCATTACCGTTGTTCACTTTCCCCACCTCCATTTCCGCACTGAGCCCATAGTACATTCCTGTGTCTGACCCACTCTGCTGCTGCTGCTTTGAAAATTCATGTGTCGTTCACATCCAGACAATGGAACTTTATTCAGCACTAAAAAGAAATAGTGAATCAAGCGAGGACAGGACACGACGGGCTGTTAACTGTGTGTATTACTAAGCTACAGACATCAGTCTCTTAAGGGTACAACGCGCTGTACCCTTCCCACTGACTTCTGGAAAAGAGAAGACAATGGAAAAAAAAAAGATCCATGAGGGCCAGGAATTAGAGGAGGGACAAGAGGACAGACTTGTACCTTACAAAGGATCTGTAGGACAGCAAAGGGCTTGTAGGACACTAATGGTGATTTATGTCATTGCTCTTTTGTGCTAGACTACGGGATGTGCAGCACTGAGAGGAAAGGTAATGTCAACCGCAGTTGTTGGTAACAATGAAGCACTCCGGCTTTAACAATGTGTCACTGTGACGGGCTGTGTTGGTAGTGGGAATGGCTGTGTAGGGGAAGGGAGCATTTGGGAACTCTGTGCCTCCCTTTCAAATTCATTGCAAGCCTAAAACTACTAAAACAGTTAAGTCAATTTTAAAATGAGTACATATGTCAAAGATGATGTAATAAAACACTTGGAACGTAGTTGAAATTTTCTATTTGTTTGTTTTAAAGCACCGGGAAATGAATTTCTTAAAAAAAAAAAAAAAAAGTATGCAATGCTTTTCTCCGAAATTTGCCATGTGCTTCCCTGGTGATTCACTGGGTCTCAAGAGCTAAGACCAGTGCTGGGCTGGCACCCAGGGTGGGGCTTGGGAGTAATTTGAGAATGATAACAGCTGTGCCATTCCTTATAGGACACAAGTGTCTCTGAGGAGAGTCGGTTCCCTGTTGCCTGCTTGAGACTGCGTGGGCGCTTCGGTTAGTCAGAACACAGCCCTGAAACAGTCACCGGCAAGGCGTGCAGTAGCTGCGTAGAACCTATAATTGTATTTATCTCAAAACAAAAACAAAAGACGGTGCGTGTTAAGAGACAGGTTCCCTGCCCTCTGTTCCCCCCTTTTCTATAGTTTTTGTAGTTTGTTTGTGGGGTTTCTGTGGTCGTCTTGTCTGTTTGGTTTGCTGTTGTTGTCTGGGGGGATGTTTTCTTTTGTTTTTATCGTGCGTTTGGAAAAAGTGAAGCAGGAAGAGGCTGGTCTGTAATCCACTGGCTTGGCTGATGAGGGTGAGGGACTTGTCTAAATTTAGCACTGCTGTCTCTAGTGCTGGTGGAAGAGGCAATGGGAGGGACTTACAAAGGCTGCTCTGTCCCCTGGCTCTGGAGGATGCCCACCCATCCTCCCTCCCCTGGCTTGTTTCTCAGTTCAACCCATCTCATCGGATATGGCCCTTTTATAAGGCTGTGAATGTGGAACTTCTAAGTTTATTTATAACTTGATAAGGATTTTGTGTTCTTGCGTTTGGGCACTCCGGGTTGCTGCTGGTTTTAGTATGGTTCAGATTGTTAGACATGGCCCTTAGTCTCATACAGCACAGAGCTACAGGTCAAACTGAACTGCCTACTTACATCACAGACACAGCTCCTGTTGCAGTGCTGAGACTCCAGGAAGCATTTTGAGCGCCCATGCTCGGCTGGCTGGGCTCCCCGTCTGAACCCAATATTGATCATTCTCATTGGTCAGGCTCTGTGTACTGCCTCCTTGGTGGCTACAGTGTCATTTCCTGTGTGCAGCAGCCTCTACATTGTTACTGAAAAACAGTTTTTCTCCTCTCCCAACTTCTTCCAGAACTATTTCTACCTCTCTACCCATCTAACTCCGCTCAGTTGCTTTCTCTTTAAAAATCAATCAAACAAACATTTATAGACACACAGTCACAAATAAGTAAATAAATGAAATAAAAAAAACAAACAAATCAGTAACCAAAATATACAAGCAATAGACCAATAGAACCAAAGGAAAAAGAAATGCCCTAATGAAGCCATATGAGACAGAGACAAAAGGTCTACAAAAACACTATTGAGTTTGCTTTGTGTTGACCATGTACTTCTGAGTGTGGGGCCTGCTCTGAAGTGTAGTTAAAATACTCAGTGAAACTCTAGGACTGACTTCCCGTTGCATTGGGTATCAGTTGTAGAGAGCTTCTTGGTTAGCGGTGTGAGCCTGTGCCCTCTTAGCTTATGCTCTACCCTCCTGCACTGGGCCTTCAGAAATGCAGAGAAGAAATGGCGTTCTGTCCTGTCAGCTGAGCTTGCTGTCCTCTGCGTTGATTATCAGCGCTTCAATATGGTAGGCCACTATGGGAAATTAGCCATGGCTACAGAATCTCATTAAATTAAGGGAGACCAACTCATGGGAGTAAAAAGCATATTCAGATATAATAATGATAATAATTATTATTTTATCTAGAGAAAAAATGAGCAAAAACAACCTGTATACTCGTCATACAGTTGAAATCTTCAAAAGTGACCAAAACTTCTTTGGAAAATAATTAAATTGCTTAACAAAGCTTCCTGAGTTCCTCTTAAGTGCTTGAGCTCATACATCAGAAATAACTAAATAGGACACAATTAACACAGTTGTACAGTCGTGAATGCACTCCCCCTACATATAGTCCAGCTGTAAACATGGTTGTAATTTTCTGACACTTCCCCACTCATCGTCCCATGTGTCTGTTCACATGTGTATGACAAGCACACATGCTCCCTTTTATCTAGGAGCAAGACATACTTAAGAGCTCATCCCTAGGTTACTCCGCCCGACAGTGCCCCTCATAGCCCTCCCACACTCCATGTTTATAACTCATTCTCTGGCACTGAGTCCCTACTCCTTTCCATGGATTTCTCGGTTTCCTCTGTGTATCTAGCCCCTCAGCCAGGCCACCCTTCTCTTTACCCTCCCAAACCAGTGTTCCTCAAAGAAAGAACAGAGCTGGGAAGGAAGGAGAGGCCTTTAAGGAAAGGCTGAGTGAGTTCTTCGCCCAAACAGTACTGATTGTACTGATACACCAAGTTACACCGAGTTCTGGAATGCGCTTTGGGCCATTGGACTTTTGATAGGTAAAAATCGCATGTCAATATAAATATTCATAATTAAAAAGACTGACAGTTGTGCTGATCTCAGTACCTTACATTACCATGCAACTCGTACATGCCTTCCCATGACTCTTTTAGATATAAAAACATCCAGATAATTAGAGGCTTGGAGACGTGTCCTTATCAGTTACTTTTGTCAGCATCCCTAGGGCAGAAAGTTTAGTAAAGCCTCTCACAAGCTCTTCCTCTTTGTGTTCTCCTTAGAAAATGTACAGATGGCAGGGCCTTGTCCCCCATGGGGTGGCTGGATGGGGAGTGGCTGTGCATAGGCTTCTGTTGGCCTCTTCACAGACATCAGACAAACCTGGGCTCCCAATTAAGTCCCAGTACTGCCAAGGTAAATACCATTGCATCATTTCAAACTATGGGGAAGTGCCGGGATAGGGTCTGTCCTTGGCTGATTGACGCCCCCCCCCCAGCTTTGTAAGAGCCTCCCTGGCATTTTTGCACTCAACATGGCATTGACTGACTTGGACTCCAGAGCACCTGTGGCCATCATAGAAGAGGCGCGGCTCTATTCCTAGGCCTTGGCAAGAGCATCTCATCCTGCACTGAGACAGATGCTGGTCCTGGGGCCCTGATCTCTGGATGGTGCCTTCGTAGAGTCTGGTTAACAGCAAGGCCCAGGAGAGTATGCACAATATCTGCCTTAGCTTCCCTCCATGTGTGCTTCTTGGACAATGGAGGCCTTCCTTCCTTTTGCTCATAGCTCGTACGAACCAAATCCTACTGGCTTATGTGTAAGCCTCAGATGTCTCTTCCCACTCTGTGGTGCAGGCCAAATTCTTCCTCCAGCATTGGGCCTAAGTACTCTTAATGCTTGGTTGACACTGTGTCCAGTCTTCTCCTTGCTAATAGTGACCTGAAGCTGTCCCTCTCTCCTCTGGAGGCATCTTCCTCCCTGCTTAAATATTCCCTTGACCTTTCCAACTTAACACCCTGCCCTGTCTTATAGCCACTCTCCAGTTCCACTGCAGCCCCCTCACCCTCAGCCAGGGTTCAGTGCAGGGGCATCCTCGACCTGGGTGGCCTCTGGCTTTCTGGTGGTCTTTGATGTTTTCTGAAGGCTTGAATGACGAAGTAAGAGACACTGCTGTAAGATTTGGTGAGAAAGTCTATCACCAGCAAGCCCTGAGGGCAAGGCGACTGTCCATCTGTGACTGAGTGCATGACATTACTAGGCAGGGGTCGCTTTGACCCAGCAGCTACCATGGTTAGCAACACTTCCTTTCCCAGACGTTTGAGCCATCCTACCCTTTCCTCATAGCTTTAGGGCCCAGAGTTATCAGAAGTTATAATGGGCCAAGGAGTCCTTTTCTTCATGTTCTCCAAAACAATGACTTGACGGGGTCAGGTACCTCATAAACAGGCTCAGAAGGTCCTGTGAGAGTGTGGATCATCCAGCCATCCAGTCTGTAAGTACCCAACGGAAAGAGAGTCCTTACAGCCCCTCTCTTACTCTAACAAAAATGCATAGTGTGGCCTTTTACAAAAGCCTCTCTTTGTTATGAGCTCCGGGATCTTCTTAGCAGATTCTCCAAGTATACCCTTTGTTGGGGAGAAACTAAAGATAAATTTGTAGAGAGAGGAGCGGGGGCTGATTGTTATCAGTGAATGAGTAAAAAGATAAATTCCTCCATAGTAAAAAGGACACTTCAGTTCCCACCTGAAAGGTTAGAGGAAGAAGGAAACAGAGGAAGGATGTCAGGGTTTGGGAAGAGGTTTTGGGGTTTCTACTAAAAGGCAGAAACTACAGTTGCTGTCTTGGGGGCTGGGGCGCTATCTGTAATTGGGTTTTTTTCCCTCTCTTGCTGGAGGAGAGGTCAGCCAGGTGGGATGCTGAGGTTTTTTCCTGAGCACTTGTCGCTGACCAGA
The DNA here is from genome assembly GCF_011064425.1 of Rattus rattus. Classification (NCBI taxonomy): domain Eukaryota; kingdom Metazoa; phylum Chordata; class Mammalia; order Rodentia; family Muridae; genus Rattus; species Rattus rattus. The sequence goes on along the minus strand of NC_046164.1, from coordinate 81,381,824 downwards.
CAGTCTGTGTCTGAGGGCTGCCTGGTGCCCTGGGCATCTGGAATTAAGTTTCCTGGTAACTCTAATAGATGGCCAAGAGCAGAGAATGCTTATGTCCATCTCATAGTGGCTCTTGGGCCGGTTTCCATTGTGTGGCAGACACACTTGGGGGTGTCTTTTTCTCTGTGTGTTTCCTGAAGTCTTCTCTCCATCCTCGAAGGGCACCTCTTGCTCTGATGGGGGTCTTAATCCTCATCCTGTCTCTCCTGGCTCTACAAAGGCATGTGGCCACTTGGACTGTGGAGGCCAGAAGCCTGGAATAGTATATGACCCAGTTGGAGAGCAGGGGCAGAACTCTGCATATCGTGTCACCCTGCCCTGGCAGATGTGAAAACAGTCGTTCCCAAAAGGCAGCTCCAAGATATCCTAATTGTCAAAGAAAGAAGAAATGAGAGAGAGAGAGAGAGAGAGAGAGAGAGAGAGAGAGAGAGAGAGAGAGAGAGACAGAAGGGGGAGGTGTTTGCTATCTCAGTTTTGCATATGCATGGTGTCTCAAGGAGTTGATTCCAGTCAGGGAAGGAACTCCCCACTAGAACTGCCTGGTTCTCATTGGAGCTGCCCCTGTGCTCCTGTCTTTGTGAGCGGGCTTCTGGTGTTGTTCTCAAGTGTCTGGCATGGAGTAGCAATCTAGCTGTTTACGAACCCTGTCACCTGCCTCTCCCCCGTTCTCTTCAGCCTTGTCTGCTTCTCTTCTGATGGTTCAGCCCCTGATGAAGTGGGCTCTTAGGCAGCCAAGAGTTCAACCCCAGATTGTTTATATTTTAAGTTGTTATCGCCGTGGGTGTTTCTCCTTTCAGACAAAGCCACATAATTAACATGCGGACCTTCCAATTAAATCAAATTATTGGTGTCAAGAGAAGAATTCTTTTTATTAACAACGTGTCAAAATACTGCCTTGCATTTCAAAACATGGCAGAATAACAGAGATTTAAACTAGTGTTTTCTAGAATGAAACCGTTGTTGGAGGCTGGGAGTCCCTGAACTTGGAATTCCTACATGGAAGTGGTTTACTTTTAAGAGTCCTCCACTGTGTAAGACAAAGATCGTGTTGAGCCTTTGCAGGAAGCGTGCTGAGTGGCAGATTTTAGAGAGGCTTTGTTGGTTGAGCGTTCCCAAGGGTAAGTCACCGCACAGATGTCAGAGTTGTCGCCTGTGCTTGGCACCAGACACCCCCTCTCGGTGGCTTATTTCTGCCTTTCTTTCACAGATAATTAATGGTTTCAACTTGGTGCCTTTGTTTGAAAGCAAGGGACTAAGAAGTAGAAAACAAGTTGGAGCCCATTGTGACACTAAAGAGAACCGATAGAAAGGAATTTGAGTGTGTGGAAACAATAACCGTGGGCAGAAGCAATGCCATCCTCAGGCCTGGGGTGACTTCGATATTGGGCTGAGAAAGTCTAGTGACCGAGTGGCGATCTTTGTCTGAGACACAGGAAGGGAGTTGAGGAGTGTATTTATTTTGTGGGGAAGGTAGGAAGATAAGGTTGATTGTTAATTGGGAGTCCTCTTGTATCGAAGGGGGCAAGATACGACATGACAGTGAATTTCAGGCAAAGTAGAGTTCTTCAAGGAGAGGAGAGGAATGCCCAGCTCAAGGAATAGAAAAAGCGCGGCTGTGAAAGAGACCACTATTGTCCTATGATACAAGGGAAAGGAAGAAACCCATGAACAAGTGGCCAAGGAAGACTGTATTTTCACAAGAGATACAGGCCTGTCCTAGCTTGCTTTTCTGTTGCTATGATAGCCACCATGACCAAGAGCAACTTCAGGGAGTAGTTTATTTTAGCTTACAGATTATAGTCCATCATTGAAGGAAACCAAAGCATGAATGTGGAGGCAGGAACTGAAAGAGAGGCCATGGAGGAGTGCTGCTTACTGACTGGGTCCCCATGGCTTGCTCTGTGTGCTTTCTTGTACATTCCAGGACCGCATGCCTAGGGATGTCACCATCCACAGTTGGCTAGACCCTCCCATATCAATCATTCGTCAAAAAGGTGCTCCATAAACTTGCCTACAGGTCAATCTGATGTAGGCCACTCCCTGATTGATTTTTTTTCCCTCCTTGCCTGACGATGGTAGCTTGTGTCTCCAAAAAGCAAAGCGAAAATAAAAATAAAACGAAACAAAACAACGGACAAGCCCAAAGCCCAACCGTAAACTGGGGTGGGGACTGGGGGTTGGTGTCACCAGAAAAAGGACTGCTAGATGCAGGAGTTGGGATGGTTCAGCGACACTTAAAAATAAATCTCTAAAATAGCTTTTATGAGATGTTGGAATTCCAAGACCACTGAAGTGATTGGGTATTTTAGGAATTGTTTTTGATTATCAGACAATTTAGGCACATTAACTGTTTCCAAGGGGGTAAAATTAGTTTGTCTCTGGCAAAGCTTGCCACTCTCGTTTAGAATCTTGATTCTTAAATGCCCGCTAGACCCAGCCTCTATAAATAAGCAGCAGATGAGCTGCCCAGTTCCCCTGGTAGGACGAGCTGAGCCTAGAAGAACCGTTTTCTGTTCGAAAGCGGAGGCCGGTGGAAGGGACTGAGTCTGACCAGTTTTTCCATGACCAGACATCTGCAAGAGTTTTCTCCTCGGGATGTCGCTGTAGGTACCAGTTTCTTTTATGATAAATGGAGAATCTTAGATAGTGGCATTTCTTACCTCAGACACCTTGACAGTAGATAGCATTGTGTTTTGAGATGGCTTTTCCGGTTACCATCTTAACATATATCAGAACAGGCACATGTTTTGGTTATTGTTTCCGCTGCCGCTCCGGTGGCATTCCATCACGGAAGGGGTCCCGTGGTGTCTCCTCCTCTTCCTTGTAGGCGGTGAATTGTGAATGGCCTTGTGAGGACTCTGGGGACAGGTGCCGGTATGCAGAGAAGGACCTGAAGACAGCATATGCGGGGATACCTGGGCTCCTCTGATCTGGCTTGCCCGGCTCGTGCCTATTAGATATTTTAGATGTCAAGGGAGGGACTATTCCCTGCTATTTTAGGATTTAGGCTAGAACCAGGTGATCTTTGGATTAAGCGATCTCTGAATCAGTCCCTTTCCTGAATTAGTTTGCTCTGAGTAATCTGAATTTCCTCCTTGAAACTTCAAATTAAAATAGTTTTATCTTACCTGTGGTGGAGGGTTCAAAGGGCTAACTCCTTCTAGTTAGTTCTGAACTCCATAAAATTCCGATTTTGGTCTCTTCAGAGTGAAAGCAATAAGGAGCCGAGGAAAAGGACGCTGTCTTGGATCTGATGGCCTGTGACTAAATAGCCTACCTCTGAGCTGTGAGAGCCCTTGCCTGGCTAAGCCCACACTCAATGTGTAAAAGTCTCAGCTTGAGTGGGCCATGCACACCTGAAGTAGCCGTGAGCGTAGGGCCCCTTAGGCCCTCTCTGTGTTAACTGGAGCTTTCTTCAATGTCAGTTTGCAGTGCATTTACAAGGACGGGGCAGCCTTTTGATAGAGGCCCATGGCCAGAATTCATATCTGAGGGCTTCTAACAGCCTAAGAACTATAATCCAATGTGGTAAAGCCCGATATTTGGCCTTTATGCCATTAATAATCTCTTCCAGTTCCCTCTTGGTGACCTGAGAATTTTAGATAGTGGCATTTCTTACCTCAGACAATGACAGTAGATAGCACTGTATTTTGAGATGGCTTTTCCAGTTACCATCCAACATCTGCTTACTTTGGTTTATAATTTTCATCAGCTCTCCAAGGTTTTCCGTAAAATCCTTGTTTTGTTGTAAAAACACTTCTATTGGTAGCGTGCAGCCGTAATCTTAGTACACAAGAGGCAGAGGCAGGAAATTTGAGTATTGCTAAATTTAATCAAAAAATCCCATGTTCAATAAGAAACCGTGTCTCAAAACACAAAGTGGTGATCAATTGAGAAAAGCTCCTAACATTGATCTCTGGCCTCCAGTACTTGCATATATGTATGTATACACCTCAGGAACATGTGCGGACACACATGCACACACGGTTTTTTTTTTTTTTTTTTTTGGTTCTTTTTTTTCCGGAGCTGGGGACTGGACCCAGGGCCTTCCGCTTCCTAGGCAAGCGCTCTACCCCTGAGCTAAATCCCCAACCCCCCCCCCACCGCTTTTTAAATGTAATGGAAACTAGGTAAAAAAAATGAAAATCCAGGTTATGTTTGTCAAGCAATGCCATTATAAATTCTTTTAATAAAAAGAACTTTGAAAATAATTTTTTTAAAAAAATGAGCCACTTCTAGTCCCTCTCTTCAGCTATTATCTTCTGTCACACTGTTTAAGCACTGTAGCCATTACCCGCCTGGCCTAAGCCGTTTGGGAATGACGGAGGTGGCTTTTAGTGATGATGTCCTTGCCTCACAGTCAGGCCTCTAAAGGAGCCTGGTAGAAGTTCCAAAGCAAGAGCTGAGGAAGTGGTTCACAAGAAGATGTGTAGCCCACAACTTGCAAAGCCGGAGTGCCCTACCCAGTGTTTGGATTTCCCCTGTAGGACAGCAGTCAGCAAGCACTTTGGCAGAGGGTCAGGTAGTAAATGTTTCCAGCTCCGTGGGCCATCTGTCTCCCAGGGACTCCTTGGCTCTGCCGTGACATCCATGGCCACTGAGCAATTCGTAAATGAGTTGTGGCTGGGTTCCAGCGCTCTTTTGTCTATGGGTGGAAGAACTTGAATGTCTTGAAATGTGGACTAGGAGATATTATTAGTTCTCTTGTTTTTTCCCCAATGGGTTTTAAAAATGTAGAAGCATTTTTAGGGTGCTTCCATGCTGGGAAATTGGGAAAATTTGGAATATCTTGTATACACCTACTGCCGTTTGTCTTCTTCCTTTAAAATTTTATTTATTCTTGCATGCACGTGCATATGTGTGTGGGGGGGTGGGGGGGTAGTACCGTGAAGGAAGAGAAGAGGGCAAGTTGAACAGTTGTTTCTCTTTACTTTTGCATAGGTCCCAGGGATGGAACTCAGGTAGTAAGTACCTTTACTTGCTCCCCCATCCATGTCTCCTTTTAGGAGACGTCCATTTCAGAGTGGTAAACACCAAGATTTATGTTTCAGAGAAAGCAGGTCGTAGTTAGACCCATGTTGCAGAGACAGTCTGTCATCTCCTCAGAACCTGATTCCTCGTGGTTCTCAAGCAGGCCCTGCACTAACGATGCTTTTCAGATATTCAGACACCAGTCTGCTGGAGAGCCTGCGTTTGTAAGATGGTCTGCAGCCACAGCGCAGAGGGAACCAAAGCTTGTGAACCAGTGTGCCAACCCTGCCCATGCAGGGCGTCAGCGGGGAAGCTTCTGTGCTGTGAGGCCTGTCAGTTACCAGGACTGGAAAGGAGGATGTGCAGCAGCTCACTTCTCCCTGCCAAGAAAGACTGGCCTGTCCACATTCCCTAGCTAGTCACCTCCATGTTTTGTCTACACAGATAAACTTAACAAAAGCAACTTCTTAGGATTTTGGCATTGTGTGTTGGGAGCAGACATATTTCTCTCTGTGTATATGTGCATATCCATGTGGGTGTATGTGGGTCTTTGCATATATGTGTGTAGAAGAGGTGCACTTTACGTATTTTGTAAACAGTTTTTCATCAGATGGGACCTCATCAACTGCCCTAGGCTAGGTGACTAGCCAACCCCAGAGATCTACCTGTCTCAGTTCCCCAATTCTGGGATTACAAAATTACCACCATGCCTGGCTTTCTTCACGTGTTGTAGAGGTTAAAATTCAGTCCTCATACTCATGCAAAAAGGCACTTTCACTGACTGAGCTGTATTTCCCACCTGCTTAACATTTTTAAAATCTTATAATCTTACCTTTTTAAAAGTTAGATAATAAAATGTGTTTCGTGTGCTTAGTAATTTTCCTAGTGAATTTGTTATCAAATGAGCACCGAGGAAAATGGAGTTTTGAACCTTTCAGATTGCCCCTTTCCAAGCTTCAGTTTCCACGTTCAGCCTCTGTCCTGTCAGCATCCCGGTTTTCTGTAGAAATTGTCTATTAAACTCCATTTTTGAAGATTGAAATCTGACAGCAGGTTATTAAATTTATGTTTGCGTGCCATCTCTCCAAGGGGCATTTGCGTTTGCTCCCTTAATACTGTCTGAGGTGTGAGCGCACCAGAGGTGTATGTCCTCTGCCAGAATCCGGGCTATGCTCTCTCACCGTCACTTCCCCACAGGACTCCTGAAAGCAGTGCTTGGCACACGGTAAGCACATATTAAATATGGCAATGAATGAGCATATTGAGGAGACTTGGAACCGAGTCCAGGAATCCGCGAGTTTGGAAAGAACCTCATTTTGAAAGTTCTTCTGAATGGACGGCTGCTCCTCACCACCTCAGAGCTGGTCCTGGCACAGAGCTTTGGAATCTTTAAGCTGAATAAAGAAACTTTTCAGCCTTCTCTTCCCTTCTGAAAAGGATATATTTTATTTTGTTTCAACCAATCCCCTGTGTATTTTGTTGGGGACTCCAACCTCTCTCCCATTCCAGGAGGCTTTGCTTGGGGGAAGCGTGTTAGTAACAGCGCAGCCACATTAATACAAGTCCATGTTGGAAGCGAGCTGTGTACGTGGATTCCAGACAGAAACCTGTGTTTTGGAAAGGCTTAGGCAGCTCATTCTCATTCTGCTGACTTGAAGGGAGAAGCTGCCCTGGGTGTTTTTCTACCTTTACTCGGACAGCCTTCAACTATCTCAGGATTTTCTCTGTGTGTGTGTGTGTGTGTGTGCGTGTGTGTGTGTGTGTGTGTGTGTGTGTGTGTGTTTCTTCCTGAGTTCTTCAGCCTCAGAGACAGGACAGACACTTTGTTGATCACACGCATGGGGAGAGTTGGTAAAACACAACACTGGTTTTCTCATTGAAAAGCATAACCAGACATAGAAAGAGTTGATAAAGGACCCACAGAAAACTGTTTCCCTTTCGTGACTCTGATTGTCTCTAAAGAGCTATGATGATGAGACCAAGAAGTCCTCATTTATTGTTTCTTGCCTTTCACTAAGCAGCTCTTGTCTCTTTACTGGGAATCCAGCCTGGAAGAGGTAAGCCACAAGAGTGGGGGTGAGGCTAACGTGGCATTGCTTCTTCAGTGTGTCCCCACCCCTGTCTGGGAAGGCAACACCCAGACTTGAATACATGCCTCACATTCCTGCCAGCGGGGCCAGTGAGTGGCACTGGGTGGTGGCTCACGTCTCATTCCTTCTGTTACTTACAGAACCATGACAAGCAGTTCCTTGCAGTACCGCACTCCCCCCGCCTTTCTGACAGCCACTGCTGTATGTGACCCAAGAGCAGAGACCTCCAGCTGTGGGTTGCCTCAAGGCCTGGCAGCTTTCTGAACCATGCTAGAAGGGATGGGACACTGGTTTCTTGTCATTGGCAAGGTGTCCTTGGCAAGGAGGGGAAGAAGGCTATAGGTTCCTTATCACCTCATCACAAGACCCAAGCGGGGATTCCTTACTCGTTCCTTTGTTTGAGCTGTGTTCTCCCAGGTGGTTGAGTGGCAAACTTGCCAGTGCCTTGGATCCAACTGGGTTTTGGCGAGAGAATGTTTACTGTGATTTTATTCTTTCCAGGGGTCTATTCTGTATGCATCTTGTAATGCGCACAGTATACTAATAATGTGCTCATGATTTATACATAATTAAATATACAGAAACGCAATTGTGATGTGGACCTTGCTTGCTGGACCAGATAGACTGGCTTCTGTCCTTGGATTGGACCCCTTGGATTGGGTTGTTATGGAAACAGCCCTTCAGTTTGAAAGGCTTACCTAAGTAGACAGAGTTTTCTGACTTTCCAGTCTTGTCCTGGAAAGTCAAATCTAAGGAAATGAAGGACAGCGATGGGGATTGTTTTCATGATGATTGTTTTGTGGCCGAATCTCACTCCATAGTCTCAGCTGTCTCGGAACTCATTATATAGATTAGTTTGGCCTTGAATTCATGGAGATCCTCCTGCTTCTGCTTCTTAATCCTAGCATCAAAGGTGTGCCCCTTCCTGCCCAGTTTGGGATAATGTTACTTATGGGATTATCTACTGACACACTCTTGCTTATGTGAAGCATTAGAGTGGTGGAAGGTAGATTGACCAATTGAGATGACCTTTGACTCCTTTGAGGGTTAACCCAAACCCATTTGGAAATTTGACCAAGACACAAGATGAAATGGCTCTGTTTTGTAATTATGTAACTTAGCCGTGTAATAAATCACTGGTTGAAACTAAGAGACTGATGAAATTAGGCCGCAATAGTACTAATAGGGTATATAAAAATGGGACTCACTTTTTGTCCCTCGTTTCTGTCAATTTTACAAATTTGCCTTCCCATATTCCTCCTAAGGCAACTAAGTTTCGTTATCTGAATAAAAACGTAATTCTCCACAGTCTATACTCCACAGCATTCAGAGGCAAGTTAGAGAATGGGTACAAGTTGGTGCTTTGGCCAGCTCTCTCTCCATTTGTGCTTGGGAGGATGGGTGTCTTTGCACTAAATCCCTGTGTGCAAAAGGGCACACAGCAGCCAGCAGAAAGCTTTCTTCTCACCTTGTTCTTTAGAGTAACTTCTGGTTGACCTTTAAAGCAAGCAAGCCACCAAACTAAACCCAATAACAATAATAACAATAACAATAATAATAATAATACATGTTCTGAATAAATCTTTTGCCTATAAAAGAATTAGATTTCAATCTGTTTCTGTTACAGAAAATAATGATGTTTTGTGATCAATTTGCTCCTATGCAGGTTGTTAATTACCAAATTGAAATATTTCCACCACAAGTGTCATTAGGTAATTGAAATGCTACAGTTTGTCCTGGTGTCTAGTGAATACTAAATACTATATTAGCTCAAGAAGGGTTGCAGGGTTGTAAATTACTGTGAAAGACATTGTAAGTCAAAATATAGAAGAAATCATGGGGTACCTGGTTTTTACTATAGGTGTAGAGATACTGTTTCCTTAGGTTGCATTAGTGGATGTACATTTTATCATAAAGTTACAATGTATCCACATAGACTATATCAATCTATGGGAATTTTGTTGAAGCTTGAGAGCCATAGTAGGGAGGGAAATTAAAGAAAAAAAATATTGCCCATACAACCTCATCTGGGAGTACCTGCCTGCACCCCCCATCCTTGTGCACTGAGCAGCAAGAGTCTAGATTTCTAAAAGAACAGAATTTCACACAGTTTCCCCTCGCTCTCCTCATCAGACTGAGATGAGCTCTGTTCCCAGGACTGGGGACCCTGTCTCATCTACAGCAACATTTGTGCTCTCCAGCCACTAGCTGATGAGCATTCTGTTCTAATCCTGGTCGTGGTCTCTCTGCCAAGCAGAAACAGGCAGGAGCCAGTGTTTGGGGACCATCTCCTCTCTCTTTTGTACCAACTCTGTACTCTGAAGTCCTTGGGGGCAGGGGTGGGGGGCAGGGATACAGGTGCCACCAGCCTTGAGCACCAGGGGATGCTGAAACAGGTGAGAGCATGACCAAGGGTAATATGGCCCTGTCCCTGAGGTTCTGCCTTGTGGATTTTCTTGAGTAAATTGTCAGAAGTGGCTTTGAGGAGGGCCACATGTGACTGATCTATGCAAGGAGGGTACCTGGAGTCGCTGGGTTTAAGAGAAGGCCTCTAAGGCACTTTGATTTCTACAAATAATTTATGACACATTTGCAATGTGATTTAGGAGTGTGTGTGTGTGTGTGTGTGTGTGTGTGTCTGTCTGTCTGTCTGTCTGTCTGCGAGTGATGAGCCTGCTGTGCATCTTTCAACACAGTGTGTTTGTTTCATCCACATTGATTGCAGCCCAGCTAGTGTCTGGATGCCATCAGCTTTAAAGAGAGTGAAGGCATCGCTTTCACTTAGCTTCAGGTGTTAGCGACTATCTTTATAGTTAGCATTTTATTTGGCAGTGAGCATCTGCTGGTGACGGGGCCAGGACAGACCTGAGTTGGAGTGATGGCTCCATCCCTTGCTAGCTATCTTGTGTTTTGACAGTTGCTTAACTCGTCTCAGTTTCATCTGTAAAAAATGAAAAAGAACCCCTCCCTTACGGGTTGCCCTGAAAAAGCCAAGGAGACTGTGTGTCTGGGTGCCTGCCTATCTCTTCCCCGAGCTTAGAGTACGCATTCCATTCGTATTAGCTATCTCCTCTCCCTCCTTTGAAATGGGGGATAACTAATGCCAGCTACTTTTGCATGGATATGATTATGAAATGTTTGAAAGTTGCCAAAATGGTGTTTGGTGACACTAGACTTGTGGGACCATCAGTGGGACAATCTAACAAGACTAGTCTGGCCGGTTCTTTCTACAAGCCTTTAACCAGAGTCCTTGAATGTGAGCAAGGCTGGCAGGGCTGAAACTCAGAACCTCGCAGCACGGCTGGAGTTCATATTCTCATAGCTTTTGAAATCCCCAGTAAAAACAGTTGAGATTCGTCTAAAAGTCTTTTTTGCAATTTACCCTGAAGCAGAGCCCTCTTCCTGCTCCATGAGCAGGTGACTTGCTACCCCCTCCCCCTTTTCGTCTAGGAAGAAGTTATGAATAGTTCCCTTTGACAGAATTTGTCTCTGAGTAGTCTCTAAAGTCGTCACTAATTTGAGACCGTAGTTGAGGTAGCTGACCTTGGTCTGTCTCCTGGAAAGCCCTGGCTCTCCACAGGGTGTGGATCCTAAGGCCCATGCTGCATCTGCAGCATGTGAGGATCCAAGCCTGGATTTGGAGGGACCTTGGAAATCTACTTGTCCAGGTAGTGAAGTGACGTAGCGAATTTAGCATAGCTGTATCAATTGTGCATGGTTATCATGAACCAGACAGCATGGGGATCATAAGACGCCTCAAGATAAAACACAGCAGTACACTCTGGTCTATAAGCATGCCACTTGGTTTGCCCAGCTCCCCCCTCTCATCTCTGGTTCCTGTTTTTCACATGTTCTCTGAACAAGCTTGCTGTCTACACATCCCCAGATGGGGCCACACGGGAGCCAAGACTGCTAAATGGAATCTGGACTTCTTATTTATTCCATCTCTATCCCTGGCATGATGAGGGGCCCTGCCTTTTCTCTGCCAGGCAAGGAGAGCTGTTAGAGTCATCTTGCGTTTACTCATTGACTTGGGCTTCACTCTCTCACTGAACATTCAGCCAGCACACTTCCGTATGCTCAAAGTCACCCTTTCTGCCTTGGCCTCTTCGACTTGTGTGTCACGATGCTTTCACTATTGTTCAATCGTCTAATAGATAGTGACTGTGGACCCACTACCCACTAATACATAACACGTGGAAATACAGCCATAGATAGTACATCAAAGTCTCATCAAACCCTCACATCTCCATATATTCTAGTGGGGGAGACAGATGTTAAATATACTGATGTAAAATATGAAAGCGGATGGAAAAGAAGGTAGCACGGCTGTTTGGGTAGATGGTCTGCAGAGCTTTTCTGAGAGGCATCGCTATGTACAGAACTCAGTGGAGATAGCAGTGAACCATCTGGGGGTGGAGCATGTCTAGTGACCTGGGATTTAGTTTAGTTTGGCAGGTCTAACTAAGACTAGGAAGGCCAGCAGCATCACCGCAGTGATTGGGCCTTAGGAGAAATACCAGTTGAGGTAGGAAATCTGGGCAGTGGTGGAGAAGTAGGTGTGGATAGATTCTAAAGCTCAGAAGATATCTCCGGTAGAGTCTGAGGAAAAGCATAGGGTGTGATCTGATCCCACCAGAGAAGCATTCCAGGGAGGTCACAGTAAAGGTTTTTGCTGTCTCATTACTGGCCTGTCTGTTGTCTTCTGGGTGTTTTCTACAACCGCTTGGTTAAGCTCCTAGCCACCCCTCTGTTTCTAGTTTCCCATCCGTAGGGACCAGGATGCTCACTGTGCATTCTAAGGTGAAGCCACGCCTGCAAGCTCAGTTGTTGATATGGCCAGAGATGTTTCCTCTTGGTTCATACCCTTCCTCCCATGCTGTTCTTTAAAACACAGCTCAACGAGCACCTTCAGATCTTAGCCAGGAGCCACCATTCTCTTCCTTAGGCAGACAGTGTTCCTACTCTTAACTTGAGCTCCTGGAGTCGACTTAGGTATTTTCTGTGTTTAGCACGCTGTTGGGGTTGGAACTCACTCTGTCTCACTGCGCCTCTACAAGGGCCTTTGACTGTGTGCTTCCTCAGGGCGCTTGCTTTTCCTTCTTTGACTCTATGATATTCATCTTTATTGTGACTGCTTAGGAATCTCAGTATCCCGTCTACTACTGTAGGGACTGGCATTGTACACTTGGGTTTCTGCTCTTGTGAGCAGTTGTGGGGCCTTTTAACCCCTCATCTCTTTTAGATGCAACTAAATGAATACATGAAACTCGTGACTGACCCGCTGCCTTTGTTGTAATGTATTGGTAAGGTCCCAATCCAGGAAACACAGGATTCACCTGCAGCAGGAGCTGTCAGATGGGAAGGGGTTTTAAGCTGAACAATTATGAGGTAACTGAACTTCTCTCTAGAGTACCTGCCGTCAGTGAACCAGTCTGTCACCTTCATTAAGCCGCAAAGATTTTTCATCTAGGCTTATGGTTCCTGTTAGTGGTGGTGTCAAAACTAGCTCTGCCTCCTGGTGGACTCCTTCTGAGCAAAGACTACATCTAGATCTGCTTTTGTACGAGACAGGATAAGTAACACATGGTCGCCAGAAGGGAGCTGTGGTCACCAGCAATAGCACCACAGGCATACAGCTCTCCCATGTTAGTTCTTCTCCACAATTCTGGCTTCTGAATCCTAACTCAAAACAGTGTTGGTGCAGTTGTTGCCTCCCCATCAAGTTGTAAGATTGGGTTCTGCCTCCCGGCGACTATGTGTACCAACAGGGGGCTTCTCTGATACACAAAGGCTGGCTCGTGACACTGCAAGCCTGATTTCAAAGGATCCCGGTGAAGAGCAGTTGGAGCAGCTCCTATTGAAGTGGCATGGCTGGATGGATCTTTGTGCCTTTGCTTCAGCCTGTTATTTAGCTCACTTCACATAGAGTTGAGGATGCTAATATTTTTTTCTTGTCAGATGAAGTACCCAGGGCAGGATGACACAGGGCCAGCTTAAAGAATGGGTAGCTTTGTTGCATTCTGGGAACAGTGCCTTTGTGCTGGGAACTGACAGGACTTCAAAATCCTGCTGATGGCTTTCCAGAGTGCATCTCAGAAATCCTAACCAAAAGTAACGTTATTAGAGTGGGTGAAAATAGATTCGAGCCCTGTCACAGGGCACATAACTACCTGCTGGTCCAGGGGTTAAGGCCAGTGTCAGGGTATTGTAGCCCTGCTGATAGGAGGTGAACATCCCACTCTGCAGGATGAGTAGGGCTGGGATTCCTGCTGGTCAGCTGAGGGACTGTGAAGGGTGAGACCACCTCTAGAGCCTGAATTGCCCTTGTATGAATAGCAGGATGGTTTTCCTTTAACTGTAATCTTTTAGGATATGATACACAGAGCTCTGGTCGTAATTCATTGGGAACCTCATGAATGAATGTACATGCCATGAGGTCAAGGCAACTTGTCTACCAGCAAATAATTAAGGCCTGGATGGTGCCATTTCCTATAGTGTCTGAGGGCTGGCCACCAATAAACTTGTTCAGAGGAGACATGGCAAAGACTGCAGTGTGACTGCTGGGCCGTTTGCCCAGAGAAAGATGAAGAAAAGCTCTCAGACTGGCTGAATATCATTGTGCACCCAGCAGTACCCCAGACACACTTATAGACATTTCCTCACTTTATCCTCACAGCAACAGCAGCGTGAGGTAGCTGGGATGATCCCCCTTTCAGTCACAATGTGCATTTAAAATGCTTATTTTTAGACAAAGGAATCTGGCATGTTCTAAACAGCAGGCTCAGAAATAGCATAAGATGTTCAGATTATTTCAGGCTTAGCAAAAATCCCATGGTTCAGGTTCTTATTAGTAATTTTGGGAACTATATATTTGACTAACAGCTTGGCAGAGTCCTTTTAATCAAGCAAGGGAGAATACATAGATATGAGGGAATGTTAATGCTTGTAAAATGTGGGTAGGGCCTCTAAATATCACCCAAGGAGTAAAATACCACTGAACCAAGCACCCATCTAGCACTCGGTTGAGTCTGAATGCGACTTCCAAGTGTTTGCCTACAAAGTCCCTTCTGGAGGTCAGAAGGCAGCCGGGATGCTAATGAATGGGCCATGAGACATAGGACTATGCTTTTATAATGGCCAAGAATTAGCAGGTTCCTTTCAAGAGAATTCTAGTTACCCACAGCTCTGATATTTGGTCTTGAGGATCCTTGGAGAGAGTTTAGTAGATCACTTGCCTATCCTAGTGGAGATGAATGAAAGATGAATTCAAAGAGAGTGCCAGAAGATGCATATAGATTTATCTGTGGGTGGATTTTGTTTGCAGTCTGGTCAATTTAGTTTGTATCGTTTTTATTTGATTTAGTTCAAACACACAGTTGAATGTTGAAGGTAAGATTTTGTCTGTTGGTTATAAATAAGAAACACGTTTTCCTAGGTTCTTCGCATTTAGGACCTGATTAAATACAAATCACCTCTTTCTGCAATGACAGCGTCACATTTAGTTAAAGGGCAAATTCCCTATATTCTGTTCATTTATACCATAAATATATTCATAGTCTTTGCTTACCTTCTAAAAATACTTTGTAGCAGTCATAAAACTAAAGAGGAAACTCACTGCTGACCAACATAGAGTGACTTCTAATATTCACTGTTAGAGAACAGAGCAGTCAGAAGCTGTTCCAGGTATGATACCTTGGAGGAATAATTAAAAACATAGGAATAAAAACATCTTTATTTTCTTTTGGGGGAAAACATACGAAGAGAAATAGTAGGTATCTGTTGGATAAGAATAGAAATGGGACCTTCCCAAATATACCTCTTTATATGATTTTAATTCTGAGCTGTGGTGTTTTACGTAGTCAGAAAACAAGATAGTGTCAAAGTTGGAGTGAATTATGAAGAAGCCGAAAAACAAAAACAAGAGCACAGTCTGAGCATATAAAACTGATAATACAATTGAGACTGTTCTACATAGCTGCAGTGAAAACTTGCATAAAATTTAGTATCATGATCCCTAAATGTCCTGAGAAAATACAGCCAACTCAGGAAGGCCAAAGTAATCTTGGAAGAACAGTAAACAGCATCCTAGGACTTTGTTCTACCTGATTTCAGTGGGAGCAAGTAAAGCCTTTCAACCAGCATTGTCAGGCAACCAGCATTGCCAGGCAACCAGTGCTGCCAGGCAACCAGTGTTGCCAGGCAACCAGTGTTGCTAGGCAACCAGTTCTGCCAGGACAGCTGTGTATCCACACACAAAAGAATGAAGCTGGATTCAATATTTATACTATACAGACATGCAGTGGGTCACACACTGAAATTTAAACTTATTAAATGTAGTATTATTGTCATGCATGTGTGTGTACACATGCACCAGGAATTGAGTGTGGATGCGTGTGATGCACTGCATAGAATAGTACTTTGTGGAGTCAGTTCTCTCCTTGGACCTTTAAATGAGATCCAGGAACTGAACTCATGCTGTCAGGTTTTTGAACTAAGTACCTTTATCCATGGGCCCAGATCATGGACCATAATGTAAAAAGCTAAAACTGAGAAATTTTTAGAAGAAAACAAGAATAAAATTTTGGGATCTCGAATTAGGAAAATTACCTTTAAACATTAATAGCAGGTACACAGATGACCAACAAAAAGATGGACAAATTAGATATGCAAACATATGTGCTTCATAGGTTACTGTGAAGAAGGCGAAAATGTCATCCGTGGACTGTTTTCAAATGCTTGCCTGTTTTTATATGATGCAGGGACTTCATTCTGGAACCTTCCATCAGATCTCTTCCATCTCTCTTGTAAAATGTCAGCCTGGTTGGAAAACTGCCAAAGATTTTCTGCAGACATTTCTCCAAAGGAGATATCCAAATTGTTGATAAGCACAAGGGTTGCGCCTGATTCTATTAATGATCGAGGCCATGCGAAGGAAAACCATGTGAAAGGTGTCTGAAAACCCGTTAGAGTGGCTGCCATAGAGGAGACAGTAATAGTTGCCACCAGGAAGGTGGAGCAACCAGAACCCTCATGCGTCTCTTGTGGGGACACGTAGTTACTTTGAAAAAGTGGTTTGTAAGCCTTCAAATTATTAAACACAGGTTGGCCATATGACAGCAATTTTATATACAAACTTATATCCGGTGCAAAAAATTTGTGCTCCCACATGTTAATGGCAGCATCATTTACCAAAAGGAAGCAGCATAAGCAATCAAAATGTCCACCAACTACTGAATTCATAGTCACAGTGTGGATGTTCGTACAGTGGGATATTCTGTAGCACTCAAGACAACCAAGTGCTAATTCATGTTGTAGTGATGAGCATAAACTTTGAAAATATCCCATGCTATGTAAAAGAAGCTAGCTACAAAGGCCACATATTATATGGTTCCATCTATATGAAATGTCTGTAATAGACAAATACAGAAAAAAAAATCAATAGTTGCTTGGATCTAAGGAATTAGAAGCATGACAAATGGAAAGATTGAGTGTATTTTGAGCTTGGAATTCCTAGAGAAAAGAGCTATGAAGTGTACAGGAAATTCAGATATCTGAATTGGTTTACTAAGATTTATAGGTTTCTTTGGCTTTCATAAAATTTTTTGCTGTGGATTTTGGAAACATTAAATTGGTACATTGTCAGTGGGGAAATCATGTGCTGTGTATATATCAGTAAGTCTGCTTTTAAAAATCCAGTGATAGAACTACACTACGAAACAAAGACACAAGAGAGAATGTTCTAATTTAAAGATGTCTAGCAATGAAGTGCAGTGCCTGATAATTGACTGTGCTTTTGACTGAAAAATATCTCCACAGGATGACTTGAACACAACTGAGCTTACATTGAGCGTGGAGTGTCGTTTGCTTAGGTCTGATGAAGGGGTCCTGGGATTGAATAGGGTTCTTCTCTATGCCCAAGAGATAACATGCTTCAAGAAAGACTATATATCACTGATTTAAGTTAGCGTGCCTTTATGTAGTGGGTAGCATCCTGAAATGAGGATGCAGAAGCCTTATCCCAAGCTTCCTGTGTTAACATTCACCTCTCACCTCTGAAATGGCAGGACATACGGAAAGATCGAGTGTATTTTGAGCTTGGGATTCCTAGAGAAAAGAGCTATGAAGTGTACAGGAAATTCAGATATCTGACTCTATCTGTGTCTATTGCAATTTTGGGGGGAGGCTACCAAGTCTTTATTTTATGGCATTTGTTCAGGTTTATTTCTGGTCATTTACCAGTCATTGGACACATTTGTAGGGTGATTACTACTCAAGATATTATCAGTCATTTAAAATTCAGAATATATACTGTAATCTGTTGTTGTGCTATGACTGACATTCACCGTGCTCAAAATATCTTAAGCAATGCCAAAATTGGCGAGCTATTTAAAAAAAGAGGGAGACAATCACATATACACCTTTATTTTAGCAAAATATGTAGAGTACATTTGTCGGCAAATTCTTCGATATAGTACTATTTTAGTGTTTCAGTTATTGTAACAGAATTCCTGATTATTGCTGACTTATAAAGAATAGAGGTTTACTTTAGCTCACAGCTCTGGAGTCTGTACCTGATGGTGGCCTCATAAAGTGTCATATCATGGAAGAAAACTACAAGGACATGCGAGCATGTGTGTGGAATGAGACATAATGCTAGGTGACCTCACTCATACCAGTGTATGCTATAAGTCCTTGTGGTGACTAACTCCAACCTGAAAACACTGCAGTAATCCCAATGACCTATTCACTTCCTGTAGGTTTTTACCACCTTGTATCTGCTTGCTGTTGCATATGCATGAAGAATGACTGCCATTTCTATATTGCATCGAGCCACCTAAGGTCATGGGGTTTAATAGTCAAGGTTCAAGAGCATCTTTTAAGCCATTTCATTAATGTAGGAACTTGAGATTTTCCTTTTTATAAGGGACAAGGACAATAAAAGATAGTTATACAGAATCAGTAGTGAGCGTATCTCTATTAAAAATAAAGATAGTAATCATTATCAGATCTGGCTACAGTATTTTACGTACAGCCACCAGTTGTTTTGTTGTTACTTCAGTTTGGGTCTGGAATGTTCCCCAGGACCATGAGTTTAAGATTTCTTCCTCATGTGGGCTTTCGGGTGGTAGAATCCAGTGGAAGGAAGTTCTGTTGTTCAAGTGTGCCTTCCAAAGAGATATGAAGATTCCCCACCCTCTGGTTCTCTCTTTTCTTCCTGACTATCATGAGGTAAACAGAACAAGCCTCCTCCATTACTGGCTTCCACCACTAAGAACCATGCCAGCACAGGCACAAGGCCACAGAACCCTGAAGCCACAGGGTAAGAATTCTGAAACTGTAAACCAAGAATACCTATCATTCTTTACCTTGCTGTCACAGCTGCAGTTGGCAATTTGACAAAGGTGGGAAGAGGGAGGGAGCATCAATGGAGGTGGACAGATCTGTGGAGACCTCTATTTAGTTGATAATTAATGTAGTAAGGTCCCGCCCACTGTGGGTAGTGCCATTCCCTAGGCAGGTGGGGCCTGGGCTGTATAAGAAAGGAAGCTGAGTAAGCCAGAGGGAGCAAACTAGTAAGGATCATTCCTCCGTGGACTGTGCTTCAAGATCCTGCATCCAGGTTCCTGCTTGAGTTCCTATCCTGACTTCCCTTAGTGATGGACAGTGACGACAAAGAGTAAGCTAAACAGATTCTTCTCCCAAGTTTCTTTGGTCAGGTTTAGCACAGCAATGGAAGGCCAGCTAGGACAATAGCATATCTCAGTTATTGTGCCTGTGTGGTGGAAAAGGCAATTAACTGCTGTTAAACTTAAATCTCATTACTTTACCTGACATGCAATTATATGTTTATAGTCACATGGACATCAGGCAGTGATAAACTTGTGCATACAACCTGCTGTGTTTTGTCATAGCCAGCTAGTAGGAGGAATGACGGTTTGCTGATGGCTTTAGAGGACTTTGATTTTGCTTACTGGAGACAGTGGAAGCTGTGTTTGTGGACTGGCCATGTGTGGACTTTGGTCCAGAGAATGCTCATTATGCACTGATTTGATAGAGTTAGAGATTATAGTCAGATCCACCCCTATGCGGAGAGCACGAGCCTCCTCTCAGGGCTAGGTTTGATGGCACCCGTGACTCTCGTGAGTGCAAACTGCAGGATGGTCAAAGTGCAAAAACAAATCAGTCTAAGAAAGGAAAACATCAAATAAGAACAAAAGCAGTGAGACAAATGTGGGTGTGTCCTGTGGGGAGACGTGACATTGCAAAATGTATTTCATTGAGAAAATGTAGTTTAAAAGGGAGTAACATTGTTATCTTTGTATAATTCAGTTGATCTACTCTTGAAGAATTTAAGAAAGTCATTTCCGGATTTCTTGTTCTGCCTCATTGAAAAATGTGATTCATTATGTAAAAATGGGCTCATACTATGCTTTCTTTCTGGGGTTTTGTTCTGTGGATCACATAATGGGAATGTACTCTTGGGAATGTCCTATGCAGGTTTAGCAGATTTTTTTTCTATCTTGTTTATGGTTTTCACATACTCTTTTCTCTATCAAAGATTTCATTTCAGGTTACAGGGCCCATGTTTTCCTTTGGTTGGCTCCTAGAAATAGAGCCTTCTTCTCACTATATTTTTAATCCTGTGGGCCACAAAGAGCCTAACTATTGGCCGGGTCTGACCCCAAGTAACCCAAGAGAGATGACAGGAATACACATTGGTTCAGAAGATACCTTATTTAAACTTACTGGATATGTATAAATGCATGCTTAGATAAGCAGGCAGCCGACTTTAGCAAAGGGCATGTTTAGAGATCATGATCAACCCACTTTATTCTAGTGTATATTAGAAATATCAGACCATTAAGCTTCTACTTAGTTAACTTAGAAGAAGTAAATTATTTTTTAAATTGAGGTTTCATTTGTAAGTTCCCTATAGTTTGGCAAAAAATGTACATTTCTTTCAACACACATGTACAAATACATTTTTTCAGCACACATACATATATGTGTATATCTTTCTCTCAAGACAACATGCATACACATACATATATGTATTTACTTTTGTTTTAAGATACATAGACACACACACACACACACACACACACACAGAGAGACACACTCCACCATCTCGTCCATCTAGCTGTCCAGAACTGAGGAAAATGAACCTTCATTTCCTTTACATTTTCCAGCTCCCCAAAGGAGAAATAGCTTTACCTACCCTTTACAGCAAGAGATCAAGAGTTTCAAGAGGTCTTGTACCAAAGGCCAATGAGGATTTTTGAGAGGGATAAGAAAATGTGACCCCGTTTGGGTATCAGGACAAGTCAATGGTATCGCGAAGGCAAATGTCTCTGAAAGAACTAGAACCCAACCTTACTATATTTCTAGGGTCAGTTCCAGTTGGGAATAATTTGAAGGACTTGTTGGCTACTGGTGTTCAAGTTTCAAATCCTATGGTTTTGCTAGACAGACAAGAAGGAATGAGGCATTCCTAGTTTAGTAATTAGGAAGGTGAACTGTGCAAGATCAGATGATAAATAAAGGTGACCACAGGTGTTATAAGTCAACAGGCCCAAAGACCTCATTGCTTCTGGTTTGTACAGGGGCTGGTTTGAGCCGATCGTGATGAGCTTTTGTGATGCACTAGCTCCTAATGGTGTGGATGTAAAGTAGACACGGGATCCCATCCTGGTCATTTTGTGGACACCCTAGAATTTTTTCTTTTGATCCTCTCCAATATTTACCATATAGCTTAAAAAGAATAAGTAAAATGCACTCAAGGTGTCTGCACAAAATATCTGCTTGTTCACGTCCTATTTTGGAAGAAGTCAGCAGGCGTGGCACAGTGTTCATAATTGATCAAGGGCAATCTAGAACAACAACCACCATAACTTTTATTTCAGGAACATTTTAGTGATGTATTAATCAGCGTTCAATGCCTTTTATTGGGTCCAGTGCCACACCTTGTACCGGGCTGTGTTGTGTACAGATATCAGTCTGTCCCTGTCATTGCTGGAACTAAGAGCTGTGCCAAAGTATGTGAGGGTGGGGCTGATATAGTGTGTGAGGTGTGTGCCAGGCATTCTGTTTACTCGTGTAACTTTGGGGAGCGAGTGAGGATGAATAGGGAGGGCCATCAGGAAGCTGGGAGGAGGGAGTCATTTGGTGCCCTGTAGCCACACTTACTAGGAGATCCAAGCTGTTATGTGTCCACCTTTATCCAGACTATATGATGAAATGCTTCTCTCTGAATTTAGTTCGTTTCCAGTAGTGAGTTAAGATATTTAGCTTGTTCTTTGCGAAGGTTAGGGCATTTGAGTTTTCTTTGTTTTAAATTTATGGGGTGGTAGATTTTTCTTTCTTTAAGTGTTAACTATTTTCACTGATTTTTTTTGCTTAAAATTAAATAGCACATGCTACTATGTGATTCAATTGATAGATACCTTAATTTGTATATGCGGTGATCTTTGTTAAATAACATTCTAGATAGCACATCGTCTGTGCCAAAATAGTTATCTTACAAAATTCTAAGTTCCTCTGCATGAAAGCTGAAATTTCTTTTGCGTTGATTAATACTAACAATACTTGCCTTTAAATGCCCGCATTTGAATGCTGCCATGTAGCTTATGAGCTGCCTTCCTTAGTTTCCATCACTTGATCACATGCTTTTCTTTTCTTTCAGTTTAAAATGTGAGTTTCTTACCTCTAATAGACTGTTGGCCGAGACTATATAACATGCATGTCACAGACTGCCCAGTCAATCTACCATAAATAGCAAAGTCCTAAGCCCCTCATATGCGTAGGGATTGGTTCCAGTAGCTCCCCCTCCAAATATCCAAGTCTACAGATGTCCAGGTCTCTTGTGTACAATGATATAATTTTTGTGTAGAACCTATGTAGTCCTCTTAAATCTTAAATAACCTCTGCCTGACTTGTAATGCCTACTACAGTGTAAATGCTATGTATGTGATTGTTTCATTGTTTAGATAATTGCGATCTGGACATTTCTATTGCTCAGTACAGACACTGCTATTATTTTGAGAAAGGGTCTGGTTATGTAGCAGACTTGAATTTGAGTCCCCCTGACTCTACCTACTGAGTGATGGGATTTGTTCCAGTCAGGTACCACCATGCCCAGTTTCAGTCTAATTAAAAACAAAACAAAACAAAACAAAACAACCCAAAAATCTCCACTCTGTGTTTGATTAAACTCCTGGATATAGAACACCCATATTCAGAAAGTCGATTTTCCATGCTGTAAATTTCATGTTCGTTCCGTGCCCTTTCTTCTGGTGTGATTAATTCACTTGACAGTTCCGCCTTGAGCTTATATTTTTAGCTAGCTGCTCTTGGTTCCTCTGATTGGTGCAGAGTTTGGTGAGAAGGCCGAAGCTTATGCCACTTGGGACCAAGGAGGTCAGAGCACATGTTGCAGAGCCGTGAAACACAAAACTGGCTTTCTAATTGAGGGGTTGCAGAAATGGCTTCTCACTCTCACAACTGTGGGTGGAAGTGAAGAGGAGGTGAGGGTTAAAATCTATGAGGTGTTTTTTTAGGACTAGCTGGTGTTTGTTGAGCTCTGTAAGAGGTATGAGGAGAGGGTGGTAGTCAGCTCCTGAATCCCCAGGAGGAACAGGAAGAGGGGCCAGCTTTGGAGGGGACACCATATGTAACCATGAGAACTTCTACAGTCTGGTCATAGTCACTTACCTGACCAGATGAGTGTAGAGGTGAAAGTTTGATTTTGAGAGATGCTGAACAAGTAGGGGGCTTTTCCCCCTCCCCTTTTAAGGCTCTGCACTCCCTACACAGAATTGCTAAGCTCTTTTGATGAGGACGTGGGGTTAGAGCTTAGGAAAGGATCTTGGCAGAACTGTAGTGGTCAGTAGGAGGTTTGGCAGCAATGAGAAGCAGCAGCTGTGGAACCTTGCATGTCTTTGGAAGACATTAAACATGTATTTAGGAGGAGTTCCCATTTCTTCCAACAGTGCCTTATAGCAAGCCAGGGAAAAAGCAAAGGGAAAGCAGATGCAGTGGCTAGGCCCCATGACACCCCTATTGCATGTGAGAGAGAGTTTGCTAGGAAGAAATCAGACATCTTGTTTATCAGAAGACAAGTTACAGTTTTGCCCACTATCCCAATATGGGCTCTGTTCTGTAATCATTTCAAGGTACATCGCCCTTGCCACTTGGATGCTGTCCTCTCTTGGAACCTCTTTGCTTAAGGAGTTTCATTTTTTTTCCTCTAATAAGCATGCTAGTTGAGAGCTCCATCTCTTGAGTCTGTAAACTTCATTCCTCATCATCCATAGAACATAGACCATAATTACACTTCACTGCCATTGTGGCCAGCGTTGATGGTTGGTCTGTTCATTACTTGAGACATTTCATGAATTAAGATTTGGATAACCTCACAGTTCTGAGGGGAGGGCCCCCACCCAATTGATCCCCCAACTCTTGGACATGCTGGCAAAATCTATCTGCTAGTCTTCCCCAGGATAGGATTCCATCTTTTCTTCCTCCTAGGGAACAAGTTGATAGATCTAAGGGTCATTCTTCCAGGTCATTCTTCCTTGTAAGCCCTCAGTCTCTGGTAGGTGGTTTTTGCGATTTCTCACCCTGACAGATAGTCTTTTTGTCACCAGTAGGATTCCATCCCTGACCAGATGTATGTATGGAGATTTTTGTTTTTACTCATTTATCATTAACATATAGGAGCAATCACCCAGAATCATCCTAAGCCACCCTGACTGCTGTACGATAAATCCTTCCATGTGTGCTTCTATTAATTCCCTGGGAGAGCATTAGGATCTTACCCGAGGGAGAGACTCTCACAGTAGAGGATTCATAACTTGACTATCTGTGGTAGCATTGCTAGTCTACCCGTTCTTTTGGTAGCTCGTGTAGTGTCTTTGGAATTTTGTAATTTTGTTTTTGTTTTATATTCATTCTCTCTCTTTCTCTCTCTCTCTCTTTCTCTCTCTCTCTCTTTTCTCTCTCTCTCTGTCTTTCTCTGTCTGTCTCTCTCTCTCTGTCTCTGTCTCTGTCTCTGTCTCTGTCTCTGTCTCTCTGTCTCTCTCTCTCTCTCTCTCTCTCTCTCTCTCTCTCACACACACACACACACACACACACACACACACACACGTATATGAGTGTTTTGTTTGCATGGATGTACACCATGTGCATGCCCACTGCCTGTAGAGGTCTGCTGGGTCACTTGGAACTGGAGTTAAGGATAGTTGTAAGCCACTGGGAACGTAACTCAGATCCTTTGCAACAGAAGTAGGAGCTCTTAGCAACTAAACCATCTCTCCAGCACCATGGTTTCCCTTTTGATGTCCTCTACAGTGGACAACTGCCACCTCATCATGTTCAACTATGGCAGAAAGCAGATTGTCTCTTTCTTGTTGGTATTTTATAGAGAAACTTCAGTCGTGAGGAACTTTTTCTCCTCTGCATTGGTGTGTGTGTGGACACGGCAGATTAAAAAGACATAGAAAGAATCAGTGTAGATGGTTACCCTTTTGCTTTTACTTAATTCTAGTGCTCTGTGTAGAAAGATCCAGTTAGCTGATTGAGTGCTGGTCCTTGGAAGACGGACTTTGATTTCTGGGGTGTCAGCAAAGGTTAATATAGCATATTTGGTTCAGCAGATGCCATGTTTAATTAAAGAACTATCTGTAAATAAGACTCAATGGGGATTCTTAAGATGAGTATCTTTTAAGTCCTTCCCAGAAGTGAAAGTTAACAGAATGTTAATGACTCTGTTTGAGACTTTTGCTATCTTTGTTTCCTTCTAGAAAGACGGTAACAAAGTTGAAGAGAGCAAGAGAAAGGCTCATGTTTACTTGAACAGCTAGACCTTCCAAGGGTAAAGCTTCCTATTTTAGAAGCATGTGATAGGTTAACCAAAGACTCCCTGTTGATTTGAATAGTCCCGCACATTTTATCATAACAGTCCAGTTACATCTTTTCCCAATTGTGCCAGTTAGCGTTGGTCAACTTGATACAAGCAAGAGTCTTTTGGAGAGGGAGAATCTCAACCAAGACTGACTCTCTCCATCAGATTGGTCTGTAGGCAAGCATGTGGAATATATTCTTGATTAATGATTGACGTGGGAGGACCCAGCCCATTGTGGGCGGTGTCACCCCTTAGTACATAGTCTTGGGTTATATAAAGAAGTACTGGTTAGCAAACCAGTAGGTGGCATTCCTCCGTGGTCTTTGCTTCACCTTCTGTTTCCAGGTTCCTGTCCTGACTTCCCTGTGTGATGGGCTATAAACTGCACGCTTAAATTAGCCCTTTCCTCCATAAGTTGTTTTTGTCCATGGTGTTTTATGACATCAATAGTTAAGTAATTAAGTTCATACATTAAGTTAGTTGCCTCTGAGATCAGCATTGCAACTACAACTGTGTTCTGTGACATACTGGCTGGCCAGCCTTTCAACTAAGGTCTAGTTATCAACTAAGGCAGCCTATAAATTGAGTGACCCCCTCTCCCAGGCTAAGTAAGGTCTCAGAAAGCTATTCCCTTTCCTTCACTACATAATAGAGATTGAAGCCTTTACTTGATGGGAGACTCAAAGCTGAGAATTTAAGGGGTGCCTGCTTAAGGTCCAGGGAGGCTTTATGTCCTTCAGGTCCCCAGATTAGGGTTTATGCTTTTCTTATCTGTCTGTGTATCTTTTAGTAACTGATAATAAGGGTCTACCCATTTCTCTATACCCAGGAATCCAGAGTTTACAGAACACTATAAATTGTTTAACATTTTTTGGTAGAAAGAAGGAAGAGATAGGTTACATCTGGTCCTCATTAAATTTATATATATACAACTGAGAGACTATGTACTAAGGGGTGACACCGCCCACAATGGGCTGGGTCCTCCCACGTCAATCATTAATCAAGAATGTTCATATATATTCAATAATAAATATATGAATGACAATAACTGTCTGTTGACACAATTGAGCTTTATTATTGGATTTCTCATAGTCTCTATGAGTTAAAAAATTACAGAATGTCTTATTTGCTTCTTAGAAATCTTTTTCTATAGAGGTTTAAAAGAGGAGGTAATTCACCAATTGGACAATAGTAGGGTTCAAGTATTACATAGGGCTATTATAGGGAATCACTAACCCATATTATTTTAGATGATCTATGGCACTTGGTAAGAAGTCCCATCATGCCTCAGGTGTGAAAGAATGCTGTAGTGGTCAGAAATAAAGAAGACTATTTTAGAATTTCAGAAGGGAAAGTTGTAACTGCCTTACTAATCTATCCTGGGCAGCCCATACACTGGATGGATTTCTGGCTCTATTAAAGGGAGAATTAAGTCCCATGCTGGGACCATAAGGTCAGTGGTTTTCAGGTAGAGCAAAAGATCTCCCAGAAGGAAAACAGGGCTTTGTGGCATTATTAGGAAGTCATGTGTAAAAATAAGACCATCTCAGTTGCAACTGAGAAAATGGGTAAAATATCAGGTTGTTGGGTTTTCTGGGATTTCCGTCATGGGCATAATCGGGATGAAGACCAGCATTAGAAAGAATGACTGAAAGAAATAACTCTGTCTAGTAAGAAGTCTCTATTTTATCCTTTTGCCATCAGGGTTACCCTAGGTACACAAAGAGATATTTGATGTTGGGTGGGGATGTTACATGAACACTCCAGGCTCCCGCAGTCTTCTTCATGTTGAAGCAACATAGGCTCAAGTTCGTCCCCTGAGCCTTTCCCTGTGGACAGTCTTCTCGGATGGTTTTGTTGATGATGGTCCTGGTTTTAGTTGGGCACTCCTTTTGAAAGGCCTTGCCTCTTCATACTCTCAATATCATCCAGTGGGTGACACTTCAGGTCATAAAGCCTTTCAGGATTACAAGTGACGACTGACAAGGTGACCTTTCTTCTGTCTCATCTTTTTCTTTCCTTAGTTTCCCCTTATTGATCTCAACTGTGGCTTTCTCCAATAAATTGTCTAGTGTATTGTCAGACTCCAGAAGAATCTCACACTGAGTTATGACATGGTCAAGGGCACACTGAGTTATGACCTGGTCTTTCAAGACTCCGTTCCTGTCTTGAAGAGTATCATCTATGTTGGTATGTTTGGTCAGGGCCTCCTCCAGTCCTCTTGGAAGGTGGTTGGGCTCTCTTCTGCTCTCTGAACTACTTGAATTTTGGAGTAGTGTAGGGAATTAGAGAAGATCCTTTCTAAGATTCGTAAAATACACAGTAAGAAATGCTTTTGTGTCCAACTCCCAAATGGCAGGTATAATGTCATCCAGTGTCACTCTTGGAGAATCCCTATTCAGCAATGTGGTGATAATCTCCTTGTCCTCTCTGTGTCAGTAAATCTTCCTTCTGAATTGTCTTACACATTTTGACCCCATTCAATTCTAGAGCCTGTGAAACTACAGTCTATTCTGTGGGTGTTAAGGTTTGGTTAAGAATTAGCATTACAATGTTCCATATGAAACCATAAAATTGGATTAGCCCTTAGACATAGAAACACACACACACATGCAGGCACACACGTACGTACACACACACACACACACACACACTCCTGCTCTGAGAATTTACTAGGGATACTTTTATTTTGTCTTAAGTATTAGAGGGAAAGGAAAACATAGACAATTTGGGTCTTCCCTCAAGCCTTAGTTAGGCATGCCTCCCTTCAGGGCAAAAGGGACAGGGATAAAAGTCTGGCATTTTAGTTCCCTTATAATAGGGTATACACAAAGGAGACATTGTAGGTAATCTTACCAGATGGAGGCCTTTTCTCTTCTGTACACAAGTTCATTCTCTGGAAGGTATATTTAAAATTTTTAGGGGTTAAACAGTCATGGCTAGGATTCATGAACCCATGTGGTCTTTTTTTAAATATAAATCAGGTTTATCTTTCAAAACAAAGAAAGCATGTCTTTTGATCATTTTCTACCTATTAAGCAGAATAAGTCTAATTGTCATATATTAATAATCCCTCCACAGGAGCCATCCTAGTTGGTATTTCTAGCCAATCCTGATGGCAGAAAAACAGTATCTGCTTTTTCTCTTCAGGGTCTGGGGGTGAGTCAAACTGGTCCAGCTTCTTAAAGAACTACCCCAAAGAGAAAAAAACTCATCTTTGACTCTCAAGTTGCCCATTTATGAAATAGAAAAGGGAAACAATCCATGATTCCCTTTCTGTTAAGGTTGGAGTGTCTCTTAACTGTCCCTTTGTGCGAATCATGAGGGGGCTCCCTTTTTGGTCCATGGTGGAGCTACAAGGAGCAGCGGCCTAGGCCTTAGGTCTTTGGCAAAGTCATTCTTTGTTAATGGAGAGCTCCTGTAGGACAGAGAACACTTGGGGCTTATGCTCAAAATTTTTCCAATTCTGTTAAGATACCTTTGTGCTTGGGACATCAGAGACAGTAACTTTGTGGAAGTTCAAGAGTCATTTTTAACTCTAACTTCTTGAATCCCTATCTGCTATTGGAGAAGGAAAGACGTCTTTGATAGATAAGCAATGTCTGAGCACTCAGATTAGCTTGGTGGACATCACAAGGAAATGCTGTCCAAGCCTGTCTAGACCACTCAGGTGAGAGCATGCCTGGAAAAACCGAAAAACCTTGGTGGTATGTTCCCTGTCCCTCCTCACCACAGCAACTTTTCTTGCTTTTATAATTTGGATGAGGGGTGTTGGGACTCCCCGGACTTTCCGCACTTTATGAGGTCCCTCCATGGGAATGCTGCAATACGGGGGAAATAGCTGCACCAAAAATGCCCTCCTTTTTCACTTAGAAACAAAACAAATTATTTTATTCCTTAAGAATTTCATAGAGTGTATTTTAATCATATCTACCCCTCCAACTCTTCCCATATCCTCCCCATCTCCCTATACCTACTCATCCAACTAAATGTATTCTTCTCTTTCTGCCCTTCTTTCTCCCCTCCTTTCTTTCTCTCCAAACAATGGTAGTATATTTCGTATTAGTTGACTACTCCTGTTCCTGCCCTATCCTAGTATAGTGTTCATATATTAAGTGTCACTTTGTTGTAGAAAACTGATTCTCTCTCTCTCTCTCTCTCTCTCTCTCTCTCTCTCTCTCTCTCTCTCTCTCTCTCTCTCTGGCAATAGCTCCTTAATCATGAGTAGAACTTAGTGCCTACCTCCCCTCCTCTATGCTGGGATGTTGTCTAGTGTTACTGTTACAGTCTTTGTGAGCTCATTTGTGAATCAGCACTGCTGTATATGGAAACAAGTGCTTTCTTGATGTCACCAACTACTTCTGAGCTTTGCAATGTTTTTATCCCTCTTTTACATAAATCCATGAGCCCTGAACAGGGAAAAGTATGCTACAGATATCTCATTTAGGACTGAGCATATCAACATCTCTTGTAATCTAAGTGTTAACCAGTTTTGGGTTAAGAGACACTTCTTTTTTTTTTTTTTTTTTAAAGACTTATTTATTTTATGTATGAATACACTGTCGCTGTCTTCAGACACATCAGAAGAGGGCACCGGATCCCACTACAGATGGTTGTGAGCCACCATGTGGTTGCTGGGATTTGAACTCAGGACCTCGGGAAGAGCAGTCCATGCTCTTAACCACTGAGCCATCTCTCCAGCCCAAGAGACACTTCTTACAGAAGATATTTTCCTTAAATATAGTGTGAGTATGAGTGTGTGTGTTTGTGTGTATGTGTGTGTGCATACATTCATGCCCACACGTGCCATGGTGCACACTTAGAGGTCAGATGACTACATGTGGAAATTGGTTGTTTCCTTTTACCATGTGGGTCTCAGGTCATCAGACTTGGTGTCAAGCTCCTTTATCTCACATGCCTGTTTTATCCTTTTAAATTTTTTAATGAGTGTAAATGCCTAAGGCACACTAGAAAGAAGAATATATGGCAGTAGCTCTTTAATTTTTACTAATATTATATTAAGAGTTCAAAAGTGATGACAAAACTGTGTGGACTTGAGGCATAATTTTTTAGATCCTGTGGAGTTTCTGTTTTATTAAATTAGGAAAGAGATTTGGTGTCCACACTGTTTATATGTATTGAGATTAGCAAGTCATGTAGTAAATTCTGCTGTTACATAAGAACTGAACTTTCTTTTCAACATTATTACCATTTACATCTCAAATAAAGATCTAGTATAATGTCCCGCTGAGTACAGACAGGAAGAATGTCATCTGTAGCCAAATTGCTACCAAGAAAAGGAAAGTATATTTTATTAACTTAAGGTCTTTGCTTTTTTAAAAAATAGAATTGTTTTAACTTTCAGGAACTAGTAAAGAATTACAGATTACCCTGTTGAGTGCTGCTGAGTCAAAGGAATTTGGTTGCTGGAGACTAGCATGTTATAGCCAGACACTGAAATGAACACATTGCTTTATTTCTATTTTGGTTTGAAAGGTTTGTATGGACTACAATAATTTAGGTGTGTGTGTATGTGTGTGTGTTTGTGGTGTGTGCAAGCAAGTGTATTTATGGTTTATGTTCATAGTTGTATTGTGATATTAAATTATGTCACCATTTTTTCTTTCTGGACTCTCTTCATATCCCTCTCTTTAGTTGGAAATATTACTTCTGGTATCGCATTTAACTGTAGTTATTGGTGGATATGAAATTTTTAAGTCTGTTCAGATTATGGAAACTTCTTTTTGGTCAACCATGACAGATAGTTTTGTTGGGTATAATAGTCTAGGTTTGCAGTCACGATCATTTAGGACTTGGAGTGCCTTGTTCCAGGCTCTTCTGGCTTTCAGAACTTCCACTGGGAAATCAACTGTTCTTCTGATGGATTTTCCTTATATGTAACTTGTGCTTTTTCTCCTGCAGTAGTCAATACTTTTTCTTGTTTAAGGATATTTAAGCATTGTTTTGATAATGATATTCTGTAGTTGTTTGGTTTTGATCTCTAGTTTGGGTTTTATATGCTTTCTTGTATCTTTATGGACATGTCTTTGGGGAAGTTTGCTTCTATGATCTTGTTAATGATCTGCTCTGTGCCTTTGACCTGGGATTCTTCTACTTCTGTGTCTAAGATTTGGTCTTTTGATAGGATCTCACACTTCCTGTATATGTCCTCTTCTCTATTGCTGAGTCCTAATATTCTGTCTTCTTCTTCTTGATTCATTTTACTTGCAAGGCTTTCCTTTGAGTTTTCTAATGGGATATTGAGCTTTTCAATTCCACTTTTATTTTAGCTTTTGTTCTGTTCAATGTTTCTATGTCTTTATTGAATTCCGTTTTCAAATCTGGAAACATTTCCATTCAGCTGTGTATTGGTATTTTCTTTGGACATCACTCCAGCATTTATTATTATCTTCTTGTTCAGTGGGTGTTTTTTTTTCCTATTTTCTTCAAACTCCTTGAATTCTCTGATAAATTTAATTATTTTTTTTTTAAATTCTGTGTCCCGGGTTTTATCCAGGCAGTTTCCATTAGAGAACATTTCTAGAAGAACTAGTGGTTTTGGTGGGAGATCTACTGTTATGGCCAATCCCGTTGCTTTTTCCCTGCGCAGTTTGACCTGAGTATGTTGACTTTTTTTTTTTTTTGGTTGTGATATTCTTTAAATTGATTCAGCAGGAGATGCATGACCTGAGCTATGCCAAGTAAGCTGGTGGATAGCTGTTTAATTGGACCCAGATAGATGGCTCCCAAACCATGCATCTAGAGCTAGCCCAGGCAAAGGGAGTTCACAGATGAAGAGGGTTCATGGCCTAGGCTTGCAATGGGTTTACAAATGGTAGAGGGTTGCGGTAAGGACAGGGAGAGAAAGAAGTTACTTACCCAGGAAAAGTGGATAGCGCCCAGAGAGGGTTCACAAGCTGCAGGGTCTGGAACGATTTGAAAGAAATGAACAGCCAAGAGAAGGAGTTGTTGGAAGGAAACTTTAAAGACAGGAACACACACCCTAGGCTTACTAAGATGAGGATATGAGTCTGGATGGAGCGGCCCGTGGGACAGAAATGTGTCAGTTTCCAGTATGGCTCTGGTCCATCGCTACGTGAGACTGAGCTTTGCACACAGTTTACCAAGAGCATCCAGGTACCAGATGTCAGGATCTGTTACTCTATATGTCTCACCCTTTACCCGGACAGTGTGAGTTTTGGTTCCTATTTTCTGGTAAGAACTCTTGAGTTGCAGGAGGCCAGCTGGCAGGTAGCAGATGTAAAATTTCCATACAAATAGCTCTTGTTCAATCTCTTCCCCAAACCCCTGCAAGTCTTTCCCATAGTACTGCCCAGAATGTGAGTGTGGATCTCAGCTGTGTTGGCACCAAGTAGGAGAGGGTCTAGGCCAGTGTGTTCTCAACGTTCTTAATGCTGAGACCCCTTTATACAGCTCCTCATGTTATGGCGACACCCCACCCCCCTCAAGGGGTTGAGAACCACTGGTCTAGGCTGTCAGTCACAAGTGGCTTTGTTCAAGAGCTCTTTCCCTGAGTTCTTCATGGCTTTGTTGACCAGGAGAGAGTGAACCTTGTAGCTGAGCCTACTATGTCCCCTTCTCTATTGTTCAAGACTTGCCCTCCCCAGAGGCAGCTCCTCTTCTCAGTCTTGAGTCTGTTGCTGTGGTCACTGCTCTAGCTTCTCTTCTCTGCACAGCTTTTCTGTCTCCAGTAGAAGTGAATGTCTCTACTTTCTGATTCTTGGGAGATCTCATATATCCCTGTCTGATAGCTACCCTTCTCCACCATAGTAGCCTCAGGTCTGAATCCCCATTCTATTTCAAGTCACTTGTGGATAGGAAGTGGGTTTCCCGATTTTTAGAATGTCCCATCGTTAACGGTGAAAACAGCAAACCTCAGAGCTCCTGCGTCGGTTGTCATAAGAGACCTGCGAGTGTCACTAACATGGTAGCTTTCTTGGAGGACCAAACAAAGTAAGACTGAGCCCCCGCTTTCATGAGGAAGGGAACACCCTTGAAAGGAACAGTTTTTAGTTTTCCTGTATAAGGAAGGTACAAGGTGGAATTTTGGCACAGCACACCAAAGAGCTGTATCAGAAGAGGTGAGGGAGTAGAAGATAAGATTAGATAAGGCCTGGGTGGGATCTTTCCTGGAATTGTGTTGGGGAAAAGCAGGTAAGATGGGTGCTGGGCACATCTGCTGAAGCTAGAAGCCAGCCCTGCCCAGCCCCCTGGATAACCACGACTGTGGTTTACCTACCTGGTAGCTGGTTTGGAGGTTCTAGCTGCAGAGCGCAGCTCTTTCTGTAGGCCTAACCTGAGAGTAAGTAGTTCTGCTGCATCAGAGAGGTTTGTCCTTTTGAACTGAACACACAGCTCCGGGAAGCATGCATAGGGAGTGGTGATGGAGACATGAGTGTTTTATTTAACGGTCTAAAAAATGATCTATGATAACCATAGTTTGGGCTTTAAATGAATGAATTTGTTAAGTAAATAAATAAATCAGAGTCGCAGAATAAATAGTAAGAGATCACAAGCAGTGGTCAGATCAAGTGTTCAAAATATCTAGCAAAAATCAACTGGGGACAGATCCTTGAGGCAGTCATTGATAGTTACTGGCAGCGTCCCGGAGGAAGCAGAGAGTCTCCTTCGATAGAACTTCCAAGTAAAGTGACAAATAGTAGCTGAAAGGTCACACTGTCAAACCACAGGTTACACACAAGTCTGTGGAGTCTGCCTGGGGAAACCCCATTGAAGCCGCTAGCTGGAGTTCCCCACGGCAGAGAACCGGCAAGACTACTGGAGAGGGAATTACAGAGATCATTATCCTTGGACGCCCCTGTCCCATGTCCCAACCTGGGCCATGGAGGTACAGAAGCAGGACTGTTGTTAGCGAATCTCCACAAATGGAGTCTGCGGGAGTTTACGGAGGGAGCAGGGGGTAGCTCAGTTTGCAGGTTCACCTTCTGAGATGTGGGGCCATTCAAGTAGTGCACAGAACCTGCCCAGACCTCATCCAGGATCGAAGAGTGACAGAGACATAATTGTCAATCATGTAGTCCAACTCTCCACAGCGCAACAGTGTCTCCTTCACTGCCAGCTTCCAAAGAGCGAAACTCCTGTCCCAGAACTGCAATCTGGGTAACGAGGTATAATGGAATAACAAGCCAATTTGAAATGATGTCCCCCTGAATCTTTATTTAACTTCTTCCCAGGCTGCTTGGCCACCGTCAGCCACGTCCTCTGACACTACCAAGGCAGTGTAGTGTTAAATACTAGGTAATTAGAAAACCACCAGAAACAAACCATACAACATATCACTATAAAAGTGGAAAATACACCACAAGAGGGAATGACTGAAACAAATACAAACAGCAACTGAGCTATCGAATGCACCAGAATGAATTTTTACGAATCCAACTGAAACGAAATTCATCAAATTTGGGAGGCATAACCAATTTCTAATTACTTTTGGTTATCGTATTAGCCCCAGAGGAGATGTGCTGGGTCAATGAATGGGTGCTTGATTTAGATCTAAACTACAATAAAATCAACAGTTCTCACTTGGATTTACCACCAGAGCTGACAAGGGCAGGGCGGGAGAAGCCAGTGCGTCTGCTGTCTCAGGCAGAAAAGAATGCTACCCCCAGAAGTCAGGAAAATATTGAAGATGGTCATTTTTTCAATAAACCACAGGGTAGATCCACCCTCCCCCATCAGTGGAAAAAAAAAAAAAAAAAAAAAAAAGAACGGAGCTGTATTAAATTCCTTCTAGCAAATTGTGAAGAAAAGAACCGAGTGGAGTGGGAATCTTAAAGACGTGAGAGCCAGGAGTTAAATAGGAAGCCTTATACCCCAAAACATTGTAGCTCCCTGATAAGCCAGCTCCATTTCTATTTACTTTTTGTAAATAACTGAAAAGAAGGGGAAATCTGACTACACAGCTTTCCACACAAGTAATAACTGATGGAAACGGAACAGAACTCCGAGAAGTTCTCAGGAAAATGAAGCCAGCTCCCAGCACCTGGGGCTAGGGCCTCATACGGCACAGCGGTTCCAAGAAATAAAGGTGCCCTCACAACCATTCCCTACAGAGACTGCCTTGTTTCTTGTTGCTAACAAACTTTTGTGTATTTGTTCCCAAAGTAGGTAGACCTCTGTGTAAAGGTACCTATAATGTAATCAAATCGCCTTGTACTCTCATTTCTGCTGTTTTAAACAGTTCCCACTGCCTAAAATAAGCACAACAGGCTTTGTTTGTTGTTTGTTTGTTTGCTGAGGGAGGTACACGCTATCATCCAAGATACCTCTAGTTAAAAAAAAAAAAAAAAATTAGAGAAGAGGAGGGACAGACAATGTGAAAACATAGCAACCCCACAGTCACTCTGATTCCATATGGACATTTTCTGAACCAAGGCCCAAGTGCTGGGTGCCCTTTAAAATTCTCTGTTGAAAATATGACACTTGATAACCTCACTGTGACTGTGTCTCAAAATAGGGACTGGGCCTCACAGTAGATGTCTGGGCTGGTGAAACCTGAGCTGAGTGGCCCAGCAGGCTCTGTGGGAACAGGAAACACAGCCTCTCTGGCTCTTTGTCTACCCTCTCAGAATCCCTGCAACCCATCCCTAAGATTCAGAACTACCGCCCAGAGATACCTTGGACTCCAGCTCTACGCACCCACTTCCCAGACAACACCTGCAGCAGGAAGTCTTAGCCAAGACCTCCACCAATAACAAGAACAACAACAGCAACAACAACATCAACCCTTGACCACAATGATGCAGGCCCTGCCTCATTGGACTTGGTTGCCTAGTAACAGGCTGGCATCATTTAGTTTGACTGATCGATTGACTAGGGGTTGGGCATGGGCCTGTGAGAACATTTAGCTTCTCGGGCCTGTTACGGTGGGGAAGGAAGAGAAAGGGGCAGATATTGTATAATGGTTTTTAAAACTACTTTGTGGTGTGTGTTCATATTCTGCACTCCTGCATCCCAGGGGCCGTAGTTTCTGAGCTCTTACAAGCTCTAAGCCTGATGGTGTGTCCCATCTGCTGACTGCCCTATGCCCAGCCCTCCACAGGTCATCAGGGATCTCCCCAGTTTGTGGGGTGCCTGCAGAAGCACCAGGTGAAGAGGGCAATCTGATGTCTTCTCTTTTTTTGTAGTGTGCTAGCAGGGGCCAGGACACTTATTACTGTGTCCCAGGGCTCCCCAGTGCAAGCCCATTCTTCGTGTCTGAATATGGGATTCTGAGTCAGCTCTTAGGTTTCAGCAAGCATGTAACACAGACTGCTCCATGGCTTGCACTGTGTTGCTGGGTCATTTCTGAAGGCTTAGGCACCAGGAGCTGAATATATTGGCTGTGTACTTTGAAGATTAGATACCTGCAGTCTTTACTTGATCTCCATCATCCAGAGGCAAAGAGAGGCAGGAGCAGGGTATATTGCTAGGGCATTCCTGTTCATGATGGTGCTGAGATTTGAGCCCAGTGTGTTCACTTTTCCCCTAGTCACTTCCTTGGGGTCTTATTTCCCCGTCCTCTCCCTCTGTGGACACTTTTTACAGGCCTCACCGTGACTCTTTATTGATTCACCCCTATGCTTACCCATCGGTGGAAGCTGAAAGGGGATCGGCAGAGACTGAAAGACCATGAAGGGGCTCACCCCCCCTCCCCAGCCATGGGTAGAACCACCAAGGTTCTTGTCATGGATTGTGCAGGGAATGATGAATGCTGTTAACGCTGGAGTCTTAGGTATTTGGACCAGCAAGGAGTGGAGACATTTGTTTCATGGAGGATGGCTAGATGGAAATTTTCTAGAGAAGATCCGTCTTTGACTTGAACTGGGACTCAGGAGTTGGTGAGGCAGGTGGCAGGTACAAGAGGCAGAGGCTAGGGCTACAGTACTGCTAAGAAAGCTCTTGTCTGGGTACTGTTAGAGGCTAAGGCACTATAGACTTAGATACTCAGGGTGTGTGTGTATGGGGGCAGGGGTTGTCTCAGTGTGTTGGGTGTGAGTCACGAGGAAGATTAGAGGAGATGGCCTCTCCCAGGGGATGCTAGGGGCCTACTCTGTACTTTCCTAGGTCTACTCTGGAAGTGACTACCTTGGTCCTCGGGGTCAGAGGATGATCACAACTGTGGAAGCTTGTCAGCCAGGTGTGCCACTGATGTTGGTGACACAGCAGTCTGTGTAGCAATGCAGGCAGCAGCCAGCGGCAGGAGAGCTGGGGAGAATGGCCAGATTCCCAGATCCCGAGGCCTGCTGTGCCTTCTTTAGGGTCCTCAAGCCTTGGCTGCAGGAGAGCTGAGACCCAGGAGACTCAGAGGCCTATCTGCTTTCCTGCGTCTGTTGGATCAGCAGCAGCCCTTGTGATTCTGGGACAGGACTGTTGGTAGAACAGAACGTATCTTTCAGGCTTGGAAAAAAAATAAAAAACAACACACTGCCCCTTAAAGACAGGCTATAAAGAAATAAGGAGCTTCTGGTTATACAGCTTGGGAAAAGGAGAAACCCCAGACTCCTTCAGAAGGAGAAGGTTCTGCATCATAGCTGAGAGATGATAGGAAACAGTGCAACATGCAAATTCAACAAAGCTTAAGCATGTAAGGCTGGCTGGCAGTTAGGAGGGCTGACTCATCTCTCCAAAAATATGCAGGCATCCTCCCCACGGGGACGCCTGTGTGCCCACACTGCCAACTCCCAGAGGTTTGCACGCTCTCTGGGAGGAAGAAACAGGTACTACCAGGCATCCTCATTCCTTAGGACTCCACTCTGCCTTCCGCATAATTCCCGTGTTCTCCTCTGTGTTTTTTAATGGGTTTAAATTGGGTGGGGGAGATAATTCCCTCGCTGTCATTCTGCAGAAGGCCTTGTGGGCTTTTTGCTGGGAGCACAGGCAGAGGCAGCCTCCCCACCTGTGAAGCACTGTGTCTGTTGGACAATAACTGTCACTGTGCTTCTTTACAAGGCCTAGCTGACCCCAGTGGGATCTGTCCTGTAGCTGCTGGGACTGCACTGACCTCCATAGAAAGCCCGCTCTTCTAAGTAGAGTGAGCAAGTCCCCTGGCCTGGGCAGGGGGCAGCCTGAGATGGACCCATGTGTTGGCCTTTTCTGCTTGTTCTGTTTGTTGAGAATGTTAAAACCTCAGTAAACTAGTATTGGCTTGTTTTTGAAAGGAGATACTCCTTTTCTGGAATATTCAACAATACAGGAACTCTAGTTTTTATCTGATTCTCGGAGCCTGAGCTGCGGGCTCAGCCCCAGGGTAGAGTATTTGCTGATAATAAGCCGTGCACACTACGGGCTCTTTCTTACTAGGGGTTGGGAAATAGCTCTCAAATGTTTCTCTTTGAATATGTACCTGATGTCTGGTAAGATAGCAACATTCCCATATATACTGGCCCCTGAATTTAGAGGCTGGTAAGGGCTAATAGCTTTTGTTACTCTGTCGTAGAGAATCCTATCAGGAGAGTGAATCTTTTTGTGGCCAGTTCCTGAAAGCTTCCTCCAACCCAGGTCAAAACTAAAATTTTATTGTGAATAGCATTTCTTAGTTTCCAGTGTGTTGGCTGTGTAAGTGAGCTTTCATTGTGCATCTGGGAGAGTGGGCCAGTGTTCTACCCTTACACAGATAAAAGGGCTTTTTTTAATCCCAGAGAGTAAAACTACTTGTGGTTCAGTAATGGTTACTGAGCATTGCCTGGTCCCAAGAGGAGTCATCTCATACAGTCCTCCTGCAAACACCGCTTGATAAACTTCCACATTTTTTTGTTGAGCTCTTAGGGAAACCAAGGCCTATAAATTACTATGGTTTGTCTGGGTAGAGGCACCTGCTGGAGGATACACTGCACCAGAGAATTTGCTAGGTGGCGTCTGACATTTTAGTGACTCAGGAACAGCACCCATTACTTACTTTGCACTCATAAGAGGGTGTCCTGGGACTGACTCTTGCCCTGAAATGAGGTGTTTTATGGGTAAACTTACTTCCCCACATTCAACGAGCAATGTGGTAGACGGCACCTCTAAATGGCCCTCTTGCACACCATAGCTTGGATGCGGTCTCTTATCTGTTTCATACATGCATACTCTACGCCTTGCTTATCTGGCTCTTGGATACCTGCTTAGAGTTAGGTTTTGTTTTAAAAGGCAAGGCCAGTCACGAGAACTTTGGCAGAAGTTTCCCGACTTGTCTTTTATTTCCCCCCCAATCAGAAGACAAAAGACAAATCTTGCTAGAGAGGGAGCCCTGAATGTTAGGATTGCTGAGTTCCATTGTGCTAAGATAGGGCATAGGGACTACATTTCTATATCTATATTTTGTTTGGCTTTTGGAAAATATTTAAGGCAACATAGAGTACACAGCAGCTAGGGTGTCGCGCGCCCAATGTCCCGCCAGCAAGAACGACGCGCGGCAGCAGGATTCTTCTGCGAACAAGCCTTTACTGTGTTACAGCTCTTCTTAGTGTTACAGCTCTTCTTACAGCTCTTCTTAGTGTTACAGCTCTTCTTAGTGTTACAGCTCTTCTGAACAGGGACCCCGAGCAGCAAAATCGCTCGGCTTATATAGACAACAGTATGCTAATTATCTCTCAGGGATTGGTGGGGCTTGGATCACCCCACTACTTGTCCTCCAGTGAAAGGCGGAGAATGAATCACCTCATTAGCATATTAACGGTCAACTGACACCTGGTGCATAAACCGCACATGTGCAGTACCGCTGTTCACCACTAGAGGGAGCCCTAGCAATGGAACAAGCCTGCACATGCGCAGTAAGTCGTTTATATCCAGGCAAAGCTGGATGTCGGCGCCATCTTTGTTTCGCCGCGCCGCTCTCTACATCTCCCCCTTTTTTGTTTAATAAAATGACTGGTCTAGATCTGGGTGTCACGTCAATCTTGTCATTGCTCCTGTCTTAGGTCGTTCTCATCCAAACTCGGCCTTACCCGTCATAGAGTTACCCTATCACCACCGGTCCCCGTGTCTTGGGTTGGTCCGAGCTCGAGGAAAGTTGCCCGTCCCTGGATACAATGACTCCACATGACTGTGACAAAATGATCTAGGGTTAACTCTTGATTTTTCAAAGAGGCCAGCCATATGTTGGGAGAAGCACCCTTTTTAATGGTGGTCATAGCCTGGTAAACAACCACTTTGTGTCTGGCATGTTCTCTTATTAAACAGCCAATAAGCCAGAGACATACTCCGCATCCCAGGAGGACAATAGCTCCCGGGACAAACATGCCCGCCCACTCCTTGAAAAAAAAAAGGAGAAAGCATTGGTAACCCATGAGGTAAAGTCTTCAACTGTGATGGGGTCCAGTTTAGTGCTGTTGAGGACAGCAATCTGCATCAGCAATTGTCTTGATAGTTGCTCTGCTTTCATGGACCAGTTTCCTTTCAGATAATTGAGATTTTTTTGCTCTGTTGAAAATGCTGAGAAAAGTTAGCTTGCAAAGGAATAATGCATAAACCTCTAAGGGAGGAAACAGCTGTGTCATATGATACAGTGCTTCAAATTTGTTCTTGAACTAAATCTATCCTTTGATTGGCTAATAGAATGCCAGATGCCAAATGGGTATTAAATTCTTCTTGTATCTCTAGCACCACTGCAGTTCTTTCTACAATCTGATTGACAGTCTCAGCCATCTGTATTTGATTGGTCATAGCAATTGCAGCTGTGGTAGCTGTGGCAGCAGACAGCACAATGGCTGAAATTATGGCTGCCGTAATTCCAAAATCTCTTTTGGCTCTCAGCAAAAAGAATAGGAAAGCTATCTGGGTTTGCCTCCACTGGGATTGGCACAAAGGAGGGAATCTTAACCATCACTGCGGTGTCATTGGTGCCATCCCAGCATTCAGCTAAATAGCAGACTACATCAGAGCTATTACAATTTAAAGCACCACTGCTTACATTAGTGCTTATCAGAAAAAAGGTGATCTAGCACATACTGAAGTACTAGTGGCAGTATTATTTACCAAGAGGTTATTATATTGAATATTGATCAACCTGGTATCACTTTTTTCTGGTAGCTGAAACATTATACAGCACGAAGTTCTCTCCCATCAACCTAGCAAAGGGGTCAGGGATGTATATGCCCTTGCTCATTGGACAGCACCCATTGAAACCAAGGCCAGAGATTATGCTTGCCAGTCTTATTCTCAAAACAGTAGAATTGCTATGAACTGACATGGGTACTGGCCAGGATCTGGCAATAGCCCACAGGGTGAGCAAATTAACCTGTATTACCATTCCCAGTAGTAATAGTAGGGTTCGTAGTCTCATCTTCAGGAAGAGCAGAAGGCAATTTTCGAGTCAAACGCTCAGGTACCAAATTGGATTTTCTTGATTCTGCGGAAAAACACAAATCGCTTCCCTAGATCTCGAAATCACGGGATCTGGGCCACGCCATTCATCAGTTAAGACATCCTTCCACTTTACTTCTGTATTAGTTATAGGTGTAGTAGTAGCATGGCGATCCGCAGCAGAGCGGCCATGTGCATCCAGAATTAAGAAATTTAGAGTAAAAAGAGCTAAAGAAAGTTGTTCTTTTGGTGTTCGGCTGCTGGCAATTCCCCCTTTTTGTTTTTGTATAAGCTCTTTTAAGGTACGATGTACTCTTTCCACAATTCCTTGACCTTGGGGATTGTATGGTAAGCCTGTAGTATGACCGACCTGTATTGTCTGGCAAAATGCCTGAAAGGACTTGGCAGGCCCGTTGTCTGTCTTGAGACTATCAGGCTTTCCCCAGGCTGCCCATGCCTCTAAGCAATGGCTAATGGCATTACGAGCCTTTTCACCAGTCATCAGAGTAGCGTGTATAATACCAGAACAGATATCAACAGAAACATGAGCATATTTTAAATTTCCAAATTGAGATATGTGTGTGACATCCATCTGCCAAAGTTTTAGCTGGATCAGACCATGAGGGTTAATACCCACATGAGGAGGGTGGTGAAATTGAACACAACTCTGGCAACTTAACACCACATCACGAGCTGCAGCTCTAGAGATTTTAAATTTTTGTTGAAGAGTAAAGGCAGGTACATGAAACTTTTGATGAAATTCTCTAGCAGAGCAGTATGAAAAATAAACTCTCTACGAGTACTAGCATCCACCAGGGCGTTATTACTGGTCGTGGGACCAGGCAAATTAGTATGGGCTCGAATATGTTGTATAAAAAATTTATTTTTTCTGGCCCAAATCAAATTTTGTAATTCTAAAAGAATTTGACATACAGTACTAGTCGACTGAATTGGCCCTGCAATTTCAAGTGAGCGCACCGCATTAACTACATAAGCAGAGTCAGAAATTAAAAAAATCATGAAATCTTTTGAAAATTTCCAATAC
Source organism: Rattus rattus (assembly GCF_011064425.1). NCBI lineage: Eukaryota > Metazoa > Chordata > Mammalia > Rodentia > Muridae > Rattus > Rattus rattus. The sequence goes on along the minus strand of NC_046164.1, from coordinate 81,339,469 downwards.
AATTTTACATTCTGTAATTTGGGGGGTACCTGGACTGTATTGCACTAATACTGGTTCTTGAGAATTAACCATATAGGCACCTACACCTGTTTTGGAGCCATCTGTATAAATATCTAACGCTCCAGATAAAGGCTCTGAGGCAGTGATCTTAGGAAAGATCACTGGATGTTCAGTAAAAAAAATTGTAGCAAAGGATCCTTAGGATAATGATTGTCAAACTCTCCATCAAAACTACAGCGTAATATGGCCCAATCATCTATCAAGGCACACAATGTTTCTATTTGAGCTGTTGTTTATGGTATAATAATTTTCTTGGGTAAAATACCAAAATGCTGAATACAAGATTTAACGCCTAACACAGCAAGCTGTGCAGAAGGGTAATATTCAAGGGTCTTATTTGGAGAAATATCGGGATAAATCCAAAGAAGTGGACCTTGTTGCCATAATACTCCTGTAGGCTGATGAAAGGTTCTCAGTATACACAAAAGCAGATCTTCCTTTTCCTTGTACCTTCTTAGCATTGCCTTTTCTAATCTCCTACTTTCCTCAAGGATAATCGTGCTTCCTTGGTTAAAACACGGGGTGAAGTAAGCTGAGAATCCCCTTTCAGGATCTCATAAAGTGGTTGTAAATCTACATTGGGCATTTTAATATAGGGTCGAATCCAATTTATGCTTCCTAGTAATTTTTGAAAATCATTTAATGTTTTTAAATGATCTTTTCGTAATTCAATTTTTTGAGGCAAAATACTATGAGGAGTGATTTTAGTTCCTAAATATTCTCCCATTTGGCCCATTTGAACCTTTTCAGGTGCTATGAACAATTGATTGTTTTCAAGCATCTTAACCACTTTCGCATAAGCCGCTTCTAGGGTGCCACAATCTTCATATCTCTCCTTCTCACACTGAGCAGCCTCTTACTCGAGATCAGCCTCATCATCCCAAAATCCAGTCTCCAAAACACCGAGTCTATCCTTCATTTACAAGGTTTGACTGCCAATTCCTACATATGAACACATGATGGTGCGGTCTCCAATACCTCAACAAAGAGACATTGCCTTAAAATCTTATAGAAGCCTGGTTTCTAGGATAAGATTTCCATAAAAATATCATCCCAATTTAGACCTGTTTCCCTAGATTGGCTCATGCCACATGTTGTCTAGAATGACTCCATCCAAATTTACCAGTTTTATGTCAACTTTCTGTTACCAATGTCACATTTTTTTAAACCATATCCAATAACTTAAAAGCCAATAGTCCATAACCAAGGCATGTAGAGAATATTCATACATTTAAAACCAATCAGAAACAAAAATGAAGTGGCTACACATACCTTTAATATTTAAATCAATCACCATTTTTACTTTTTCTAGCTGTAGTTTTAAGAGAAACACCTTGTCACCTGTTGAGTCCAATAATCACAGTCAAAGATTTTTCTAAGAGAGACAGCCATCAGTTCCATTTCCTTAGAAGCTGTGAAGCTCCTGGACCCTTCAGGATCGGCTAGTGTAAACATTTAGCCAGCCCCCTGGGGAGCTTGCCCAGCTGACTTAGGCTTCTAGCTACAGATGCAGGCTCCAAAAGCCAATTGAAACATTTTATTTATTTGTTCCTTTCTTGAAAGGAGTTAAAGCTACATCAATGGGTGAATCAACCAGCATTTAAAGTTTTAACCTTTTCTTTTAAACATGAAACACAAAACATTCAAGCAAGGAGAAGCAAAACCCAGACATAAATTGACATACATGGACAGCTTGGTGCACCAAGGACAGACAATAGACACAGAGGAAAAGAACTAGATGGTGTTCCACCAAAGTGACCCAGACATCCTGCCTAAAGAACCCAGAACCAGAAATAAGCATTTCTCCAATAGGAGCCAGCAAGGAGGCAAGACGTCTCCCACCTCCTTCTGTTCCCAGGAGAGCTCCAAAAAGTTTAAGCTCATTTCCTTCTTTTGCCAAAGCATCTGTGGAGAGTTCGGGAGGACTGTTTTCTCAACCCCATTCTTTCTCTTGTCCAGGGTGTAAACTGTCTCTAGTCAGGGTCCAAAGACTAAAAGTATCTATGAGAATCGACTTTGCTTCTCTAGATTTTAACATAACTCTAAAAGAGCACATACACAAAAACATTTTACCATTATTACCTTGTCCCCTTTTGACCACTACCATTACCCCAAATCTTTATCTTTGCACATGCTTTCAATTTCTGTGATCCTTCTGAATTCTGCTTACTGCGGCCTTTAAAATCTGTATCCACCACCTGAGTTCCCATTCGAGGGGTCAATACGAGTCTGGTGGTGGAACTGAGGTCGAGTCCTACGCTTCCCTTTGTTGCTCTGCGGGAGGCCCGGGACCCGATGGTTCTACCTTTACTTTCACTTTCTCTAAGCTGTCAGTGATGCTTTCTAGATTGTTTGACATTTCTAAGGTCAAGGCTTTTAAAGAAGAATATATCTTATTTGTTTCCTGGTCCTGATTATCCTCTTTTTTTTAATCTCTGCCTTCTCTCTTTACCTTTTATCTCTTTTTTTTTTTTTTTCTTTGAGACCTTTTCTCCTCTGACATACTTTTTTTGTTGCTCTGCAAGGACCCTCTGACCTGTCCTAACGGCTCTAACGGCTTCCTCACATCGTTTATTCTCCAAGCAGGCAGGGACCATTCCCCAAAGAGGTTTTGGTCCGGGCTTAAGCTTGCCGTCTGTGACTTCTCTATCCCACACAAAGAAAAAAAGAAACAAAATTACCAGCCTTGCCCAGAAAGGATCCATAACTTTAGGTTTCTTCACAGTGGCTCTCCACCTAGGCCCATATCTTTCTTCCTCATACATGGCTGCCTCTTCCTCTAATTCCTCCTCCTCGGACTCTGACAACTCTTGCTCAGAGTCACTGCCAGCCAGTTCTAAGGCTTCTAATTTTTTTAATGGATACAAAGTATCCTCTCCGGATGACTTGTACTTCGTCCTCCGGGGTACGCCTATTTTTTCCTCCAGCAGCGTTTCTTCCGCCTTTTGTATCTCTTTCACTTTTGTTTTAGTAACCTTTTTCTTTTTGCGCGCTCCTAGCTCCGTTTCTGACATGCTCTCTTAAATCCAAAAAGGGGCATGCCTCTCGGAAGCCTAATTTCTCACTCCGCTCCGTTTCTGACATGCTCTCTTCCAAAAAGGGGCATGCCTCTCGAAGCTTACCTTTTAATTTACCTTCTCGCAGTTCTGAATCCTCTTCAGCACACTGAAGGGTCCCTCGCACCGCGATGTTGGTTCGGTTTCGGCACCACTTGTCGCGCCCAATGTCCCCGCCAGCAAGAACGACGCTACGGGCAGCAGGATTCTTCTGCTAACAAGCCTTTACTGTGTTACAGCTCTTCTTAGTGTTACAGCTCTTCTTACAGCTCTTCTTAGTGTTACAGCTCTTCTTAGTGTTACAGCTCTTCTGAACAGGGACCCCGAGCAGCAAAATCGCTCGGCTTATATAGACAACAGTATGCTAATTATCTCTTAGGGATTGGTGGGGCTTGGATCACCCCACTACTTGTCCTCCAGTGAAAGGCGGAGAATGAATCACCTCATTAGCATATTAACGGTCAACTGACACCTGGTGCATAAACCGCACATGTGCAGTACCGCTATTCACCACTAGAGGGAGCCCTAGCAATGGAACAAGCCTGCACATGCGCAGTAAGTCGTTTATATCCAGGCAAAGCTGGATGTCGGCGCCATCTTTGTTTCGCCGCGCCGCTCGGCTCTCTACACTAGGGGAGTGCCTGAGGTTCGGAAATGCCGCATCTGTCATTCTGTCATTTTAGCTGTTTGCTTAAATGATACATTGCTAGGGCTAATGGATCCCCAACGGCCTCATCAGAATTAGAGGGGAGACGTCATAATAAGTTCCTGTGAGGATTGGATACATTGTTTGCTTGATGACTGGTTCATAATTATTCAGGGAAATGACAGTTAACAAACAGACCGTTGTGGATTATAAATGCAGGGGTTGATGCTGGACATGACTTGGCACCTGACTTGGTCTGGGTGAGAGTGGGGTTCCTGAAGTCCTTTGTGTACAAAGTCGGACACAAGACAGACAGTCACAGATAAACACTATGGTTCAGTAGTTTCTGAGCTGACGTCCGTGGGCTTGTCAGTGATAAACCAGAATGTGGAGGCCCTTGTTTTCTTGGAACTGCTATCCAGAGTTGTGGCTGGTAATTGACACCCAAACAGAACAGAGGCAGCTCATTTTGCACGCAAAGGCTCCCTTCCAGGAGGGAGCTAACATGGGAATCCAGAGACCTCCGGGAGAGAAAGGAAACACCCAGGTGCTACAGCATAAGCAGATGCCGATTTGCTTCATGGTCTGATTGGCAGCCAGGGTGCATGTGCCAGCTCCACCTGATTCCACTAGAATGTCTTTAGCATCAGCCAGCATGGGAAACTGCAGGAATTACATACTTGGTTTTATCAGGGGAATTCGTGTAAGCAAGCCTGTGCTTTCTGTGTCTGCTGTTCTTGGATGGCTAAAAATACAAAACAAACAAACACAATCTGTGAAACATAAAGAAAGAAGATCCCCTTTAAGATGTTGGCCTGGGGGATACAGCAAGGTGGGAGAGGTATGATTTTTCCCTGTTCAGTCAGTATACAGGCCTTGGACTCCCTCACCCTGGCCTCTCCAGTCTGGGTGAAGGTCATGAATTTCCTATGGAATTTGGGTTTGATTTATCTGTCTGCACAGAGACTCGAGATTTTCATTCCCTGAACCATTTAACCCATGGCGTCATAAGTCATCTCGCTTTCAGGGAACACATTTCAAGCATTCTTCTCTTCAGTGAAAAGCTATCAGAAATAAAATCCAGCTGGGGGCCCTGACCTGGTGGGAAAATAGTAAGTACTCAGGAGCTCGGATGGATAGTGGTCCCACGTCATCCGAGTCCACAGCTAATGACTTGGAAACGCCAGAAACATTTTCTTATATAATACACTTTACGCTTTCTAAACAGTTCCTCCTGGGACACACCCAGTGTTTTAACTCAGAGAGCTGGAAAGGAGTTTGGGTTGTGTGCTAGTGACTTATCCTCTCAAGAACCCTGGCTGGACCTACCTGGTGGCAGGTAAGCCAGGACCTGCCGTGGGTGTCCCCAAGAGGAGCAGGCAAGGTCCTCACCCTTCCTACTTCTTAACACTTGGGCAGAAGCCCCACCCTCTCGATCAAGCTCCTATATCCCTGAATCTCAGCTTCTGCAGATTGACAGTTTGTATCGATCTTTGAGAAGCATCTTCGTGGTAGTACTCATGGGCTTTCACAATTGAACAGAGGTGACTCGGGGCATCTGTTGGAACAGCGTCTGTTCTCTCTGTGCCTTTTAAAAGCACAGGAAGCTGGCGTTTTCTGTTTCTCACTATGACTATGTTCTTTGGAGGGCATTCAGTATAGCCATGCCTCCACATGGAGCAGGCAAACAGGATTCCCTTGTTCTAATGCTTCCTTTTTACACTAGAAGCTTCTGATCCTAATGCACGCATCCTGGACAAACCTGACTCTAAGGTATCAGCACTGATAGATTATCCCTTGGAGGATGATGAGTGGGAGGGAGCCAGGCTTGAGGCATCGACAGATTCCACCACAGCTTGTTTCCTGCATCGGGATACCTGCCTGTCCTACTCGTGCTACTCCTGACCTCACAGGAGATAGCCTAAAATCCCTGCTCCCTCTTCACGCTCAGCATCCTGCTGCTTCCTGCAGCCGGCTCATCGAAACCAGCCACGTATAGCATTTAAGGCATCAGAGGTGGTGGAAGCCAGAGCACCCTCCCCACCACCACCACACGGAGAGCAGCAGAGGTGTTCCAGAGAGGTGTCCCATGGAAATAATATGCACTTAGTAAATCTGTGAACTGAGGTCATTGTTAGCTGGAAAGGGACAACTTTCAGACTGTGCTAAGAAACCCAGAGCATAAAATAGACCTCTCCAACCATTTTCAAGTGTGTGGTTCACTTGTATCACGTTCAGCTCTCACTACCCTCCATCTCTACACCTGTTTGTCTTTCAGAACCAGCATCCATAAAACATCAACTGTATATTCCCCCTTCCCCTGCCTCTGGCAACCACCACAAAGATTTTTTTTTAAATCAAAAAAAAAAAAAAAAAAAAAAAAAGGGCACCATGAACACATAATGTGTTGTAAAATATTATGTAAAAACTTCCCAGATTTTTCTCTAAACAAAATGAATTCTCAACAAAAATGATGACAAATAAAATTCAAGGAAACATCAAAATGAACGTTTGTCATCAAGTCAGCTTTGTTCAGGAACGTGGGGACAGTTGAATGCAGTGGCTCTCAGCCTGTGAGTCAGAAAACAGATTCTTAGAGTATAATTCACAACAGCAGCAGAATTATAGTTGTGAAGTAGCAACAAAATTAAGGAGCTGAGTTAAAAGATCGCAGCATTAGGAAAGTTGAGAATTACTGGTTTAACATGCAAGTCAAAAGAGGTTCTTAAAGGGTTTTTAAAAATGTACATGTATTTACTTTATGCATTTATGTGGGGGGTATATACACGCTTCTCACTCTCTCTCTCTCTCTCTCTCTCTCTCTGTGTGTGTGTGTGTGTGTGTGTGTGTGTGTGTGAGTGTGGGGGGGGGAGAGGGAGGGGGGGGAGGGAGGATATTAGAGAACAACACCTCATGAGCTGACCCCCTCCTTCCCCCATGTGGAATCTGGAGATTGAACTCGTCACCAAGTTTGACAGCAGGCACTTTTAGCCCCTGGGAAACCTTTCCAGCCCACAAATCAATAACTACGATGCAGCACATAACATAAATAGACTTAGGGACAGAAAAGGCAGACCTTTTCATACATACAGTGAAAGCTTTCAACGAAAGTCAACAATCTTTTCTAATGGCGATCCTAAAGAAGCTCACAGTAGAAGGAACGTCCGCAGCATAGTATGCGCCGTATTTGAGCAACCTGCACCCGATATTATATTAGGTGGGGGAAAAGGCTAAGCATGTCCGCCGAAATGAGCAAAAAAACAAAAATGAGCATTTTCTTAACTCTTATTTAATACAGTGCTTCTATCAATATAGACAGCCAGTAAAACAAGAGAAGAAAGCAAGAGGGATACAAATGGGAAGAAAGGTGAAGTACCATTATCTAGACCACATAATTCTATGCATGAGATGGTTCAAGGCCGCCATAACACTCTTAGAGCACATGAACACTCTCGGCAACAGGACAGGAGATCAGCCTAGCATGTGAAAGCGAGTGGCCTTCGTACTTACCAATAACAAACATGCTGAGAAAGAAGTCAATGAAATGATTCCATTCATGAGATGCTCAAAAAAACAGAAAGCAAAATATCTGGGAATAAACTTAACCAAGTATGCGAAAGACGCCTAAAGTGCAAACATTAAAATACTTAAGAAAGATAATGAAAAAGTCACTAGAAGAATGAACAAGTCACCAGAAGATAGAAAGACACCCTATTCTCTTGGACTAGAAAAGCCAATTTTCTAAAGATGAGCATTTTATCAGTAGTTCCCCACATATTCAGCTCGATCCCAATTAAAACACCATCATCATCTTCACAGAGGAAAACAGTCCTAAAGGTCATTTGGAAGCATACAAGACCACACATAGCCAAAGCGACCCTGAGGGGAAAGAGGAATGCTAGAGAGATTACCATACCTGATTTTAAGTTCTACTCCAGAGTCATCATAATAAAAACAGCATGGCATCGCTGTAAAGAGGCACATTTCAGTCCATGTAACAGAAGGCCATAGTCACCCACAGCTATAGCTACAGCTACGTGATTTTCTTTACGAACATGCCTAAAATACGCATTGGAGAGAAACAATTTGTAAGGGCCCATGATTCGCCAAAGAAGACACTCCAGACTCCAATAGTATCTAAATTCTATTTACACGCTATTTTATTTTATTCTGCAGATGTTCAGCTTCCTGAGGTCTCCCGTTTACAAGATAGAGAGACAGTCAAGGGAGCTTGCAGGCTCATCTTAAAGCACGTTGGATTTCTGGTGTAGATGAGCTTTATCTTGCTCCATCTCTAGGCATTCTGGAGCCATTATGGGGTGTGAAGGCCAGAGCCTGGGGTGTTTTCTCTTATTCACTTGTCTGAACTTGATCAGGTCTTAGGCCCAGTCTTCTGAACTGCCATTTGAAGTCTGTCATGGCAGCCTAGCCTTCTCAGAATCAGTCGTTTTCATAGTAGAATTAAAAACTAAAAAACCCCATATCCTGATCTTTCACCTTGCTTAAAAAGTAACCGCAAATGTAATTACTTTAATCCTAAAATTCTGAAAATGCTGAAGCAAAAAATAGAGAAAACTTCATGATGTAGAGATGAGTAAGGGCTTTCCTGAATCTCAGAAAATTAACCCAATTGTCTACATATGTGACTCATAATTTCTTTTAAAGATTTATTTATTTGAACATCAGCATGTATATCTGCATGCCAGAAGAGGGCATCAGATCCCGTTACATATGGTTGTGAGCTACCGGGTGGCTGATGGGAGTCGAACTCAAGACCTTCGGAAGAGAGCAGCCAGTACTTTTAACTGCTGAGCCATCTCTCCAGCCCCTACCTACCTCATGAATTTTAAAAAGAAAAGAGAATTGAGTTTGAGCGTAGCTCTGCTTTCTGGTAACACTGGGACAACATTTTCTATTGTATTTTATAGATAACATTTGCCATCTTAAGATTGGCACAGATGGAGATATGAGAAAATATTAACAAGTCTCTTTTACTTTATTTTTTATTTCACTTTTTTAAATTGTTTTATCTCACATAGCCCAGGTTAGTCATGAAACTCACCTACGTAGCCCAAGCTGGCCTGGAACTTGTTCTCTACGTTGGCCTCCTGAGTGTTGCGGTTACAAGGAAAAACAAAATCTGTTTGGTTTTTGTGTCTATGAATTAAGGGGGGGGATGAGAAATAAATATAGCATAACATGGAAATACTGTAACTCCAATCTTACGGTTTCGTTTTTTTTAAGTCGGTTTATAACTACTCACTGTAGCAGAGAATAAGAAGTGAGTGCCATTCCTCGGTCTGTGTTAGCTATGGTGGGGACATCTGGAAGTTTACAGCCCCTTCTGGATCCCATTTCTTGCTTGTTCACAATTCTAAATGATGTCTTGTGTTTTACAAGTAACACATATTACAGTAGCAAAGCACATGTCCCATCTGGCATCACGCAGCCACCGTCACTGGCCATTGTTTACTGTGTCTTTCTAGACTGTTAGGAAGTCTGTTGCCATAATGTATTCCTCTTTAAAAATATTTTCCTAAACAAGTATTTTTTAAGCCTATTTAAAAAAAACTGTTTTTGCTCATTGAGTTTTATATTTTTAACTGTTGGCACCAATATTATTTTTAAACGATTTGTTAATTTTATTGTCCTATTATTGCTATGTGTCTGCCATTGTTGTTAATCTGCAGATAATTTATCTGCCTTTAGAAATCATGCCATCCTCTCACAAACTTCTTGAGAATAAATGTCTAGAAGTCTGTTGTGATATCTTTGAACCTTCATGCCAATGTACTCACAAAAGTCAGTGGGGCAAGAGTTCAGGGTGTGTGGTGGGCTCTCACTGCCTCTGTGTGGATCTGGCTGTGGTACTGCAGGGTGGGTAGGAAGCAGGTAGGAAGGGCACTGGGGTGTCAGCTGGGCAAGGTTCCTGCCTCCGCCTGACACTGAGTGAGTGTGGGTCTTCAAATGAGCTCCAAATCAATCTGGGCTGCAAGATATTTTGAGATCTGGAAAGTAACTACTGAATGACTGGGTAGGAGGTTATTAGGTAAATTATAACAAATCCCAGTGAATGCAAAGTGCTCCTGAGTAAATCATGGCTGCTGTCATCATAAAATACACATGGTCTTTATAATCTAAAGCCTTAGTATATAAATTCATGTGTATACACTTACACATGCACCTAGTTTTATATATGCTTCTATATGAACATTATGTAAACATATACATACTTCTGTATAAACGTATAGGCACGTGTCTACGCACACATGCATGCATTTAATATGTAAAATGCGGTGCCTATGTTAGTTGCTTTCCCTCCCTATCTGGAATGTTCATCTGGTAAGGGGCTGGGACGCTGCCTCCAAGGTTAAGTGAGCATTCAAGCCACAGTTTGAAATAAGGTGAAAACGAGGGTGAGGGGTTGTGTGTTAGGGTACTACCACTCGAATGATGCCCACTCACTAGTGGTGAGCCAGCGTGTATAATCCCGAAAGGGCCAGGCCAACAAACTCAGATGCACACACCCAGAGTGGTCAGATGGGGACCACGTTTTTAGGATTTTCTTTTTCAAAATACTTAAAAAAAAAATGCTTCCCGTGGCATTTCTTTGAACTGGTCTCGTTTTTTACTTGTTTGTGGAAGATATCGTCTGTTAGTACTGGAGAGTGCTGACATACAAGTTTAGAAGGACCCCACAGCTCTCCAGGTATTTCTGAAGCAAACCGTAAATGCTTTTGAGGACGAACCATTTGGCGGCAAACATAAAACACTCACCTCGGTGTTTCTGTGTTATCGTTTTCAAGAAGGAAGATGAAGGCCCGCGCTCCACCACCTCCTGGAAAGCCTGCTGCCCAGAATGTCCACAGCGAACAGAAACTGCCTCATGACGGCACACGGGGTTCACAGCAAAGCCTGGTCCACTTGAAGGAGGCACTTCACAACAGTACCTTGGACATCACTGTGGTTCTGCCCAGTGGACTGGAGAAGCAGAGCGTGGTTAGTGGGAGGTGAGATCCTGGTGTCTGGGTGGAGCTTCCTGTGTTCCTTCTCCTGTGTGTGGGGAAGAAGGAAGGATGGGTGTGAGCGTGTTATTTCCATATGGAATCTGACCCAGGTTACAATACATGCTATAGATTGGTACAAGGTCACAGGTGGGCGATCCAAACAGTCCCACAGGGAGTAGTGTGGGCTGGCTGGCCCAGAAAGGCTCTCTGTAGACTTTAGGGGAGCCAGGACTTCAAGCCGATCCTGGTAGAGTTTGGGCTCAGAGGTTGTAAAGATACATACGTTTTCAAAATTATTTTAGGTGAAAATTAAACACGATGCTTATGAGTATTGGTTCCAGCCTTGGTGTACACCCATGACTGGAATTCTTGTGTTCCAAGATACCATGCTTTTAGTTGTAGTAGGTCATATCATATTGTCTTTGAAAGTCTTGCCACCAACACGGTGTAAGAAGTTATTTTTCAGCAGGGTTCCTCCTTGTAGCCATCTTCCCCAGATATAGGAAGATCTTCACATTAGCATCAAAGGAGGTGTTTGGACTTGAGACCAATCCCTTGTGACATTTGCCCAGGCCCAGCTCAGAGACTCTGAACTGTTAGAGTCTCTCTCTCTCTCTCTCTCTCTCTCTCTCTCTCTCTCTCTCTCTCTCTCTCTCTCTGTGTGTGTGTGTGTGTGTGTGTGTGTGTGTGTGCTTGTTTATTTTATAGAACAGTGATTATATTCTCTACACACTTCCCACAAACATAAGACATATGTTATGCTATCAAAGTTTAAAAACAATTTGAGAGTGCATGCTATTCTACCAGTAAATATATAGTTAGGATTTTATATATCGTTCCAGTTCATAGCTACTGCTTTCTCTTCTCTTAGATTGTGGCCTCTGCATAATAATTCACAAATCTTGATAGGCATAAGGAAAGGTGGAGTTCCTCCTAGGAAGTGGGAATGTTTCTGGAAAATGCTTTCAAGTGACTGCATCATGCTCTCTCTGCCTTCAGCTCCTTTTCCCCTAAGGAGCAGAAGTTATCAGCGCCCAGTTCTGAAAGATTGCTACCGAGACTACTGAGAGCCTTATCAATTATTCAGATAACATTCTCTCTCTAAGCAGGGGCGCCTAGAGTCAGGCAGAGCCGGCATCAACACAGAAGCCTCCATCCCTGGGTTTCTCTGCTATAGGCAAGGGCTTGTTTCACCCTTTGATAATAAGAAGAAGAATAAGAAGTGGGCTGATATCAGGTTCCTGATTTTATTTGTTTTTTTTTTTCTCCACTTCTGCTTAAGCAGTAGCTTTAGGTAAGAGCATGCTCATCTTGCCCTAAATAACTGTTTACAAAACATAGCCAGTCCCGAGCCATTTATTTCCTGATAGAGAAAACACGTTAGTCGCCGAGTGCTTATGACCCCATTCTGCAAATCATGCTTGGTTTGAATTTAGAAACGCAAACAAAAGACCCTATCTGGTTTAAATATTAAGACATAAGGATTGGGCTTGGAACTGTTCCTGACTAAGGGAGAAGGCTGGCAAGCCTTTAGGAATGGGCTTGCCAGCTCTCTGCATGGCGGGTGGGAAGGAAGCCAGCATCCCCATTGCTTTAATTGGGAGCACAAGCAAAGAGAGTATCTTTGAAGACACAGTACCCTCAGCCCCGGGGGAGCTTCATGAAAGGCTCGTAAGTGTTGACAGTGTTGGGCTGTGTCATCTTAGTGTCGAAAATTAGTCACATCCACATTGGTTCACACAGCTAAGGGACATCTGGCGGAGAAAGGCCAATGTTCTTTCTTTCAGAATAGAAGGAAAACTCCCCGAGTGTTCAGTCCTGTAATTCTGCCCCTAGGAACCTGAACACCACAGAATAGACAGGTTCATACCTGTGTAGAGAATTCCAGGTCGTGAGCCTTGCAAAGCAGTGTAAAGACTTCCACTTCCTAGTTATTAAGCCTATAAGAGGAGCTATTTAAAAAAAAAACTCATTATTTAAAGGAAGGGGTTACTATCCCCAATTTTCCTTCTCCCTCCCTCCTCCCCTCCCTCTCTCCCTGCTAATAAAGGAGACTATTTTTTCTGCAAAGAACTAACAGGATTAAAGGTCTAGCAGTTAAATTACCAAGCCTTGCTATTGTAGCCGAGGGAAGGAGTGTTTTCAGTGTTGCAAAGCTTGGTAGAAGGCACAGTGCTTGCCTGAATGATGGTTGAAATCCAGTCCCACTAAGCAGAAGTCTCATTTTTGTGGGCTCCCGATGGATCACTAAATATGCAAGCGTTTACTTATCCATTGAGCAAACTAAATAATCAATTACAAACTAAATAATAAGTTGCGCTGGGAGGAGGGGATCTCAGCCTACCTGGGAAAACAGAACATTTACCAAGCAGCCCCTCATGGGAAGCGTGTAGGTCCGTGAGATAGAATTTAGATTCAGGAGAGAGACAGAGAGAGGAGCCCACACATGCAGTGGTGCCTACATGAGCTATAAGAAATCTGGCTTCAGAGTACTAATTTTCTTCCAACACAAGGAAAAACAAACATTAAAAGTGGCGTGTAAAATTTACATGACTTTTAAGACCTCCCTAATCAGTTCCTCAAGGCTAATTAAGTTGGGTCCAAGTCTGCCACAATCATCCACTAAATGAGGATCATATAGAAGACACCCATCTCTCCTACAAGCCGGATACAGAATACTGTAGACCAGTACCTCTCAAAGTATAGGTTGCAACTCCTTTTAGGGGCAGAATGAACCTTTCACAGGGCTTGCGTGTCAGATATCCTGCCTACCAGATATTTCTAATGGTAGCAAAATAAAATTAGGAAGAAGTGACAAAAATAATTTTTTGGTTGGGGTCACCACACAAGGAACTGTAATAAAAAGGTCAAAGCATTAAGAAGATTGAGAACCACCTCTGTGCACTCTGAGGAAGGGTAACCTCCAAGACAAGGTGAAAGACAATGAGGACAGAGTTTTAAAAAGGGGGAAAGAGTTACTGTGGTCAGAAAAGGGATACCTTCAGTGCAGAACATGTCCACACCTGCTCAGGTAACCTGCATCATATGACATCATTACTAGATAGGACAAACACCACACTTTCCTGGATTCCCAGGTTTAGCTTATCAACTCTCTTCAGATCAAGAATTTCAGCCAATGTTCCTTTAAGCTAGTTTTAATGTTCAGTTGCCTTAAGATGCAGGTTTCTTTAGTTAGAAGCCTGCACCTCTCTCTAAACCCAATTGTTAGAGCATTTATAGACAGGTAACAGATGTATATCCTTGACAGACCATGTCTGTGGCATTTTACTCCATTGTTCTAGCATTTGTTAACCAGGACCAAGGCTTTCTTGAAACTGGATTCTTGCTAGAGATTTCACCTCAAATCTGAAGTCTTGCATCTGACCACCAGTCTTCCCTATCTATGGATCTATTTCTGGTCTGCCTTCTTGTTCTTGACCATGTTGGTGTTTTGCACATGTTCTCTGTTGAAAATCCTCAGTACAGACTGTCTGCTAAGGACCTTGATTACGTGTTGCATTGCCTCTCAGATGCTGCATGAACCGGTCAGACCGGACCTTCTCTCAGGATCTGCGTTGACCTCTTTGTATGCCTCACCCAGTGCTTTGGGCTACATGCTGGCCTTGGTCCATACAAGAAACTAGGACACACTGGAGCACTTATGATGTGACCATGCATACAAATCGTTTGTTTTAAGACCATCAGGGTATACCTGTGAAGGCAGTGTGCATACCTAGCACCCAGTGAACCATGCAGTCAACAGACGTTCCAAGTGTGCTTATTTTGATATTTAGTAGCAAGACATTCTAAAGATGAGCCCCTACATGGGTAGCATTGACAGCACTGGAGAACTTATAGGAAGTATAGGTTTTGCAGGTCTACCCAAGCCTGGCTGAATTAGAATACCATGGGTGAGGTCCATTAAACTAGGCTTCCACAAGCTCCAAAGTTTCCGATAGCATGCTCATGCAGAGATCCTCTGGTCACAGCATGCTTGTGGCTCTGCCCTGGGCAGGCACTCTGTCCCCAGAGTGAGTCTAGGCTCTTACTGGTCCTATGGCATGAGGAAGGAGACTGTTCTATACATAGTCAAAAAAGAGGTCTCCTCATCCTTACCACACCAGATCCAGTGCCTTCAGTACCTTTCTCTCTATCCTGTGCATCTGAGGGTGTGGTGAGCAAGGGTGAGGCTGGGGCGAGCAAGCTTTGATCTAGAGAGAAATTCCCTCTATTCCAGGAGGGCGGCCGTTTGTTCCTTGGTGGCCTCTCTGACTCCAGTATGCATACAGTACCCTTCACTTCCTGTCCCGCAGTAGGACTATGAAAACAGCCATATAAGGCAGAAGACCACTTTCTTACCGAAGTCACTGGCTCGGGCAGGGCCATTTTTTTTTTTTGAACTTTGTATATATTTAGAAAGCAACATTTTAAAGAGAAAGTTTATAAAAAATTCTATCCGTGTTACAAATTGAAGATTAGACTTTGTAGCAAGTACCCGGAAAGAAACAGTTTCATCTCTGTGTTATGAAGGTTAAAAGGCACCGTTCAGCGGAGGGCAAAGCAGCTGGGGGGAAAGATCCCTGTATGATAAATCAGAGAAGAAAATGAACAGAGACTGGGCGTTTTAAGTGAGCCCTCCGACTCAGCTTGCTTACTTTGGGAGAGGTCACTCCCCTTTTTTTCACTCTAACTCTTTTCTTCCTTTAAGCTTGTGATTTCACCTTAATGGTGATTAGTTAGAGAAGGGCTGCAGAGGGATATTTGTGTATTTTATCCAGACTTCTGGGTCTTCTTAGGGCGCCATCACTGGGGCTACCTCCACCCCTTTGTAACTTGCTGTCATGCCTGACTCTGCCTTTGACATTCTGAGCATGTCTGACTGCCGAGTTTCTCTCATTCCTTAGGAGGTAGGGGAAAATATTTTGCAATTCAAGGGTCTGATGTCACTTGCTGAGAGCAGGGTGGCATCCAGTCACATACACACGGTTATCCTCTGCCAAAGCTGTATGAAATTCCCATAGAAAAGAGCGGGGAAGTGTCACGTACTTAGCAAGCATTGACATGGTGCCTGCTACTGGGGTGACACTGTTTAGGGTCTTGAAGCTATTAATTCAGAGAAGCCTCCAGCAACCCTTTAAGCTGGGCTCTAGCCTAATGCTCCCCACAGTGAGGAAACTGAGGCACAGAGCAATGCAGCCAGTGTTCCTGGCTCAGAGGCCATGCATAAGGCTCCTAGGATCCCACACAGGCTATGTGAGTTCCTCTAATAGAACATGGCCAGAGAGGAATGACACTGGTCCTTGGTTGGAGGATGATGTCAGGAAAGCTGTGGACCAGGGGCCAGGACTTCTTTAGGAGATCGAAGGGAGGAGAGGCCAGACTCGGCAGGTGGTGAGAACCGTGGGAGTGGCCAAGCAGCCTCGCCAGTCTTTGGAAAATTCTCTGTGGCCCTGTGGCACAGTGACCTACTAAGACCATGTGGAGGCATATACATAACACCCAATTAATAAAGTCATCAGCTCTTTGTTCACAGGCAACAAAAGGCAAGTTGGGATCTGAGAGATTTGTAATAAAACCCCACAGGGACTGTAGACAGCTAGTGTTTTTGTTCCTTCTTAGTCAATGTCAGTTTGCAGACGACTGTCTTTCCATTTCTGGATAGGTTTCTCCAGGAATCCCATAGGAGCTTGTAGAGATCTGGGGAGCTTCTTAGAGTTTCTTTCAAGTGCCATCTAGCATTTTAACAGGTGTGTTCCAGACTGGAAAAGACCTGGTCCCCTCACACTTTGTTTCACACGAGCTCACGTGGCAAGGTTATGACCAGTCATACCAGTGAGCATCCTCTTCTAAATGAAGTGTCAACCCCCTCATGACATGGAATAAATTGACCCAGTGTCCTGTGTTTTCTTTTATGGTTCCAGGTTCCCATTAGAGATCCCTATTCAGTCTTCAGGAGACAGCTCCGCCAGGGCTCTCACAGTGAAGGCTGGTGAGAGCAACGTAGAGCCGCTAGGAAGGGTTCAGTCCTGTGTTCCCCCACCCTCCTGACCTTTCCGTAATGGCTGAGCTGAGCTGAGTGTAGGTGCTAGACACCAAGAAGTGTGTGGATGTGTTTGTCTCTCAAGACTGAATTCATGACTGCTCTGTGTACAATCCAACATACATGTTGAGTCATGGGTAGTTTATTGTGTTCTGTAGTCTTCTGAGTTTTGGGGTTTGCTCTGTTTGTTTCTGGACCTCTCCTCTCTCCCTCCGTGTAATAAGAAGTTGGGGTAGGTAGGATATTGGTTGTTGATAGCTGTTCCCACCCTCAAATGCGAAAATGTAACTACGATTTCCTCAGGATGAAACATTATTCTCTAGGAAAAGTGTGTCTTCTCCTTGATAACTTGGGAGGAGAGAGGGCAGTATTACATAGGGCTTAGGCCAGCTGATTTTGAAATAACATTTGATACATAAGGTTGAGATTCGGACACCTATATCAGTTGACCTAATCGATGAATTCTGTCAATACATAGAGTTGCACGTGCTGGCTTCCGTTAAGGCAAGAGGGTATGTTCTCTGCAGTGGAGAAAGCCCCAAACTATTCATGCTCCCTTTCATAGCACTGTGTTTCGGACCTTAACATTTGGATGGTAGCAGTCAAGAGCTATGTGCTTTTTTTACAGTTTGTATTCATACATTTATGTGGTGGAAATGGATCCCGCAGAGGGGTTAATTAAACAAGTTATAATCGGTATCTATAGACCTGGGTGTACTGTGAGTCCAAAACCATCAGCTTGGAGAAACCCCAAAATTAGGGTTCTCCTTGCTCATGGTGGAACAAAGTGTGATATACAGTAGCTCTAGGCCACCGGAGAGACAATGAAGCATCATCAAGAAGGAAAACCTTGAACCAGACGCATCATATTTATTTTATATATGCATACACTAAATGCATACAGAAAGTAAGTGCATTTATTTTGCAACAGAAAATTATACCACATATTAAAAGAATGCTTCTTAAACTCTTCAACGACAGCAACAAAAGAATGAACATCTCAAACTACAACGTCAGTAATCCACAGGCTGTCATCCAAAACGAACAAGAATGAAAAAAAAAATCTTCAATACAATACTAGCACATAAAAATGCAGTATTATTTTGGCCCTGTTCCAAGACATCTCTTTGTTCTGAAGGCTTTGCTTTCGTGCATGGTGCATGTTACTGTGTGCTCGCTCTAACTTCTAAGTTCCGTGTTGAGAGACAGGCGAGTATGTATTCAAGCTGGATGGATCAGAATTCACTGCAGGGTTTCTCCTGCTCACACCTTAGTCTCTAAGTGAATGTTGAATGTGTCCTGGTCCCTCCCACCGAATGTCCTAGGCACACGGGGTACCAGTGTCATGGAATTATTGTTGTAATGTTTGCCACGGGCTGTTAAGGTCCTCTTAGATGAAAAATGGGGTAAGTAAGCACTGCCCTGGAGATAGTAGTGAGTGTTTCAATGGTCTGAATATTGTTTAGTTACAATGAGTGAGAAATAGGGTATTTGGTGGATTTTTTTTTTTTTTTTGGCATTGGGTTTGCTCAGAGGGAAAGATGGAGGGACAAAGCGAACCACTCATTGCTGTGATTTTTCTTCTGAGATGAGATTAGGCTTTATTTGTTTTATAGCTTGTCAAATAAATAACCTAATAACACAATACCCAATAAGAGATCTGTTATATTTTCTAAATTAAACTTTTATGCATTCTTCATTTTCTTAACTCTCTCTCTCTCTCTCTCTCTCTCTCTCTCTCTCTGTGTGTGTGTGTGTGTGTGTGTGTGTGTGTGTGTGTGACTTTTATCATATTGCAGTCAATTATATATTCATTGTGGCAACAACATTTTAAAATCATGAATAGATATTCAATTTTATAGGATGTTTTAAGTCCTACTTGAGATGTATATGTGTTTTTCTGGTTCATTTTGGCAGTATGATATATATCATTATTTATTGACTTCCATGTATATATTGAATTCCAGGAAGAGATTCTACTTGTTCATGGGTACAATCTTTTTGCTGTGCTGTTGAATTGCAGTAATAGTATTTTATTGAGGATTTTTGTTTTCATTTCTGTGTGTTTTGGATGGCAACCTCCTCCTTGCTGATGTTACAGTTTGGAGATGCTCAGTCTTTTATGGCTGTTGTTCTTGAGTTTAAGGCGCATTGCTGTGTTATTCTTTGGGTATTCAGTGTAATTTTCGCTTGCAGCCTTTGTTTTGAGGTTTTCTTTTTAGGTGAGGTTTAATTACTGATTCAGTCTCTTTATGTTATTGGTTCAAGACCCCCCTTTCTCTTTGATTTGGTCTTGGAAGAGTCTGTTAGTTTCTGCTGGGTAATACCTTAATGTATTGGCTTGTTATTCATCAGTGTCTATCAATTTATTCAATTTAAAATTTAGAGGATTTTTTTTTCGATACTTTACACTTACAAATGATGGGATAATTCGTGCCACAGAACCATAGGTTGTGTAGCTTTTGCTTATAGGATTTAGCTAACCTCGCAGATCCATGTATTTATCTAGAAATGGAACTGTTATTTATTATGATTTTGATGGGCTATTAAAGTGGACTGTTGGTTAGCATTGAAACTGTTAACATGCCATCATAGAATTATGCATAAGAGCTTAAAAGTCTTAAAATCGCTACCACTGTCCTCCCCCTCCTCCCCTTCCTCCCCTTCTCCTCCTCCCCCTCCTCCTCCTCCTCCCCTTCTCCTCCTCCCCTCCCCTCCTCTTCTCCTCCTCCCCCCCTCCTCCCCTCCTCCCCCTCCTCCTTCCCATCCTCCCCCTCCTCCCTCTTCCTCCTCCCCCTCCTCCTCCGCCTCCTTTTATACACAAGTCTCGTCTTTTCCATCTAGCCACATGGCTTTCCTCAGCCAGACAGAAGGGAACCTGCGGGCAGCCTTGATAACCCTGTTTGTTCTCTCCCTTTCAGCCGTGCGATGATGGACCTCCTGGTTGAACTCTGCCTTCAGAACCACCTGAATCCTTCTCACCACGTCTTAGAGATCTGGTCTGCGGAGACCCAACAGCCTTTGAGTTTCAAGCCAAATACGTTGATTGGCTCCTTGAATGCACATACGGTATTTCTGAAAGAAAAAGTCCCTGAAGAGAAAGGGAAGCCTGGCCTAACCAAGGCCCCTGAGGTCAGTGGCCCTGTGCGTTGTCTGAGAACATACAGACATTCAGACTTACAGACATACAGACTTGTGCATCCATGTGCAGGGGTGGTGGCCTCGGTTGGAGTACCAAACACACAACTCTGTGTCACGGTTTCCTCTTTTATACCTGGTACTAACTTATAGGGTTTGCTGACAGGAGGCAGGACTTTACAAATTTACTAATGTTTATTGTTGCAATACTGATCCTTTCTGTATCATACAAATAGGACTGCTGCAGGACAACGTGTCCATCAGAACCTGCTTGGAGATGGAAGTGTTTCTAAATCTCCATGTTTCAGTATGGCAGTCACAGGTTCTGTGCAGCACCCAAACACTCATCCAGCTAATATAATCAAGAAGTAGATTTCTCAGATTCACTGTGGTCTGCCTATTAACCGGTGACTGCTTTCTTGACACACGTGTTTCTGAGTTTGGCTCCAGGAGGCGTAGTTCCATAAAAGAGTTTACCATTTTAGAGAGAGGGAATAGAAAGTTGAGTAAGGGACAAGAAGTGGGAAGAACCTGTGAGGAGTTGGGGGAGAGGAAAGAATATGATCAAAATATAATATTTGAAATTTAAAAAAAATGTTTTCAGGAATATTTATATTGTTACATCCAGGGAATGTCTTAGTCGTCATTTTATTACAGCCATAAATTATCAAGTGAAAATAATTCCAGGTTCTTAAATGGTTTTGTAATGTTTTTGAGCATGGCCTTAAGGCTCTAGTTAAGGCTGGTTAAGTACTAGCCGCATCAGATGCTTGAAAGATATGCTCAAAACTTGCTTTCAGGCCTGGCAGGTATTCCAGTAATTTGCTTCCTGTGAACTTTTAGTTTTCAGTGACTAGTAGCATGTAATTGCTCCCTTTCCATCCTAAATCTGTAGGAGAATCTCAGTTGCACTTCAGACACGAGCAGTGTTTCATGGAGAAGGGACCTCTTCACATCCTGTGGCATCTCTTATGGCCTGGGCTCCAGGGAGAATTAAGTCAAGTTATATGCATGGTTCCTCTTGCAGAAACCAAGGCTGGGGCAGTGCCCCATAGTCCTCCTAAAGTCCAGTTCATTAAGTCCACTAAGCCTGCTACTCACAGAGTCTAAGGGGACCATGGCATTCATCTGTCACTCTTCACACACGCTACCTTGACCTTCGCAAGGTCTTTGTACCCCACGGAGAACAGTGACGGTGAATTGGAGTAGTTTGCATGAAGCTTTCACTCCTACAAGGTTTTCATGGGCCACCTAGAATCACTATAGGTACTTAATAATCAGCAAATTTAGAGAAATAGGTTTTCTTTCTGATTATTATATCTGGTATTTAAGAAAAATTAAATGCATTTCTGGCTTAATGTAAAAATATAGTGCATGTATGTATATATATATGTGTATATACTTTATATGTACTTATAGTACATATCATGTCTTTATAAGCATATATATATACATATATGCATATATCTGCATTCACACATGCCTGTGTATATACTTTATATATACTTATAGTACATATCATGTCTTTATAAGCATATATATATATATCCACCTATTTATTTGATATTTTGACTTCTTAAGCAAACATTTTTGTGTTTCAAGACTTATTCTTAAAACTATTCCTAGCATTTACAAACACCTTTCTTTTGGGAAAAAAACATATAAATGATTTGTACCCAAGTCCAGCCAGAATCTGTGAAAGGTTGTACACTTACAGAATTTAAATTTAGAGGTCTCACTCGTGTCAGTTTCTCCCTGTTGTTTAGCAGTTGCCAATTGACACAAGAGGGTCTAGCAAACGTCTAATATTCCATACATTCACTTCCAAGCATTCATTATGCTATTTTTCCACCGCCTACCAACTTTGGGGAAGAAAGATAAGGGGCTGGGAAATTAAAGCCGTTTCAGGAAGGTGTACCTATAGAATTCGGATGTCTGGTGTGTTCTTGCAGAAATCCGTACGCCTGGTAGTGAACTACCTGAGAACTCAGAAGGCTGTCATGCGGGTGAGCCCTGAGGTGCCTCTGCAGAACATTCTGCCCGTCATCTGTGCGAAGTGTGAGGTCAGCCCAGATCACGTGGTGCTGCTCAGGGACAATATTGCCGGGGAAGAGCTGGAGCTGTCCAAGTCCCTGAATGAACTAGGGATCAAGGAGCTATATGCGTGGGACAACAGAAGAGGTGAGACTTGTCACATCGTACATACCTGATGTGGCCGACATTGTACATGCCCTGGTACATAGTGACTGGGACATAAGGTGTGCACAAAAACCTGTATTCTCCCCCTGCAGCTGTCAGGAACCCTGTCTACAGATAGGTGTGGGGGAAGTCAGGCACCTGGGGCTTTCTCCTGTGGTGAAGTTGGCAAAAGAGGAATGGAGGTTGTTGTCCTATCCTATGATGCTAAGTATGACTCTTTACTCCCACACCTGCAAATGCCTTCGGCCTTCTGTCTTCCTCTGAGATCTAGGAAGTAACAACACATAAAAAGAAACGGTGAGGAGAGAGTACGCCTTTTGCTGTCCCTACTCAGAGACTATTTAAAACGTTGTGTGAGTTTTACTTCATTTATTCATGCTCCCGGGTTTTAGCCACTGCTCGAATCTCGGATCACTTGCCAGAAGCACGTTGACCATCCTCTGAAAGCAACCAATTCTGGTTGCCGCGATCAGTCCTGCAGACAATTTCCACACTGGTTTATTGCTAATGCTGTACCTGTGGTGTGCCTGGGGTGCTTTGCGGCACAGTCATTAGCAGCATCAATAAGTGGCGGCGCCTGTGTAATGTTGCTACCGGGCAGTCTATTATGTAATTAGACTTTTCCAATTGACCTAACAGTTTCGATTTTTAGTTAACTGTCAGACAAAAACATGATTCCTAATCCTTAACTTTATAGTTTTAAGATGGGCTTTCCGGTGTGCTGTGGAACTCTGTCCTTGGGGCATAGCTATTGCCATTACGAACTCAGAGCAGCTATGATTATCTCAGGGGGCCCTTACAAAACCAGGCGGAGTCACATGACGGCTCTCTATGTCATCTGCTATTTATTCTCCAGATCAATTGGACATTTAAAGATATGCAGTTGGTCTTTTATATGTTCTTCTACAGCCTTTAAGTTATAGATTTCTAGATAATTTCTTCTAAGAATGTGTTTTTCCTCGTTAACAAATAAATTGTGAGAACAGTGGCCATGGTGTCTCCTATGGTCCAGTCCATACTTTGTCTCAGCCCACACCTTCCCTGGGGATTCCGTATCATCCTCTCAGCTGACATGGAAGAAAGGTAGTGTAAGGTAGACGGGCTACCCTCCTGAAGAGAACGCTCTGACAGAATGTTACATCTAGTCACGCTTACGGCTGCTGATGCTGTGGTCCTTGAGATTGCCTCATACATGCTCTCCCAAGCTGTACCTCTTACAAGCACAGACCCAGTTACAATGTCTGTCTGGTTAAGTTTAAATTTGGATAATGGGATATTTTAGAGGAAAAAAGAATACAGAAGGAAAAGAAAGTCTCTTCTGCAAAAAAAAGGAGAGGGAAGGAAAAAGGAAAAAAAAGCTCTCCTATGTTTAGGAATGGGAGTGAAAGGCTTGCACCCCGAGGCCTCCGTTAGACACCACGCTTGAACATAGCTTGAAGAACGAAGTTGAACTACTCCCTGGAGAAGCCATGCAAGCCTGCCTGCTGTTAAGGAGAAGCCCCACTGTTCCCAGTTATCAGACATGGAAGCTGAAGCCTTCAGCAGGGCTAGGACACTAAGCCCAGCTCTTAGATGCCATGGAGAACATCTGAACACGAAATGACGCCGCCAATGAGCTTTTCTGCTCTTCACCGGAACTAGCTCCCCCAATGACCCCAGTACACTACTCACTGCTCTATTCCCGTGCCCCGTGGCGGGCAGGCCTCCAAGCCCAAGGCCAGCTGTATGCCTTTTACCTGTAACATGCCTCTTTTGGTGTCCTTGGTTACCAACCATCCTGCCACATGTCTGTACCTCACCCTGCTGACTGCCAAACATCTGAGAAGAAAGGAGAATTTCCCAGGGGGTGTCACTGAGAAGCCTTCTCTCTTCTGAAGCTGACTAGCAGAACATGCTAGGGTGTGTGTGGTGTACCCTTGCAAGAGGCTAGGGCGTGGGAGGTAGCCGCCTTTTCCTCATCTCAGCAACCGATGGAGAAAGGGGAGATAGCAGCTAGAGGTTACTATGCTGCTGGCCAAATGCCTCCGCTGTCTGGACACTGAAAGCCCAGCTTGAATTCCAAGGCTCTGCTGCCCCCTGTGGTCACAGCTGGCATAGCAGCCTGTTGCTGGGACTAGGAGGCTGGGCCTGGAGGTACAGTAGGCCAGCTCTGCAGATGGCCTTGTCTCTTTTGTGGGTGGTGTAAAGCCACGCTTGAGGCTGAGGGAGTAGTTGGATCTTTGGTTTAGGCTGCCGCAGACCTCCGAGATGTTCTCAATTTCTCATTGCCTGCCTTTTCCAGTTCTTCTGACCAAAACGCAGTCTGAGCCTTCCCTGAGCTGTCAAGGTACAGTGAGCTGACAGGCTGCACTCTGCATGGCTCCAGATGGGAGGGTGCACGGAGGTGACGTGTGTCTGTCAGACCTCAAAGGAACTGGGTTTGGCTCCAGGCACTTTGGAGAAGGGAGGGGGCTTGCCGGGTTGATTCGGGGTTATGATTTAACTTTTTAGTTCCCTGTTTCTGTTTTTGTTTTTAGACAAGAATTACCTTGTGTGAGAATTTGCTATGTGCCTTTAATCCATAGAAATCACTGAGACTGTTAAAGATAGAAATTGTATAGCTCAGAGTTTCAGGTGAAAGTGATGTGTACAGAAATAACATCAGTTCCTATTGCCTTGACATGATTTTTATTCTTACTTTCGTGCTCTCTGCCTAGATCTATCCTAGATGTTACAGAGTATCCACCAGTTTGGGACAGAAACTGTATCATAGAAATATAGGTAGGCAAAGGGTTAGTTCTAACTTGGCACCGTTATTTAGAAAGTCTCTCTCATATACATGTGCATACACATATTTATGAAGAGGCAGCTACATATATTTATCTGCATGCATTTTTACAAATTGGATAAGCATATACATATAAACATATACACATGTGAATTTTGATCTTTATGAGTCTTTTAGAATATATATATATATGCTAATATTCCTATGAGTTTTGATATTTGACAGAAAGTGTCATTTTGGTTGGCTAAAGTATGTGATAGCAGATTTGTCTTGTTTTTTTAAATTAATGAAAGAAAACACAGCATTTTCATGCCTCCCAATCTGCTAGGCATTGCCAGAGTGCTGAGGCCTATTGGCCCCATTCACTAACTCATCACCAACCTGCCACAATAGAATTTCTCATACAAGTACTATCCCTTAAGGAACACCATTGTCCTGAACAGGACATGCACATATATGGCCACTGTAGCCATCCTGGGAGATTCTGGTTGGGGATTTGGGCAGACCGGGGCTGGGAGAAGCACACTTTACCTCAGTTTCCATTACTCACACATCATCACTCACTACGGTCTAGCGATGGTGACTGCACCTTAGAGATAAGCTATGATGAGGATGCCCACTTGGACCACGTGGGAAGTCCCACCTGTTATCTTTCAGGGACTTGTTCTGGCCGTGACCTGTTTCTGGCTATCGAGCTGCCCAGTTTCCCATCTAGAACAACAGCTGCTTCGGACTTCCACCTTCCCCGTCTCTGGTGCCACCCAACTTAACCTTCATCTCCGTCACTTTAATGCTTCCAATAGGAAGTGCTTTCTTGAAGAGTAAATGTGAGCCTTGAACATTGGTGTCATGCTCACAGGCATGATCATTCGTCTTAAAGCACATGCTCTCCAGGGAAATCTGAGTGTCCACAGCTTATGGGCCTGGTAGGACAGCCTAGCTAGCTGTCTATGGAGACTTAGCCTGATGCCAGTGAGAGATCTCTCTTGCTTTGTTCTCACCTTTCTATGGTGTTTACCTAGTGTCAGGAACCTCATGTATCTCTGATCAATCCATAGGCAACACCTTTAAAATACATATTATCAGCTTGAGGCCTAGGTTGGGGCTGTGAAATCTGAGGCCCTACTACACTGCACAGCTGTTAGACAGTAGCAGGAGAAGCTGCCTTTCCAAACAATATGGTTCTGGAGCCCGGGTCATCATAACTCTTCTTTATGAGGTGGCCTCGGTCCTGTGACCAGTCACTTTCTATTCAGGGAGAGAAACGAAAGATTGAGCTTGCTTTCAATCGGTCATTTTCACGGCTAGTGTAGTGTCTCTCGTGTGATAGAAACATATTTTCTTTGTTTATCTATGGGTTTCTATAGTGTTGTCAGTTTTAATATATCCTTGTCATATACCATTCAACTGCGAAACTAATGTACACTAGAACTAGACGTGTTATGGCATGCCATAGTTTGGATATGGTATTAGTTTGTGGTGTAAGATTTTTCTCCCTTCCTAGTTCTACACTGAGTAAGGGGTTTGATGTGACTAACTTATAATTATGTGCGTGCGCCTGTATCTGCACAGCTGCATCATGTAAGTCCTTTGGTGTGGTTGCTGTGTGAATCAGAGCCCACTAATCTCCTTAGCTAAGCCTCTCTTGCATGTCATTAAGTGCCCTGGCCTGCCCAAACAGGACAAAAGCTTTGCTTCCTGCAGGATGGTTTAAGCATCCCTGGGCTCAGCTGTGGCTTTGTTGAGTAGAGAGTGCGTTTCATACATATTTTTAAATGCATTGACTTTTATGTGCTTCTTTGACTTAGATACGAAGCCACACATCATGACACCAAAACATGAATGGATGTTTGCTGGATCTGGGTTAATATACTCATGGCACTTTGTCAGATTCCACAAGGGAATATTTCCACCAGTGGTCTAGAGGTCTGGCTGTCCTGCAGTTTGATCTGGGAAAATTGATGTTTCTACCCTTTACAAAAAGACCTCTTGTTTTTGTTTAGTTTTTTTCGACTCTGTCATATCTTTCTGTGTTGGGAGAGAAGGGGCAGGGTAAGTGAAAGCCCAGAATAGGCAAATAGGAGAATATAATCTTAAAGAGGAAATGTTCTGGGACGGCAATGAAGACAACTGAGTGGCTAAGGGCACTTACTGCTCTTTCAGAGGACCCAAGTTTGGTTCCCAGAACATGGAAGCTACTCCCACACATCTGTAACCCTAGTCGTAGGCGATCTGATGTTCTCCTTGGGCCTCTGTGGACAGCAGGCATGCACATGGTACACAGGCATGTATTACAGGGACACACTCACACACGTGAAACAAGATAAGTCGTTTTAAATCAAATACAAAAGAAAGAAAAAAGCGACGACCAGACTCCCTGAAGATCGGGTTCAAACAGTAACCAAGTCTCTTTCACTGTTCCCTCATGGTCGAGGAAAGAACAGGGGTTTCATGATTTAATTAGCATTTTACCTTACTCAGACCTCCTACGGCAGACTGGTTTTGCAAAGATGTCACAGCCCTTAGAGCAATGGTTTCTAGTTGCACCTGCTGCATTTACAACTTGAAGTAGTCCACATGTTCGGGGAGTCCAAAAGGAGAAACATTGCCAGCCTCGGGTGAACTCTGGGAACTGAAGCAAGTGCAAAGCATCAGTCGCTTTCATACTGACTGTCGTAAATGACAGTATTTTAATTATTTCGGACTGAATAAAATTGCAGTTGAAGGTAACCTCACCCATCCTTAATGCTGCTGTTGGCAAACACAAAGCAGAACAGTTTGCACTAGGCCTCTGTTAAACGGCATCGCTATTGACCGTCCATTGATCCAGTTCTTTTCATCTTCCACAAGGAGGACAAAGCCACTCTCAGAGAGAAAAACGCTGCTTTAGTCGCTAAAAACCTGTATAAGAACGTCACGTGATCTCCTCTGGACTGGAGGGCTTTGAGGTAGCGCGGAAGGCTTTGAAGGAAGTCGCGATGATTTTCTTCTTAGAACTAACAGATTAAAGGATTCAGTTAAGGTTTTAACAAGTGAAGTACTTAATCTCATGTTTCAAATGCTGAAAAATAATAGTACTCCTTCTTTTTTTTTTTCTCCCCTCCTCCAGAAATGCTCAGGAAATCATCCCTTGGCAATGATGACACAGATAAGGAGAAGAAAAAATTTCTTGGGTTTTTCAAAGTTAATAAGAGGAGCAACAGTAAGGTAGGTCACATGCGAGGGACTCTGGGATCTAAAGGAGTTTCTCACAGTGTTTCTACTGCACCTGCCTTGGGATTTTAAAAAGTAACTGTTTAGTGATACCGAATCTTCACTAGAGGCTTCAGGCAGTTATGTAAGGGGAAAGTGTTTTACGTTTCACTCACTGGTAGAGCCGAAAGCCTCTGGACTCCTCAGCCACATCCTGCCGGGTACTCCCATTATTACAGCGACACTCAGTGCACAGCTTCTGGGGATGGGAATGAGTGAATCTTGCATTATTAAGTTTAAACATCATGGTCAGTGTCCATGCAGATGACTCCAGGTTTCCAGCTTAAAGTAGGAAGTCT
This sequence comes from Rattus rattus, assembly GCF_011064425.1. NCBI lineage: Eukaryota > Metazoa > Chordata > Mammalia > Rodentia > Muridae > Rattus > Rattus rattus. Next base: position 81,311,005 of record NC_046164.1, on the reverse strand, counting down.
GAAGGGGTTGCAGTCAGGATCACTTATATTTGTTCTGGAACTGCCCCATTTTCTGTAGTAAATTTTTTTCTTTTGGTTTTGCTTGTTTGTTTGTTTTTGATTTTATTTTATTTTTTTTACCTTTTTAACATGACTGAAATCACACAACATTACAATTGGTTTTTTATCTTGCTATTCTTTGCTCAATAAGTCTTTATTCATAATAACGCAATATTTTGTAGTGATTTAAAATCCTACTGCGAAGAGTTAAAATGAAGAGCTTTATTTTTCTATCCAGTTTAAAGAGCCTCAAAATCATAAACACCTTCCAGTTACCTGGCAAAGAGCACAATAACACCATTGTATTCTTTTAATAAGTGGAGCATCTGTTCCTTGCTAATAACTATGGCTCAAAAATACAAAGTTGAGGCTAAAGCAATAGCCCACTGAGTAAGAGGAGTGTTTGTTTGCTTTGCAAGCACGAAAACAAGTTTGTATCCCCAGCTCCTCGCACAAATCCAGACACATGTATGTGAGACACACATATAACCCACATACACCGATTTTACGAAGGAAAGAGTAAGGTAAGTAATTGACATCCATGCCACTCTCTGAAGTGGGACAGGCCCTCCACCCGTGAGGCGAGAAGTCTGTCAGCTCAGCCTTGTAGACTTGCACCTCTGTGCTGCATACACATCAGCCAGCTCTTTCCTTCAGAACCTGCACTCTTAGTATTACGACTTACTCTATGCTTGCTGGTGTGGTGCTAAAACCTAAGGGGCTTTGCCTGGTGTCCCAGGCTCTGCCCAGCTGTGGTGGCAACGGGCACCTTCTACTAGGCTGCAGCATGAACTTCCAGACATCGAACAGCAAAACTCTTGTATCTGTGGGGCTAGCACGGCCTGTTCTTCCTCCTTCCTGAAGCCTTGTAATGGTTTTCTCATTCCGCTTTGTGAAGGATGAGGTATATAATTATATATTCTGTGCTCTTTATCCTGTTTTTCTGTGTCCTTTGAAAATCTGTGCTCAGAGTATGTCTCATTAGTGAGATCTTTTTATTCTTAAGTAGCTCACCACCCCCTCCTCCTGTTCTTCCCCTTCCTTTCCTTGGCCTCTTCCTTTCATGTCAAGTATAAATGAAATTAAAGAATCAGAATTCTTCAGGGCTCTTAATTGTGTTTTTGTTCCTGGTATTGTTTAGATGAACTTGCTGGGACTGTGTTTTCTCCCGTCCCCTTGGTTACCAGTTCATAATAAAACTCTTAATTCCCCATCCCTCACCTTAGATGTAGCTGATTCTGCAACTCCCTCACTGAGAGGCAATCCCCAGCAGATAAAGCAAAATATAAGGGTAGGAAAACATTTGGTTTAGCTCATAAGGTAACCGAAAGAAGCTTGGGGTTTAGAGACCCTCTAACTTCTTTTATTTTAATTGTTTTATTTATTTATATTCCAAATATTGACCCCCTTCCTGGTCCCTCCTCCAAGAGTTCTTCACTCCGTGCCCCATCCCCTTTGACTCTGAGAGGGTGCTCCCCACCAACTCCATCCATCCCCCTCAGCCCTCTCACATCCCCTTTCCCTGGGTCATCAAGTCTCTACAGATATAGGCACATTCTCTCCCACTGAGGCCAGACAAGGCAGCCCTCTGTTACACATGAGCTACAGGCTATGGATCAGCGCATGTATGTCCTTCGGTTGGTGGCTTAGTCTCTGACAGCTCCTAGGGGTCCACGTTTGTTGATACTGTTGGTTTTCCTATAGGGTTGTCATTCCCATCAACTCCTTCAATCCTTCCCCTAACTCTTCCACCAGGGTTCCTGACCTCAGTTCAATAGTTGGCTATAAGTATCTGCATCTGTCTCAGTCAGCTACTGGTAGAGCCTCTCAGAGCACAGCCATGCTAGGATCCTGTCTGCAAGCCTAACACGGCATTAGTAATAGTATAAGCATTTGGTGGCCATCTATGGGATGGGTCCCAAGTTGGGCCAGTCACTGGTTGACCGGTCTTTCCTTTAATCTCTGCTGTATTTTGTCCCTGAATTTCTTTAGACAGGAGCAATTATGGGTCAAAAGTTTCGAAGCTGGGTTAGTATCCCTATCCCTCCACTATCTACTGGAAGTGTGGAGACCTTCTACCTTTTGACAATGGGAAGGACAAGCACCAGGAACCCAGGTCCTGTCAGGGAAAGAGTCACTGTTGATGCACAGTCTGCCCTGCTCATTAAAAGAATATCTCATTATGCAATAGCTTGTCTTTTCTGCCTTGGACTTTTAGGGTCATTTATCACTTTCTATGTACCTCATCTTTCATTTATTTCTGCTTTATTTAAATATATTCCTGCTCTAGACATTATCCACTTACTTAGCCTTGTTTCTATTGGGTTGCTCAGTGTGTGTGTGTGTGTGTGTGTGTGTGTGTGTGTGTGAGAGAGAGAGAGAGAGAGAGAGAGAGAGAGAGATGCTTCCTAGCTCTTTGCCTCTATCCTTGCTATAATTAGAGATTTTTGCATGCTGAATGTATCCTTACCTGGTGAGAGAGAAGGTCATCATTGTCCATCAGTATGGCCAAACACCTCACATCTTGATAGTTCAGTCCGTTCTAATACTAGTAAATTCGAGAATGAATCCCTAAGTCCTTGATGTCAATCCTCCATGCACATCGCACAGTGCTTAGCAAAGTGTGACTTTCAATTTCTTTAACTATCAAAAGCACTTTGAGTAAGTAACTTTAAAACGGTTCTTAAAATCCCGTGACGCGGTGACAGACAGACAAGCTCATGCCTCAGTACGGCATAAAATCAGAGAATGGGGACTTAGGAAAGCATTCAAACTGAAGTTGCGTTCTAGTATGCTGCCTTTAAGGAAGAATATGCATAGGTGTCTAGGTGAGTGAATGTGTATGTTAATAATCTGTATACTTTAATTTGGGCTGGGGCAAGTAAGGACAAATGTTTAATATTTTAATTTTTTAACACATGCCAATTTTGTATCGCTTTTGACATTACTCATTACTCTCAAACTAGTTGTTTTAAGAACATACCTCAATTTCAACCTCAGGTCTAATTGAAAGCACGAATTCTTGGGTTAAGTCCCTAGGTTCTCATTAGGAGGCTAGGGAATTGAACTTTCTAATTGGCTCTCCCTACCTGATTGTGCAGCTGATGGAATAGTACTGTTTGCCCTTTGTGGATAGAGAAGGAATCAGCTGTTTGTTTGGTAAATGGGTTCTGTGTATCTTCAATCCGTTAACTATGGATCAATTAAAACTTCGCTATCTTTAAAACCTAGTTCACCAGTTGATTTACTATTCTAACTTTGCCAGATTCCAGCCACTATTATTTCTAAACTGAATATTTTTTTAAATAAAGAAATGCTTAGGGGGAAAGAACAAAAAATAAAAGAGGAGAAGACAAGTTTCTTCCCATGAGTTCTGGACTCAGTAGTTGATTTTGGCGTGAGGGAGTGCTTTGGGTAGGAGCTGTTTCGAAACACTGCTCCAGATGGAGGAGTGCGCATGGATTCTTCCCTCTGCCTTGCTTCAAGCTTGGCTTTGCTGGTTTTCTGTTGGTTTGTTTTGTTTGCTTTCATTTTTTGATGTCTGCCATTGTAGCTGCTAAGGATGGCTGCTCTTGTTGGGCTTTATTTTCTTGTCGGAGTTGATGGTGGGGTGCATGTCTGTGTTCTAGGCTGAGCATCTTGGGCTGTCGGGCGCAGATAGCGACGAGGATCCCTCGAAGTCAGCGTCTGGAGGGGACTTGAACGTAAGTACTTAATCCAGCGGGTGCTTCTGCTAGCCAGGCAGCATCGCAGGTAACAAGAGTGAAAATTAGCTCCGGTCCACGCCATTTTTCTGTGTGCTGCGTGTGGTTGCACGTGCTTGTTTGGCCAGTGTTGGGGATTTCAGCCTCTACGCGTCTCTAGTCCACTGAGCATGCGCAGGAGAACCCTGCAACGGACTCCATAGATTGACACTTTCTGAAACTTTCCCCACACGCTACCAGACGTAGGCCGATAGTGGCCACTGGGATTTATTAAGCTCTGTAACTATACATTGTCCACAGAACCCAGAAAGAAATCTCTTAAATGACTGTTTTGTTTAACATTTCAAAATTGGCATCTAACATTATAAGTTTCCTTATAATGTTAAACACCCAAAACAGCATACATATTGCATCATATAAGTACTTATATTTTGAATACTTTTAGTAAAAGCCTGACATTTACCTCTAAAATTTATCTAGACAGGCGTAAGGGGATGGCTCAGTGCCTGGCATCCACACACAGAGATAGGAATGGCCGCTTTGTCTGCCTATAACCCCAGCGTTGGAGGGTAGAGATAAGGAGATCCTAGAAGCTCGAAGGCCAACCAGTCTAGGTGAGAGAAGCTGTCTCAAAGGAAAAAGGTAGGAATAACAGAGCAGGACAGACAGCGCTCCTCTGGCTTCTGCTCACCACTTCACTATCCTTTACACACGTGCACATGTGTACACGTGCACGCTTGCACACAAAAATTACCTGGGCCAACTCTCCGTGGTATTAACGATGCCGCGCTGACACTCCTAGTTGCACATCCCATCTCGTTCTATCCAGTGTGGTTTTGATACTTGAAAATACCTTTTAACAACTTGAAATAAAGTCTGATATAGAAATACCCATCTACATTTTTTTTTCATTTCTATGATTATACGGCTTTAAATGAGAAAACATTTTCACAGGTTGTTCTGTTTTCCTGAGACAGGGTTTCTTTGTGTAGCCCTGGCTGTCCTGGAACCCACTCTGTAGACCAGGCTGGCCTTGAACTCAGAGATCTGCCTGCTTCTGCCTCCCACGTGCTGGGATTGTGGGCGTGCACCACCATCCCCTGGCTAGGTTACGTTTCTATGACAATTTCAAGATAATTTAAAAATACGAAAGTCGTGGCTATAGAATCATTAAACCCAAGGAGTAAATTTTTCTTGCCGACGTTTCTTAATAAAATGAATGATGAGTTGTCTTTTGCCCGTTTCACAGATCCTGAAGAGACTCAGTATTAGTTCAGTATATCTTTCCACGTGTGCTGATGTAAACCGAGAACATTATGTATGAATTGTCTATAAGGGTGGAGCAATTTTACCACATCACCCCTGTTCACTTCCCTGATGTCTTTCCACACAACACCCCGCCAAGCAGTGATCTATAATCAAAAATTACCTTCCAAATTTGTTCATGGCCAAAACTTGAGAGCTATTAGATTTGTAGTCACACTGGAACAGTGACTTCTGGGACGTATAAAGGAAGAAAAAGCTGTGTTAGCATTTGTCAAATGCTCATCATACTCACTCTTCTTTTGCCAACGGGTAATTTCTAAACTATATGTTTGAGAGAGTTGAGGTCTTTGTACGTGCTACTAGGTTTGGCAAACAAACTCTTAATGATTTGTATTTTCATAGAGTGTAAAGTCTATTTTTTTTTCAGTCAAGAATGTGGAATTTTATTCGAGAACAATCTTAGGCTTGTTTTTTGTCTCGGTCTGGGTTCGTGAAAGTCAGCTCATTCAGACTGAGGAAAATGCCTGCCGTCTAAGTTAATTGGTACAGGGAGCCCTTATTGTCGGCCTAAGAAAAAGTCAAATCTACCTCAGTTACAAAAGTCCAATTACATCTTAAAGTTCAAGGAAATGAGTGAATATGTGCCCCTGGTAATTGTGCACTTCTGTCTCTGAGCACAGCTGGGCTGAGACGTACCGGTCTTCTGTGTGCACTTGAAAACACAAGTCACTGCTCCGACCTCACGAGCTCCCTCCTCTTAATGTCCTCATTTTAATGCACTGTGGAAACCAGACTTCCACCCTCATTGTCGCTGCCTCTTTCTGTCAAGTAAGAATGTTTGAAATTTGGAGGATTTAATGCAATTCCAGAAGCTCCCCTGGGCCCAGGGGACACACACTTGCTTATGCCTTTTCCCACACAAATTGCATCAGATTGAATAGAATTAGGTAATGATTTTAAGGAGACCTCTTCTGCTGTAGTCTTAAGTATGTTCCTACGTGAACTAATTGCATCAGCCGGGCATTGTGTTTGCTCTGCTATTAAACAGACTTAAGTCAACAGAAGATGTTCTTTTTGATGGCCATAAATGCATTACTCTGTAAGGCTTGTCTTTCATCAACCTGTTTCATCCGGGAAATGTTGAAAAATATCTTCTAATATTTCGCACACTCAATAAACAAACTTCTTATGTTTGAGCAGGAAAGCTATTATTATATCCAAGGTCTTGGCACCTCACACATATTCGAGGCTACTCTATAACCAGGTAGTAACTCTTCCTACGTTAATGAATGGGAGCTTAATTTTGTAGTGAGCATTGCAACTCTGTGTGAGCTCTTTTGACGTACGTAGAAGCATAGGAATATAGTCATGATGTGCATGGCTGGCTGGCTAAGTGAGTATATGGATGGATGGATGGATGGATGGATGGAGAGATGGGTAGGTGAGTCACAGATGAGAGAACCTAGGCAAAAACTTCATAGAAAATGTCCAAAGCATTTTTGAAAATAATGAAAGATCCTTGAAAATACATGTAACTGTAGAACTGCTTATGAGAGCAGAGGCCACACTCTTGGACAGGTTATTCAGTGCCCTTGTTCCAGTTAGGTTTTGTTTTAGCACCAGTTAAATTAACTCTAAAGTTAATTATAAATAAAAACTTAGTTGGAAAAAGTTAACAAACAAGAAGATCCAGGAAAACCTGAAAAGCCTGCGAAATGGAAAGCCTCGCCGATCTTTCCAAGTAGGCTTTGCAGCTTTGAGGAGAATTCTAACTGTGAGCAGTGGTGCAGCAGGAAAACGTGGAGTCAGTTGCAAGGAAAATACAGTACGGTCAGCTCAACAGCAAGGGCAGTGGGCATCAGTAAGTGGGGCTGGGAATGACCACGAAGACAAATAAAACTTGTGCACATCTCACAGCAACCGCCAGAACAAATCCAAAGATCAGAAATCTACATGTTCATACTGAAACCTGGCATGTGACCAGCAAAACACACACACACACACACACACACACACACACACGAATACTTTTCTAACTGTGTCTCCCGCCTCAAGTTGTGCTAGTGAGAACATTAATAAATTTGACTGTGGGGGGCAAATCTTGCATAGCAGCATGAAGAATAAAGGCATAAGAAAGCGATCCAGGGAAAGGGAGGGGCGGCGAGAATAAACACGAGTGTGAGAGTCGTATAAAAACTGTCAAACTCTGAATATCCCGTGGAGAAGGCATCTTTAAGGTGCTACGTTGATTGGAGTGCATAGACAGGGCAGAGAGAAAACTGATGTACGTGGCATATAAATTATTTGAAAATAGTTGAAGTTAGTCATGAGAAATACCGTTTACCCTTAGAGCAAAACTCTTTTATTACCTACTAGATAACAAAACTTCGGAGGTTTGCCCATCACCTCTGCTGGCTAATCTGTAGGGACTTACAAATGCGTTACTGAGCAGAATGTAAAATGCTATCGCATTTAAAGCGGAGAATAGTGTTATCTAGCCAAACTATAAGTCGATTTATTTATTTTTTTTACATCAGGAATCCAGCAAATAGAAATCTATTGGTCACAAAAGCTCCTTTGCCAGAGTTTGTGGTGATGCAGGAGGCCATTTTTGTGGTATTATTTGTAATAGCAGGAGCTAAACACCACCCAGGGGCCCTTCAGTGGGAGACTGAGAGGTTAACCAACCATGATTCAGTATGACCGAGGACTACAGAATAGTGAGGGAAGGAAAAGATGATTACCTACGGATGTGGAGTATTCTCTGGGATATGTGATTTCTATTAGAAAAATCCACGTGAAATAATATACTGTTAAAAAGGGATAATGTAAAACAAAGTCTATAACTGAACCTTTGATATGCGAGGTTAGCCGTAGATTGTGAAAACAGTGGAGGCCCTAGGACTGAATGGCATCTAATGAAATGTCTGCTACCCAAACCCTTCCTGACCTCCATGGTTAGCCTAGTTGTATGATCTCTGTTAAATCTTCCATTCACAGACAGAAAGACCCTACTTTCAGAGGTTGATTATTGATCAAATCTGTCAAATGTATCAAGTGCCTTTGTGTATTTGGTACCCTTTCCAAAGGTGACAGAGCATTCCTTAGAACACCGTGCTACCATCTCTTGTCACTTTGCTGTTGCCCACTAGCCTGCAAGTACACCCTTATCTGACCGGTGGGCAGGATCCAATTGCATCAGCAGTTGGGGTCCCAGGAGTCCTCACAGTGTTGTACATTTTCTGTTTTGAACAGTTGAAGGCAACTAGTCCTCCTCCAAGTAGTACTACATAGACTGAGAGACTACCAAATATATAGATCCAGTGATAAGCTACAAGTGATCCATCCCTTGATTTCAAGTGTTTCCAGGCCCTGTGCATGACTGTTTATGGCTTTACAACCTATGTGGTAATGGCTTTGTGAGTCTTGAGTGCTCCTCTCCCTTTGGGCTTCTCTGAGCTACTGCAGGGCTCAGTACCACCCACGGGAAGCCTACTGAGCACAGTCCAGTAGAACCTTATCAGGGAGGTTGCAAAGATTGTTGATTGCTTTTTTTTTTTTTTTTTTGAGAAGCTTTAAGTAGTTTATTATGCCTATGACACAAACAAACAAACAACAGTATCATTGTAGACAGATGGTGGTCTGTGTAACCCACTTCTCAGGCAAATTCAGCTTCTGTAAATCGAAGTTTACCTTCTTCCAAGATTTAGCTTCCTTTGTCATTTGTATCTCCTAAAATGCACTTAGCACCTTGCTAATCCCTCCAAATGCTTCTCTTGAAATCCCACACTTTCCGGGAAGCTCCTCTTTCTATGCCCACGGAGGGGAATGTCAGAGAACTTGTCATTAGTGAAGGGACCCCGCGCAAGGCCCAGACCTCGTTTAGAGTCAGCCATGAGAGATAATCTACCTGTAATAATAATCCCCATCATCTGGTTAGAAACAGTTTCTATAAATGCACCAATCTCTAAAATTTATTAACAAGAGCCTCGCTGATAGTGTAGTCTTGCTTGCTACCATGAAGCCGAAAGCCTTTTGATGAAGTGTTAAAGAATCAATGATCAAAACATAAATAAAATTAAAATTACAGTTTATTCACTTGCTTTGTTCGGTTCACAGGAAAAGCTATGATCGCACGGCATTGTCTCCCCTGTGCGGGCAGAGCCTCCTGTGTTTGTGGTGGGTTCCATATCTTGCTGAAGTCTCCACCCTCAGGCTCTGGTTAATGCCAAACATTTATGACTCCAGAAAATATCAAGGAAGCCTGTGAACACAGGACAACTGAGAAACGTTTGCTTCCAGGAACGCAGGACAACTTAGGAACCGTTATTAGAAATACCGTCTTAAAGAAATTCTGTCTTACTTCCCATGCCTTCCAGCCCGTCTTCCTTCCCAGCTGCCACTGGTCTCTGGGCGAGACAATGAGCTCCCAGAGGTTGCCAGAAGCCTGTGTATGAAGCTGACTCCACCACATGGTGTCAGTGTTCCCACAAGTACAAGGAACCAGGCGTGTCCTAGCCTGGAAAAGCTCAAGGAGGCTGTTTCTGGAACATTCGCAAATCGCTCATAAGAAAATACACCCCGAGGGCTGTGCTTGTAGGGTAGAACTGACTTTTGTTAGAAATCGATTTTGTATAGACTGTATCTTTACGTTATTTATCCAAAATTATAAAATGGATAGCAGATGGGAATTTAAAAAGAATATTTTTATTCATTCTTTGAGAAATCTCACGCAGCATACAGTAAATTTTATCATATCCACCCCACTCCCCTACTCTAACTCCTCCAAAGACCACAGGGCCATCTATCGCTCTGAACTTAATCCCCCATTAGTATTTTTACCCACTGAGTCCAGTTTGTGCCTCTAGGGTGTGGATGAGCAGACTGGGAATCCCATCAAATGCTTCTAGGATCCAATGTTTCTTGTCACTTTGAGCCTTTCTTAGAGGTAGGGTCACTTTGACACACACACACACACACACACACAGAGAGAGAGAGAGAAAGAGAGAGAGAGAGAGAGAGATATTTGATTTCTTCCCTCTCCACTTAGCCTTGCAAGCTTACAATTTTGCTGTTTCCGTAAAGCAGTGATGAGGCTGGATGTGCTTCCTCTTCTGGAAACAGGGCATCCAGCTCGGTGGAAAGCCCTTGCCTGGCATGCCAGACCCTGGGTTCTATCTGCCGTGCAGGCAGGGACTCACTCTAGGTTGTGTCCGTTGGACGTTATATTCTGACACAGTTCTCTGACCTCATAGAGTCTTCTTTCCCTGTGCTGCGTGGATTCAAAATCACCACCACCCAAAGTCTTTAGGAGAAGTAAGAGAAGCCGAGGAGAGGAGGGAGAGCACGGTGCAGGCTCTCAGACATTTCCTGATGGAGCTCTGAGTCTGTCACTTCACTCCCTTCTACTCATGCAGGACACCATTGTCTCCAGAACTGATTTCCTTTGGAAGTTTTTTGTTTGTTTGTTTGTTTGTTTGTTTTGATTTGCTTTTTTTAAAATGGAGCTAGCAGAAGAAATAGTGAATCGATGCATCTGGGAATTTTATGGCTTTCAGAAGACTATGTTACTACATTGATTCCCAGAAGGGCATGACCCTGCCAGAAACAAATACCAGTTCCTGGTGAAGCTGCCCAGCTTTGCATTCCTTTCCCATGGCTCAGTTGTGTAGCACTTACCCAGTAGAGCTCTGTACACCTCAATCCGCAGTGGGGACGAATTATCAAATAGTTTTTTTTTCTTTTCTCTGTGTACTTGTGAAAAGTAGTCATCAAAATGTTCTCATTAGACTCGTGAGGTGACTCGGCATGTAAAAACACGTTTTGCACGAGGACCCAGGTTCCATTCCTGGGACCCACATGGCAGAAGAGAAATGACTATACAAGTTGTCCTCTGTCTGACCTCCATATGTGCCCCCCCATGAAATAAATAAATGGGAAGATTATATTAGAAATAGAATAGTCATATTATGTCCCTCCTAGGGCCACCTGTGGAAGCTACCACAGAGACATTTATGTTAAAGCTTCAGTGACTTCTCCTCCCAAAGTATTTGCACTGACAGCTCAAATCAGTGCCCCTTATCTAAAATACTTGGCACAAGAAATATCTGTAGTATTTGTGTTTGGTTTTCTAGCTGATAGGTCTTGATTCAAAAGTTCAAAATCTGAAAGGCTTCACTGTGGGAGGTATAAGCATCATCGTGTCAGCGACCAAACCGTCTGGAATGTCAGAGTCGTTAGATTCCTAATTGTCCAATTAGAGATGTGTTTATCAGCGTGTGTTACTGAAACAACATCTCTTAAGATAGGGAGGCTAGAAGGATGGCTTGGGCGGGGTTTGAGGGGGCAAAGTATTTGCCACACAAGCATGAAAAACTGAGGTCAGACTTGCCAGCGCCCATGTTTTAAAAAATGTGGCAATGTGTGCTTATAATTCCAACACTGGGAGGTGGAAACAGGAGGATCCCAGGGACTCAGTGATAGCCAGGTTCACGAGAGAGTAAGAGAACAAAACAAGGTGGAAAGCAATGGAGCTCTACTGTTCATGTGTGGTCTCTGCATGCACACCCACATATGTGAACATGTATGTCAAAGTTAGAAAGAAAAGTAAGACAGTCTGGGATGTAGCTTAATGATGAGAGTGTCGGCCTGTCCTATTGTGTACGTGATCCTGGATTCCATCCCTGTCTCTGTCTGTCTCTGTCTCTCTCTCTCTCCCCTCTTATCTTCTCTCCCTCTCTCCCCCTTTCTCCTTCCCTCCTTCCCTCCCATTTAAAAAGTGGAAAGGTATATCTCAGGTCACATTTTGAAGGTTTCAATTCATAATTCATTAGCCTGCTGCTTCGGGGCTTATGCATGGTAGCTGCTCATAGGGAAAATGTGTCAGACTTGGTGGGCAGGAAGAAAGAAGAGAGAGGATGAGATTCAAGTACTTCCCATCAAGGCTATTCCCCTAGTGATCTAAATTGTCTTCACTAAGCCCCACTGGATGCCACCACTTCCTACTAAGAAGTAAGCCACAGGCTTTCAGGTGCTGCTCTACACCGAACAGTGACAAATGCTGGGCTTGTGATGCGTAACAGGGCCTGAAAAAGTGACTCACCATAGTTAGCGCTGAGTGGAAACAGAAAGCACAGAGTTTTAGCTTCTACTGAAAACCATGTTTAGAGGGATGTTGAGGGTAGAAAATGCCCCTTTTGAACACTAACTTCCTCTCTGTTCCCTTAAAGAATGATCTGATCTCATGGCCTTCTCCCTATTCTTTAACAGAGGAGTTTAGAGCTTGGCTGTCTCTTGGCTGCACGTGCATCAGTTTAAGTCGCTTCAGAATACCAGGGAGGGGTGGCTTGCAGATCACTGAACCCATGGTCACTTCCATCCAGGAAATGGCAGTTCTGTATTACCCATGCCTAAACAGAAACCTAGGCTGCTCTTTGCCTCCCTTAGCTACTCTTCCACCCCCAACCATCACCAGGACATCCACTTCCTGCAGGGAGCACATGGGACCTCACATTAGGGCACAGCCCTGTTGCTATCCTCTTGCCAAGGCTGATCCTCCTACTGCCCAGTCAGTCAGTCACCTCCTAACCTTGGGTTTGTGCTCCTCATGCAGCTTCTCTACAGCTAGAGAGGAGCTCTCTGCAGCTCCCTTGACTCAGGGCCTGGCAGGTTTGGCTACCTGGGCAGGGTACTTCTTCCCTGGGCCTCCCCACTTTGCTAACCCCACCTCTTCTTACGGTGTTCCCACGAACTTCCGGTGCACATTGGCTTGTGCCTCGATCTAGATCTGTGGGGAGCCAGGCTGCCTACACCGTGGCTTTCCCCTGAATATCTGCTCTCAAGTAATGGTAGAGTCTTTGTCCTGCTCATTGCCCAGCACCTATCCTATCCTTAGACCACTTGCTATCTTGTTCTAACCGTCTGGATTTATTTTCATTTTGCACCCTGAGAATAGTAGGCGCTGGGCCAGCTGTGCCGTGCACAGACTTTTTTTTTTTAATACAATGAGTTATTTCTTCCTGAAGATGTCTGATGTTTGGTTGTATGCCTGCCAGCTCTCTTGTCTACTTTCTCCCTAGGCTTAGCAGCCAAGGCAGATCAAGTAGGACAGTTGTGCGTTCACTGGCAGTATGAAGCCCCAGTTTTTTTGCAGTCTTGGAGTGAGTTCATCTCTAGTGTTTGGGACCTTCCGGTATCCGGTGACATGGATGTCCACTCCTACAGCATCTTTCGAAGCTCCCAGAATTCCCTGCTGCCATTCTCTTCCCTCTTGGCCAGCTTTTGTTGTGACTTCCAGGTTAAATCAGGTTCTATTGATTTATGTTTCCATCTTAAGTGAGTCGCATGTCCACCTTAACTCCTATTGTGACCGCGCGGTGGATTCATGGCTGAGGAGACGCAGAGGTCCTCAGCATCCTATCCCTGTGCGCAGGCTCCTTCTGCACCTTAGAAATGCCCCTAGCTTCAATCCATACTGTCGAGGACGAACACAGCCACCCACCCATCTCCCACAGTTCACAGACTTCGTATTTAACCACATTTATGTTGTATCATTTCTTGTTAGTCTCTGAGAATCACAGGAAATACGAATGCTATTGCCTTCCTAAGCCCAGCACACCTCATCCTCCCCCTCCCTGAGCTCATTAATCCTCTGAAGCTTCATTCCCCCACCAAAGTGAGGAGACTTTTCAAACACTTATTCTTTAACCAGTGTCCATAAACAGTGCACAGTATTTTTATGTAGTTTAACAAGTGAGGGCTCCTGTATTTAACTGACTCATCTGTACAATAGAATGTTCTTCTACAAATAGACTTTGTGATATAAGCTGAATCAAGGTAATATCTCTCTTAATATCACATATATTTTCTATGGTTAAAACTTTTAAATACTTCATCAGCACTTTCCAAGCATATGGAACATTGTTAAATGTCCTAAGTCTAGTATAATCGCCACGGTGTATGTCGGCTTTTCTGAAGTGATGATTTCTCTTGTAATGTCTGCTCTTGATGCATGCTATAAGAACAATCAATATTGATAGTGGAAAAGATGAGGGAGGAGGGACGGAATAACACCTGAAGGAAATAATAAAGAAACAGTGTAAACAACAGGAAAGACAGCCAGCCGCCTACAGTAAGCATTCACACAGGCGGGCCTCCCGGCACCTTCCTCCCTGTGGCCTCTGATCCAGTCTCACTCACTGGTACACTGACTGAACCTGTGCTGATGCTGTGGGCCTGAGGCCCTGGTACCGAGATGGAAGTCCGTTCTACATGCTAGGAGTCCACTCCTTCATATGGAGTGGGTTACTCCAAGTGGGAGAAAAGGGAGGCCTGAACATGTAAGCTCCAGTCTTCTCTTGAATTCCCATTCTGAGTCTTATCTGAGGGGAGCTTCAACTTAAGGGGACATCAAGACTTCTAGTTCAAGTGTAGAAAAGTTGAAAAGAAATGGAGACAAAGGGCTAAGGAGTAAAATTTCCAGTTCTTCGGCCATACTCCTTTGTGATTTGGAAGCCTGCCCTTATGTGCTTAACATTGGCCACGACGTACATGTGTGTGCACACATGTGAGCATGCACCTGGGATGTATATATGTGTGGGAAGGGTGGTATTAATGGCTACTATTGGAAATACACATCTAGAGATAGGCTGAATGTGTGACCTATCACCGCTCCATACTTGACCTCTACTGTGTGGTAAGGAAGATCAAAGAATTGTTTTTATGTCACAGTCAGAATGACTCGCTTGTAGCTTGGCTCACTAAGAGTGCTTTCAGCTGAGTGAGGCCATGCACCTGTAATTAGAGAGCAAAACTCCTTTGAAGGGCGGCCTCCCATAAGGCTGTGCGATAGTTCCTGCCATGCCCCCTGTGGGGCTAGGTGTCTCCTTTTGGAGAGATAACTGGGTTGAGCTTTCAGAAAGGATATTTCACCAGGAATGACATTGACATTTGTGCTGTGATAATTTGGTAAGTTTGGGCAATAACTACTTCATGGATACTCTGGGGAGATTCTCTTTTTGAAAGGAAAGAAGATCACGAAACATAAAAGGGTAAGAAAGAAATTGTTCAGCCTCCTCACTTGAAACCATTCTTACTTATTGTTATCTATGTATTCCAACTTTTTGTCTCAGGATTTTAAGTAAAACTATGCATGTAATCATAATCCCTAAGTTACTGCATTGTCTTTAATATTTGTTTTCTTTTAGCATAATGAATTTCTGTCTTAGATGGACTAGAAACATTTTGTATGTCGTTTTTCTTTGTGCTTGTATGTGTGTATGTTTGTATATGTTTGTGTGTGTGCATGTGCATATTTATGTGTGTGGCTGTGTGTTTGTTTAGTATGTGTATTTATGTGTGTGTTTTATATGTGTGTATATATGGGTGTTTCTGTGTATTTATACATGTGTGTCTGTGTGAGTGATATCTGTGTGTGTGTTTTATATGTGTGCATGTGTGTTTGTGTGTATGTGTGTAATTATAGGTGTGTATCTGTGTGTGTATCTGTGTATGTTTTCTATATGTGTGTATATGTGTGCCTGTGTGTGTTTATATGTATATGTTTATATGTGTGTGTTTCTGTGTGCATGTGTGTCTATATGTGTGTCTATGTCAATGTGTGTTTTCTGTGTGTCTATATTTGTGTTAATGTATGTATTCATATGTATTTATATGTGTCTGTGTGCGTGTGTGTATTTATGTGTTTTGTGTGTATATGTGTGTGTTTATGTGTCTCTGTGTATGTTTATATGTGTGTGTTTGTATATCTGTGTACATGCATGTATTTGTATGTGTTTTGTATGTTTCTATGTATGTATGTTTGTGTATGTATGTGTTTTTCACACACACACATACACACACAAGAGTTGTGAGGCTTCCTCCATTCTCTCTATTTAAAGTGATGTGAATCTTCTTTCTCATGTGCAGATGGAAAGGTATTGAATGCTGGCAATAGGTTTTCCTCCGTAGAAATCTTTGTAAATGGACCCAGAATCAATGCCTTGAGTAAAATCAAACAAGCCAAATAGATGACTTACATAAGAGTAAGAAGGTGGTGGTCTGCTTATGTCCCATTAAATCAAGTGCTGACTCTACTTAGTATGTAATACTCCATAGATATCTTCCTCTGAGTATTTATCTATTGACTTGCAGAAAAAAAAAGCCATGGACTTCCATGAACTATGTATACAACTGTTTGTCACTATCTATGAAAACGTTATCTTCTGTATACTGTATATCTAATGACACTGGCAAACAGTGATACTGAGTTCCTCTTTCCAGCCGTCTATACGGGTTTGACTGCGCCAAGTCTATCTCTGCTTTTGGTTGTTTGGGTCATCTTCCGACTTCAACAACCAATTGCAGCCTACTTTTCCTTTCAAGCATTGGAGCCATTTGGTAGTACATAAATAAATGATTTTAATGCTAACGGGCAAGCGCCATTTACTATTATTTCTCTTATTAATATTGCATTCACTAATCCCAGTCGCATTAAACAGTGCAGTAGCTGGAAACTAGAATAGAGCCATTGATTACATGTAACAATATATTCAAAGTATAGACAATGAGAACTGATTTGGGGTCCAATTTGTTAGTGTTTGTATCCTAAAGCAGGTCACAGTGCTTCAGCAAAGCTGTGATGCACACAGAAAGGATTTGTTAATTCTGAAACTCCTGTCATAATTGGATAGCAGGTTTCAATGCAGAGATCTGGAATGAGACTTCCTATTTAAAAGGATAGAGCAATGTATTCAATTATTACATTGTGTTCTGGGAAAACCGAGTACCCATTCCTCTCCAGAACTACCATCTCTACCCACTGGGAGCGATGTCTGGATAACCAGGCACACATACCAGTGAGCCAGACCCAGATGCCGCTGGTGACCCCTGCTTCACTGCAGTGAGAATGCCGATTCTCGGGAGGAAGAGGCTGTCCCGTGGCCTGCAGAGAATGTGTATGGCAGAAGCAGAGGAGGGGGAGGCTACATAGTAATTAATGCTTTCGGAGAATCACCAGGACACTGTTTTGTTTTTTGTTTGTTTGAGTACCATTCCTTCAGGTCTAGTGTTTCCTTTAAACTATCACCTCTTTCACTGAACACTGTAATGGCAACTATGTTGCTTTCTTTCTGGAGCTTTTGCGCCTCTCTGCTTCGTGGCCTCACTTGCTAGCTACCGTGAAGCCTCTTCCATTGTGGTTCACAGTTATCCGTCTGTTCTTATCTTCTTAGGTCCAGTGGGCAACCTCAATAAACTTCTACTTAGGGAAGTATCATAAAACTATGCCATAGTCTCCTTCAGGAGCAACCTCTCACGGTGGCCGCCATAATAGAGAAAGAGAGGCTGCTGTAACAAGTATGTTTCCAAAATTCAGAGGCTGAGATCAGACTCTCTCACAGTGCCTGAGATGCTGCAGTGGTTAGACATGGAGGCAGCAGCCTCTTAGCAGACAGCCTGTTTCCCGGGGTGACTCTGGTTTGGGTGTCTCTCTAGAGAATACAGAAATACATGTCCATTTGATTGGACGGTTTAGGAACACCTTTTGTATAGCTACCAAAGGGCCTGGGAGATAATAGCATTTGTCTTAGCACAGATATTGGTACAAAATAGAGGGAGAGGCATTGGGTGTTCAGCTGGTGGAACCACCCCCTTTTTGTGAATTGAAGTTGCCCAAATCCCCTTTCTATGTCTGCCCCTGCTGTCCCTCACTTCCCTTTCCTGGTGACAACAAACTGGAAGATCAGAAGAAATATTTTGAGTTTAGTGGCTACTTGGCTAATCTACTCCATAGGAAGATTAAAAACTTGCCTATGTGGCTTTAAGTAATTGAGCGTGTTGTTAAAAACGGCATCAACCAAGACGTACTCAGCAGCAATTTTCAAAGCACCACATCGTTCCAGGCAGCACCTCAGCCATGAGTTATCATCATCCAGGAAAGGTAGGACGAGATAATGTTCTCATGTTTTAGACTCAGAGTAGAGACGATTCCTTCTGATTTCTGTGCTATTCCAGCTTAGGCAAAAATTATATGCTGGTAATCCTGCTAGCAACAATAATCAATTGCTAGCAAGGAAATAAACTCAACAGTAATATATTAGAAAGCACAGCCGTATAACCTCAAAGGCAAGACCGATTTTCACACAACTATTTATCCCTTGGGCGTCTGTCTAAAAATGGTCTCTGTCTGGTAAATCCTCTACATTCCAAGGCACACAGAAGAGGATCAACCAGAATCCAGAGTCAACTCTATGGGTGGGTAAAATTGATATTATGAGTGCAAAACTATAGCACATATGTAACATATTAACATATATAAAAATGAGCCTTCCTAATGAGGCCTCTGACCCACGTTCAGTTTGTTCCTGCTTGTCTACTCTGAGGAATCTTGCCATCCAGCTGCAGCTGTAGGCCTGAGCTGTAGGTCTGGTGGGTCAGTGAAATTATTTCCCTGTCTGGCCAAAGAAACAGAAATGCCCCTCAGCCCATCTCCATCCTGTTCCCCTCCAAGGCTACCAGTTCTCCACGGCATCCATATTCCAAGGAGAGGAGAAGATACTGTGTCCAAGTTGATTCGTGCTTCCATTAGCCTGCATAGAAAGCTCCTTTCAATTTCAGAGTATTTTTGGCCTTTGCCAGCTTCACTTTAACAACAGAAGAAAGTACTTCAGGAATGGAGAGGCTAGCGAAAAGCTTAAAGCTGTGATTTGACAGCACTTAAAAAGAAAAAAAAAAATCTGGGAGCCTTGAACAAAGGAATTAACAGTTTATTCCTTTCTCTCTTGCCTTTGGTTTGCCAAATGTGCTAAGGTGTTGGAGAAAGATGGTTTCTATAGAGAATCAGTGAACTCTGCAGGGATAAATGCTGGAGCAGCTGTCAGGAACTTCTCATGAGGCCAGACAAGGGGGCGGAAGGTGAACCTTGCCACTGACTACATTGGATTCATACTAAATCCCGGGTCATCTGAGGAGTGGGTGTCTGAGCAGCTGTTACACAGCCATGGATATTAACTCCTCCACTGTGGCAGAGACTAGATTTTTTTTTTTACTTACAGCTGAAATGGCCCTTCTTCTGAAGTTCTTTCCTAAACCAGAAGTTAACTGCTACCTTAGAGCAGTCGCCATGCTTCCTTTTGTGCACGTACCTAGCAGCCAATCCTGGGACATTTTATTGTAAGGGCAGCCTTGCCATTTCAGAGTTTAGCAGTTTCCTCAAACACTGTCTAAACCTTCATGGCAAAGTTGTAGAGTGTGTTAATTAAACATTATTTTTTTTTCTTGAGTCAGAGTATATTTTCCCAAAGATCTTATGTTATGTGAGCTACGCATGGCTGTAAAGCCGTTGAAGAACTGTCTGCTGATGTCCCTGAGTTGCAGAGTGTACTCAGGTCCCTGCAGGTGCTGGTGTTGGTGTGCATGTGGGAGGATGTCCCCAGCGTGTCTTGCTGTGAGTTCTTGATCTTGGCTGCAATGAGGCTGATTAGCACATAATGGCTTTTTTTTTTTAATGACTATGCTCATGTCTTCATCAAGGAAGCTTAGACTTTGCCCCTTTAATTTTTTTTCTAGCATGAAATTTGTTTTTCATTTTATACTAAAGCCTGGTAATATATTCTTGAAGAAGCAATAGAACTTGGCGGACATTATTGTAGGTATGCTAAAATTGACCTTGAATATCTTAGTATATTCTTGGTTGCTTTGTGAAATATTCCTGTATCATGAAGACTACACGCGGTTTTACTACAGAGCCTTAATCTATCGTTTTAAATTTTTTTTTTTTAGTTTTTCGAGATAGTAATATGATCACATTATTTCCCCCTTTCCTTTCTTCCCTCCAAAATCTCCAACGTACTCTTCCTTACAGCCTCTCAAATTGGTGGTTCTTTCTGCATTAATTCATTAATTCTTGTGTATACAAGGCGTGCATATATAATTCATTTGTAAATGCATAAGCTTTGCCTACTTAGTGTGCATAACGCTGCTTGTATATGTATTTTCAGGGCTGACCATTTGGTGTGCTCTTCCCTGAAGAAGACTGTTTTCCCCACCCCCATTATTCCTTAGTTCCTATAGTTCTTTGTGTAGGGTTGAGGCCTTTCTGTCTGTCTGTCACTCATCCATATTAACGTTTCCGTTGTCCTTGCTTACCTCAATTTTGGATCATGTTAGTGAGACTTTATGGTTATAGCTCCTGATTTTCCCAGGATGCTTACATGGGTGCGTTCCTGTCACACATACCTTGGTGGCTTCTCTAATTAGACTTCAGATCTGCAAGAGGGAAATCTATACGGTATTAAAAACTTGGCCAACTACATAGGGTAATGAGGTCAGGAATCTTGGAGAGGAACCTACAACTATCACTTTATTAAGCCCGCATAGGCTCTCACTGCATTCTAAATACTTGTTCCTGGACCCACAGAGAAGTGAATTCCTCACCTCTCATCCAAGAAGCTTATCTTTGCAACAGACAGAGACCATTACAGAAAGCCACAAGGAATCAAAGTGCAGAGCTGGAGAGCCCAGCCCCAATGGAAAACAATATACAAAACAGGTCCTACACCTAAGACTCACAGAACATTTTGAAAGAGGGGGCAGGAAGACTTAAGAGGCAGAGGATCAGGAAACCTCAGAACACGTTTGCCAGTTTCTCTGCTTTCCTACCCCGGCCAGTGTTCTGTGGAAACACTTAAAAGAGCAGACTAGGTGTGGTACGTGAAACTTGTCTTATCTTTCTGTAGTGGCTGGAAAGAGATGTCCACATGTATCTCATTCCGGCACAAGCATTTAGTGTACCAGTGGGTCACACACTGGAGCTGAGAGACAAAATTTGTATAGATCTTGAGTTTCCGTGATTTCATGTGAAATCAGTATAAATCAGTGAATTAAGTTTGGAAAGTTTCGTGTGAGTTCAGAAAATGAGGGAGTCCAGGTCTCGTGGTAGTTTATGCTAAATGACCTGAGAATTTTAGTTGGCTCAGGGATTCTTAACAGTCTCATTCTACTGCGCTCTGAGGGTATGCATTGGTCATAGCAGTAAGGGGAGAATAGCAGTAAGGGGAGAATAGCTAGTGCTATTTGAGGGTGGGCGACTGGTGATTCTCATTTCTAATCAAGGGCTCTCTATCGTTTCAAGACTCGGCATCTAAAAGAGTGTCCACCTAAGTTCATGTCATGGGTGGTATCCCGGCTCTACGCCCCATTATTTAGTGTGGGAAGAAATAGAGCATACTTCCCCAAAGCCAGTAGACTTTGGTCAGAAGTAGACCAGTTAGCCTGTGAGTTGTGGAGCTCAGTGTGGCTCCTTGACTTTGAGTAGCCATGGTTGGCCTTAATCTTTACAAAGAATTAGCTTGACTCTTTGTGAAATGGCACTTGGGGTTTGTTCCCTTTGTCCCATCTTTGTCCCACCTCCAGACTAAAAGGCAATGGAGCATCCTGCTTTCTCCTGGAGAATTGCTTCTCTTTACACACTCCAGCAGGGAGTTGTTAACGTGCTGAGGATGGTCAAGGTACCTCAGGGGGGATATGACCATTTTAAAGTGATTGTGATAACCTCAGGCAATGCTGTGTGTCCGAAGGCCTTAGGAGAATACTGAATGCTGGGTGTCCTACACTGGGATGAGAACAGGAGCAAAACCTGGTGTCTACCTGATACCCGGAATTGTGTCAGATCCAGGTAGGATCCGTTCCAGCAGACATGCTAAACCTACCTGCCATGTTAACACAATTCAACTTTTAAAAATACATTTATAAAATCTTCAGAGTATTATTCTAAAATTAATTCAAGACTTTTATTCAGCAAAATAAATGAGATTCATGTAATAAAAGAAACCAAAATAGAAAAAAAAAAATTAACCGCACAGAACATCTTTAAAAAGACCCTCCAGAAAATTCCTACATGAGGAAAATAACATAAAGGAAAGCTTTAAATGATATAAAATGCACATTCTGTTGAAAATTGTAAAAATGGGTGTCTAACGATCATACAATAACAAAGCAAATTAAAATTAAAATCCAAATGAAGTACTCAATGCTTTAGGCCTAGAGAGATGGCTCAGGGTTAAGAGTACTTGCTGCTCTCACAGAGGGCCTGGAATTGCTTCCCAGCTCTTATATGACAGGAAGCTCATAACTCTCTGTAAGTTAGTTTCAGGGGATCTGGTGTCCTCTTCCGACTTCCTTGGCCATCAGACACACACATGGTACACATTTATACATGATCAAACCAGACAGAATGCCAGAACTGACAAGAGGTAGTGGATACAAAACCCCACCTCTAACCAACAGGCTATTTGCAATCGGTATGATTCTTATAAAATGTTTTAAAGGAAAAAGGCTGCATAGACCTTCATACAAGGTGCAGGACATTTGAAGGAACGAGGTAATCTCACAGGCGCGTTTAGTGGTTAGTCAGGTAAGCGTCGTTAGAGGTGAACACCAAGGACAGAGGAAGTAAAGCATTGCACATGATTAGATAGGGTAGACTGAAAAGATACAGAATTGTGAAATACATCATCCTTAGAATGGCATGAGTGATACTGGGGTGCCAAGCAGTACAGGAGTTTAGTGTTCTTCCCATTGAGTGAAACCAACCTCCCTAATGACAGCATGTGAGCTTGTGCCCATACTGTGTGTTAAATATGTTCAAATGTAGGGGTGTGTGTGTGTGTGTGTGTGTGTGTGTGTGTGTGTGTGTGTGTGTGTGTGTGTGATCAGCCGACTTTATATATAAGTCAGTTAAGCAGCTTGTATGATCCTGGTGTCTATGTTTCTGGCTACATGCTACTGGTAAGCAAAATTGAAGTTGGTGCTCCTCTTAAGTTTGGAAATAGTTGAGTCAACTTGATACCAGTAAAACATGTTCACAGCTCTAGTCACTGAGTTCCTTCTCTGGTTTGCTTCTTATATTTCATTTACCAGAACCCTTAGGTCCCGTGTTCTTGTGGTTTTCGAAGGACAAGTTGGAGGCAACTTAGAGAGCAAAGAGTTGTTGGGGGGATTGCCTATAGTTTCAAATGGTTACTTTATGACCATCAGAGCAGGGAATATGGCAGCAGACAGGCACACATGGTGGTGGTGAGTACCTGAGATCTTACATGTTAGGACAACAACCAACAGAGAGAAACAGCTAACTGGAATGGGGCAGGCTTTTGAAACCTCAAAGCCCACCTAATGATATAACTTCCTCCAAGACTATGCCTGCTCCAATCCCCCTAATCCTTCCCAAACAGTTCCACCAACTAGGAACCAAGCATTCACATGTTTGAGCGTATGGGAGCCTTTTCAAACCACCAAAGCTTTTGTAATTAAGGTCAAAGAAACCTAAGGCTAAAGTTCTTTCTCAGGAAATTGAATAATAAAATTTACGATTGACCAAAGTAACTAGGTGGTTGCTTTCTCCTTTAAGTGTCTTTTACATATTTCCTTTCTTTAATTAAAACAGTTATGTGATAAGGTCTTGCTGTGTATCTCAGGCTAGTTTCAAGCTCACAATTCATCCGCTTCACCCTTCTCAGTGTCTGGAATCACAGGCTTGTGCCACCATGTTCAGCTGTAGATTTATTTTACGCATGGGGAATGAGTTGGTCACTGGGAACCTTATCCATCAATTTAAATGTGAAAGCAGAGTTTCCCAGAGCTTCAAGCACCATCCATTCATTTCAAGTGATGTAAGCTCATGAGCCTTACAGGCTGTAGGAACGATGAGTGCGGAGGACAAGGCAGTGATTAAATCAAGAGACAGTCACTGTCTTCCCAGAGCCCACATATATAAAATGGGAGAGAAAGATAGACAAGGCATTACATAATCATAAGCGTTTAAGCATTCTGAATGCTCCCTATGTGCCAAGAACTCTTTCCCGCTTGATTACATGTAGTAACTCATGTAGTTCACAATGATAGTTCTGTTATGTCAGAGCTATTCACTTCAGTTGTGAAAGGGAGAAACTGTTACGGAGACAAATTAAAACTTGCCCACGGTTATGTGGCTGGTGGTGGCAAAGCCAGAAATCAAAACTCAGACAATATCTCCCTAGTTTGTGGCTTTGTCTTTCTCTGTATTGACTTTATGTGGAACACATCCAGGATGACTCGAGCTATAGATAAAGATCAGTGTGAGTGACAGTACAGCTTGGGGCATGGCTGCCTTTTTGTTTCTAATCCAAAATTAGAGTTCTCTAAGTGCCTTTTCTGCATAGAGATTTCTTCTTTTTCTCTTAAGAAAGGCTTGAGCAGCAGACGATGGAAAGAAACTATTAAGGTCATTTCTTAAGGATGGAAATTGTTTCTAGAAACCAACTCTTTTGTGTGTTTGGTGGCAGGTATATATTTGTTCACTAGCTAGTGCTACCAAGCCCTACACTGTTGGTCTGAGAGCCTTCAACATATAGCACTTCCGATATACCATTACATTTTCATATAGCTTCCGGAGGTTAGAAGAACGGTTTGGGGAAAATGGTATTCTGTGTAACAACCCACCATGGCACATCACAACTTCTACATCAAGATGTTTTGTTTTTATTTATTATTTTCTTTTGTGGAGGGAGATTACAGGTGCAGGGTTGATAAGGAAGGACTGGGAAGTGAATAGAGAGGAGGAGAATCCATCTGATGAGCTGTGATAGGTAGTTCAGGCCCAAGCAGCCCTAAACACATACATCTGAGTAACTGAAAATGAGCTAAAAACAAAAAAAAAGAATACAACAAAACCCCCAAGAACAACAACAACAACAACAAAACAAAATCAAAACCAAAAAAAGTAGCTTTTTCTTGCGTCAGGATGCATATTTATTACAAGTATTCTGGTTAAATATTGAAAAGTTATATGCTGTAGTTTAGCAATTTTTGTCTTTGTAATAATTTACAGAAATTATTGCGGGAAATAAACATGGTTTATTTTGCAAAAAGAAAAAAAAGAAAGAAAAGAAAATGAACTCAACAGGTTGTATTTATATGTGCGTGTGTGTGTGTGTGCATGTGTGCAACAATAATTAAAGAAAAAGAGGTCATGAATTTGAGAAGTGTTGGGAGAAACACAGAAGGAATTACAGGGAGGAAAGAGAAGGCACCAACAATGTAAATACAGTACTCACACTCAAAATTCTCAAAAAACAAAACAAAACAAAAAACAAACAAACAAACAAGCAAAAAAGTGTACAGGCTTCCCAGGAGAATAGTAATGAGAATTTTGCCCTACTACTTCCTATTCACTAGTAGGAACGGACACCACTAGAAGATCGAATGGGTGGTTTCAAGAAGAAGGATCTGACTGATGAGGGCTTGTCTGTCTCTTCCCCTACAGGGCTGTGTAACAACACCCAACTCACCATCCTTGCATTCTCGGTCCCTGACACTGGGTCCCTCCCTCTCACTGGGCAACATCTCTGGAATGTCTATGAAGTCAGACATGAAGAAGCGCAGAGCCCCTCCTCCTCCAAGTCCCGGGCTGCTGGGTCAAGACAAGGTATCAGAAAAGGTAGGACGATGGCACCTCTCACACTAAAGCATCTTTTCACTGACCCAGTTAACTCCACTGCAGATCCTTGGAAATGCTGAATTCTTTACTGTTGAGGTTTTCGCGCGATGTGAACATCTGAGCTTTATTTAGAAGTAAAAGCGAGACACCACTCTGCTCCAGTTACTAAGTTAGGAAGTTATTTTGGGGTCTTTGGTTCTTAAGGACCCAGTGCTTGGAGATGAACATGTGTTTTATTTTAGCACTGAAATTTTGGTGGTGTCACAGAGATCATTTATGAGTAATTACATAAATAAAGGTACTCAGAGAATGCTTAAACCCGTGAAGCAGGTGAAGTATGGAAGCTGACTGCTCCACATCATTCAGATTCACAGACAGTGGAGACTCGTGCATATTAAATTGTTTTAAATAACGATACACGGTTTATTTCATAGGACCTGTATTTAAGAAGCCTTCCTTGAGTTTGTCTTCAGAACAGCATAAAGCCTTCTAAGGTGTTCTGTCATTAGACATGGCCCCATAGATCACATCCTGAGCAGTCAGCCACGTAAGCTCTGGTTTCTACTCCTCCTCTTTACTTCTTCAGCTACCTGCTGACACCTAGAAGCATTCCTTGATATGTCTGGTCCACTCTTACCAGGAATAGGGAACCACATAACACTATAAACTTTTAACTTCATATTCTGACGTCTCAGGTAACTGCACTCCCAATTTATTAAACAGAGAGTCCCAGAAAAAAAAACCCATACATTTAATTTCCACTCTCCTCTAAGTGGCATGATGAAATCTCACAGTCATACTCTGTTCTGCTAGGACGGGAGCCATCCCTTTACTGAGTATTCCTGTTCATTGGCTGCTAAGAGGCTCAGTCGGTTACGACCGGTTCTCAGGATACTGTGGTACTACAGTCACATAATCAATCATCATTTGTCCTAATTGTGGCCCAAAAGCTAGAAGTTGTGATGGAAGCAGATGGTATTTGCCAAAGAGAACCTTTCATTAAGGGGAAAGGTGAAATGTTAGTGAAAAGTACAGATGTCTATGGAAACAGAGTATCAGAGAGAGAGAGAGAGAGAGAGAGAGAGAGAGAGAGAGAGAGAGAGAGAGAGAGAGAGAGACAGAGAGAGAGACAGAAACAGAGAGACAGAGACAGAAACAGAGAGACAGAGACAGAGACAGAAACAGACAGAGACAGAGACAGACAGACAGACAGAAAGGTAGGATTTAAGCACCTGAAAGTGTGTTTGGGGAGGTGGTAGCCATGTATCACTTCTCTTTTCCAAGGTCTGAACAAAGCGCTGAAAAAAAATCCATAAAGTTTTATCTGTCTAAACCCATCCTCAGCTGGATGAAGTGTGGACAGTACCTCTCTCTGGGGTATCTCAGCGGGGCTCATGCTTTTGACTCTTTCAAGCTCTGCATCATCATCCAGTGCTAAGGTGCAACTTGAGAATGACGGATGCCTTTCTCTTCCTTGACTGCATTGCTTGATCTGACCCTGCACCCCAGATTCCAGGGCAGAAAGCACACCCTTGAACACTTATTCTCCGATGGGTTTCCCGTTCTTTTTCTTGCCTGGTGCCTTGGCAACCTTCGCTCTTGTCTCTGTGTCATAACTCCTCTTAAGAACATCAGAACATTGACGCTTTTTGGGTTTGAATCATTTTTACGTTAGTCATAAGATGGCTTTTCCTGACAACATACTTAAATATACTAGAAACTATGTCCATTCCACCAACATTTGAGGCTTTGCCTCGGGTCTTTGATACAGCTGCAGATTACTCTGAGTGGGCCCTAATGTCTTAATGACAACTGATTCAGTCATTTTTTTTTCTCATGGCTGTGACAACACCTGTAAATGACAAGCTATTTGCAAAGGTTTATTTTGGTTTGCACGCTGAGGATGCAGTCCATCATGGCAGGGAAGCCATAGCAGCAGGAACTTGAACATCTGTCCCATTGCATCCAGAGAGCAGCGAGTGGTAAGCCGGTGCACAGCTCTCCTTTTCCCTCTGGTCTATACCTCATGTCATGGATGGTACCATCCACACTTAGTGCACATCTTCTCTCAGTGACACCTTCCTGGAGACAACATCATAGACACAAGCAGAAGTGCGTTACTAGGGTCATTCTAAATCAGGTCAAATTGACCGTGCAGATTAACCATCATGGTATCGTCTATTTGTCTGTCTTCCTGTCCTGTAGAGATCTGTATTTTTCCAGAGGCCTTCTTAACCTTGTATATCAGAAACCATATCTGACCCCCGCCATAGGCCCTTTATTCCATTCAGGCCACTAGAAATTTATCTCAAAATCCTATAATACAACACATTTTAGAAGATGTTCTGATTTTGTTTTTTTTGGTCTCAGTCATTTCTTTTAAGATTTCTATGATACTACAGCTGTGTTCTGACAAAAAGAAATTCAGTCACGGGGGCACATCAGTTTGTCCCACACTCTATAGAACAATGGAACAGCTATGTGAAGCCGTTTCCTGGGACCATGGTCCATCTTTTTAATCAGTTTACATTGTGTACTTTTTCATAACGCCCAGATGTATTGATAGCATTAGCCATTTCCAGGTACTCCCGAGTCGCCTCTTTCCTTTTGGTTGGGATACATATTTCTTTAGTGATGAGAAGATATATGTGTTCTGAAACCAGGGTTATGTAAAAAGCTTTCCTTCAATAAGGAACCTTAATGGGGTGAAGCATAGACGGTACACCAGCGTTTCAAAATTGTCTTCTATACAAAGATGTTATGCTTTGTTTTTCTGAATTTAATTTAGTTACTCGTACCGGATCATCTGCTAGAGCAGAAAAACATATAGTAACTGGAGAATCGGGAACTCTAAATGGAAAATAAACAGTACATTCTCCCCTGCAGAGCAAGCGGAGCCTCTCTGCAGCAGTAAAAGCTTCCACTGAAATCTGTTTTATTTGGCACAGAATGAGTTGAGAGATTGGTTGCTGGAAACTGTTTCCCTTTCAAAGTATGTGAGTGAAGCACAGCCTGCATTTAAGCCTTTCCTACGAACATGCTTCTTTGTGAAATGAAATATATTTTGTTATTTACCAATTTCTGGGAAAGGAACCACTGAAAATATGTTGTCCGTCTCTTTAATCAGTTGTTGGGAAGGACATCAGTTCCTTTTTATGAGTTTCATTCCATCTAAAGGTAAGTTGTTTCTTTGAAAACCTAATTTATATGTAGCTGCTACTAATCCTGCATCAGAGGAAAATGTTCAGTTTCAGGATGTGGGCAGCTTATGACAGACAGTACTTAAGTTTTCGTGTTTACACGACTGTTTGTCTTATCAACCAGGTGGCAGAATTCAAATTTTAACTGTCAGTGCCTTAAAGATAGATTAACTTCCCCATGTTCCATTTTACCTGAATTGTAAAAATGTATATTAAGTCTCTTACCTAATTAAATACTCAGGATTTGACCATCACTATTTATGTTCGAAGATAGTAATTTTTAAGAAAGTTTCCCAAAAATGTTGGAGCTGCAAAATAAGCAATGCCACCTTCATAAAAATCTTAATGTAGAGCATTTTGGAAAACGAGTTGGCAGAGGGCATGACCTCTTTAGGGGGAGGAGAGTGCCTTTCTTCAGAGTCCATTGCTCTGATCATGACATCGACCCTAAGCTATTATGGTGAACTTTCAGGTAGAGGTGGGCAGAGGACGAAAGGGTGTCATGGTAGGGTTCTACAATCTAGCCAGAGTTAAATCAAGTATACTTAAAAATCAAAATTTTTTTTGGCTACAAAGTATCAGGTATATGATAAAATGTCACCCTGAAACAGACTCGCGTGTTAAACAATATTGGCATCTTTCCCCTTCTTAGTGATATTTTCCTTTCTCAGCTATGTTGATGAGAAACACAGCCTTTTTTGAAAAGGAAGGAAAACAAATCAGTTGGTTCTCAGCCAAATATAAGTGACTGCGGCCTGTTTTCTAGTTGTCCCAAATGATATATCTCATGGTAAGATTGGCTACACCAACTTTAGTCAAAACAAAACAAAAAAAAAGTCATAAAGCATTCTGCCAATCCACGGGTAGGGGCGATGTCAGGTAAGCACATTACAGCAGAATAGAAAATGTCTGCTACACCTTCAAGGTGTCGATGAGGAACAACGTGAATATATTCCAAATGTTTCATCTGATTACCTAAAGACTGTTAGGTCACATACAGAGGTGGGTGATAGGTGACTGTTGGAGGCACTGACAGAGCCCGAGATAATTTCCGTTCTGCATCTGCAGAGTCCAGTTCTCCACTGTCTGGAAAGTTTCACCAGCCAGTCAGTCTTGTGAGTCTTCACCATAGGGTTGCTTTTATTATTATGTTTATCTTTGGTTGGTAACCACAAAGGACCGAAACACTACTATCACATACCTTCAGAGAGTCGTAAAGAATAGGGTTGCCCTTCTTCCCAAGTCCTGTCTATCAAGCCTTGTAGAAAACTATTAACAAGACATTCTTCTTCAGGTAGCTTCCTTCCCCAGTAAAGACTGCAACAGTACCCCATAGTCTGCTGACGCCTGCAATTGCCCAAAGCTGTGTGTATCACAGAGTAATCCACTCTGTTCTTTCATTTCTGTCAGCTGATCAGGAACATTTTTAGATGTTTCCAGATAATGCTAATTGTCTAATTTAATTTATCATTATGCACACAAACACATAATGAACAACTGTTGCCTCCTTTTCTAAGTACATAGTTATTATGCCCCAACTTTTATGCCCACCAAACTATTTATCTCTTTAATCATGATAAAAAGAAAATGTTTTAAAGGTATCAAGACTTTCCTGTATGCCTTGTTATTTGAAATGTTGCATTCCCATGCTTGGCACCACAAACTCACAACACGACAGGGATTTTTGATATTAGCTTGGACTTTTTACCTTGAGTTCCAAAATAATTAGCAGTGTTAACTATAAAAAACAATATGGTAAAAGCTTGTTTTATGATTGGGCATTAGTATCACCCAAAGTAGGGTTTTCTGTTAATGTGTTCCTTATTTGGTCAAAAATACTGGTGAATAGCTCTGCTCCGACACCAGAAATGCCATTCATTCTCAGGCTTTGGTTAAGCCTGCACATGGACACATAATGTCTCACAGCACGTGAACAGACGGAATGATCGTAGATGTTAGAAAATTAACTAAAAAAATCACCACTTCTTTGATTTAGTGGATAGAATATTTACGAAAATCTTAAACTTCTGAGGGCACTCCCAAAGCAATACTTTATTGAGAATTGAGATGCCTAATTTACCATTAGACTTCAAGGTCGATCCTTTTCTCTGTTCGTTTGCTTGTTTGAGACAGGGTCTCACAGCCTAGGCTGACCTCCAGCTCACTCAATACATTGGCCCAGTCAAGGGTAGCCTTGAATTCTTGACCCTCTCATTTCTACCTCTTGAGTTTTGATCGCTGGTATGGCTCCCGCCACACTCAGCTCTGGGGATTTATGCATACTAAGCAAGAATTCTATATACTTAGCCCTAAAGGCCGCTGCTTTTTCTTGTTTTTAATGTAGCAGAATTTCAGTATAGGTAGATGGTTGTTTAAGGGAGAGTTGTACTATAATAATACATTTTTTGTCTAATATTCAAACGAGGAATAAAAAGGAGAAGGAGACATTAGACTTTTTGAGTTAGAACTCAGAAAAGCTGGCAGAGTTAGCAGAGAAGTTCACCACCACCACCATCAACACCACAACCACCACCACTACCACCACCACCACCACCACCACCACCACCACAGCTGCCTCTGATAGCATGGCATACAGTGTTTCTCATGTCACTGACAGTGCCTTACAAAAAGGTTACTGGGGCTGAGGAGGACTTTGCAAGTCATGGTACTGTGGAGTCCCTGTAGGCTTGGCCAACAGAGGGCAAGACTCACTGGGCGACTGTGAGATGGCTACTGCTGTCTACTTCATAGAATCTAGAATAACCAGAGAGGCGAACTTCGGTCTCACCTGTGGAGGCATATCTAAATTGAACTAATTGAAGTGTGAAGACCCTCCTACTTCCCTTGACACCATTCCCTAGCTGTCATCCTGACTATATAAACGTAGGTGAGGAGAACAGACATGGCGTTCATCCCTCTCTGCTCCTGATTGTGGACACGATGTGCACAGCTGTCTGAAGCTCCCCCCGCCTTGGCACTTCTGCCATGCGTTATCCCCTTCAGCTGGAATAAACCCTTTCTCTGCTGCTGCTCTCGGGTATAGTCTCTATCACAGCAACAGGAAAAGAAATCAAAGCAGCCACCTTCTCTTGCCATTCTTGGTTCCCTTCCTTGATTTCCTTTTCGTTTAGCCCCAAACATGTAGTCTTAGGAGACAAAGACATTTGAATAGTTCTTTAGTAATATCTCCAGTATATAGCTTTTAACATACCACCTAAGAAGTATGAAGAAACGGAAACCTGAAAAAGTCTTAAGTTTCTGTTTGTACTAGACAAATTACAGATAGAGGAATGTTCAATGGCAGTACCTTCTCCTGCCTGTGGCGTAGTAAAGTTCCCTTCATCCGACTGGCCCCAGGTCTCAAAAACATAGTAACGGTGATTTAATAACAAGCTTTTGTAATGTTCAAAAGCCTTTTATGACCACCATCCCATGTAGCCTAATGGTTGTTCTATCTTTAAGCAGTGTACGGTTACTGTCTCCATTTTACCAATGAGGACAATTAGCTTAGAAAGAAGAAATGAGGTCATAGAGTAGCTGCCATGCCAGTCAGTGACACATCATAGACTACCTGATGTCTTTCTTACATATAGTCACTGGAGGTGTGAGGCTCGTTGTGTCACGGAGATGTGTAACTGTCACTTGACTGAGCGGAAAACATGCCGGTCTGGGTCTGATCTGTCTGCACCCTCTGCCGGCTCTTCATTCGAGAGGCAGGAGAACAATGTGCATTGTACCGCTGCGATAAATAGACTTCACATGACCTTGGCTGACAGGAGACGCAGAGGTCCAGGGAGGTCTGAGATGGAAGA
Organism: Rattus rattus; assembly: GCF_011064425.1. Taxonomy (NCBI): domain Eukaryota; kingdom Metazoa; phylum Chordata; class Mammalia; order Rodentia; family Muridae; genus Rattus; species Rattus rattus. Next base: position 81,278,514 of record NC_046164.1, on the reverse strand, counting down.
GAGAGCTTACTCACCACTGACAAGGAAGGTCTGTTTGCTGTGCGAGGGTCAAACTCAAGAGCTGAGGACGTTCATAAATGCTGCAGGGAGATGGCTCTCCACATCGCACATCACTCACAAGCCTTTGAGAAGCAGCTTCTTCCTGCTGTCAGTGCAATCAGCTCTCTCAGCAGCTCCCTCCGTGTGTCTGAGAGATACAATTACTGCCCCAACACTTGGCAGAAATAGGATAAAAGTCATTTTACCTCCACATGCATCCTTTGTCAAAAACCTAACTAGAATGAGCATGATATGGACAGGAAATGGCTGACTTTTGGGTGAACTGTGTTAAATAAATGAGTGTTAAATAAATGGCTTGATGGTTCCGAAGATATATAAACTTAAGAATTCTGGGGCCCATATTAAACTCATATTATTTTTAAAACTATTTTTATTAAAATATTTAAATATATATATATATATATATATATAATGAGAACTAACGAAAGATCAAAGTTGCTAAAGAAACGAAACTCGGCGGAACTAATTAAATGTGTGGATGTGTACAAAAAAACAGCTCCTGTTTAAAAGCATAACATTGTAAACCTATTACTGTAAGTATAACCAAAAGCGTTAGAAACACATGTAACAATGTAGCTTAAAGGTGGTTATCTGTGCTTCTGAGCTGCTGGTTTCATTTACTTACTGACTCCACACAATTTCTAAGTCTACGTACTCATACAGTATCATCTGAAACTTCACAAGCTTTGACAGGAATGGAGAATAAAATAAGTAATCCTTTGGGCCTAGCCATACTGTCTTTGAGTCCATATTCTACATAGAAGTGCCATTAAACTGTGAATGTTCCAGGTATTGAGCATGCCTGACTTTTTTGGTTAATGAGCCAAACTAGCACAAAAGGAATTATTCAGATTTGTGGCAGCTTTTTGTGTGGACAGCCTTGTGATGGCTCCATTCACAGCTAAAAGGTGGACATTTTACAGCCCGGCATGTACGGCAACCTGGAACGGCTTTTTAAAAAGCGTTGGGTCAGGGGAAGTGCACAGATGTCTCTAGTGTTTGGGAGGCTCCCATCTTCTCTGGAGATGGAGAAAGTGAGGGCAGACAGCATTGTGTTCAGCGACATGGCGGAAGACGGGATCTTTTCCAACATAAACATCCCAAAGAACCTGGGCCGCTCCCTTCCACTGCAGAGCCTGGGAAAACAGGCCACAGAGGAAGCTCCTTGGTGGAGACAGTGGAGCGGCCATACTGAGGGTGCACGGTGGAAGGAAACGGCAGCTTAATTTTAGCTACTGGACATCTACCTTTTGTTTGTGGATCCTTTCCTCTCTGACACTTGCTGTTAAAGAAACAAATGTGGCTTTGAAAGAGATTAGATTCTTACCTATTTTTAGCCATCCTTAAAGCGTGGCGTTTTAGCGAGGCTCTCAGTGAAAATCAAAGCGAGTCGCGCAATGTCCGTTTCCCAGTGGAAAACAGCTTCATGGTCAGCAGAAAAGGGAAGCCGAGCTTCGTGTTCCGGCACGGTTCCAGTGTGGCTGTTCGCCGCATGTTTTCTCACTTTCCCGTTGGGTTTGCACCTCAACAAAAAATATGGGAAATTGGGGTTTTGTTATTTCTCTTAGCTTCACATCTTGCCTCTTAAGTGTTTTTTAAATTTTTTTAATTATGTGTATATATCTGTATATGAGGACAGATTCCTATAGAGTCCGAAAGATGTCATCAGGTTCCCTGGAGCTGGAGGTATAGGCATTTGCTACATGGGTGTTGGAAACTGAATTCAGGTCCTCTGCAAGAATTGGACTTGTTTGTAACCACTGAGCATCTCCGGTTCCCTTGCTTCTTTATATCTACTTATTATTATTATTATTATTATTATTATTATTATTATTATTATAGCTACCTTGATAATCAATATTAGGAAAAGTGAGTGTGAGAACACAAATCTGGATTTAAAGCTTGCAGTGTGAAACACCCTGCTTCCTTTCTTGGACGCACGGTCAGTTTCGGAAGCTGAACCTAGATGCTAGGTTACTGGGTTCTTACTTTTCAATCTTAAACTACTGTTTTGGACTCAGTTGTCTCTGCTCTTGGTTTGGAGTGGTTAAATGTGGTAGGAACTTCACGTTTTCAGACTTTTGATTTATGCATCAACCAAGCTCATGAAATTTTAATGACCGTGACATGCTTCCTTTTCACACTCAACAAACTGAAGAGGCAGCCTAGGAAACTCAAGAAGATATTCGAGAAGGACTTATCCGAGAAGAGGTTAGCATTTAGAACGTTTAGGTAATTTACAATTCAGCAACAATAGAGTAACAATAGAAATGTTTTTTGCAATAGAATTGAATAGGAGCGTTTCAAAGAAAACATACAAAGGGACGAGGAGCAAGCACAGGAAGAGATGTTCTGTATCACTCATTAACCATGCAAATCAGTAAAGCCTCAGTATGAACTCAACACTTACTGGGAGGACTGCGATTAAAAAAAAGAAAACAAACAGGAAAGAAAGAACAAATGCCGAAAATGTAGATAAGTTGGAACTCTGGCGTGCATGTAGTGAAAATGCGAAACGGCCTAGTGTCTACGGCAATGCTTCTCAACCTGTAGGAAGTGACCCCTTTTGGGCACCGAACAACCTTTTCGCAGGGGTCACATATCAGATGTTTACAGTTCATCACAGTAGCAAAACGACAGCTGCGCAGTAGCAAAAGCCCTGATTTTACGGCCGGGGTCACATGACTGCATTCAAGGCAGTCAGCATGAGGATGGGTGAGAACCACTGTTCTATGGTGAAGGGTGAGTGAGTCGGTTACTCAAAACGCCAAAAAGGGAATCTTGAAATCCTCATTTTAGTATTTAAGAGAAGTAAAAGGCAAGGATCCAAGGAAACATTTCCACACTCAATCTACTCACTGTAGCCCATCAGTGGGAGTCACCTGGTGACCCACTGGTAGATGATGGAGTAAATATACCTGTGTTGTGGATTTTTAAGTTTAAAAACGGGAAGGATTCTGATACCTGGCTCAACATAGGTGAGCATTGAGGGCATTGTGCTAATTTAAGTAAGCTAGCCACTAAAAGACAGGTACTGTGTAACACCATTTACAGAAGATGCCCCTTGGACAGAGGCAGAAAGTGGGGACTGTCACACATAGGGAGAGAGAAGGGTGGGTAAATCTGTCAAAGTAAAAAGAGTTCTGAGTAGCTTGTATAGAGTATGATAGAAAAGCCACAAAGAGACCTTGTCTTAAACAAAGCAGAAGGCTAGGATTAACATGTAAGGTTATTTTCTAGCATCTACACATCCATATTTGCAAATCCATATTCATATATGTATATGTGTGTGTTGTGTGAATTTATATATATTTATAAATATATATAATATATATAAATTCACACAACATCATAGATATACACATCATATACACATACATATGTGCATGTACTTACACACACACACACAAAGTGACATGTTGAAGTCAAGTCTAATAGTTTGGAGGTACTTTTCTCATCCATGTATTTTACAGCTTTGGGCAGGTCATTCCAAAGGACTTAATAATCAACACGTCTCACTTCTGTTTCCATGAAGTAAAATAGCCTGTGCACATGGAGAAGAGCTTTTGTAGAGCTAATGTGTTTATTAATAAGACATGTAAGAGTGCTTAAATATTAGAAAGCATTCTCGCATATGTAAGTCTCGCATAGATAAATACTTTATGCCAACATCTTACCCTGGAAATCATTTGGAGACCTTTTAAACAATTCTAGACTTGTGGACCCACTACAGACCTCCTACAGCTTGTTTGATCTGAATAGAACGTAGAAACTAGGATGTGTGGTAGCATCCTTAGTACAGTTGCTAAACCAAACTAGCAAAAGGGAACAAAAATGTTAAGCACAAAAGCCACATCAGTGCAACGAAGGCAGGAGTGAGTGAAGGAGGAGAAATGATAATTTGATGCTTGATTCCACCCACACTCAAAATTACACTGTTAGCCGATTAAAGCTGTCATTAAAAGGAAGTGATTGTCAGATCAGTTTAGAATGCAGCATGGGGAACATGTTTTAAGTAAGAAGATGCAATTAGAAGTAAAACAGAGAAGTCACAGACACCGAGTGAAAGACGACTAACAAAGTTTGTGGCTAGCAGAGAAATAAGCTTTAAGAGAGAACGGTCAAGGGTGAGGGTGGACAGGGCTGCCTCTGGAAATTCCACACTTCACAGCTCAAGAACTCACTGTTTGGTCAGAATGCCAGCAGGAAAACAGCTCTTCCAGAAGTTTCTCCCGGGTTTAAGGCTGACAGATAAAATTGTAAAGAAAGCTGGCAGCCCGCCAAATGCTTATGTTTATGAAGTTGGATGTGGGCCAGGGACAGTCACATGAGCTGTTCTTTGCCAGCTTTAGTGAACGTCTGGTGGCTGAAAGGATTCTGTATTCATTCCTGGATTATGCATGCTTTCTTAAGCAGACCCCAGAACACGGAGAAGTGTCCCTAGAAATATGTTGACATTAAGATAGGGAAGCTTTTCCAGAGAATCTTAAAATTATCTCTTTCCCATGTTCCAGATGTCATTAGAAACAAAGTAGAGATCAGAGGTCAGGACTTGGGAGAATCAGGATTCCACATATTTTATGGGCATAAGGTGATCTCATTCTATGTTGTACAATCAGAGAGGAAAATGGTTCTCTATTACAGTGATAAATCACCATATCCAAGACGACCCATAAAGGAAGGCATTGAATTTGGGTCATGTGATTTCAGGCGTTAGACCCTATGAGGGAGAAGCAAAGGCATGGGGCAGGAACAGCTGAGAGCAGACATGGATCTACAAGTAAGAAGTGGAGGAAGAGCAAGCCTAGCCTGGGAATGAGCCATCTTTCGAAACTTCTGTCACTATCCCTGCTGACACACTTCACTCCAGCAAGATCACTCTTCCTAATCAGTCCCAAACGGGTCTGCCAGACTGGGACGAGCGTTCACATATATGAGCCTAAGGAGGACATTTTCCTCCGAAGCACCGCACTGGGTCTTGGTAATTAGCCATGGCTGCCATGAAATCATGAGGACGTGTACTTTTTCATGTCCGGAAGACACTGTTCCCAGTAGTCCTTCCTAACAGCCAGCTCTCTCAATGTTTCTACCCACAATGCTCCTGACTAGAGGGACATGGATGGTTCCTTCAGAGCCCTGCCACTGTGGCTTTCCTGTCATGATGGGCTGTACCCTGAGAGAATTGAATCCTGGCTTCCCTTCAGTTGCTTTTGCCAGAATAATTATCATAGCCACTGGAAACTGAGGAAATTAGTTAGAATGATTGTTTTCCTCATCATCTGTCTTAATGTCTTTTGGGTCATAGTGATTTTTGATCGTTGTAACCTTAGACATAATGCACTTATTATTTGCCTGTGTAAATCTTAGGGGGAGCTATGGAGAGGAAGGAAGGAAGGAAGGAAGGAAGGAAGGAAGGAAGGAAGGAAGGAAGGAAGGAAGGAAAGGAGGGAGGGGGAGGGAGGGAGGGAGGAGGGAGGAGGAGGGGAGGAAGAAAGATAGGAAGGGAGAAAAGGAGGGAGTAAGGAAGAGGAGGGAGGGAGGTAGGAAGGAGAGAGAGAGAGAGAGAGAGAGAGAGAGAGAGAGAGAGAGAGAGAGAGAATATGAGAATATGTTTGAGCATTTTTTTCCATGTCATGTAAGAAGACAATTCTTAGTGGATAATCTTAGTGTTAGATTTTAGGGAGCAGAGAGAAGGCAATAAAGGAGGCCTTAGAATGGGGGACTGAGGCAAATCCTTTAGTCAAGAAAGTTATTAATGCTATAGGTAGGGTTTGATGCAGAGTTTCACCTCTATAACTTTTAGACAAAGCAAAGTGTCTTCTAAGGTTTTTGTAGGATGAAGAGATCTTACATTACTGGGAAATGTAAGTGTAAGTTAGTGTGTAACCTATGTTATGAACAAAGGACATAGAACATGTACGACTTGATGGGCTTCACTCTTTTCATAGGTAGGGGAATGAAGCATGGTGAATGTTTACCCATATTATGTGACGGTATTCCTGTTGTCTCTGACACTCAGCCTTGCCTGTCTCCCTTTTCATGGGCCAGTTGCCTACAAGGTCTGGGTCTATCATCATAACGGTCTATAATTGTGCCTCATGTTTTTCTTTCTTGAATTACCAAGGACTATGATAATAGATCGAGTTTTCCCTGTCAGCATGCCTACACCCACCTATGAAGATAGTTAAAAAGTAACTATTCCCAGCATGGTTGTACCGGTTTGCCCTTCCACCAGCACTTTAGGAGTGATCTCCTTGCTCCACATCCTTACCAGCGTATGTTGTTGCTTGAGGTTTTATCTTAACTATTGTGATGGGTGTAAGGTAGCAGAATCTGGGTTGTTTTGATGCATTTCCCTGTGACTAAGGACATTGAACATTCCTTTAAGTGCTTCTCACCCGAATTCTGTTTAGTTCTGTACCCCATTTTTTTAAATTTGGTTATTTGGTTTGTTGAGGTCTGACTTGTTGAGTTCTTTATGTAGTTTGGATATTAGCCTTCTGTCAGATGTAGGATTAGCAGAGATCTTTTCCCAATCTCTAGGCTGCTGTTTTGTCCTACCTTACAGAAGTTTTTTCAGTTTCATGAGGTCCCATTTGACAGTTGTTGATCTTAGAGCCTAAGCCATTGGCATTCTGTTCAGGAAGTTGTCTCCTGTACCAATGGGCCCAAGTGTATTCCCCGCTTTCCGTTTTATTAGATTTAGTGTATCTGGTTTTACATCGAGGTCTTCGATTTACTTGGACTTGAGCTTTGTGCAGGGCGATAGATGTGGATCTATTTGCGTTCTTCTACATGCTGACATCCAGTTAGACCAACCCCAGTTGTTGAAGATGCTATCTTTTCCTCTATTGTATGGTTTTGGCTTCTCTGTCAAAAATAAAGTGTCCTTAGGTGTGTGGGTTTATTTCAGGGTCTTTGATTAGATTCCACTGACCAACCTGTCTGTCTCTATACCAATACCCTACAGTTTTTATCACTATTGCTCTGTACTGCAGCTTTGAAATCAGAGGTGGTGATGCTTCCAGAAGTTCTTTTATTGGACAGGATTATTTTTAACAATCTTGGGGTTTTTTTTCTTTTCCATGTGAAGTTGAATATTGTTCTTTTAAGGTCCTTAAGGGATGGTGTTGGAATTTCGATGGGAATTGCATTGAACCTATAGATTGCTCTTAGCACATATGTAGCAGAGAGGTAGTAGTCCCTGAGTCTGTGGCCTCCCTGTGGGTCTTGTTTCCCTAACCAGTCTGCCTTGTCTAGCCTCAGTGGGAGAGGAGGTACCTAGTACTACAGTGCCTCGATGTACCAGGGTGGGTTGGCACCCAGGGAGGATCTCTCCCCCGTCTCAGGTGGAAGGGAGAGGGAGACTAGGGGATAGGCTGTGTGAGGGAGATTGGGATGGGGGAGGGGAGTTACAATCATAAGGATTTAAAGTAAATAAATACATTGTTTAATGGTGCAAAAGGGAAGTATGATACAGACAGCCAAGGGAGCCCTGTCTTGACCGATTGCACAAGTGTTCATTTGAGATTCTTTCCAGTCTTTTGGAGGAACCCACAAATAAAGCACAGTTCCCAAACCCTCTACAGAGCCTAGAGTTTGCATGAAGAAAGTGCAGCCAGTTTACCTCCATTTAATAGTAACGTATTATATAACTGTTTTAGCTTCTACACACTTTGGGGATGGGCAGATAATGTGTGCTTTGTTCAAGACTTCTTACTTTAGGGTGTAGATTATCAGTTAAATTAGAAATCATCCTTAATCCGTTTCCTGGATGGGAACTTATGGAATTTTATTTCCATCTGGCATGCTTGTGCACACAGATGTTTGTAGGTACTGTCCTTAGGAGATGCAACATGCATGCATATACACATATGCACATATACACCCCACACACACATAAAACATGCACACACACGCACACACACACACACACACACACGCACACACCTACCTAGGCACCTCAAAAAGAGAAGCCATTGCATACCAAACTGATTTTTACCAGTATCCAACATGGTAGACCAATGGATTTTTCTTTGTGTTACTAACAGGAGTAGGGGTAAAGGGTTATTACAAGGGATAGGAATGACTCAAAAGCAGGGCTATCATTATAGTGTCCATCGAAGCACATGTGACAGCTTATGAAAGTTACAATCCTAGAACCAGCTCTCAGGACCGCTTGCAGGCAACTGCAGCCTGAGAATCTCTTCCTCTGCAGTTCCCCTGGTGAGTCTCCTCCCGGGTAGTTGTTTAATCTTTTATATTCTGCTGTAACGGACCCTCTCCAATCCTTCAAATGTCTCGTGTTTCAGACACAGACCTTTATGTACCTGCTGAGTTTCACAAGCCTCCCCTTCTTTCCTAGAGGGACTATTTTAATTTGAAGGAAATTGTGATATGTAGCGACAGCACAAAAAATAAAATGTAGGCTTATTCTCTGAGAGGAAGAATGAACCCTCTTTCCGACGCCACAAGGATGACTACATTGCAGAATCCTCGGCTATGCATCACTGACAACTAGGGCGAATGCCATGTTTTTGCTGTGACTCACCCTGCCAGGCGAGAGGCTCCCACATTAAAAATCAAGATGATATGTTTTTGCCCATTCTTCATCCTGCCTCACCACCCCCGGGGGAGTGAAGCGGGGACAAAAACCAAAACACAATAGTTTTTCAGTTTGGCTCCTACCCACCAATTATCACTGATAGAGGTGTTCTGGCAAGCACAGCCCCCTTGTCCTCACCTTGATGGCTCAGCAGAACCAGCAAGTTCTGAGGAGAAGTCCACTCCAGAAAACTACAGCCTCCATAAGTATTATAAATAACCACGAACAACAATCTTCAAAGAATTCTTCTTTCCTTATTGTGTCCTTTGACTCAACATATTAAGACTTTGAAGTTCACTGTATTTTTCCCACTTCTGTCTTCCCTTCCTTCCCTGGAGTAATTACCTGTCTCGGTCGGTTCTTGCATAACCTCTGCCTATGCTCACAACACCCAGACGTGCCGTCTTTGCTCACAGTCTTTGAACAGCTTTCTAGGGACACAGCAGCCCAGCCCAACAGCTTAGGGTGTCCCCAAGTCAAGCCCCTGTTCTAGCTGTCCCCAGTCCTGATGCACAGCATTTTACCTCTGAGGTCTCCTGGGAGCATTCTCTCTATACTTTGTGTGGCTTTTCGTATGCTGCTTCAGTGTGAAAGCGAGGACGACACCTCGGCTTCCCGCCATGTTCTAGGCCACTCACTCGCATACCCACCTCGTGCTGCCACGACAGAAGCAGGTGTCCCACCTCCCTCATCTGGATCCCTGTTTGCTGAGCCATCCCGTCTCCTAGGAGACTGCTACTTCCCTGTGCCAATTCTTCATTGTCTTCCTCCAAATCTCTTGGTCCCTTCCAGCAGCATAGAACCGTGCGTATCAGTTCACTCAGCCAGTATTCCCTAATGTTGTGCTAGCAAGTCCCATATTGTGTATGGAGGAAACACAGGTAACTGAAGATATCCTATGTCCTTTGAGGTTTTTGCTCATCACCCTGACTGGTCAGGACCGTAATTCCCAGGACCTTGAGTCCTGCCCTGCTTGATCTTGTCCCATTCTCAGTGTCTGTTTGAACTTTCACATATAGTAAGCACAAAGTCATGGATTAAATGTATCCATCCAAAAAGTAGCATTGCTTTAGTAAGAACACTCATTCAGCCAGTCCTTTGTGAGCATCCTGCACAGGGTGGGACGTATTCCAGGACACAGAATGGGAGACCTGTAGATTGGCTGAATGCATGCTATGCTGCCACTTTCTCACTTGGTCAAACCAAGGCACCGCCCTGCATGAAGGAGAGCAGGCTGTCGGGCTACACCCTTGCTCAAGTCCTCCAGCAGCTTTCTGAGATCCCCCAGCTTTTTGACACAGTGGACATTGCAGCCACACTTCTTGGGGTCTGTGTGATGATTAAACACAACAGTGACTCACATGGAAGTCTTGAGCACAGACTTGGTATATGGCAGGAGTTCGGTAAGGAGCACTTGGGTCTACGATTCTCTCAGTCAAGATGGATAATGTGGCCTTGCTTTGTCTTCCAGCCCCTCCTTTCTTACCTATAAAATACAACGTCTACATGTCTGGTTCAGACACTTAGGCCGGCTTCTTTCGTGACATTTAGCTGGCTCCCCACTTATTTAACATGCACATAGATAGCATTTTTCTAACAGCCTTTGCAGCCAGAGACCTTTCTGAGTACTCATTAATTCTCTGTGGGGTGAGTGCTGTCATGATCCCACTTAAAATGAGGAAACGAAGACACATAGAAATAGGTCACAGCCCAGGCAGACCGCTTCCAACCTTGTTTGTCTTTTAGAGCAATTTTCTCTTTCTAAATGCACTTTATAATGATACCACTTTTCCCTTACAACTCCCTTCTAGTTTCTTCAGAGTCCCTTTCCTCCAAACTCTTCCCATGTCTTCCCATTCTCACCCTCAAATCCATAGGCTCTTTTCAAAATTAGTATTAAATGTAATTATGTATGAATATGCACTGTATAAATACAACCTTTTGAGACTGGTGTGTGTGTGTGTGTGTGTGTGTGTGTGTGTGTGTGTCTATGTGTGTGTGTGTCTCTGTGTCTGTACTGTGTGTGTGTGTGTGTCTGTGTGTCTGTGTGTGTCCATGTGTGTGTGTCTCTCTGTGTCTGTATTGTGTGTGTGTGTGTGTGTGTGTCTGTGTGTGTGTCTGTGTGTGTGTCTCTCTGTGTCTGTATTGTGTGTGTGTGTGTGTGTCTGTGTGTGTGTCCGTTTGTGTGTCTCTCTGTGTCTGTATTGTGTGTGTGTCTGTGTGTGTCCATGTGTGTGTGTCTGTGTGTGTGTGTCTGTGTGTGTGTCCATGTGTGTGTGTCTCTCTGTGTCTGTATTGTGTGTGTGTGTCTGTGTGTGTGTGTGTCCGTTGTGTGTGTCTCTCTGTGTCTGTATTGTGTGTGTCTGTGACTCTGTGTGTGTGTGTCTGTGTGTGTGTCCGTTGTGTGTGTCTCTCTGTGTCTGTATTTTGTGTGTCTGTGACTCGTGTGTGTGTGTGTGTGTGTGTGTGTGACGACTTTGTATTTCATAACAAGCTAGAGACTTGTCCCCAAGAAAGATTAACTCTCCTCCCTGAGCCATCATTAGCTGCTTGTAGTCCTTGTCTAGGGAACCAGAGAGATCTCTTCACTTCCACGTTAGCATATCTATTGATGCTGCACTTGTTCTGTTCTTCTTTGCACAGCCGTTGCTAGGAGACTGTTTTGCAGCCGACTCTGTCCCTCTTCTGTGATGTTCCGTTCCCTCAAGTGTGGATGCAGCAGCTGTAGTGTAGATACACCCATTGGGGCTCTCATGGACTGGAGATAGAAAAGTGGGGAGGGAGAGCAAGACCCTGACTTTCGGGGGGGGGGATACTAAAAGTGGAGGAGGGACAAAAAGCTTCTAGATGCTGTGTGTGTGTGTGTGTATGAGAGAGATGGAGACGGAGACAGATTCTGGGGTTGCAGATCTTAGAGAAAGGAAGTTATGCCCCCTGGGCTGGCAGTGCTCCCCACGAGAACCATACATTACCAACACCCTTAGGGCCGTATACAAAAAAATCCTCTTTTTAAGTTGAAACTATTTTCTTTCATGTTGTAGTAAAAATATAAAAAAATAATAAAAAGTAAGGTCGTCTTTTATCCCACTAGGTCCGGCACCCCAGTGCCCCAAGATGTCTGCTGGATATCTTGCCGGGAGCACACAGGCCAATTCCATGTCGGCCCAGACCAGCCGCCCCACACTCCATTACACTTAAATCTACACATGAAAGGCCACACCACACAATAACCTTTGGTCCAATTGATCAGATGTAATTGCCCACCTAAACATACAAAGCCCAGTACCATGCATCCCTCAAGAACATTGATAACAACCTGTGAATACACAGAGCAGAATCTTAACATCACCTGCCATGGCTTCTCTCTCTCTCTCTCCCTCCTTCTCTTCTCCTTTCTGTTCCAATCTCCTCCTCTTCCTTCAAACTTCTCTCCCACCCATCCTTCCTTCTCCTCCAGTGACAGGCCTCCTTCTATCCTGTACCGCCCATCACCTGTGTTTTACAAATTCAATGGGGAGAAGGTTCTGGTGAAGTCACCTGAGTCCTGAGTAGTGACTAGGCAGCTGTCCTTGGGACAGCGGAATTAGCATCAAAATACAGATAACTCCAGGGCAAACCACAACACTTCCATACATTATATTCTTTTTTTTTTTTTCTTTTCTTTTTTTCGGAGCTGGGGACTGAACCCAGGGCCTTGTGCTTGCTAGGCAAACGCTCTACCACTGAGCTAAATCCCCAACCCCTCATTATATTCTTATCATAGTTTCCCTTCCCTCAATTCCTACCAGATCATCTCTCACTCCCAACTTGTTCTACTCCATATCTTCTCATCTCTCTCTTTAGAAAACAACAAATAAAAATGGAATTTAAATAAATAGCAACACACACACACACACACACACACACACACACACACACACACACACACACACCCAAAACCTAGAAATACAGAACCAGAAACTGTAAACTGTAACATACAAGCAAAAGACTATCAAAACAAAACAAAACATCGACTGCTGAAGACACCACATACTTAGGACACGGGACTTGGATGATTTGAGCTCAGTTTAACCTGCTCACGTCTTTCCTGTGGTCTCGCTTCCGTGGTATCAGAAAATGTTCTGCAGGCTGCTAAGGGAAGGAAGCAACCAGTAACCCTCTCCCATTGTGATTACCTGTGAATTACAAAATGCCTGAAACGTCAGGACAGCCGGAAAGGGCAACAAATGGCTGTCACATATTGATGGTAACCAACAGCTATCTAGTTGGACGTACAGCCCACTCGGTGGGAAAGGAATTACGTCTGGGACCAGACACCTAGCCGACTCTCAAGAGCTAGTGAGGCGGTGGATGTTAGAAGACCATCCATTGTTGGCATTTTACTAGAGCAGTATAATTCCTCATCTTGATTCTAACTTTTATCCCTATACATACTGATAAATATAGCTATCACCCCCTCATCAAAGAAGCCTTTCTGTACAGCAAATGGAGTCCAGTATAGAAAGCAATGGGTTACACCTTGTTTTCCTATAGAATAGCATTTTCAGTATGTATAAGCACAGGTAACCGAAATAGAGACGAATGCTGGCCTCTGAGAACCCTGTGTTCCCTGAGGAATCCCGACATAATTAAGGCAGTGCAGATCTGATGCTTTGGGGCCTCTAGAGGTCCAGGTCCCAACCAGGCTGGCTGCGCTTGGTTACTAAAGAGCCAGGATTGAGATTAAGCAGTCAGTATCAACTGTCCCAAGAGGGCTCTGGGCTCTGTGTTTCCTATACTCTGATCTGGTCCTCACAGGGACGAGGGGAGGCAGGTATCATTTCTGTCCTAATTTTAAGAGGTTTCTTGTGTGTGGCTTATTCAAGTTGTTTGGCCAGTAGATACAGACCTCTCTCATCTGGCCAGTCTGGCTTACCTTGATGCCAAGCACCCGTCTCCTCTCAGGTTTTCCTTGGCTCTTCTGGCTTGTGATATTTGTGGACATAATCTTAGGGATAGAAGAATATTTAAAGGAAATCATATATGATAGCCATCTTGTAAGTTTGTAAACACAGCACTCTTCTACACACACAATGGTAATCATTCATATTGTATTATTATATGTGTAAATATATATGTATATATATACACATATATATTTAAATACCATTCTCATTCAAACCACCTATTTAGGGATGAAAACCACAGAAGACAACACATGTGCCTTTAATTACTTTGCATAAAGTTTCTATAGCATGCCATACCCTAGCCAAGTGTGTGTGTGGGTCAGAGTGGGGGTCAAGGTGAGAAGTCTGAAGCTCCATGTCTCATAGTGAGAACCCATATTTATCATCTTTTAATTAACATCTACCCTCCTGAAATGCTTTCTAGACCTTGAGTCCGGTTCCACATATAATTGACACAGTGAGATGAAGAAGCTAAGTAACTAAAGAGGCCCACGGGAGCAGGAGCTTTCTAAGACTGAGCAGCCCAAGGCTCTCTAGACTGCAAGATCAAATGCACTTAGACCACAGACATTGTTTTCTCATGATTCTGAAGGCTACGACGTCTGAGGGGCTGCAGACTTAGAATCTGATGAGGGACCTTCTGGTTTCGTGGACATCTGTCGTCTTGCTGTGTCCTTACCCGGTACATTATCTAGAGAGCATTCTGGGACTGGAAGCTTTATAAATGGCACTGATGCAGTCCAACACTGTGACCTCTAAAGTCCCCATCTCACACCAGCCTCATACCATCACATTGGAGCTGAGGTTTTCAACATAATGAACTGGTGGGGAAGATGCAAAGCATTTGACGTATAAAAAGGTGCAGTTCCTGGTTCCAGAGAGGCCAGGAGCATGCTCCACAGAACAATTAGAGCTGGGGTTTGGGTTGTGCATTCCTCAGAGTGCCCTAGTGAGATGATTAGATTTTTAAGTGTCTCTAAACCAAAAAATTCAAACACAAAGTGGTTTATATAATATCCAGCCACGTGGAACATTAAGAACTCTAGTGTCTCATGGTCTCTTGCCACATCATGGGATGACAGATTTCCATTCACGCTGCAGCTGCTTGCTCTGAACCATTCACCCCTGGCCGGGAGGCCAAGATAAAGACACAGTGTAAGAGACCCTGTTTTGTGCCCTTTAGAGACTGAAGAACCACGTTGCCCACTACTTAGCTGTAGAAAAGCCAAGTTATCGTCCATAAGCTTCACCTTCCCTTTCTGGAAATTAAAATGTCGGGCTGGTGAGATGGCTCAGCAGGTAAAATACTTGTGACCCAAGCCTGATGACCTGAATTTGTGCCCCAGAACTTATTTAAAAGGTAGAGAGAAAAACAACTCTACTCTAAGTGCCCTTTAATCTTTACAGGTGTGTTCCACGGCACGCACACATGCCTCTACATGTCTTATACCCGTTACACACACAACAGTGTTAAATATTTTTAAGTTAGAATAACAACCTCTTCAGAGAGTGTCTTGAGGTGGTCCTTTGAGATACACTTGACAACTTCAATAAATGTCTAATAAATGTTTGCCATTGTTCATGTTTTCTTGAAATCTATAAACCTTTCTACTGAAAGTCCTTGAGCATGTTAAGCCTCTAAAAGCTTCAGGAAAATTATTTCGCCCATTAGGACGTATCTTTATTATTGGAGGGCCTCAGACCTTGCCAAATCCTTTTCAAATACAGTGCCTTAATTAGCTTGGTGCAAGTGGCCTGTGACTGGAAGGCACCTGCTGTTCCACAAGTGGGTATGATTGGCTCTGCAGAAGCATTTCAGCGGTGGCGTGAGGCAGCTTTGGCAGAGGCTCCAGACTTTAATGCTTCTCCGAATCTGAAATTAGGAGGGAGCAGGAACTATCTTTCAGCAGGTGAAATTGCTTTTCCAAATTAGGTACGCCTGAGTTGTTTTCCTGCTCCCCTCTCCTAATTAATTCTAACTTGTTGTGGATGTGCAGCAGAATTCTAGAACATGTCACTATGCAGACATCACTGGGACCATAGAGACCTTCTGTTTACCAGAATGAATTACAGGGGGAAAAAAAAATCTATGCTTCAAATAGGGCCCCCAAATCACATTTCAGGGCAACATTTCCAGCCTAGGAGACGGTATACACATTATGGAATTAATTACCTTCCCTCCACTCTCCTTAAACGTGTTGAGGTTGGAGAACCTGTGCATCGTTGGATCTGTTGCAGATTCAGTCACAGAGCAATGACTCAGCAGCGTCTTCCTGGTTAGCTGAAGACCTGAGTAAAGTGAGCAGAGTCTCACAGTGTTGGATAAAGTGGTTGAGAAGCTGGACGTGGTTGCGGTTGCTCATCTGTAGCCTCTAAGTCCTCTGGAAGTTGATGCAGGAGGTTAACAACAGTGAATTCACATAGACGCCCTCTTCCGACTTCCCCAGGCACCTTCAGGAACATGGTGCATACACAGACAAGTAGATGCAAACTATAAATAAATCTTTGTAACATGGTACAAAATGGAGGCATACACACCCTATACAGATCCCTCAAACTTTTCTATCCTGGATAGCTCTACTTCATAACCACATCGGCTCTTCTTCCTTCCATATCCCCTCGACCCCCAGCAACCACTATTCTACTCTCTGAGTTTTGGCTGTTAGATGTCTCATGTAAACGGACTCATGCATTATGTTTTTATGACTGGCGTATTCCACTTAACAGAGCTTTCCAAAGGTCTATCTACAGTGTAATGTGCTGTACAGTTTCTTGGTTTCTTAAGGCCGAATGTGCTTTTCATAATACATACAATCAACTTCAGAAACTTAGGTTGCCCATGAGTCTTGGATGTTTGGAGTAGCAATTCAATAATGGCTATAAATATACTTGTTTGAAATCTTACTTCAATCTTATTTGTTCATTTATTAAAATTAAAAGCATGAATTATATGGCAATTCTATCTTAATTACTTGAGGAGCTCCCATACAGTTTTCATAATCATTACATTGTTTAAAATTAGTATTCCTGTCCTTGAGAACTTTATTCATGTATACAACGAAGCACTGTCGTTTATTTTCTTATTTCCGTCGTCCTCCAACTCCCCATAAATTCTCCCCTACATGGCCTGCTCCCGGCCTCATGTTTTGTTTTGCTGATAACCTGCTAAGTCCCATTAGTGCTGACCATATGTTCATGGGCGTGGGGCCATCCGCTGGAGCATGGGAAACCTACCAGTGGCCATACATTAAAAAAAAAATGAGAACAAGAATCCTCCCTCCTCCTACAGCTGTCAACTGCCAACTGCATCTCAGAAAGGAGTACTCCCCTATCAGTTCCCAAGTGTTAGTCGGCTGATCATGTCATCATGGGCGGGACTTGTGGACCAGACCATGGCTGATGTGAGCTCATGGGTCTGATAGATTTGTTGAGTCAGAAGTTGGCGTTTTCTTCACACTGTTCTTATATTCTTTCTGCCCCTTCTTCCTGGCTACTCCCTGTGCCTTGGTGATTCAGAGAAGGGGTAGGCTGAGAAATATGCTACAGAGCTCAGCACTCTGTCACCTCTTCTCAGTCCTTTGACCATTGCATAAAAAGCTTCTCTGACCAAGGCCGAGGTTCAGCGCAGCCCAGGTCTGTGAGTATAAACATAAATGTTTCCCCGACAATTTGACAGCATGGCCATTTAGCAAAATAACACTACGGCCTGTGACTACTCCAGGCTTTTTCTTACCAGAAGTACAGACCCAGGCATTTTTCTGGGACAGCCCTCAAATCCAATCAGAAAATGGTTCATTAGCCAATGACAGGCACAGCATGATGTGCACCAGTGGCCACATCTTGCCTCGTAGGTCAGTATTGGCTAAGACCATTGATATCTCCATTCCTCCTGTAATCTGCACGGCACCTCCCGGTACTATGAAAGCTAGGCAGCGTGTATATTTTGAGATCCGTTTGAGATTGGTTTCTTCATTTTCTTTAGCCACAGTGTGTGGCGTCTTCAACAATAGAATCTTACTATATAGCCTTTGTAGTTTTGGAGACCTCTGGGAGCACTCCATGCCTTGCACTGTGATTTTCAGTACCTAATCTAAGTCTTTGGGGAGTTATATTATCCACCAGAGCAGGGTAATTCCATTGGTGCCCCCCACCCCTTTTAAGTTACATTTTGAAATAAGCTTACTAGGAATTTTACATAAAGAATTTTCATGTATCTGTTGTTTTGGTTAACCTATCCACTATTCTCTTCCCGAAACCCTGCCCTCCCCCTCCCCACTTGATTATTTTATTGCCAATTTTGCACTTTCTTTTTGATTACATGTGTTTCACTATCCTTCCGATTATCCATTTGAATTGGGTTGTAAGATTGTATGATTTTGTGGGTTTTTTCCATATACCCTTCCCTTTGTGTAAACCTCCCCCCATCCCACTTCTTCTACAGTCCCTCATCCAATCCTTCTTCAGCCTTCCAACGCCATTACAATGTCCTTCTCTCTTCCCCTTCACATGTGTCTCTCCCCACAAAAGACCCCTTTCTAGTTGCCTAGTGCCTTACAGTAAGGTTTTCTATTGTCGGGATACAACCATGACCAAATGACACTTGGAAGGAAAGGGTTTATTTCGTTTTCACTTCCACATTGTTGTATATCAGGGCTGGGACTCAAGGCAGGAACATGGCGCAGGCTGTCTCCCTGCCATTGCTGGTGCCGTTCTTTGTCACGTGCAAAATTCTGGAGTCTCTGCAACTTGCTTGTACCTTCATGGATAGCCTGACCTGGGCTCTCTTCAAGGACTTGACTCCGCTATATGATATCAAGCCTCAACCTCTCCTTATGACCCTTAGAGCACCTACTGAAACAGAGGCTGCACTTTTACCCAAGCCTCTCCTGGCCTCCCACCATGTTAAGCCTCAGCTGTTCTCTTGACTCTTCATGCCTTCAAAACCAGGACCACCTAATTGGTCATTTCTAATACCAAGTTCAGCTGGTTGCGGGAGATACCGTGGCCCTCTCTAGACCAATGAGAAAACACTCCCGGAAGATTTGATCTCACTGGTGCTGACCTCTTAGTGGGAGATGATTTCTCAGCCTTGGCTGATGAGAATTAATTGTCCCAGTAAAACTAGGTTTTCACTACCGTGGTGTTAATCAATCTTTTGTTAATTACAGCTGATTCTTTAGCTCCAGATAACCAGCTACAAGAAAAAAATCATACAAATGGCCCAAATAAGTTTTTAGTACACTCTCAATACTTACTACTAGTATTCTTTCATTTTAAAGTAAGAAACCACTTTTCCCAGTCTACTTGTGGAGGTATGATGATTGGTACCCTCGGTTTATTTTCATATGGTAAAGTCTTTTCTTCCTCCTTCATTTAAAACAGTGGTTCTCAACCTTCCTAATGCTGTGACCCATTAGTATGATTCCACATAGTGTAATGACTCCCCCCAACATAAAATTATTTTCATTGTTATTTCCTAACTGTAATTTTGATCCTCTTATGGATCGTAGTGTAAATATTTGATGTGCGACCCTCAAAGGGGTCAGGAACCTCAGGTTGAGAACTACTGGTTTAAATATTTATTTATTTCTAAATAAGGAAAAATTGTGTGTCTTTATGGGTGCAGTGTGATTCTTGCTATATTGTAGAAAAAGTTAAGCTAATCATGTCTTCTACTTCAGCCCTTTGTCTTTTTTTTGTGTGGGTGGAAAGTATTAGTCATCTATTCTCTTAAGTAATTTGAGAATGTCCACGCATTATACTGTTGGAAACCATGGTTACCGTCAGGCAGCATGAAAATTTGTTCTTTCAGCTTAGCTGAAACATGGCATCTTTTGCTTAAAATCTCCCCTTTCTCTCTCCCATAGTATGTATAGTCTACGATTTCTTTCTGTGTTCGTCTACTGACAGACATGTAGACTGTATGTTGGCTCTTGTAACAGGAGAGAGCAAATATCCCTCCAGCTCACATGTCTCTATCCTCTGCATATGTAACCTGAAGGGGAGGGGTTGGATCATGTGTTCCTATTTGATGAGCCTTCGTGGTCTTTCTTGGGAACGATCACTAATTCAGATTCCTCCCAGCAGTAGCAATATTTCTTTTTTTTTTTTTCATATCCTCCCCCAAGTTCTTACATCATCTTTCAAAATAATCATCATTGTAATAGGTATGGTGTGGTATTGTGGTTTTCATTGTTATTTCCTTGACAATTTGACTTGTGACCAGTTTTAATGTATCTGTTGATATATAAAACAAGAACTGGTTTTGTTTCTTTAGGGTAGGGGTTCACACTGCAACCTATTTGGTATCAGACTTGTCACAGTCCTGCTTTAGTCTACTGAACACTCAGATTACAGATATGACTCACTATGCCGGGTTTCTTTTGACTGCGTTCAGACCCTTGGGCCCTTGTTAAATGAGATTAATGTATCGTTGATAGAGTGTTTTCTCTCTCTCTCTCTCTCTCTCTCTCTCTCTCTCTCTCAGCTATATAGATGTCCTTAACGAAGGAGAGCAAAAATCAAAACATTGGCAATAAAAACTGAATAAGACTCATGTAGACAAAAATGTATCCATTGTTTCCATATTAAAAATATTAATGTTACCAATGTGTATAACACCCAGAGAAATCTGCGGACTCAATACAGTCGAAATTCCAAAGTTGTTTTTCACAGAGACCGAAGAAGTAATTCCGTGATTCACAAAGAACCACCAAAAGATCCCAAATAAACCAAGACCCCAGAGTGGGGAGAGAGAAAGAAAAGAAACAAACAGCTGAAGACAGCACACTCAGGGATTTCAAAGTACAGCGTAGTGTGTTGTAAAACTATCATAACCAAAGCAGCAACAGACAGATAATATCGAAATGGAGTGATGAATGAGACAAGACAGAAAGGTCAGAAATACACTCACCAGTTCAGTCACCTGACTTTCAGTAAAGCCACCAAGCGAGCCCAGTGAGTAAGAGCTTCTTCCATAAATTGGGCTCAGGAAACTGGACTTTCATGTGTAGGAGAATGAAATTTGACCTTTATCTCAGCCCATGAACAAAATCAGCTCAAGATGGATTTAAAGGCCTCGAAGTAATACCTGAAATTAGGGAATTATTTGAAAAGAGTATGCAGAGAGCTCGTTCTGTGACCTGCGTCTGGGCACTGATTGTTTTAGCTCTCTAGTTTTGGCAGATGGTTTTGTCAGGTGGATTCTTCATTGTGTGTGTGTGTGTGTGTGTGTGTGTGTGTGTGTGTGTGTGTGTGTGTGTGTGTGTGTGTGTGTGTGTGTGTGTGTGTGTGTGTGTGTGTGTGTGTGTGTGTGTGTGTGTATGCACAGCTTCGAACATAACCATCCCATCACTTCTGGTCTGCAAAGGTTCTGAGAAGCAAGCTCTCATCACACGGTCCGCTCATGCTCAGCACTTAGCAGTCCCTTCTTGATCCTCTAAGCTGATAACCTCTGGCATTGCCTTAGGATGGTTACCTTACAGGGTGCCTTTCATCTGCTTTGGAAACCTTTGATCTACCTGAAGTTTCTTGTAGTACGATTTTGATTGTTATTTCTCCAGATAACCTACTGTCTACCCCTCCTCTGTCTTCCCTTTTCTGGGAGTTCTCTAACTCGTTACTCCCTGCCATGTTGTCTCATAGAGTACTCAACTTACTTCTTTCCTAGGAAGTCCCCTGACTCAGTAATTCCTAGCGACATGTCTTTACATTTGCAGAATCTTTATTCTCTTTGATTAGGTCTTGCTGAGCAAACCCTTAAATGACTGACCCAGCATTTTCTCTCTCTCTCTCTCCTGGCTTTTTACTTTGTGTTGATCTTTAATGTGCTCACATAGTTTTCCTCATGTTGCCTGCCCATCTGTCTGTCTGTCCTCTTATAATTCATCCAATTCTGCCAAGATAATCAATCGCTTATAGTTTTATCAGGTCATCAGTCTCCGTTTCTTTTCGACTATCGTCTAGACATTTAACTTGCCGCTCTTCTCAGAACGCAGTTTTCTGGCCTTTTGATGTACTTTTTAGTTTTTATTCCTTATTGGAAACTGTACATTTGAAAAAGAGAAAAGCAAACCAACCAACCAAAAACAGCAACAAAACTCACTCATTCTCCCAGACCTTAGAGCATAGCATTTTATGGGTGCATTATTGGTCGCAGATCGTGCGACAGCTCAAACTTTGCCCGTGCTTGTATCTTCTCTGGCCTCATGTGATTGTTCCCAGACAGATTGGATATTTATGATTTTCTTTTTTTCAAGTAGTGTATAATGTCTTCCTCCCTCTGCTGTTTGTCTGTGGTACTGCAGGTCTCTGACCTTACACCCAGTCTCTAGGCTCCCTTGGTCTGGGTAACTCCCCAAGCATTGGAATGGAACGGTGGCACTTGCAGTCAACTGTGACTAAAGCCATTCAATCATGCAAGCCTACACAGAAAGCCAAGTCATCCCGTTCCCTTCCCACTCTTGTAATGGCCCCTAAATAATCCATAAGTTGGTGCTTAACTTCTCATGGTGCCATGCTGTGGAAGCCTCCGTGAGTGGCAATGCCAGGTCTCTGAGCTCTGGGTCCACCAGCGTCTAAACTCTTCTTTTTTCAGCTCCTGCCATCTACCCACATCAAACGACATCAGGTCCCTAAGAGCTCTCCTGTCACTCCAGCCGATCCAGTCCCTGCCTAGGCAACCCTTCTTAGAATCTGGAAAGTGCCCTTAGGATTCCTTCTCCTTCCTCCCAAGGGAGATCTGAGCTGTGTTGACCTTGGGGGAAGGGATGTGGTACTTGAAATGAATTGGCTTTCTTCCTCATGTTCATGCGGCTGCTCTTGCGTGAGTGGTCTGGGTGCTGTGACTTCCTAGCTGATCACAAGCGTCCTCATTAAAGCTTTGCAGGCTGCAGTTGGATGTTAAGTCATTGCTTCTACAGGACAACGACCGGGGATTCATATTCCTACATCTTGGTGTTGCAAAAGGATGTTTTAAATTGGGATACATAATTTTGGGCTAATCAACTATACTTCAGTAAAGTGGAAAATATTGTTCACAGAGCAAATTAAGGTCTCTCCTTTTGAATCCCCATTAAAGTCAATAAACTCTTAGTGCTATTTTTAAATAATTGTAAATAATGAGTAAAATGATGACCGTTTTCAGGAGGTGCCATGATAAATCCCCCAGCAGGTGGGGGCAGTTAAATATTGACTCCTAAGGATAGGACACGCATCAGACAGGCCCAGAAGCCCACTAGGCTACCGAATCTGAGGCAGACTCCACTCCACCCCAGAGTACAGAATGAGCTGATGACTTATTGTTGCGTGTCTGAGCAGGAAAACCATGTGACTCTTTTTCCCAGGCAGCCATGCTCCCAACTGCAATCAGGTGGCTCCAGACATCAGACATGATAAGTCGACACCAGAGAGTTCGCTCCATGTACTCCAAGGCGGGCTTGGGACCTCTTCCTCCTGTTCCACTCTGCACCCTGCTCACCCTTAGGTCGTCAGCTGAGAACCCTCTGTACAGGGAGGGCAGACGTTGGAGAGAAATCTGAAGAGGTGGCTGTGTGGAGCTCTTTCCTGTCAGCTAACCACATTTCTGCCCAGATGCTCCAGGGGATCTTGTGTGAATAGACTGTCTGCTTCCAAACAACATAAGTGGTCATCCAAAAGGCACAAATATTTGAAGCCAGGTTAAAACGAGATTATCAGAGATAAATGGGGGAGTAGAGGGAGAGGGAGAGAGGCTTATAGGAAAGTACAACATATCAAGTTAAAAAATGGTGAAGGTAAAAATATTGTGATGCTATCATGAAGAAAATGAGAGAAAATATACCCAAGGAAGAAGACCATGTTGCCGATTTTACAATAAGTAGAAATCTTGGAAATTAAATATGCGGCAGCATACTTTAGCACTCAAGCTGGTTGGGCAGTCAGATAATGGAAATTTCCAAGAAAGAGGCAAGAACACTAGAGGGGGAAAAACAATGGATAATTGGTTCACGATCCTTCATGTTCGACTGAGTTCCTCCACGTTCAGAGAGGAAAAACAGATTAAAAGTAAGACAAAGCTGAAAAGTGGAGCTAGAGCATTCCAGAGGCTGCAGGAATATAAGTGCCTCAGAGGAGAGCATCTGGGTCCGAAGACTGTGCCACAGTGGGGTTCATATCCCATGGGCAGAGGGGCAGACTGGGAGTAGGCAGGCCTGAATGTTTCCAGTGTTTCATAATGGTTTATTTTTCCTCTGTACCCATGTATAGTATAATAGGATAACAAACGTTTTAAGATCCAAGTGTTTTTAGGTTCAAAGCCTCAAAATTCTTCATGTACAGCTTGTTCCATAAACAGGAAATCTATGGAGCCGGAAAAGGGAAGAGTGAGTTAGGTACCGAGTCAGTTCCCCGGGCAGGACACAGGAGGACGATGTGAGCTCCTTCATCAGGGCCAGGCTCGGGACAAAACACAGGGACTTCTTGTTTTCTGTTTAAGAATTTTGGACCACAGCTGCCTTGAGCCAACAGACACTAAGCCTGTCGTTGAGGAAGGACTACTGAGGGGCCAGAGAGTGGACAATGGTTGACGTTTCTCTCAGGTTGCAATTTTGGGGACATAATGGAGAAGGAAAATCATCCCTCTCCCTGTGTACGAAAGAATTACGTCCCTGTCTTTCGGAGGACAAAGTCAGAACTCCAGCACACGCAGATCAAGACAGCATAGGAACTGACCTCTTGGGTGAAATAGTGAATGGCAAAAGAAGATGTTTTCTGTGGGTGCTGCTGGGGTGAGAGTGGTAACTAAGACTCCTTGACAACTAAGCTTTGAAGGGTTGTTTGAATTTATGCAAAGTACAGCAAAGAACTTTGAAAACCTAAAGAGATTGTTGTGGTATATTACAATACCAGGAAATAAAATCCCTTTTAAAAGAGTAAAAATTAAATATTAGGAAAAAAAAGAGATATGCCTACAGTTAGTACTTGACCTAAACAAAATGATTTTTTTTCTTCCTTTCATTGGCATATACATTCACTGTTTCACCACAGAGGATTGAATATTTTGCAATAAATGTGCATTACTGTTAACATGTATAAGTGTTTTACGGATATATGCACACACTTCTCTTGATGAGAAGGGGATTGTGGTAGCCTAGTGCTGTATCAATTCTGTGTTCTAGTATTCAATGAAGCATGCTTGAATTACTGAACCAGAGAGCACCCAGATCAGCCCCGCGGTACTGACAGGTGGCAGTGTGCACAGTGTGTTACAGGTCTAGTAATGGCTGGACAGGACTTGACTCTGAGGAGCTGGAGACAGGGAAGAGTGGAGTCGTCCTCTGCACCCATGCCTTTCCCTTCAGTGAATCCCAATCGAGTGACATGAGTGAGTTTTAACTCAGACTGCTAGGAGGAAAGGAAGACTTGTGATCAGTGGGTCACAGACAAAGATGGATTTCACTTTCAACGGGGATTCCTGCCCACGCTGCTGGTCGAGTTAGAATTCCATTGTCGTTGTCTCTGAGGCACCGCTGGATATCTGTACTAGATGGGAAACTGATATCCCAAATCTTGGCCTAAAGGCCCCGTATAGAGATGCTTCACTGTGGGCCTAGAAGCAGAGTGGGCATAATGTGGCTCGTGTTGGTCCTGGGATGTTTACAGGAAGAGGCGGAGTGGGACCTGAGCTTCTACCTACACAACCTCTCCTATTTCAGAATGAATAAGTTAACTCTTTGTCCTTCAGTAAGGACAAGCTTCATTTTCTCATTCATATGCTCGGGAAGTCCGCGAATCTCCAAAAATGCCTAGAAAATAAGAACTTCTTGCACAAAACAGGGAGGTAGGGAATTTGGAAGCATCACTCTGCCATTTCAGGTCGACGCCAAGGCAGGAAAGGCCACGGCTGCTTGAGAGGAGTGTAATTGGACAGGCAGTGTGACAGCTCCCCTTTCATGGCCATGCCACCCAGAATCTGCTTCTGCAGGGGCATGCATTCCATGTGTGTTTTGCCTCTTACGGACCAACTAATCCTTTTACAGACCAGCTAATCCTTGCTGTCCTTTCTTGTGCTTCCTAGGCCTCCCTCAGCTTGCAGGCCGATCTTCAGAAGAAGAAGAGGCGGGCGCCAGCTCCTCCTCCACCACAGCCGCCACCACCGAGTCCTGTGGTTCCCAACCGCAAGGAAGATAAGGAAGAGAACAGGAAGAGCACAGTGGGTGAGTGAACGTGGCCTGCTCTGTGCATGTCTGGGATGCCTGCTTGAGCACATTTTTGTTAACCCTGGCCGTGGAGTCTTTGCTAATTACATTAACAGGAAAACAAGTATGCAAAAGAAAGTGTGCAAATGACTCGCTCTGAATTTCCTTAATATCTTATTGACACTGAGAAAGGAGTAGAGGATGGAAAGATGGTGGGGACGCTGGATTGTGGTTAAATAACCGAACCCCAGAAGACAGTGACAAATGGGGCTCATGTGAGTGGCTGTGGCATGTGTTGCTGACTGGAGGATGTGTAGAGAGGCTGTTTGAAAAGGTGTTTGTCATATGAAAGACATCTTAGACCTTTCATGGGTATGTAGAGTTTGTGCCTTCCTAACCTGAATGCCCGAAGTCTGAAATTCCTCAGAATCTGAAACCGTTTGAACACCAACCTGATACCACAAACCTGTAGTGTGGAGCTTGGTTTCATGAACAAAACTATTTTAAAATTACATAAAATTACCTTCAGATTCTGTATATAAGGTATATATGAATTATAAATGAATTTTATATTTAGACTTGAGTTCCATCACCAAGATACCTCATCATGTATATGTAAATGTGCTACAATTAGAAAAATCTGAAATCCAAAACACCTCTGGTTCTGAGCATTTGGATGTCAGCCTGCGAGTGAGTTCCTACTTGAAAATAGTTCCTGCTTACACACTGCTGATACAGCTAGCAAAGCCCCAATGTTGAGTGTAAGAGAACACAAAAGAACCAGGATGGAGTCTTAGTGCCTGTAAACAAGGAGTAACCTGTGAGATCATTATATATACCCCCTCTTGTGTGCAGTGACTCGCTCTGAATCATGGCGGCGGACAACACTGAGGGCTGGACTTCCAAGATCCATGAGCCTCAGGAAGCTTGTTTTTATTTTCAGATCTTTTAGTATCCACCATTTCACTGTAGTAGAGAATACAACAAGCCCTTGCAGAGAGGGGATTAGAACTTTGCAGCATTGGATTCTCTGGTTAAAAGTTCCATCAGAGTCCTGGCTGAAGCCATGAGGTATCCATGGCCATTCACGGGTTCAGGCAGCCTGTTGTTTCTCCATTGACAAAGATTCTTTGGCCCCACAGGGACAATACTCCCAAGCATTGCCAAGTTCTGAAATGTTAATAAGGGAGAGCCGGCTGTTGGTCAGCATTCGTTGATGTAGTGGGCACTTTACTTGTAATGCCTGGCAGTTCATACCCTGAGAATCAATTATCCTAAGGAGTACCAACCTGTGCTTTAAATCAGTTCTTCCCATTTCCCAGAGGAACATAATGTCAGAATAAAAAACAAAGCATGGAGAGATGGCTCATAGATAAAGGCTCCTGCCACCAAGCCTCTTACTTGAGTTTGATCCTGGGAACCTCTGGAGAGAATTTCCACAGGTTATCCTCTGATATCCACATG
The DNA here is from genome assembly GCF_011064425.1 of Rattus rattus. NCBI lineage: Eukaryota > Metazoa > Chordata > Mammalia > Rodentia > Muridae > Rattus > Rattus rattus. The sequence goes on along the minus strand of NC_046164.1, from coordinate 81,251,263 downwards.
CAAGTCATGCCCAGACCCATACCCATGTGTGTAAATACACATACACTCAATAAACAGACAAATAAACAAATGTGTAAACACACATACATTAAATAAATAACAAATAAATAGAATAAAAAGGTTCCTTTAAAGAAGCATTCTTCAAAAGAATGGAAACTACAATAAACAATTACCAGTTCATTTGAGCTGGTCTATTTTATTTCATGATGAGAGCTCTTTCCTCCCTCCAAGATCCCCTCCTCCTTTCTTTGAATAATAAACACCTCAATTTTAAGGGAGAAATTGTGGGCATGATTTTGGAAGTACCTACTTCAAGTATCATATGCATTTGTTAAGTCAGTTTCCAAACCCAACACCCCATTTCCAGTCCCAGGACCAAAGCCTTATATTCCCTGAGCCCGGGGCCATGCTGAACATGAGATCAGCTGGTACCCATAGATGCTAACAGAGATGGGAGACGTGTGTCTAAAACTGAAAATCATACTAATATCCCTTCAATGAGAGATGTTGCAAAGAAAAGATATGGATGGTGGCAGTTTGCCATGCTTCCTCCTACCTGGTCTAAAACTTGTTTGCGGGGACAAGAAAGTCCAGAATCCCTTTCTTTCTAAGAATAGTGTTGCCCTTTGAGGGCAGGGGCTGGTAGACAACGTCTTATGGTTACTGCTGGGTGAATGGCTTTGATGTTGGGTGTGGCTGGTCTAATGCAGAGAGGATTTTGACATTGGGTATGGCTGGCTTGGTGTAGACTGAGGCTGGGTTTGAAATTGAACATGGCTGCTTTGGCGTTTGATCTGGTATTGAGTGTGATTTGTTTAGCATTAGCGTTTGGTATTGGGCGTGACCGCTCTTTGGTATAAAATTTGATGTTGTGTACATATGCTTTGTCGTTGGGTTGGTATTGGAGACGGCTGGTTTGGAACAGAGTGGCGTGAGGAATGGTGTGGAGCGTGACTGGTTTCGTGCCTGTCTGATGAGCAATAGCAGTAACATCTTGGTTAAAGGATAGGACGTCCTCTGGCTTAACCTTTGAATCCTTCCCATGTAGGTGTTGGACGTCAGGTGCCACAAAAGCCTCCCAGAGGCACAGCTCGGGGCCCACCCCAGTTAGTGCTCCCCCCGCCCCCACCCTACCCTCCTCCTGACACAGATGTAACAGAGCCTGTCACCTTTCCTGGGGAAGGCGCTGGTTCCGAGACCTCAGAGCTGAGACCTAAACGTACGTGCCTCTTGTTTCCGTTCCAGCTATTTGTTGACCATCTGTCTTTCTGGTCTCTACTGGTGTAAATCTGTGTTCGGACATCCCCTTCTTGCTTCTGGACATCTGTACCTCCTCTCCTTTCCAAATGCTCAATGCAATGCAGCTAGCTTCACAGAGAATGCACTGTGAAGTAAGAATGATGTCGCCAGTCAGCGGCTCCTATGCCATTAGACTTTAGCTGAAGCTGTGCTCCTGGGTATAGTCAGTGAGGGGGCCTTGTTCTTGGTGAGGGAGTTTCTTAAGAATGCACACAGATAGCAACAGCTCTGGCAGAACCAACTTTGCCAGTCTGCTGATGGCTCCCTCAGGGTGGATATGGATGTATATCAGGGCAGTTGGTATTCAGGAACATGGAGGGCATCATTTATAAGTCAGCCTTGAACCTCATGGCCAGTGGCTAGGTATTGGAATACTTCTCTGTAGTCAAAGAAACCGGGCAAGCCAAAGAAGAAACTGCTTTAGTCTAGCCAGAGCGAGAACTAGTGTTCTGTTTTTGCATTTGTTTCTCACCGTGCCCTGTCTTCCCTCAAAGTCTCTTGGGATTCTTTTTGGATGTTAATAAATATGTATGGCATTTCTACTTTGAGATAGGTAAGAGCTTCACAAGCCTTACATGTTTGGAAGGCATCGCCTTCAAGTCAGGCCTATGACAGTGCTTTTTATAAAGCAGGCTTCTTCATAGACCATGGGTTCTAACGGTGCAGTGCCAGTCTGAGGTAGCCCAGTTATGAACATCTGTATAATTGTGCACTGGAAGTTTGTGCTTTTCCACCATTACATTTACCTTTTACTGTCTTGAAAATGATAATTACCTGCCCTCTAACTTATCTCCTTTCTTTGGGCAAACTAATGGTGATTCAATGTATAGTTTTCTACAAATAGTTCTTACTCCTTTCAATTATTTTTATCCTCTTTATAGTGAGCATGTTTCTCCATGCAAATGAATTACTATAAGGTTTTTTTGATATTTAAGAATGAACTAAAAATGCCAGGGAGATGGCAGTGGTTAAAACAATTGTGTTGTACTTACAGAGAACCTAGTTTTAGTTTTTAGCACCTATATCATGGCCCACAACCATCTGGTCCTTTCTTCTGACCTCTGTGGGCACTAGGCATGTACATGGTACATATGCATACATGTAGGAGACTACAAATAGACACGGAAATGAAAATAAATACATTTTTAAAGAAGAACCAGTTAGATACCTGTCAATAAAATGTTAGCCTTGTCGTCTCAAACCATTGTGGCATCTCTGAAGAGAGGGGGATTTCAACCTCCTCACACCAAGGCAAGTGGTGATTTCAGAGGCTAAGTCTATGACTGTTACCCCCACTTGCTGTGTAGCCTCCCTATGGAGACAAGTGGACAGGATTAACTGAGTGAGCACAGTAAAGGTCACATTATGAAGAGAAGACACCTACAAAATATGCAGTCACTACTCTACAAAGGGTGGACGAGCCTGGTAAAGGCTTGAACCATCTCCCCAACTTGCCTTTCTCAGACCTCCATATGTTTGACACCCAGCAGGCAGGCTGGGGCTGTAGGCAGATCCTAGCCTGCTCTGAGAATTCCTAAGAGGTCTGAAGGGTATGGAGTATAGCAGCAGACTGTCCTAAGACTCGATTTCCTTTTGCTTTGTGGCTCAGTTTCTCATTCTGTGGTAATTGCCGTCTGTCTTTGAGTTTACTTCTCTGGATATGGCATTTCGTAGCCCTCCACATCATCAATCACCTTTCTTCCATCCTCCCCTACCCACAGGGGCACATGAAATCCAGTAGGTCTAGACAGATGCCCCAAAAGCCATTAGATGAGTCAACAAATGCCATTTCATTCGGTCTTCCTTGGCCCCTGCAATCCAGTCCAGTCCCTTGGGCACACCTGAGTCCAATCCTCTCTCCTGTGTGTGCACCAGAAATCTTAGGTATTCAGTGCAGAGCCTGTTATGTTGCCTAATTAGCAGAACTAGCCTGTCAGTTGCTTACAACATTGAAAACGGATCACCTGCCCAATCAAGCAGACTACGACTTATTTGCCTTTTTAAATTAAGGATTTAGAAAACAGTTAGGAAAAAGTGAAACATTTATGTTCTTACATTTCTTTCCATAAAGCAGAAATCTAGGTTACTCCTCTAACCTTGTCTCATGAAAGGCAAAAGTGGTGGGCATATAAATTATGCTTCTCGCCTACTCTCCTAATCAGACTTCCGGCTGCTTGAGGTGACGTGAATTCTCAGTAGAGATGTTTCCATGCTAGCTCCAAGCTCTTATGTATTTCCTCCAGCTTTCATTTTTAAAACTTCATCCCTTATAAAGGAATTTTTATGCCCTCAGTGGGATCTTGGGTATCTCAAAGGCCAGGTGAAGGTCCAACGGGAATCTTACACGTGAGATCTCTTATGACTCCACATCAGCTCTGCCATCAGAGGGAGTTAAGCCTGAACGCCTTAAGTAAGGTAGTGGCACGTCTTACTAGAGGACCTCAGCCCTCTGTCTTGCTTTGTCCACCACACACTCTTTTCTCCCACTGAGCTGAAATCGTCCATGGGACACTTGGACTTTTCCATACCCATTGTGATTTGTACAACAGGTGTATTTACCACACAGTTCTTAGTCGTTCTCGGAAGCAGGAACCTCAACTAACTTTCCTAAGTTTGAGAAGTGATAGATCTGTACACAGATGTGGGAAGGCAGGTTCTTAGAACTCTGAGCTGTTTTGATAGCTCCCATTCTACCTTTCTGTTTCAACCATTCCTTTCCTAGCTTTTATATTTGATCCATGAAACCACACTTACCTGTAATGGGGGATAACAGAAAGACGGATCTATGTGTACATGCTTGCACAGATTTGGGACTTTTTGAACATATTTGGGGTTAAGGGCTCAGAAGAGAGAAAGTAGTTATACACGTTTAAGCTTTGCCTTGAGAGTCCACCTGTCCCTGCCGGGTCTCAAGCCCAACTTGGATGGTTCCAGCCTAGATACAGGTTAATATGAACTCTATATACTCCAGCTTGCCAAGCAGGCTGCATTATCTGCTGTCTATGAACAAGCCTACCATCTGTCTAACTTGAGTTTCTCTAGTCATCTCTATGAGCTTACCTTTTGCTTGACCTGAATTGCAGCTAGTTGGTATATGCCTAAGGTAGTTTAAGGCTGTCGTCCTACTTATGTTTTTCTTCATCTTTAAACTTGTGCTTGCTATAGAAAAAAAATCCACTCTTGCATTCAGCTTCGTTACACTGAGATCTGCTTGAAGCCAGAGAGAAGTCAGCAACCTCATCCTAACCGAAGGTCAGGATATCCTCACTGAGCCAACATTTTGGCAAAGACCTGTGGCCATTTTACTTAAGAAAGATTGAAAATCCCAGTGGAGTTCAGTATACCCTTTTCTGCTTGCTTCTTTATTCTTTTGTTGGATGGAGTCCTTGAAATGTGGTGAATAACTCTAGAACAGTGTGTCCAACTCACAAATCCTGAGAACGTTAGGTGTCACTTAAAATACTTCCTGCTTTAGGAAACTTTTTTTTTCATATTCCTAAGTAAGCTAACTAGCATCAAAGCACAGCCTTTTGAAAAAGCCAACAGAAGGCAGATGTGAAGTTTCCTAGGCCGAAGAATAAGCTCTTCTCTTTGCCAGCCATGGGCATACCTACCTAGAGTTAAGGTTCGTTTCTGTGAACCATGAAGTCAGCTCCTCTGTGGTCAAAAATCTTGCAGATTCTGCACAGATGAATGCCATAGATGATGAAGAAAATGAATGCCATAGATGATGAGTGAGCTCTGTGGGCCACCCCCCCCCAAACCTCCTGTTACCAAGTTTGTCCTCAACATGACTACGTGTGAATGGTTCTTAACGTGATTTTTAAGAGCAGGAGACTAATAGCTCTCTGCTCTGCATTCTTTAATCTGATTCGTATTAATTAAGCTTTCTTATTTCCCATTAGATATCTACTTACACATGCAAGCGCTTCATGGGCATGCCTAAGCCAATAACACTGTGTGCATTTGGATTCTGCTTCATAGCTTTCTAACCAGCTCCCATTCTGCCAGCATTCGGGAATCTGCTCTCACGAATCACTTTCGTGGAACCATCCCATGAGTTGCACTGAACTGTTTGTTTTCAGGATTTACAGTACAGTCATAATTGGGCTATTAATGGCTCATCCGTTACTTATTTCAGAAGACCCTGGGGATTTGCAGATAGAGCACATGGAGTTCATGCTAAAGCATTGCTTTACTGTTTTTTTTAAAAAAAAAAATCATTCAATGACTATCATGTTTGAACACATTTTCTGTACATAATTTGGGGAAATAAGTCTTTCTCAGGATATATGTTTACAGTGGTGCTGGCAAAGAATTATAACAGCATTGGAAAAAAAAAATGAGGCCATTTTCTCTTAGCCTTGGCAACCACCTTAGCGTTATTTCTAGCATTCACTTCTGGGTCTTCTGGATAAGGTCATTTGTAGAATTCTCTTTTAAATTTGAATAGAAACCCTATTCTAAAACATGCTAAGGGAAATTATAAACCGGGGGTGAGGGGGTGGGAGGGTGGGGGCGGCGGAAGGATCAGAGAAAACGATTAGCATTTTTGAATTGAAAGTTGGTAATTTGAGTTTGATCGGATGCAAAATTAAGAATAATAATTCACACTTCAGGCGAGTGACTCAGCACAGAGGCTGAGAGCAGAGAGATTCTGAGCACACCCTGGCAGTTTGCAGATGCCTGTGTGCAATCTAAGTGCACTTTAGGAGCCAATGCTCACAAAGGGCTGCTGGCGGGTGACAGCTAGAGCCTGAGCAGAGAGCCTGAAGCCTGTGGGATAAGGCAGTGTTTTTTTGGCAGACGCCCTTAAATTTGGGTCAGTGCTCCTAAGTCACCTAATCTCTTGTTCTAAAATTCAGTCCCCCACCCCACCCCCAATTAAATATGTCTGCTTTTTAAAACAAACCTAGTAATTGCCAAGCTCCTTAAAGTCTGCCACCGAGTAGAGATAGGAGCAGGCACAGAGACGCCCCTCGCCCTTTTCTCCTATTGATTTGTTTCTTTCCCGATCATGGAAGGGAGCTGGCTACACAGCTGCTCCTGCTGCCATGGGAAAAGGCAGAGCATCCAGGCAAACAGGAAATGGATCCTGAGCGAATAGCCTTTTCCATAAACCAGCAGGAAATTATTGACTGTGGGAGAGTCTGTCCCTGACTACATCTTCAGCTTGTTATTTTTGTACCCTGGACGTTATTATCCCCACCTAGAACTAATATCGGATGCTCTTTAAAATAGAAGTAAGGAAAGCAACAGTCTGTGCAGAGCCCCCGAAGAAAAAGGAAATTTAGAAACTTAATTCTCCTTGCTAATTATTTTTAGCCCTTCGTGTCCCTGACTTGAAAGAGATTTAAAGGGTTGGGTGGCAATGCAGTGGAACCGGCCTGTGCCAGCTCGTGAAATCAGACTGTTCAAGTTTCAAGAAATTTATAAGCAAATTGCTAGATAGAATTATTAATAAAAAATGGGAGGAGTGAAATTTTTCATTTTTTATTAATTCTTTGAGGATTTCATACAACACTGTTTGATCATATTCATCTCATCCCCTAACACCTCTCAAATCTTCCCCTTTCCTTACCCACCACAATTTGTGTCTTCTTTTTGTCATTTTTAAACCCATCAAGTACAGTTTCTATTGGCTGTACAGTCTTAGATTTGTGGCATTCTGTTGGGGTATAGTTGCCCTACCAGAGGTTATACCTTTAATACTGATTCTCCCTCTCCTAGCAGTTGCCCATAACTCCTTAGCTAGGAGCGGACTTCATGCCCACGTCCATCCCCCCCCCCATGCTGGGATGTGGTCTGGGTTGATTTTGCACAGGTTTTGTGCATGCAGTTACAACCACTATGAGTTCATATGTGCAACTGTCCTACTGTGTCTGGGAAAGTTTTCTTTTAGCTGTCTACACCTCTGCCTCTTAAAGTCTTTTTTTCCTTCTTCTCCTGTGATCCTTGAGTTTTCAGAGGGAACAGTGCACAGACGTTCCACGGGGGTGGGTGGGTGGGGGCTAAGAGGATTTTTCAAAAGGGATCGTAAGAGGCTAGAGGGAAATAATGGACAGGAAGGAATAAATAGGATGAGGAACGGGAAGGGCAGGGTAGAAGAGGGGATATAGGGATGGAGAACAATACTAAAGATATTTTAGTAAAGTCATGTGAAACCTACTGCTTCTTAAAATATACACGTACACAAATATAATGACTCTAAGTGGAATTACTCCATAACAGAGCATTAACGCAATCATTATACACCATATGCTTACAGATAAAAAGCCTAGTGCCATGTATGGATTACTACTACTCTTGGAGTTGTTGGCCAATGAGGTCCCAAAGGCCCTCAGATAATAATAATATTATCAGTGCTCTTGTGTATACTCCAGAACCTGATGGCAAGAACCTTTTCCTGCAGACATCACAAACAGGAGTTATAGAACATGGAATAATCAAACTGGTACTCACCTTGAAGCCTCATCCCTACCAGCTAGCTTTGATAGTTCTGAGAAATGCACTAGGCAGGTTACCAGAGCACAAGAGTAATTATCAGTCTTATCCAGCTGTGGCTGTTGCAAGCCACAATAATAACTGTCCCCACAATATGTGCAGTGGTGGCACAAATGTTATGGGAGTAACCAACCATTTTCTGATGGGATTTAAGGCCTGCTTCACAAGATGATATCCATACCTGACACCATTATTGAGTACCTATGGCCAGGCATCTCCTAGGTCCTAGGGAAGAGCCTAGTGAGGAATCAGTGTAGCCTTAAACCAACTCATCATGACTAATTGTTAAACCATAGGTTAGTATGTCACTCAGCTCCAATGAGGGAAGGCTCCTTTAGGCTATAAATGGTGAATAAGACAGAGATGCACATTTGTGAAGGAGCAAAGAATAAAAAAAAAATGAAATTATGTAAGCTGGCTGCTGTAAATTAAGGAATTTAGCAGAAATTAATGAAAGCATTCTGTCAGAATCAATTGGTTATATAAAACTTACAAGAAGCAGTACTACATCATTTTGCTTCTTATAAATATTGTGCTTCCTACCCTTAGCTCAGCAATACTCATAATTATTTATACTTTTCTTTCTGTACAGCTGGTTACTATTTACTGACAGTAAAGAAAGGCCAAATGTAAATAAAATAGAGAAAAGAAGTAAAATTTTTAGGAAGCCTAGAGACACATTTATCTTTAATTTTACACAAATAAGTAAAGCAATGTGTCGACTCAAGTAATTCACCCTTAGTGTCTTAAATCTTTACCTCATAGCATTGCATCTAGCTAGGAATAAAAGTTTTTGTACATGGAGTGTTCTGAGAACTTCTTTCTAGACTGTATTAATTTAACCCTTCTAAGAAATAAGGAATGGTCATATTAGTTTTTCAGGGATGCGAAGAAAACATTAAGTACCATTGCTTCCCTTTATCAGTTAAAAGTACATATGTATGGTCTATGCTTCTAGCATGTTTAGGGAGCCATGCACGAGGGTGTAAGTTCTAATTCCTTGATTTCAGGTCCAAACCAAAAGAACTTAAAACTACAGACTACTTCCCTGTAGTAGTCCTTTCCATTACAGGTCAGCCTTGCCGTAGAGGAAACAGCAAGCCTAGTAGCTTAAGATTCAAACATTGAACCCCAACATACACTAATACCTCATGTCTATCTCCAACTCCATGGACTCTCACTTCTGAATTTCTGCATGGGCTCTGTCCAGTATTACCAGCTTCGAGAAGGGCTATCTAAACATGAGAACATTATAAAGCAAGATCATCTATTTTTCACTAGTTCTACAATAGTTTGGGCATTTTTCCAACAAGGAGTCCTGCTTCTAACTGAAGAGCTATTAGCAGTTCACAGAGAGCTGCTGGGAGTTGAGAAATCAGTTTCTTCCACCCCGGAGAGGCTGTCCATGCCCCCAACAGATGGCCCTATCCCCATGTTCATAATGGAAGCACTAAGTGAACCCAGTGGGTATTTTAAGAGGACACAGGAAGCTGAGAACAAGAAGTGGCGGGGTAAGAGAAAGGAGTTGAAAAGGATGAACTGGGGAGGGTATATTTGGCCAGAGCTCATCATATACCTGTATGAAATTCTCAAACGATTAAAAGCTAAAATTAAGTGAGGTAGGAAATGACTTTTTCCTTCCGACTAATAGGTGTTACCGCTTATTTCATTTGGTCCCTGGAAGACCTACAGTGAGTGCAATGACAGGTTATAACACGTTTTTCACCGGAGACAGAGTTCTACTGTTGGATCAATAGAGCTGCTTAACGACAGGCCTGGAAACAGACTAAAAAAAGCAGTGCTGTCACACAATGCTGACGTCAATTGGCCAACACCACTCTGTGTGCGGTGTTAAATCTGCAGCAGGCAGTTGTTCCACCAAGACTTTACGTTCACGTTTGCCGTCTATTTCCTCTACAGTTTATTGCTGTGCGTCGTTCCCTACTCATGCCAAGCGCTCCTGATGGACAGGCCTCTTCCTGCCTCAGGCTTTTCCTGGTGTCTCTGCTGTCCTGGCTCTGATGTTGCTGTCATTCTACGTCCTCCTCCCTCTTTTCAGGACAAAAAAAAAAAAAAAAAAAAAAAAAAAATCGCCCTTTGTACCTCTCTTTACTTTCTTCAGAATTTACATATAAATGCAAAATGCCAAAGACTTGTTTGAGGTTCATTTTTCTTTGAAGGGGGTATAAAAGACGTTGGCGTATGAATTTTAAATTGATACTATTGACCTAATCTGGAATTCCCAGATTCTCACATCTCTTACTGTGAAATACACTGCTTTATTTGAACATATTCTTTTTGTATTCAATGTTGTCCTCCAGAATTTAGTCTCCGTTTTCCTCAAAAATAGATCACATACATGATTTGTCTGGTATTGTCAATTTGAACAGAATGGAAATATTCCACCTACCCTGTAAATCAATGTGTTGAACACATGCACTCTGACCTTCTGGAACCCAGGACCTAGGTAGGATTCCCCACTTGGGAATTCATCATCACCTCACTCCTCAGGGTATCTCTAGTTTTCCCATTACTCTGTCTTCTGACACTTGGCTTGTTGACAAAACAAAGGAAAGGGGAGACAGTTTCCCTTCATCTGCATTATTCATGCTTTTTTTTTCCACTACAGACGCATCAAGAACTTACCTGGTGCTCTCTCGGCATTGTCCCGTTCGCCCAAAATTAAAAGTAGAAAACAAACACATGGTTTTACTTAGCTGTGTGAGGAAGCAACAGTGTCTTTTTCTGACAAATACTGGTTCTAAGATTTACACAGAAGACAGAGGTGCCAAAGAATATAACAGCTATGTCTACAGGGCATGCCTTGACTCTTCCAAGATCCCTTTGCAACCATGGGGAAACTGACCTATTGGCTGTCACTCCTATCATCAGACAGGATAGGTAAGAAGGATCGTTCTGAAGATTCAAGGTTAAGCAGAAGCAGCAAATGTTTCTCCATTGCTTTGATTTTGTTAATGTACAAAGATGCACTGATCTGGAGAGGTTCTTCATGTTTCTCTCCGGAAGAATCTTTCTAAAGTATGTGCTTAGAGTAATTTGTTTTATTTTATTTTTTTTTCTTGGATACCTGCAAGATGGTTGTCTTATTGATCACAATGAAAACCTTAGCTGAAAAAAAAAAAGGGAATGATCTTAGCTGATGCTGGGATGTGTGATGGGACAAGTGCAGGCTGGAGCTACAGACAACCTATAGAGTGGGGGAAAACCAACCATTTATAAGAATATTCTCAGGCTGGAGAGATGGCTCAGCGGTTAAGAGCACTGGCTGCTCTTCCAAAGGACCCGAGTTCAAATCCCAGCACCCACATGGTGGCTCACAACCATCTGTAATGAGATTTGATGCCCTCTTCTGGTGTGTCTGAAGACAGTAACATAAAATCAAAAAAAGAAAAAAAAGAATATTCTCTCTCTCTCTCTCTCTCTCTCTCACCTTTATCCTTTTCTTTTGTGTCTTTCTTTTCCTTTTTTTTTTTTTTTTTTTTTTTTTTGCACTGAAATAAAGGACTTTTGTCTGGTCAGTAGCAGTCATTTGACCTCAGATCATTAAGTGGGAAAGTCTAAACAAGAAAAGGTAATGTTTATAAAATGTCGGGAAGGCATCAGGATTTATGAGGCAGACATTAAAGCTTGTAGATGATTGTATGTAATTACAGCAATAAGCATTTATTGGAGGAGGAGTATCTGTTATGCAGAAGAAAGGTGGTGGCCAAACTCCTCAAGATAGAACTTGAGCACAAAGGGGAGAGTGATGCTGCCTACGAAACCATTGATTAAAGTGTAGGCGATATGGTAAAAGTAAAAGTACAGTGAAGATGAGTGAAAATAGAGTTTCCAGAGACACACGTACATACCACACACAGCACACATGAAGGGAAAACAGTTAAGTGCATGACTTGACTGTGAAAGCCCCACTTACAGGATCATAAAGGTCACCTAAGACACGGATGACTGGTCTCTGACAGATACTCCCTGGCTTACCTCTATGGCAGAGCCCCTGAAAGTCTGATACAACATTGTTCAGAACAATTCGGTCAAAACGTCAGGCAGATTAGTGTCCGCCGTGCGTTATACATTGTAGAAAGTAGAAACATTAATTCCACCCAGAGCGTCTGCCTTTCAGAAAGGCGTCTCCCCTCTGACTTACTCCAGAATCCGTCTATGACTTTGTGGTTGTGCCTTCTCCTGATAAGCCTGCTGGAGGAAAAACATGGACTGTCTTTTCTCCATAATGCTGTGCGTGCTATCAGTAAAGGATGATAGTTCCCATGTTCTGACTGGAGACTCACAAATCAAGGAGACCAGTCACTGATATGTCCCCTTGCACAGTCATGGAACAGAAAGCACCGTGGAGAATATGTGCTCCATAGTAAATGCCAGGGTCAAAGAAAAATTAGCTATATTTATTTGTCCGTTTTAATTGGCTTAAGCACTTGTGTTTTTACCGTAGGGGTCTGCGCAGTGGACATTGGAAACACACTGAGTTTGTAAATTGCGTGAGTTCTTACTCTCAATGTGAAGACTCTGAAATCCTCTCATTTTAAGTTAAAAGCTGCTAACTTTGCGGCTGAAATAATTTGGAGATCTTTCCCAACTGTTTACTCACTGGAATTTCATTTTCGCACCCATTATAATCAATCACACATTGCATCTGTGTTTGTGATGCTTATCAGCTGCTAATTTTCACAGTTTTCGTGTTAATTTGGATCCATAATATGATTCAGTTTGTTCACAACTTTTATAGTTCGTATAATCAGATTCAAAATATTTCTGCGTGCCAGCTAACATTTACCATAACCAAACAGACTTCTTGCAATCCGGGTAGGATTATACCATGGAGGTAAAGGCCTTCCACACAAGAACGCAAGGCTTGCATAAGCATCACAATCAATTATAAACTGTTGAGGCCCTGGAATTCATCTGTTATAGCGTAGTTGCTTCTGGCCTCCTCTTGGGTATGATTACATGGCCTTGCCGCTCAGTCATGTTTCCTGTGTAAACGTTCATTTTAACTCAGAATGCTAGTCCCTGCTGGAGCATGTGAGAAGCCTTCCACACAGACTTTTGTTCCTCTAGGCAAACCTGGGCAGCAGGTGCCCCTGTGCACAGACTGGAAGCCTTCTGGTCCCCTTGGCCCCAACATTCATATTGGCACCTAGGATTCTTGGAGGTGCTGCCTTTCCACTTAGAGAATTAAAGGGAGAGTAATTGTGTCTCACAGCCAGGCTCCTCACTGTCTGACCATAGGTGGACAGAGGTGTAAAATTAAGTATATGCTATTAATAGAGCTTCTGTTTGCACAGGGGAATGGGTGGTTCTGAGTAGCAATAAAGAACCTTTGTTTTCATAACCAGTTTCTCTCTTTGCTGTGTGCTGCCTGAACTCTGAGGCACCTCATCGACGGCCTCGTCCTCCAACCTTTATTTCTTCTGCTCAGTCTTTTTTTTTTAAATAGGCAAACTTAATCTATGCCACGGTGTCTCAAATGTTTCTTTCTATGGTTCATAGCCATTTTTACTCCGCAAATATGCATATTTTATGGACAAATAAAACATTATTCACACACACACACACACATATATATATACATATATATATGTATATATATATATATATATATGTCAGTGTTATAAATCCAGTTGGAAATCTAGCAGACCATACTTGCTAGTGACACTGTAAGTTAATTGAGAAGTAAAGCTCCATTCTAAATAACTCGGAGATTATTAAATTGTAGTTGTTGAACTTAATGTCTCTGACAGTGAAGTTGCCTTGATCAGGGGAGAAGGGAAACTGAATAGGGGATGTAGTCCATGTAGTCATCTGGATATATATATATTTTAAATGAAAATGCAGATGTGTAAACATGCACACAAGATGGTGACCTCTGTCTCCCTATCCGTTTCCAGAGGAAATGTGAGACTATTCTTAGTGGTGTTGTTTTTTTTTTTTTTTTCTCCTTTCAGGGAGCTGTAAATGTGTTGCTCATACATTTGTTAACCATGTTAAACCTTTTTGCTATCCTAACCCCACCTGACAGCCAACCGATAGGGCCAGCTTCAACCAGTCTCCCTCTGGGGAGCTGGCAGGGTGGGTGCCAGGGCAGAATCTTTCCAGGCTCCAGAGTGAGATAATGCCCACCAACCCACATTCCTTGCTAGCTTGGAAGGTCCCTATGGGGCTGGTTTATTTAAGGCGGCTTGGAAAGCAAGCGGTTTTGGCTGCATAAATGCAACCACCAGGGGGAGCTCTGGTTATCCTGCTGATGGACTGCTCTGCAGAATGGAAACAAAGATACAAAAAAATAAACACCAGGGCTTTGCCTTTATGCCAGTATTATGTTGCAGCCAGTCACAGGGAACAAGCAGGCTGGGTGACTACAGTCTTAAAGCTGATCCCTCTCTAGTCACACAAAGAATAAACTGAAGCCAAACGAATCGACTGACTTGCCTAAAATCACACAGTTACAGGATGGCCTGTACTCAGATTGGCAGATTTTCCATCTGCTGCTGCTGGGGTGACTAGTGTGTGGGCCCATTATGACGGTGAGCCTATACACACGTGTGTGCTTTGTGGATGGGATGCATGTTTATTTATCATACCTCTGTATAACTTACACACATACACATGCATAATGTAGAAACACACCGATGCACACTGTAAACACATGTGGATGCATACACAACGCACATGTGTATCCATACTATACATGTGTATCCATACTGTATGCATTCATGTGCATACATCGTTGTTGTGGACACTCTATGTTCATATGTGCATTCATAACACGTAGACGTTCATGCATACAGACACAAGTACACCATGTGTGCACATGCCCGTGTATAAGCTAGCACAGTATATGATAACATTAGCTTGTGCCTGCCAGTTTGCCTCACACAGGTTATTCGTGAACCCATGTCTGGCTTTGTAAGAAGAACTATGAATCTGTCCATTTAGTTTTCCCAGAAATAGTTGTTGGTCTCCTTTATTGTCTGCCTTAGGTAGCTGTGATGAGATACCCAACAAAAAGCCACTTAATGGAGGAAGAGTTTGTTTTGGAGCACATTTTGAGGTGCCAGGGCAGGCATGTTAGCAGGATCATGAGGTCCTGGTCACATTGCATCTGTAGTTGGGAAGCGAAGAGTGAACAGGAAGTCAAGCCGGCTATAAAACATGAAGGTTCCCCCGCTAATGACCAACGTCCTCCAGAGGGGCTTTACCTCCTAAAGTTCCATAACCTTCTAAAGGGGAACCATGGGGGGAAACGTATTGAAATGCATGAACCTATGGGTTTCACTTTCTATCAGGCCACCCTGATTCCTCATTTGCCATCAGAAGGAGATTTGAAAATTGAGAACATGGTCAAACAGTTATTAAAGGGGATGGGCCAGAATCTCGTGCTACCATATGAATATGTTCCAGCTGCATCCTTCAGCATTAACCTCATACTTATTTCTGCATCCATTGGATGTTTGAAGCCTGTGGAGCACCCGACAATGAGAGTGTGGTGCATATCGAGTTTGCGAGAAGGACTCAGCTGGAGATGGACAGGGTTTTGTACTCCACGGATTCACTACTCATCGGGTAAAAACATGAGGCAAAAATAGCTACCTGTGGCCCCCATTTTTGTAGGTTAATCCTTTTATCTTTATCAGAGCCCTAACAAGGCAGCGCTGTTGTTAACATCCTCAGTTTACAAATAAGAAAACTTGGCACAGAGTAACATGTCTGAGTCCAAATACAAGTTAATCCCTATGCCCAGACTTGTTCCTTGCCAGTCGTGTCCCACACACTTAGCTTATGTTCTATTCCCTGCCTTGATCATGCTCGCCAGTGTGTGGGCAGGTGTTGTGCATTGTCTCTGACTTCCCCTTCTCATCTCTGAAAGCGGTCCGTAGACCAGCAGAAGGAGAATGCAGAGGATGGCAGCCCTTGGCATTTGAGGTAGACAGGCGGTGGCGTTTGGTCATGTTTGACGCTCTTGGACTGCATCCACAGCCGCCAGTTGACCTGTGTGTTAAAACTCCATCCAACAGCAAGTGCAGAGGTTTAACCAAAACCCAGCGCTTACACAGTTCCCGTATGTGGATACCTCTCAAAACTAGACTGAGTTAGACTCTTCTCCCCAGCCGCATCGTACAAGAGTCTCCTGCCTGACTGCGGCCGTTATTACATATCGGCAACTCAAACGAGCCATGCTCCCCCCAGCCCCCCAGCCCTGAAGGTTGAAAGTCTCTGATCATGATGTCAATAGGTTGGTTCTTTCGAATGCTCTCTCATTGACTGGCTCATGGATGGCATTTTTCTCCCATTGCCCGCATAGCTCTTCCTTCTGTTTTGGGTTCTGACCTCTTCATCTTTCTAGAAGGCCAGCCATATTATCTCACCCAAAGAAGCCCACCTGTGGCCTGACCCACTCACCACTGTAAAGTCCCTTTACACAAAATGTTTCATTCTGAATCGGCTGTGGCTGCCTGTTTTTGAGAACACATTTTTGGGCCATAACAACGGCTGTCATCATCCTGTGGTTGCTAAGGAGATAATAGGAACTGCAGAGTGTGAGGCGTCCATGCATAATCAGGGCACAGTCTAGAACCTGACTCTAGGGACTTGGCCCTTTTCCATGCCACTTTCCGGCTCCTAACTGTGCTGATTTTTCCCACATTGGCCATGGCCCACGGTGCCTTGTTTCCTGTGGGCATTCCTGTCCTCACCCTGACTGAATCTCATCCTGCTCACGGTTTATAGAGTAGCTGCTGTTCTGATGGCACTGCCTTCTCCACTGACTAGCAGGGAAAAAATCTGTCAATCCCAGCAGATGCTCCCAGGGGTGATCAGTAACTGTGATATCCTGCACCATTTCGAAATCAGAGGCTCCTTTTGCTCATGATGTCCCTTTGCCAACCTGTCCTTTTCTCAGCCTCCACTTGGATCTTTCAAGCATTTGTGAATACATATGCACCTGTGTGTTGCTACTCACACAGACACACACACACACACACACACACACACACACACACACACTTCAAACCTACACTTGTATCTTAGTTGCTTTTGAACTTTGGGATTTACAGATCATAGTGAGCTCACCCCCCCGTTTATTGTGTGTGTTTGCAGAGCGTCATAAAGATGCTTCATATTTATGGACCTCCAAATGTTTTCTGAAATCAGTTACTCATGCCCCTCTCACGTAATGAATTCTATCCATCTTTGAGGTTGTCATATTGTCCCCAGTTTCTCCCAGCTAACAGGACTTCTGAGGAAACCAAGCTAAGATATTAACCATTAGCTACAGATTGTGTTGCAGGCTTCCCAGGCAAAAGGGCCCTCGAGACTCTGCTCCGGGGCCTGGCGGCCTCTGTGTTTTGCTTAGACTTGTTTTTGCTTGACCTATGCAAGGCATCTTAAGTTGTTTGCATAAACTGCTGGATCAGTTAGTAGCTCTTAATTATAACTTTAAAAAAAATAACGTAAAATGTGCTACATTAGATATTTTCGAGTACACGATTCTGTCGTTGTTGGGGTGTTTACACGGCTGTGCAGCAGACTTCCAGGGATTTGCCATCTTCCAAGTCTCACTCTGTATCCATTAACTCCAGTTTTGCCCTTTTCCTCAACCTGCCAATCACAGTCCCACCTTCTCTTTCTAAGAATGTGATGCTTTGGGTACCTCCATATAAGTGGACCACATTTGTCTTCCTGTGACTGACTCATTGCCCTTAGCGTAATGGTCTGAAGAATCCTTCAGTGGTAGCATACAGCACAATTACCTTGCTTATACTCAATAACTTCCATTGTTTGTGTATGCCCATATTATCTGTTCGTCCATATACAGATATTTGTTTATACCTCTCATTGGGGATAATGCCAGAGGAAACATAGATGTACAGATATCTCTTCAGAGCCATGCTTTCTACCGCTTGTCACTACAGATCTGGAAACGGGCTCTGAAATGTTACCTAGTATGCCTTTTGTCTTTTCCAAGAGCTGTGACTCCCGAGGTAGAACTAGCTCACTTAACCTGAAGTAACTCTCACGTGAGCCCTAGAGTCGCTCACGTGACTGAGCCATGCATCTATTGTTTTAGGCCAGAATGCAATGACCAAGTAGCAGCGTGAGAGTTGCTTGGGTCACTGCGATCCTTGTGCTAGAAAACTAGGCTGTTCTCCCTATAGGAGGGGTAGAAACAGTTCTGAATAACCCATCCTTGTCTACTGAAGTCCCTCCAAGATAGCCAAGAAGGCTAGGCTCAAACTGCTTGGGCCCAGCTCTTAACTCTGTTATTAAACAATCTCAGGCAATTTAATTGTTCTCTTTCAGAATTTCTACGAAAAGCAAAACTGCCTTTGAGAATAGCACAATCAAATAAATGCAAACATTTAGAGTAGTAATCAACACAGAACAAATGAAATTAATATGGAAATGGCTACAATTCAAAAGGCAAGAAAGTATACATTAACACCTAGGGGGTGTGTGTGTGTGTGTGTGTGTGTGTGTGTGTGTGTGTGTGTGTGTGTGTGTTATAAGAAAAGGAGACCAGGCAACACCAGTTTGTCCCAGTCAAAGTGTTATGGGGTCAGTAGTACCTGTATGTCATGTAAGTGTCTGGTGACACTCCAGGTATCCTCTATAGCCAATCAGACAACTCTTGTCACTCGGTCTGTCTCTCTCTCATTGATGTTCCAAGATCTCTTTCGATTCTAGTCTCAGATTTTCAAGAACTAGAAATGTTAACTAATCCAAGTCCTCATCCTAAATAACGAAGTCAGAAGAATAGTCTTGACCAAGCTATGAGATAAGCCCAAATGAAACCTCATTCTCTACCTCAGGCCCATTCCAGAGAAACGAAAGGCTAAATTGCTACCTAGCATCTTTTTCCTTAGGATGTTGTCCTTCCATGTCTCCTCTGAGAGAGCTCCTGAATGTGTCGTTACCTGCTCTTGAAAATGAATGTCCTGCACATGTCGAACTCCCACCACTTCCCAGGGAAACTCTGGTGCCCCACCATTAGCCCCAAAGTGTGACAGCGAATTCTGCATTGCACGTCCTTGTCCAATGGGACTGAAGAGTTGGACCCACTTTTCTTTGTCCTTCAGAGCATCCCCAGCTGTCTCAGTGCTGATGAGAAAGCACCAGTCCTTCTGTGCGGCAACAAAACACGGGAATAAATTAGCCCTGGCCTCCTCTGGGAGCGCTGCACAGTGTTGAGGAGATGCCTGGAGTGGCCACTTCTTGCCACTTCAAAGCCACGACTGGCACTAATTGGAAGCTTCTCATCCACTCTCTACAGGCAGGCTTGGTGCTGGTCAAAAAGTCCGAAACTTAGGCCTGAGCCCTACAACTACACTGACTCTCAGTGTCTGGTGAGAGCACAGGATCCTCAAGCTACAGAGAGTCAGTTGAGCCCTCAAGCATATTTCCATGACTGTGTCTCCTGTCCCTCTCATGGGACAGATAAAAGAGCTGTGGAAGGAGGGAAAGAGGGAGGCCCTTCCAAACATCCAGTCTGGACATGCAGTTGGGGTTACATCCTGGGAAAGCTGATTTGGGAGAAATTACACACCATTGCTAATTGTATAATTCATTTTTCTGAACAACTTCAAAGCATGAGGAGAATAATAGTTTTGGGTTTTTTTTATGAAATGTGGATATGCTAATCCTGCTCACTGTGTGGGACTAATGTCTGATGCAGTTACCCCTCAGTAGTCACAGGAAACTCTGAATATTCTGCCTATGTGAAATGGTGTAGGATTTACATGTAACCTACATATGTAATTTAAATAATCTCTAGATTACTTACACCACTTAATATAATACAAATGGTTGTATTGTTTCAAGGAAATGACAAGAGAACAGTCCATACATGTTTATTAGAGACATAATGCTTTACTTATGGGACTTGTAGATACGTACAGATACCTGTGTGTGTTTTATAGTCATGTATTTCAAGAGAAACTGAATTAAAATAGAGACTGGTTCGTGTGACTGGAGAACAGAAAGCCCTGCCATCGCCAGCTGTAGGCAACAGCCCTCAGAACACCAGAGAGGCGAGTCAGTTTTAGTCTTAAGGGCCCTCAAGCCAGGGGTCCTGCTGTCCAAAGGTGAGCATTTTGTTGTATTTTGACCCTGGGCAGATTGAATGCTGCATTCCGTAAATCCTGACCTCCAGAAGGCATGTATGTCTTTTTCTTGCAATCTGTAATAATTAAAGCGCTACTCTCTCCACAGCAGCCTCAGACGCTCTAGAAATATTTTGCTCCCTTAGACTCATCAGATGACTTATAAACAACTGTCAAGAGTTCACCCCTGACCACACGGATGTCTTTAAACCACACTTAATCTCCAAATATAGATAATGACAAGGTCTTAATATCAAGCGACACAATGCAGTTCTGCTGCACACTGTCAAGAGCTTGGGATTCCCTTCCTCCAAGGGCAACACCCTTGAGACACGTCTCAGTCATTTCCGGGTAGAAAGTTATATAATTAAGTACTGACATAAAACATCATGCAGTGGAGAAGAAGACCAGAAGGAAATGATGTATCTTTTTGTATAGTTTGTATATACCTAGAAACATATTCATATGAAAACAAGAAGACGGCTGTTTTCATCATTTCTGTAACAAGGTTCATGGCACGAACTGGTATGTCTATCATCTAACTTCTTTTTGGCCTTTATTAGGAGCCTAGACTGGTCGTGGTTCATTACTTAGTGCAATAACCCAGTAGTCTGTGTGGAATGGGTCAGGGTAGTTTTCCATTGACCTTAATCATAGAACATTATAATTCTGAGAATTGCCCCAAGGAGCAGCCTGTACTGTGTAGATATTCTTCCCTACTTCTGTTATGAGATGTCGCCCAGTTTCCCTTTGGTAGTCTGGGTTAGTCACCCTCACCGTCACTGTAACCCTTTTCTGACCTACAAGGACACAAAGAGCCCAAAGTGATGGAAGAGTCTTACCTTTCAATTCAATGAAATCATTGTTGTGTCTACTCAGAGAACTCTGGGATGAGGAACTGTGAGAGTCTAGAAAACATAAAGACGAGAGTACAGAAGCAGAAATTTTGTTAGTGGGTAACTCGGGGGTAACCAGAGGTAACGACACTTCAGTTCTACCCTTTGAGTCCAAGCTATTGTAAGAAGAGCACCATTTGTTGGACACTGACTCCCTACATGCCTCAAGTATTGTGCTCAGTTAACATATGGTACCAGCTTTTAGTCAGTGCTCCCTGAGTCTCCAAAAGACCATGGTTCTACCAGCATGTCAAGACACGTGAGAAATGGGTGAATTCTATTTGCCTGAGCCCATCACTGACACAATAGAAAGGGAAAAAAATACCATCTTGAATCCATTGAAAATGAAGTGAGTGAATGAACACAATAGTGGAGTAATGTATCTAATTTTCTTCATACATTATAAAATGTTCTTCTATGTGTTTCCTTAAAAAAAAAACACACACACACAAACCAGAAGTAAAAGCAACCAAATATAATCTGTGATTGTCCTGAGGATGAGTGATCTCATTCCAATGGTTAGTATTTTCCTCAATTTTCCCTGCTAATCTAGAGGGAAAAAGAAAAGGTTATTTTTTAAACCGAAAAGAATCCTAATGAAAGCATACCAGGTAAAATTGGGTGACAGTGCACCAACCTTTCCTTTTAGCAAAGGAAAGTGAGGAATGCCTCAACTCCCGAGGACTGACCTTGAAAATTTAGGGCTGGACCTCAGCATCCACGCAGGTTATTTTGGGGATTGGTAGTTTTGCTGAGGTGAGTGTTTTCTGACCAATAAAGCCAAGTTATTTTGGGCCGCCATAATTGTGCGTTAGACAGGTGGTTTGTGTATGAAACGTTTAATTTACTGGCTGTGTAGTCTGTTGATTTTGGATAGGGCTAGAAACAATTCTATACAAGTTTCCCCAAATGATGGGCTCAGATGCTGATCTTGTCACCGTTACAAGCAGATACACATCACCAAGCCGGCTGGAGTGGCGAGAGGGCTTCGTGGGAAAATCGTGGTGTGACTTTCCATGGTCTGTAGGCTAACCACTCACTGGGGCAGAGAGGACCTTAGATGGTAATTTTGTAGGGTATGTATGTGTTATACAAGAACACATTCTATGCGTGTAAGTATCAGTCGCATACCTTTCTCCACATATTTTATGGTATATTTGCATTTGGGGGGTTTCTGATATTATTTTATGGTAACTTTTACAATGCATTGAAACTTGAAAGAACACCTGTCAGGGTGTTTTTCAATATTAAACATATATGCTTTTATTCATTAGTACAGACCCAGGAAGCAGTTTGAATAAACCATCTTCACAGTTTGTGCTAGTCTGTGTGTCCCTAAGTTTAGGCAGTGTCCGGAAATAAGAAGGGAAAAATAACAGGCAGTTATACTGCCGAGGCTGCAGAGGCAGGCAGGCATGTGAGGGTCGTCCTCAGAGACCCAGGCTTTAACAGCCTCAAGGATCCCTTAATTCCTCCTCTTGCTGCCTGGCCGCATTTATACGCCGCTTTATCACATTATGGCAACATATTTTGAGGGGACGGGTAAAATGGTAAACATGTATCATCTCTGAGGCCAAGAGGTCAGATGTCCAAAACGGAAACCTCTAGTGGTCTGATGGCTGAAAAAGGAAAATCGTAAGTCAAAGTTCCATTCACCTACATTGTGGTAGATAAAAAGAACAGGAAACCATGAGAAAGGATGCAGGGTGGTGATGCTCTCTGTGCTACTAGAGGGCAGAGCCAGTCTCCCTTGTCCCGGGGTGTGATGGGATGCAGACCTGAGGCATCCTGAGCACAGGTGAAGGGACGTCAAGAGATTCTTGAGCTGGAGCAAAAAGAATTAGCCATTTGTTTGGGAGGAACGCCATGGAAAACAAAATTCAGGAAGTCACTTACCTACATCAGGGCCAATCAGGCAAAGGGGTGAGGGAGGATATAATAATCTTGATTGATCTGGAACTTCTCAGCCCCTATACACCTGTCACTCAGGTCGAAAGAGTCCACTGTAAGGCTCTGTTCAGTGTAAGGCATGTGATGTGACCTGAACCCAGTTCAGGAGATTGGGCACCTTGTATTGTACTGAGCGTCTTGAAGGCTCCATGCATTTGATAGTTTTAGAGAGAATAAACTTAAAGAGTCTCCAGTATGAAAATAAGAAGACAGAACAGTTGAAGAAACATGATCTATGGTCAAAGAAAAACAGCCACCACCTTACATTTTAAACGTCTTAGGAACACCAAATGGAAGGTTTTGTGAGACATACGGTGACAGTGTCATCTGTAATCTTTGACCTTCGCTTTCAGTACAGCTGAAAGGGGGTGGAGGTATGAGGAGGACAGGTGACTGGTCCGATGCTAGATGGGGCTCTGGGAATCATGGGAGGCCATGCAGGTCCAGGGATCAGAGCCTCTGAGATGCTCAACACTGCAGTGGCATTGAGGTCACTTGTCATCCTCCCTGAGATCTGGAAGATGACTCATGGTCCTCTGTGTCATTTGCTATGTGCCAAGCAGAAGGTTAGGTTTTGATGTCAAAAGACTCAAATTTTCATCATGAATTTAATAGTGTAGCAGTAGGAGGCCTTCCTCACTAGGTTAGATACTCGAACCCCAGATACAGCTTGTTTTTATAGTTCCTAGACTTGTGGTCTTAGCGGGCAGACAGGGCTGTTTAAGGGGGTACTCAAAGGTTCATAGTGTTTGTAAGAGAGTAGTGTGACTCTTTTTCTATTAGAAAGATATAAATGTTTTATAAATGGCAGTAAATGTCAAAAGGGACCATAAGCATTGTTCAAACCTAGAAGACTCTAGAATAGGGATTTTATTTTTGAAATAAAAGTGAGAATAAAGTCTATCTTTCCCCAATAAACCAGGAGACCTCAAAGCATGTGGTGTGTGTGTGTGTGTGTGTGTGTGTGTGTGTGTGTGTGTGTGTGTGACAGAAAACAGAGGGGAAAGGGACTCAAGAAAAAATAGCAATAAAAATTCAATTGGTAGATTGGTAGGCCTGGTGAGATGACTCAACAAATAAACATGCCCCTGTGTGTGACAACCCAAGTCCGATCGCTAGAACCCATATGATGGATGGAGACAAACACTCCCTCAAACTATCCTCTGACCTGCACAGGGCACACACACACATACACACATACACACATACACCATACACACATACACACGACAGATAGATAGATGATACATGCATAGATAGTAGATGGATGATGAAGATAGATACATAGATGATAGAGTTATAGAAATACAAGATACATATTTGCATAGGTAATATAGATGATAGATACATAGAAAATAGGTAATAGACTGTAGACAGATAATAGATGCATAGATAGATGGTAGATATATAGATACATAGATGCATAGATAGGTGATAGATTAGATTGGAAAGATAGTAGATGATGGATGGATGGACAGATGGATGGACAGACAGACAGATGCTAAAAAAATTACTTGCTGTTTCTCATCTTCCTAAAAACCTAAGGCACAAGGCATGGGGGACTCTGGATCAAAGAGTACTCATTTCCTCAATAAAAAATGCAAAGTGTTAAGGGGCAAGAGAGTTCTAGATTTAATAGCAAATTAAAGAAGGTACTTATTTGTAAAAACCTACTAAGTCTCTACTAGGTAAAGCCTCTAACAACAGTTCAGTATAACATACAAAAATATTCTCTGTTTGGCCAGTTTTTTTTTTTTTTTTTTATTAACTTGAGTATTTCTTATATACATTTAGTGTTATTCCTTTCCGGTTTCAGGCAAACATCCCCCTCCCCCTCCCTTCCTTATGGGTGTTCCCCTCCCAACCCTCCCCCCATTGCTGCCCTCCCCCAACAGTCTAGTTCACTAGGGGTTCAGTCTTAGCAGGACCCAGGGCTTCCCCTTCCACTGGTGCTCTTACTAGGATATTCATTGCAACCCACGAGGTCAAAGTCAGGGTCAGTCCATGTATAGTCTTTGGGTAGTGGCTTAGTCCTGGAAGCTCTGGTTGGTTGGCATTTGTTTGGCCAGTTTTATATTGAACTGAAATCACTAGTAGTAGCCCTTGCAGTGCCTTATGGGCAGCCATGCAGACGTAGGCCCAAATGCTAACCTCAAGCCCTAATGGTGCCGATGACTGTGCAGGGGTGATAGTTTTCATGGCTTGCCTTGTCCACGTGGCCGATGACTCGCCTCCTCTCTGACAGACCCGAGTCACAGTCACTTCCAAATGGAGCCCCTTAGCAACTTGGCAAATGCCAAAGATAATTTTCTGAGGTGTTGATTAAATAAAAGTCACGTGTTTTTATACACTAGCCGACTTGGAGACAGCCGTTTCTATTTTGACAGTGGAAACGAAGGCTTCCTTTTGTTCTTGGCAGCAGCTACTGTCCTCCACTCCCAGTCTTCCTGTTCCATTCAGAGGTGAGGCAGCAGAAGTACTTAGGAAAGACTTGAAGTGTTTTTCTTTAAAAAATTACTTTCAACTACTCTGAAAACCTTGGATATATGTGACTAAAACTTGTTCAACTGAATGTAAAGGATCATTCAGCTTAGAACATTTTAATTGCAAATATTCTGGAGAGGTTCTGATTACATTTTCTCGGTGAAAGAGCCTTGCTTGATTTAATCCTTGCCTAAGTGAGCTTTTGTGATTCTTTTTAATATGCTTGCCACTTTTCTGAGACTGCCAGACTTTCTATCACACATCCCCTCAAGGGTAGGAAAAATAATTTGTTAGTTGGACTTTAAAATGTTTTTACCGATTTAGTTTTTTTCTCTCTATGTATGGGGGTGGCTGTTATACAGCATATGTAAAGGTCAGAGGACAAATCTGAGAGTCAGTTCTCTTTTATTCTGTAGGTCTAGGCAATCAAACTAAGATTTCAGGGCTTCACAGCGTATGTCTTTGCCTGCTGACCTATCTCCCTAGTTCAACGTTTTTTACAATTTGAAAATAAGAATCATGGTATCTTCGCTGGGGGTATCACGTGAATTAAACAGAAGAGAGATACATGCCAGCCACTTGAGTAACACAGAATGTAAAGACGCAGGTCTATGGTGAGGCTGTCAAATGTATCCTTGTGGACCTGACCTCTATCTCATGGTAATTAGTCAAGGCGCAAATACTGTAGATTACTTTTCAAGCTGTAATATTACCATGGTTTTTAAAACAAGGAATCCCATTTGGCTGTATGCTAAAGAAGGCATGAGTCTTGTTGGAGTTTCTCTTGCTGTGATAAACTATCGCGATCAAAAGCAACTCGAGGAGGGAAGCATTTATTTCATCTCACAGCTCAGCCCTGAAATCTGTCAAGGCAGGAATGTGGAGACAGGAACTAAAGCAGGAACTGTAGAAGAATACTGCTTGCTACTAGACCCTCATGACTTGCCCAGCCTGCCTTGTTGGGCGGCACAACCCGCAGTGAGCAGAGTCCTCCCACATCACCCATTAATCAAGAAAATGCAAGGCTCACTTGCATGTAGGCGATCTGAAGGAGCCATTTTCCCAGCTGAGGTTCCTCTTTACAGGAAACTTAGCTTGTGTCTAGGCCAGTTAACAACAACAACAACAACAATCCAACAAGGACAGTGTGTAAAACTAAAATGGAAACTTACTTCGAAGGGGATTGGGTGTAAGCACTGGCGAACGACACCAATATTGTGACTACTGTATTTAGAAGCTCAGTTACCTTTGTCAATGTACTGTTTACTCAAGAAGTCAAGCTGTCTTTCAGTGCAGTGAAATTCTAATTAGTCCAACTCTGTTCCAGCATCTAGGACTGTGGTCCTTAAGGCTTTTGTACCAAAGTAAGGATGTACTGAGATTCACAAATGCCAAGGAAACCAACTTCCTGCCATTACTGCCCTCCTCATGGCAAACATAAAAGGCAGCCAAGAATCACCAGGCCATTTTTATTTTGTCTGTGTTCCTTTTTCCTCTCTCTCTCTCTCTCTCTCTCTCTCTCTCTCTCTCTCTCTCTCTCTCTCTCTCTCTCTCTTCTCTCTCTTCTCTCTCTTCTCTCTCTTCTCTCTCTCTCTCCCTCTCCCTTTCCCTCTCCCTTTCTCCCTCTCTCTTTCCCTCTCCTCCCTCTCTCTCTCTCCCCCCCTCTCTCTCTCAGTACCCTCCCCTCTCTTCCCTCCCCCCTCTGTAAATCTCACTGGGTAGCTCCAGTCACTTAAAACTCACTATGTAGATAAGACTAGTGTACTCATAAAGATTTTCTCACAAGTACCAGACCCATGCCCAGCCAGACCACTTTTTAAATGCATAAAAGGAAGATTGATTAAAGGAATTGACTGTAAAATGTGTGTGTGTGTGTGTGTGTGTGTGTGTAATATATATATTATATATATATATATACTTAAAACTTAAGAAATGGAACAAAATTTTAAAAGACTATTACTTTAGAAAATTTCAATATATTATACTATGAATAAACATAATTAAACCATTGTTAGAACAGACAAATGCATATCAAAACATTCATAAAAATTACATATTCGTCCTTCAAAATATACACATTCAGAGGTAGGCGTGAACTTTTTTAATAGAACACCAGTACTACAGAAACTAACCACAAGTATCAACAGATGAGACCGTAAGAAAGATAAAAGTTTTATTACAGCAAATGGAAAAAGAAAGCAACAGAGCAGGCCAACATGGAACAAAATCTCTACCAGCTACACCTCAGACCGAGGGATAATATCCAGAATTCATAAAGAATTTCAGAAATGAACTACTATGAGAACTGACAATGAATGGGAAAATGAATGGAATAGACAGTTCTGAAAGAGAGAGAGGACGGTGAATCAAATGACCAATGACTATTTATAAAAGTGATCGGGAAAATACAAATTAAAAACTCCTCTGAAATACTACGTCATTCCAGTCAGAGTGACTATCATCAAGTCTGACAGCAAATGTTTGGAGGGGATGTGAAGGGGGGAGACCCTTATTCACTGTTTTGCAGGGAGGGTTGCAAATGAACACAGCTATTGTGTAAATAAGTTTGGCAATTTCTCTAAAACTTAAAATTAGGTCTACCCGTGCAACCCTGCTGTTTCACTCCTGGGCCTGCACCCTGAGAACCCCATGCCCTACAACAGAGACATTGGGGTCCAGGTGTTTTGTGTTTACTGATGCTTTATTTACTGTGGCAAATAATTGAAATCAATCTAACTACCCACCAACTGGGTGGACTGATAATAAAAATTTAGCTCTGAAGAAAAATGGAATCACCAAAATTTCAGGAAAATGTATGGGCTTAGAATGGATACTATTAAGTGAGGGCATATACTCTCCACACGTGCAGAATCTACCCAATAATATATGTATGTGTGTAATCAAATGTATATCTGGGTACTGTATTATAGGCAAAAGAGAGAACAAGAAAGACTAAACATTAGAGGATGGGGAAGGACTAAGTGCAGACAAAAATATGAAGAAATTGTGAAAGAAGATATAAAGCTATTTTTTTCTAGATATAAACATGTAGATTTTTTTTCTTCTTGGTGGTAGATAAATCCATGAAAATATATTTGATAGTAACAGTATAAAATCCCAAGTGAAGCTCACGTCTTCCATTTTGCAGTTACTCTAACTGCACAGAACTTTGTTTAGTTGAATAGTATTTATTTGGATTTGGTCTTATTATTTTTGGTGTGTGAATATTTTTGCAAATTTTTTATAGTATAGTTTAAAATAAATTTTGAGAGCATTCATAGAAATTAAGTCTCCATGTTTCAAAACACACACATTTAGAAACTTTTGGTCAGGGTTTTGATATCCACATGTAGAAAGAAAAATCCTACAATTTTCTCCAGGGAGACTATATAGTCTGTATGCCGTGTTAGCATACAGATTTCCACATACTGAGTAAAGTACTAGAAAAGAGAGGAGCCTGGGTGTGACCTCCAGGAAGGAAGATTTGTCTCTAAATCACAACTGTGATTGCTCCGTATTCAAGATCAGAGTAAGGAGGCAATGGACCTACTATCTGACAAAAGAACCCTTCCAACATATTCTCCGGGTTTCCTTGAGCTTATCCTAAATTAGATTATACTCATGTGTGATACAAACAAATGCCCTTAGAAAAGGTAAGGCATGAGTAGTGTAACCATAACTATGCTTTGAAAATAAAGGTTTCTACAATTGAAACGGGTATCTTTAGGAAAATGTAAACATCTATTAGATAGTTATATATCTTGAATGATGTAATCAAAGTGTGTGTGTGTGTGTGTGTGTGTGTGTGTGTGTGTGTGTTTAGCTGATATAACTTGAAATTCTAAGAGTTAAGTCTTTACTGTGTGCATGTTGGCTCCATGAACTGAAACTTTCTGGGGGTTACGCTTCATTCCAACCAGTGGAAAAGCCGTATGCCAGTTAACATGGCTAGCACTAATCTAAAACTTACTTTTCCAATCCATTTGTCAAAGATGAATGAGACTAGATTCTTGAATAGCTCTGACAGAGAGGTCATGAGAAGATTTTGCTACAACCAGTTCCAAACACGTATCCATAATCAGATGTGTCGTTATGCTCAAGCTTTTCACATTAGCCATCTTTTGTCCTATCTTCTACCTTTTGTTGCTATGGTTGGTTAGGCATAATGGACTCACCCAGAAAATAAAGAATAGACTGCCCATGAGATAGTGGGATGATGGAGAGATAGAGAAGGAGGGAAGGAGGGAAGGAGGGAGGGAAGGAGGGAGGGAGGAAAGGAGGAGAGTCAGGAAGACTGGACAGACAGAAGCAGAAGATGTTCTTTATGTATATTTCTAATGAAAGGGTAATAGCAGTGAGAATGTAATTCTGTCTTACACTGAAGTAAGTTTGCATTTCCTCAAGCTGAGACTCTAATAGGTACATTAGAGGTTCTAGAACTAGACACAGTTCATGTGCCGAAGGGCTAAGGATAGGTCGATACAAAGAATAAACTATTTGACTCTTAGGATAAACAGCTGTATTTTGGGGTCCATCGGTGCTTTCCAAGTCTCCATCATCTTTTCATTTTAAACATGACCATGGTCTATGTTGAGTTTCCTGATACAGACCATGGATGGGATGGTCTTCAGAGGCCTGGGTGCCTGGATGAATTGACAGTGGCTTTCAGATGAGACACTAAACAGTTCCTACCAAGCTAAACAGGATAATAATAATTCTGAAGAGCAGCAAGTGAACTTCATTTCATGAGCGTGTGAGGATTGGTGAGAGAACACAGCGTTGGCAGAGACTAGTGAGAGCAGTTTCTATGAAACACTGATGACAGAGCCTCTCTCAAAGATCAATCCTAAACTCAGCCCCCTGTACCGACCACTGAGAATTTGCATATATGTGCATACGCAGTCATGTATGTCACATGAGATACTAGAACCCTAGCCACTCAGCAGGACTGAACATTTCCCAAGCTGCATGTGGGAAATTAGCCCACCTGCCATCAGACTGTTCATCTCTACCTTCCAAAAAGTTTTCCCCACCCTGGTTCAGAAGTCAGCTTCCTGACACCCCTATTGAGAACGAATGTTCAATTTACCACCATCCCTGAACATTCCCTACACACTTCATCCCCTGCAGAGCTTCAACTGCCATACTGAGCCACTCTGTGTGTGTCTTTAACCAATTATGTGTTTCCCTGGGAGGTCTCCGTCTCTTCCAAGGGAGCCCCTTCTGGGTTTCCTGTACCTTTTCTACAACGTATGTGAACAGCAGCACCATTCTGTGTCTCCTTCACAAGTCCAGGCTTTGCAAAGACTCCTCTTCTCCTGTATAAAAACAGACACTCTCCTTTAGCCCTGGGAGCCTCACTAGGCTGCAGTGCACAAGCCTCTCTGTCAGGACCTAACTGAACCAGTGGAGAAACTGACGTGGTTAAGCAGATGTATAACACTAACGACAATGAAGGCTTCCGAATATCAGGTACTTTCCGGTTTTTCTCTCCAACCAAATTGATAAAGGACCTGACTATGCTGCCCAATTATAGATCATTAAGCATAATTTTTGTGACAGGTCAATTATTTTTGGCATATAACAGAAGAAGAGCTCTTGAAAAATTGAATGGAATGATGTAGCCGTAAGAAAACTCCTTTATCTCACCTCTGCCTGTGCGAACAAAGGTTCGTTTGGTGCTTGTGTCTGATGAAAATGAAAGTTATGAATTCAATTCATGCTGAACCCTGCCTCGTTTTAGCAAGAAGGGTTCCAGACATTTCCAGGCAACCAGTGGGGGAGAAAAAGCCTCATTTGATTCATTATAAGACTCATTAGCAGTATTTTACCATTTTGTTTAGTAAATGTCAACATTTTTAGTGTGTTTGTGTAGCAGAGCGTGTAGCCCAGTGGTAGAATGCTTGTCTAAAATACACAAAATCCTGAAGTTGATGCCTAAGATCACAGGGAAAAAGGAAATATTTATGCTTTTTTCCTTGACTACTAATCACTGTGGCAATGACTCAGCACACAAAAGATTTTAATAGGATTACCGTACAGTGAAAAGGAGTAGAAAATTTATCTTTCACTTATGAACATACTTCATACAAAAGTGTTTAAAATATATCTCAAACAAAAAGTATATTCAATTAAGATCAGACTTTATTAGGCTATGGAATGAAAATTAATTCAAGGATGAAGAGACGTGGTCTAAAACCCTGCCTGTTAGAGGAGGAATTTTTATTCATTTTTCTATGGAGGGTGCTGGTCATGGAAATACAGTGAGTGGCATTTTGAGCTTTCAGATTGTAATCTTTTAATTAATGAAGCGTTTATATGAACTAATATGAAAGCATTAATGTTTGTAATACAGTAAAACTGTTAAAACCTGTTGTAATCACTTGAATTCATGATGGTGATTTTTGGGAGTTGCTTTAAAAAGGAAAGAAGAGCGTGGTGGTTTAGAGTTACTTAGAAAATACAGAAAAACATAGGAAAATACATCACGTGACTTCGCACCACTAGATTAGAGGTCTTTACCTTGTTTTCCCCTTGTTCCTAGTACATATAACATAGGGAACTAAGACAGCTGAGATGAAAGGTGAATAACAACTGTTGGCCCTGGATAGTGTATGGAACCCCCAAGGCTCAGTGTGGGACATAGAAATATTTCGTCCTTTTCATTTAGGTCCTATAAATTTAACTCTTGAGGACTCCTCTTTCTTAATGAATAGCCAAAAAATATTTAAGAATTTTAACTTATATTAGTTGATCAAAACAACAATGGGAAAATGAATTCATTGTAAGTATAGCTTCTCCATGGCTGATAGGATTTCGCCTTGAGGAACATAAGGACATTTGAAGTTCAGAAGTGGAAATGGGTTTACTACATGTGACCTACAAGCATTCTAGCTTGTCCAACACCATATGCTGTTGAGTATCAGTGATTTTCTTCCTTAGCCTACAGTTCGCGTACTGTGCAACATCATAAGAGGGCCTTGGACCCCAACAGGGACCCCCAACAGTGATCTGTATTCAAAATGTCATTTTAAATGCATGCTTTACACTGCACAAGATTTGAATTTTTTAAGTTGAATCATCATAGATCAGGGATTGTCTACTTGAAGAGGTTGATGTTTAGGGCTTGATATTTTTCCCCTGTTGATGTCGTGAGAGATGTGTATAAATGAATGACAACACTGAGAGTAATTGTCTAGTTTTGAGCTGCCAGTTAGTAACCCATAGCATTAAATCCTTATACTTGAACTATAAATATTACCAAAGTCCCTGGGTGAATTCTGTCTTTAAGCAAACAGAGGAAGGATTAGGTTCAATGGTTGCTCATCTGGAAGAGAACTTAATTACGAATTTATATTAGCGACTCCCACTAAATACAAAATGTGTTTTCTCATTTCCAAATACTTTGCATTTGAGTTCAAAAAAGGTTCTTCACATCTTCATAGAAAAGACTTTCTTAAGGTCTCTCTCTCTCTCTCTCTCTCTCTCTCTCTCTCACACACACACACACACACACACACACACACACACACACACACACACACACAGAGGTAGAATGATGCTATCCACTCTTAAGGTACAGCACTAGTTATTGGAAAACAATAAACAAGCCTTTGCCATGTTTTAGTTTGAGATTTCAAAGAGCATTCTGAGTCTACCAGATTCTAGAGATTATAAGGACCATATTGTACTTATCTTACAGAATGGCAAGAGGAGTGTCCAGAATTCAGAGTAGAACTTGGTCTGGAGTGTGTGCTTCAGACTCTGAATTCAGTGCTCTTGGAATTCAGGTGTGAAGGCTGGAAGCTACATTTAGAAGGGTAGAACACAGATGGCCACACAGCACAACTCCAGCTTCTCCGTTTCTTCTTAGAACTGGCAGGGAAGAGGCACCTTTCATCATTATCTCCTTAAGAAATTGTAAAAGAAAATGTTAAGGTTCAGGCGGTTACCCTTTGAAGCTAGCCAGAAGAAAAGGCTCATGGCATAGGAGTCAAACAAAATTGGCTCAAATGATCAGAAATTACCTGACAAATGATGCCAATTGAGATTGGCCTTAGAGAGGCATTTGTACCTCGCCGAAAATATGCACTGCTTTGCTTCTCAAGGGGGGGATCCAGGAAAATGTTCATGTAGCCCTAAGAGCACTCTACAAAGCCTCTGCAGATGTGGGCCTTCCTTCACTAGAGCCCTGCCTGTTACCACTGACCTACCCAGGCCTGGCACCCATATCCATCTGAACAGTTACCATTTTAATTACCATGTGACTTCCCCTGGGAGACTCAGATAAAGTCTCAAAAGGTTCTTCTCACATGCATCTGGTTGGCTCTGTCTGTCCACCCCCAGGCATAGATGGTATGACATCACTATATCCTAGCTTCTGCCTGCAAGAACATCACCCACGGGAAATGGAAGGTCTGTCTAGGCAAGAGAGGAACTTTGGCCTTAGCACTCAACATGACGTCTTCTTAAAGGGCTTAACATGCAGGTCCTGAATAGAGATACATTTGACCTTTCCCTAGCTGGCGAGAAAAATGGTGGAGGTAAGATGGACTCCCTCTTCCATAAGTGATACCTCTGAATCCAAAGGATCCTAGAGCCAGAGCAACCTCTGTGTCCTAAACAGTCACACTTCCTGTAGGGCCAGCTGAGAGATGACTTCAGAGCAGTAGTAACTAATGCAGAGATGAGTGAGACTATGCACAGCACTGGATATTTATGTCACCTCCCATCTGCAAAGCCCTTCTCACTCCAGTCTCCCTCACTTGGCCTGTAGAAAGTTCATGACGGTTGTCACTCATTGTGCGCCTGTCCCCACATAAACTGAGTTGGGCTTGAAAACTATGTTCCCGGGTCCCAGTCATGAAATCTGCACTATCCTAGCAGCCACCTGGAAATAGAGATCCTGTAGTGACAGTACAGCACTGTGGGGAGCCAATAAACAAGTCGGCTAGAATTTGAATCCCAAACTTTTGCCCTTTATTCTTCACTGTTTCCAGATGTTTTTATTCAGCATAGACAACGAATTATCAAGTTTATTTGAACTGTGATCTAGCTACTACTGTTCTATGACTGTGAAGAGACACCATGACCAAGGCAGCTTATGAAAAGAAAGCATTTAATTCCAGGGTGGCTCACGGTTTCAGAGGATTAGTCCATTTGCGTCTTGGCAGGGAGCATAGCAGCACTGAGGCAGATATGGAACTAGAGCAACGGGTTGGGGTTGAGAACGTGTATCTGACCCACAGGTTGCAGGTAAAAGGACGGTGAGCCTAATGTAGGCTCTTGAAACCTCAAAGCTCACCCCCAGTGACACATCTCCTCCAACAAGGCCATACCACACCACTTGAGCCTGTCTTGCATGCAGCCTACCAACTGGGACCGAAACATTCAAATAAATGAGCCTATGGGGGCCACTCACACTCAAACCATAACAACCTGTTTATTTAGTGATGGTGGCCAAAGGCAAGGCAAGAGCTGCTCCGAAAACTAGTCCTTCCACACCCATAAAAATAATCCCAATTCCACACAGTGGGCCACAAGCAAAGAGGAGAAACATGAAGGCTGAGAGGAAGAGGTTCGCCACCAGCAGTGGGAAGGGCCCCAAAGAGGGTGATGCTCAGGACAAACGGTCAAAACGCACGTCTGAAACTGCTCCATAGCAAAAGCAGTTTTCAAATCACAGTATGGGTGGGGACTGGGGAAATAGTTCAGTTAGTAGTAAAATGTTTCCTGCACAAGCCTAAGGACATAAGTATGATTCCTAGAGCCAAAAAGGGCAACAAGAAGGCCAAGGGAAGGGAGAGGTGAACGGCAGGTAGGAGACCCTGCCCGTGGAGTCTGGTGATGTGGCTTCAAGGGATCAGAATCCTGAGCGGGGATTGATAGCTGGAGTGGGTGGCCTAGGAACTGGTTCAAAGGCTGTGCGGAGAGAAGAGAACAGCTTCAAAGCTTTTCACCAAACGGCGGACAGGAATGTCATGTAGGTTGTGTAAGTTCGTGTGCATTGATTATTTTTCTCATGCCTGTGGTAAAATTCCTGAGAGGGGGGAACATAAAGGAGGCTCACAGTTCTACGGTGTAGCCATTGTGGTAGGGAAGGCGCGGCAGCAGGGACATGAGGTATCCGGTTGCCTAGCATCAGAACTCAGAAAACAGAAGGGAGTGTTGCTGTTCCGCTTGCTATCTTATCATCTAATCCATCACTGTGGCTCACCCAGTGATGTCACCCACACATAAGCGGGGTTGGGGGGGGGTGTCTCCCGGCCTCAGTTACTTCAGTTAACCAGAATTAGAAATCCCTTCATAGACAGGCCCTGATCCCGATCCCTCATAGATCCTGTCAGGTTGACAATAGCTATTACCACACACAGGCAGTGCCTCTTCTACAGTCCTTCTGTCCAGTTTTGCAGCTGGGCATGATGGTGCAAACCTGTAATTCCAAGCAATGAAGGAGCTGAGGCAGGAGGATGCTGATCCCCCAGGACAGCCTAAAGAAAGAATCCGGAAAGACATTCTTGTTATGAAATGTAATGCATTGCCTTCTGCATTTGTGCCTTTCCCAACCCCCACCCCCCTGTATTTCTACATTTGCTTTGAGCTCTTTTTTTTTTCTTTTTGGGAAATTTGTATTCTTATAAACTGTTCACTTTTAATGGTTGTCTTTTGTTCAAGACCTCACATAAAGCAGCACATGGAGGGATTTCCCTTTGGTATGTTAATTCTATGCCATCAGTTGCTATTAGGATATAATGTTTAGAGATCTGGGGTATGGTCCACAGGAATGCACAGTAATATCATTGGAGTGTACACTCTCACATATGTGTGATCACATAGCAAGCCTAGGGGCGTTTACAGGAAGGAGAGCAAGTTTGGAACACAGTACATGGTTCTAGTCTCAGATCTTAGGGTCAGAAAACTCCATGTCTACTGACTCAACTGCAGCTCCTGAGTTCCAGTAGCCTAAAGTGGTGGGCAGATATCCCGGGAGTTACAGCTCTACACACACACCTTTCTGACACTCTGAAAGAGAAGAGAGTGACCTCTCACGATCGATACTTAACATGTCTCCAGTTAGCAAGATGGCTGGAGGGTTCCCTGTCAGGTCTCAATAGAGAGGAACTCTACATTCAGCAGGAAGTCACATATACAGCTCAGCTCATTAACTCCTTGTGTGCCTCTGTTTAACGCTCAAAGACATCAACCACTGATTCTTGGGTTGTGAGACTTTTTCATTTTACCTTCCCTTCCAGGCTCATCTCTTACACAAAAACTCATGTTGTCTCAAGTATTAACATAAGACAGGTCGGAATGTTGAGGAAGAATGTCGTTAACACAGAGACATTTACAACATTATTCTGTAAGGTTGCTGGTCAGCAGGTCCCATACAGAATGCTCTGTTTCTGCCCATTCCTCATGTTTTTGTTTGCCTGTTTAAGAGAGTCATCCTTATTATTCCTGTGTTTGAAATCATAATTCATTTCTCCCTTCCCTCCCTCCAAACCCTTTTATATACCCTTCCTTGCTCTTTTTAAAACTTCATGGACCCATTTCTCATTACTTGTTGTTATATACATAATGTATGTGTATATGTAAATAGGTATGAAGTCATTTTAAGTCAGAAGTCAGACCACAAAAAAATTGTCTTCATCAACACTAGTTTGAATATTTATTCCCCACAGTTGCCTAGAGGGTGCATGTTTAAAGGGCTAATTAAGGATTTGAAGATGTAGCTCCTTGGCAGAGCACTTCCTTAGCATGTGCAGTAATCTAGTTAAATCCTCAGCACTACAAAGATCAATAGAAAAAAAGACCAACCAATCAAGTGCCCAGGTTTTTCTGGGATAGTTTGAGTTCCATTATACATACACATAAGGCTCCTGCAGAGTTAAAATGTTTTAGAGAACACAGAGGTTTGGCAAAGGGTCTTCCTTATTTGGATATCCCTGAGTCACACATTTCAGGGTGGAAAGGATGTGGCCCATGTTAGGCAGCGTGACACTCTGAGTGGCTTCCGTTGACCTGTCTTTCTATGTCCTCTCCAGTGAGTCTGCCTCTGGGGCCTGGCAGCCACTGCGGCATGGGTGGAGTCTCACAGGGGCCCGCGGAGGCTGAGGAGACGGCATCTGTGGGCAGCTGTTTTGCATCGGAGGACACAACCGAAGACTCAGGGGTCATGAGCTCCCCCTCAGATGTCATCTCCCTGGACTCACAACAAGATAGCATGAGATCTAAGGACAAATGGTCCACAGACCAGGAGGACTGCAGTGACCAGGACCTGGCTGGAACACCAGAACTGGGTCCCCAAAAGAGCCCATCATGGGGGAAACACGGCTCAGGAAGCTCAATTTTAAGGTAAGTCACGGAATGAGTAATGTGCCTCCTAGATCTCAGTGACAGAAGCTCTTGTGACAGTGATCACCCCAGTGCCAGATGCCTCCCATAGATCTCTTCCCACCCTCATTTGCAGTTTATCTCCAGTCCTGTCTTCACGCTGTGTGTAGACATGAAGACACTTTTTAACAATAAATTAGAATGCTTAGTGTACCTTGACACGGGATCCAATGGCGCTGTACTTGTGGTATACTTTTTGACTCAATAATGTTAAAAGTCACACTCATGTATTTTTTTTGTATTAATATTAAACCAGATTTTTCAGGGATAGAAATGATAAGCAAAGTGCACGTATGTTTCTGTTTAATACAGAGAGTTGAATAGAGGAAAAGTTAGATCATCAGAACAGTTCATCATCTCCACAGAATATCAGCAAATACATTGTCTATGTGTCCGTGGTACCCTGACATCCAACTTCTGCGTGTGTATATGGAGAGTAGGATTTCTAAGCTTTCCTGATGCCATAGGTTTCAAATAGTATCTCAAGTGTTTTCAATGTACAATCCTTGGATAGTAAAGATAACGAACAATCGTTTCATGACAACTTGATCTTACTTTTTAGGACATTTTTTGTATACTACATCCTTTAAAAGGTGTGTGTGACGCCATTTTTGAAGTAGTAACTTCTTCAATGGCTGTTTGACATGGGGAGTCTCTAAATCTGCCCCTTGAATCTCACTTTGCTGTTTTAGATTGTACAATAATCTCCCCATATCATATGGTTGAGTGTGTCCTTGTCCTTGCCTTCCAAATGCATATCGGCTCTGCATATTTAAGAGGTCCTTCCTATTACCTTTGACTGAAATTGACTGAAAATCTGTGTGGCTTTCTGATGTAAGGGTGCTTCTCTACCTGTAGTTAATTTTCAGGCATTCTGTAAAGAGTCTGTTTCTATTTTTTTACCAGGATCCACTTCCTCTCTGGCTGGAGGACAAGTTTCAGTAGCTGTGTCCTCTCTTTGGACCACTTTGCACAGCACTGGTCCCTATCACTTTCTCTAAAGTATCTCTAAGCATGACGGAGACACTAACTTGTCCCCTCAAAATGACCTTATGTCTCTCCTTTCGTGAAATGAAAAAAAAACTATAGGTTGGAGACAGTTAAATTTTTTTGCAGAAATTATCTGTCTCATGTGTTTCCAACTGTGCAACTCAGAACGTTGCCAGGTGGATTGTAAGTAATGTCTATAGTGTGAAAAAAGGATTGAGACTCAAGTCCTGTGTCTGTCAGGGGGTGAGGCCAAGGGGCCTCACTAGGGGAAAAGACTGTGGGTAGAGGACTTAAAGGCTTTATCTGAAGACATTTAAAGGCAACCCTTTTCCAAACATCTAGTTTTTACCTAGTGAGTAGATGACAGACTTTACATGGACACTATGCATCTAGATTTGTATGTCACATCTCACAAACTTAAAATGTGTTAACTAGCCTAAACATTCATGGCTAGACTAAACAGATGTGCAGCTCATTGTGGCCAGTCCTGGGGTATGCTCTTAACCAAGGATATAGGGGTGCCTTCATTATTCTGTGACTCCCAGAGATATAGTTTTACCCTGAATGACCGTCTATAAACATTCAGATGTAGACACTATTCAGATATTCCTTGTACTATAGTACTTCAAATAGGTCTGGGTGCAAATATATTTGGGAAGCCATGATATCCTCCCTCTAGCTTCAGTGGGCTATTAGAAGATCTTGAATACTTTGTCAAGAAGGACATCAGTTTAAACATGCCCCCGCAAGAGGCCTCCATGTGGTCTTTAGGATGAGTGCTCCCTTAAGCCCTGTTCGAGAACCCTCTTCAGTTCCACCTTCCCACCAGTTCACACTGCCGATACCTGAGTCATGTGGCTAGAGAGAGATTGAGTCTCTTACAGAAAGTAATGACTTTGGGGCTGGCGTGGTTAAGAGCACCAGTTGATCTTGCAGAGGAGACAATTACCGTTCTCAGCACTCACGTTGGTGGCTAGCAACTATCTGCAACTGTAGTCTAAGGGATCAAGCACCCTCTTCTCACCTTTGCAGGTACCAGGTATATGCATGTACGTATCTGTGTATGCATACATGCAGTCAAAACACTCATAACCGTAAAAACTAAGTAGCTCCTTTTAGAGAACGGTAAGTTTTATGTTCAGATCCACAGAATACCACAGTCAGGTTGTAAGAAAGGGCAGAAGAGGTGGGGTCAGGCTTATGGTTCAAATCAACCATAGAAGGTGACTTCTCAGAAGAATGCAGGTGGGAACGGTGGGTGGTGAAGTAGGTGTCTTTCACGTATCCAAGCCGTGAGTGTGAATGGTCAGTTAAGGAGATTACAGCTTGTTCCAGAGGGTGAGTAGCCCATAATCAAATTAACATTGTGAGGGAACAGAATTCACAGGGCAGTGGCCTTGATCTTGGCCACACACACACACACACAGAGAGAGAGAGAGAGACAGAGACAGAGACAGAGACAGAGACAGAGACACAGAGAGACAGACAGACAGCGGTATCAGTATTCAGAAACCAGTGGTTGACACAGTAATAAGGAATGTGTTTCTGGGCAGCCTCCTGTGGAGGACACATACAACGTTCTGCCACTTTGTAGCGCCTTTCTTTCCCTGTGTCATGTGTACCCCACAGTCACGACCTCTGTTCTGGGTAGCTAATATTCGTCTCTCTTTCCACATTCCTGGCTCTACCCAGAATGAGTCCAATCCCAGTAACTAGTTCCTGCAACTTTTCTTGAGATATCTATTTGTGTTCCCAAAGGGGTTCGACCTGGATAAGGCAGAAGGAGGTA
This sequence comes from Rattus rattus, assembly GCF_011064425.1. Classification (NCBI taxonomy): domain Eukaryota; kingdom Metazoa; phylum Chordata; class Mammalia; order Rodentia; family Muridae; genus Rattus; species Rattus rattus. The sequence goes on along the minus strand of NC_046164.1, from coordinate 81,210,824 downwards.
CGAGACTAGGCTATGTTGTGTCCCTCTCCATCACCTCTGAATGCCAGACCTTAGGAGCTCGGGGAGATCAGAAGTTACTTTTTTGTCATAACAAGCAAGGTTAGGACTCTAGGATTAGAGCGGATTCTAGTAAGTTGTCATACCTGACCTCAATGTGCAAGAAATCCAGCATGGGATTGGTCACGAGGGAATTAAGGATTGCTTGTGCCTTTAAACTTAGATCTTCCATTGTCACACCTCCATTGCTCAGAAAGTCACTAAATGCTGTTTGAAAATCATGTAAAAATGAAATATGACTCTTAAAAGCTCAGAAGTCCTGGTTTTCACAGTTGGCTCCTTTCTCTTGTCTTTACATGTTGAAATCATTTTTATTTGGGGGAGGGTGGATAAGATTACCTGGGTTTGCATGTTTAAAACTTAGTCACAAATGTTATATTCTCCCAAGCACCTGTCCAAGAATACCATGAGGCTCACTCACTCTGCTACTGGCTATTCTTTTTCCCTGGGGCGAACAGGTAATAAACTTATGTCTTTGATTTGTTATGGCTGTGGTTAGAGTTAGCTCATTGCCACTGTGGCTGCTTCTTCATTGCTGCTGGTATAGATGAGTCCCACCCAGTATCCCAGGAGCCTCGGTTTTAAGTTTAAGAACCTCAGTAGTAAAACTCTGTCTTCTAAAAAGAGAAGTAAAGCAACTGAGAATGGTTGACCACAATTCCAGGTTGTTATATCTGGTACAGCTTGAAAAGAGGATGTGTTTCCATCAACTCATTCGATTACATCCACTTGCAAACATTTCACTGCCCTGAATTCAAACTTCACCCTGTAATTGGGACATCAAATTTCCATTGTCTTTCTCTAAACTTGGTACACAAGATACATTCCCAAGAGGAAGTCTGGCCAAAAGGTGCATGTACACACACACACACACACACACACACACACACACACACACACACACACACACACACGCAAATGGACTATGAATGTGGTCGTGATCCCTACTTCCCTTTTTCTGGGAACACCCAAGAGGAATACTTTGAGCTTCGTGACTGACTTTTCCCTGAGAGATAACTACAATTAATGCTGGGTGTGCTTATAAATCTGTTCCTTTATCCTCGACTAGGGCCAACATTACTTATTCTGAAAGAATAGCTAGACAAACATGTGCCTGTGGCCTACAAATCCATTCTTCCCTACTCTTTCTTCCTCAGTAAAATTGAGATATGTAGGGCTCCCTCTTAGAACAGGCCTGGCATATCGCCAGCCTTCAACATTGGTAACCGAGATCATTATTGTTGCTGTTGTTGTCACTTACAATTCATGGAGGAAAAAGAGAAATAGGATTTGTTGAAAAAGCTCTATGACCATTTCCAGCTCTGCCTGTCTCCTCTTCAAACTATAACATCTTTGTTCGAATAGAAATAATAGACAGACAAGGGAAAAGCAGAGTGGATGTTGCTTCTCCCACTCTGAGAGGTCTAAGAGTGGAACTTACAATATTTCTAAATAGTGGACCCCTAAACAATCAGGCTGTATTCGGGCAATTTATCTATCTTATGTATCAGCATTACAAAACTCCGATTCTAAGCTTCCTTTTCATCAGTTATGAAAGTTGCTGTAAGATGTGAATAAGAGAGATAACCGAGTGGAGCCAAATGTAGTCACATGCTGTGCCATCCAAAGTAGACAACACATTATAGCTTCTGCACCCCAAAAGACAGTACGGAGAAAGAGCCAGAGGATGAGGAGTAGCGTTGGGAAACACTGTCTGCTCTACATGGCATGACCATGGTGCCTGTGAACTCACATCAGCTATAGTTACCCATCAAAGACCTGCACAAAATGGACCCTGTCCACAATCCATCATGTTTGGAGGAGGGGTCACGAAACCCCACCCATCTCACATTGTCAGGAGCTGTGTGGTTGCTGAGGGAAGGGAACATCACTTTCCTTAGTGCTGTGTCTACTAGTAAGTTGCCCATGTTCTAAGAAACAGTCTCCCATCCCTGGTCACAGTCATTAAGCTAATTAAACTCAGCGGGGTCCCGAGTAACAGAAAAAAATTAGACACATGGAAGTGGAAGGCCCTGTTGGAAAGAATAAGGGTTCAGCAGGACCGTGGAGAGGATGGGAGAAGGGAATGGGAGTGAAATGGTTAAGACATTACACACAGCATGAAATTGTTCAGAGGATCCATTTTAAAATAGCGTCTATGTGTGAAGAGAAGACGTGCAGTTTCGTTGTGTCTTTGGGTGAAGAGGGACCCTTCTCCCACCCATTGCCTCACTCTCTACATGACAACCCTTCAAAGACCTTCCTGGCCTCATTTTGTTGGTAAATGATAGTAGAGACGCTCTCAAGTGCAGTCTGAGAGAAATTCTTCCCCTACTTGCAGGCATTCGGTTCCAAAGTAGCCTTGCATGCAGACTGAGACTCAGTAGGGACCCGGGTCCTGAATTTCTACATCATCTGGATCCCTCAACTAGAACTCCAGGAACTGTGGCCACAAAAGTTTTTGGAAGTCATCCATATAATGCAGACCATAATACCTGGAGTCTTGGATACTGTGTGACCACAGGAGCATTTATAAACAACAACAACAACATGTGAACCCCTGAGCATTCATATCCGTCAGCACTCAGAAGCCACGGGAATAGTTAGAAGCACGTTGTGTATTGTACAGTCCTTCAGAGTAGTGTTAGAACACACAAGAATATAGAAGTCACTGGGGATACCAATCATTTGGCAGAGTGCTTGCTTTCTACATCATGAGGCCCTGATGTGATCTTTAATACTGGAGAAAAAGATGGAGTACTGTACTGTCGCCACTAGTCATATCAGCTGATAAGCGCTGGCCACATGGCTGTTCACATCAGAATAGTTTGTACGTGTATTCACCAAGTCTAGTGCTCAGTAAATAAATGTATTAATCGCATGTATAGATAAAGCTAAACTTAGAGCAATTAAAATTGCCTTCACTTCTCTCCCTTCAGTAGGACCACAAGAAGATCTAAAATCACATATATGACCCCCAATGTTTTACACACTAGTGTTAAAATCTGAAGCCTTATCACTGGGGAACACTCACATCTGCAATGAGGGGTCAAGCATGTGTGACAGTCATCCAGTTTCCCAGGCCTTCTACCTCCAGGCTGTCCTAATCATTTTGCAGTCACAGGGGTTACGTTGGTCTTCATAGGCAGATTAGACTGCTCTCTAAAAACGCTGTGATTTTCCTCTCAGACACTTTTCACAGTTGTATACATTTCTTCAAAGAAACTCAACCAGATCCAAAATGCGCCACGAGTCAGAATTATGCTGTTGACTTTTTTCTTTCTAATAGCAAGTAGAAAGGGAAACTCAGCAAGCTCCTATTTGTCCCAGCACTAAATAGACAGGACAGTGCCCTGTTCTCATCTTCCTGGAGCTACATAAACAGTGCTAAGGCCAAGCTGGACCAAAGCTGCCACAGCTGGATGAGAGGCATACCCTCCTGACTCCCAAAGGGCTGTACATATGAGGCAGATGAGCCTCCCAGACGGATAGCATTGAGAATCCTTAGTGCTCTCTGCTTTTCCCTCATACCTTGTGCAGCAGTAACATAAACATTATCACACTCTCTGCAGTCACTGCCTCCAATTCTGTGTGAGAAAATAGAGCTGGCTGTGTTTATTCAACATGTGCAGGCTGATAGCAAAATGGCCACTGAGTGATTGTTTGCCTTCCCTTTTCTTGGTCTCCAGCCACAAGAAACTGCCAATAGGACCTCTATCTTAAAATTTAGTCATACTTGAGGGTGGGGGACGAAGCCTGGGAATGCACCATCCGGGCACATTTGCTCTATGTCAGCAGATGGCTTGCTTTCTACCCACTAGGCACTCTTCAATGACACATGCCTTTGTGCTGTCCTGAAAGCCCACAGGGAGCTACTCTGTAAGTCCAGGTAAATGTCAAAGAGGAACGCCAGTATCATGCATCAGTGCAACCCTTTGCGACAGTGGAGATGAACACGCAGGAAAAACAAAGTCACTGGATCCCTACTCCCAGAAATCTCAGATAGGAAAACAAAATCAGAAAATTGCCATTGGCTTTGACCTCCTTGGCTTGATATCCCTTCATGGAGAAGCTCAGGCCCTGAAAATAGCAATCCTTGGGGTACATCTGAAGTAGATGGAGCTGAAGAAGCAGTAAGAGGACCACACTGCTACCTTGTTTAGAGATTTCAGGGACTTGGCAGCTTTCTAAGGAACATCAGCCAAGGGCCTGGCAGTGGTTAGACCTTTCTGCACTCTACAAGGCACCGAGGTTGGCTACTTCTGGCACATGTCTACTCCTCTTCCTGAATAAGTATGACCGTCAGGATGTAAATCTCTCCAGGATACCGGAGAGTACCAGAGAAGCATTGGGTGCTAGCATTAGGGGGTGGAGGCTAGGGAAGCAGAGGCAGTAAGAGGAAATGGACTGGTCAGGAAAAAAGGACATAGGGAAAGGGCTACCTTTAGTAGTATAGAACTCTCATTCTTGAGCAAGACAGTTCTGGATACAGGGAGGAAACTGAGAAAGCCCACACACCTAGAGCTGAGCTACTGATGGCTAGAGTACTTGAGACTGATCAATCCTGGGTTAGGTAGGGGTATGGTGAAAGACCAAGTCTGCTCTGAACTAACTGTAGCTTTCCCCCTCATGGCTGGTGAGAGCCGGGGCCCAGCCGTCTCCTATAGGAAACAAGGTTTTGCATACCATTTATATGAAGAGGCATTTAAACTCTTTTACAGTGACAACAAAAAAGAATAATTAACTGGAGTCTGAAAATAACATTTAAAATTTTGCACATTAAAATAGGTTTATCAGACTCAGTGAGGGGAGATGGGAGGGGGCAGTGCTTGGGATGTAAATAAATAATGAAAAATTTAAAAATATGTTTATCGGGCTTGGGGGAATATTTCATCCAGTAAAGTGGCTGGCCTAGTGAGCATGAAGAACTGAGTTCAGTCTCCAGAACCTGCATTTAAAAAAAAAAGGATCCAATGTTTTTAATTCTGTTACAGTGGAGACAGAGACAGGAGGAGCCCTGGAGCTCAGTGACGCACGTAGAAAACTCTAGAGAGTCTCTGTCTCAAAAATGTTCGTGCTCATCATGCACAAAAGAGCATCCAAATCCATAAGCTTTTTTAAAAAAAATTGCTTTGTCACACACAAGATATGTTGTAGTAAATGTCTCTAAGATTTCTCCTTTGCAAAAAAGCACACTGACTCACGCCTAGCTCACTCCTGTCCATAGACATATGTGGGTTATAGCATCACAGTTATCCTTATATAGTTCCGCGTCTTGGGGTTCTTTTTTTTCCCCATGTACTGTGCTAGAAGCAGCATTAGTTGGTATTTCTCCGTAGGCTCTCTGATTGTCATGGTTACTGATTGGACTGTATTTCTCCACAGGCTCTCTGACATCAGAGTTACTGATTTTTATTGCCCTTTCCAATGTAGCTCTCCTGACTGCTGAATATTTTAGATTTCCCCACAGAATACAATGAGCACTGTTACGTTTATATCTTCCCCTTCCACGGAATCGCTTCCCTACAAAGATAAAGTGCTTATTGATATGTGATTCCATATTGCTCTCCGTTTAAACCAGCAGCAGGTGCCTGCGTTTGCTGCGCTCACTGCAGTTTCCCTAGTTCAACGTGACTTCTTTTCTAGTTTAACATTTATGTTTTAAAATGGTGGGATTTAGGCTTAACTCTTAAACGCAATCTTCAGTGTCTCCTGAGTGATAGAACCATGTATTCTTTGTGAACAAAGGCAAACACTCTGATATAAAAGTACACATATGCATAGTATATAAGCACCCTTAACTACAAGTATAAATCTAAACGTGATTTGTTTCACATATCAAATGCCATTTTGCCTAGCAGTTTCCATGTTGTCCTCTGCAGTACAGTGTAGCAAATATTCGAGCTACTCTTTCCATCACATTCCCTGAAAGAGAAACAGCTTTTAGCAAACTGCACTGAAACAATTAAAGGCCAAAAGCAAAGCAGTGGGAAGGACAATTGTGCACCTCTTGTGGTCCATATTAATTGGTCTGCGTGCACACACATCTCTCACCAGCCCCTATTGTCTAGCCTGTCAGAGGACATTAGCCGAGACCAATCTTGAAGCTACTTCCTGGCTCCCAAATGAACATAGTCACTCAGAAAGAAAGACTCGTTTATTAGAATAAAAATTTTGCTGCGTAAGTGAGGATTGTACAAGGCACATTTCATGCATCATTATCTGGGCCTGATTAGCAATGATGGAAATTGGTCCTCAATTTTAACAATCAGCGGAAAGGAACCTTCAGCTCTCGCTGAAGACAGACAATTGCCATAGACATGTCTGGGTTTTCTGCACAATAGGAAAACGAAGGCAAAGGCCCTCGCAGAGGCAGCCCTCAAATTGTTTTGGCAGCATTTGTCTCACATATGCCATTGTCCCTGTGACGCAAATAAAGCATGACCTTGCCATCCTAAGCAGCAGGATGACATATCTTAGGATGCCCTGTGCCACAGGGGGCCACATTGTCCCCCTTGACCCTAGACATGGCTAGGCCACCTGGTCAATGCAGGCAACCCTCACTCAAGCTTTGGAACAAGTGCCACCTGTCTTTGAATGCTTTGTGACCTTGCACTTGTCAGTGGGTCTCTCTTTTTTACGGTTTCCTACCCAAACAATGACAGTGACAACACCACTTACCTTGCAGACCATTTGTGAGTATTGCAATGCTATGATTTATACATACAAACAAGTTCTGCTTGGAGTCCAGCAGGCAAAAGCCGTCTCCCTAGCACAAAGGCATGCCGTGTCTCTGAGGCCTTCCTTTGAATGGCCTCCAGGAAGGAAGCCATAGTGAAGGCCAAGAATGGGAGCTTTTATTCTACTACAGTGGGTATAATGTTTTCTGTCGTTCTTGTCAAGGTCTTTTTTATTACAATTAAAAAAATTGAAAGGTAGTTCACCTCTATGGGTGGCCCAGGGAGGTTTCCCAAGCTCCCTTCCCTCCCATCCTCTGCCCAATCCAGGAATTAGGATGCAGTAATATGATAAAAAAAGAAACATGTCAGACAATACAGAAGCCCCTTCTTGTGGAGTAGTGGATTGTTTTTTCCTTTCCAAGTCCTGCAGGTGGATCACGGCTAAGGGGCAGCACAGAGGGACGCAGGGGCTTGCAGAACTGAAGGGCTTCTGAATACTTCCTGCCACAGCCCCACATGCTCCTCTCACTGAGATTCTCAGAAGTTCAGAAGCATCCTGTACCATAGCCTGAAGCCTACGCGACTTCAGGAGAGTCTGAGAAAACACAGATATTCAGGAATGGGCTGGAAGTTTAGAGTCTGATGGGAAGAGACAGCCCTAGCATCATCAGGTGCTCATCAGCTGTTCATCAGGTGTTCATCAGCTGTTCAGGTGCTCATCAGCCGCCCGTCAGGTGCCTCACTTCTTAGGATCCCAGCTGCAGTGCAATGCAGCTATGCGGGGGCCTTAACAGCATGTTCACCTGTCTGGTGCAGCAGGGAGAAAACACAGGGACCACATTACAACTGCATGGGGTTCCGGTGTTGATAACAGTTTGGGGATGATATAACCTCCAAGCATACCACATATCACATACATAACTTACAGGCTGCACACAATATCTATGTATATACGCATCGCTCATGCCAATAATGAGTCTTTGTAGTTCCAAGGATAGTGGTATTACATACAGCAAATGTGGGACTGCTAGGCCCTGAGTAGCAACTGGCGTTTCTGGATAAAGAGTACTAAGTCTTAATCACTACCTAGAAATTAAACGTTCTTCCTTCCTTTTTGGTATTCTCTAGGACCGAGAAAGCCACTGTGCCTGTGAATGATGATGAAGATCTGTTCATCACGGGACACTTCCATCAGACTCTAGCAGAACTTGACAAAGACCTGGGAGGTAACAAGCCTCTTAGGCTGATAGCATCCCGTATGACCATACAGGAAGTGACTTTTTCTGTGTACTTTGGTGTGAACTCCACGAGAAAGAAGTCTTAGGATGGCAACTTGTTTTGGATGTGTTTTGCCTGTATATAAGGGTTGAACTAATCTCTCTGTCCAGTCAGGGCTGTTCTTAATGAACTGATTTTTGTCACTGTTCCAAGCCACATTATGGAAGTGTCTCGGTCTTTTTAAAATATGGACAACTACTACTATACTATACATTAGTGATATAAATACCCAAAATGAGCTAGGAAAATGTGAGATGCACAAAGAGAAGCAGCTGCCTTCATTGAAACTTCAAACTCTTCCTTGGTAGTTCCAAACAGACAATCTTTTGTCCATGATAAACGCCCTCAGCATGGAGTACCCATGGCACTGCCATCCCCTTAATACGTTCCTTGGGAAACACTGTTAGGTCAAGGCTGGTGCAAATAATTGTAGTGAATGGTTTCTTCACGGCACACAAACTGGAAAAGCAAAACAATGACCAAGCAGACATTAAAACTGACCCTGACTTTATCTAACCCTGTGTTTAGTTAGCCTCTTGTCATTGGTATTTGGTTGACAGCAATGGGAATCCTAACCAGCCATGCGGTCTCCCACCGGGCGTGACCACATGACCCGCGGCAGCATTTCGTTCCTTGAAGAGTCAGTGTGATTCTGAAGACACCAAGATTTAGTTATTCTCTCTCTCTGGGAAACGAAACCTAGAGCTTGTCATTCTGCATGTCTTGCTGTGCCTCTAGTGGGCACAAGAAATAGGAAGGGCCAAAAATCCCAGGGCACCTGAGAACACTCTCCAGAACACTCAATGTGGGAGTCTGTTTTATTATTCAATGACTCGGTGAACTATGGTGGGTAAGCATCTCACCCTCGGTGAACTATGGTGGGTAAGCATCTCACCCTCGGTGAACTATGGTGGGTAAGCCTCTCACCCTGAAACATCACGGAGAGGCAAATGGCTCTGTGCTTGTCCAGTGATAGCTGAGATTCCGGCCCCAGGCAGATGCAGGTCATCAATCAAGATAACATTTAACATGTATATTTTTAGAAAATATAGGGATCCCTGGGGAAATCAAAGTATTGGCCATACATTCACCAACTCACTGGTAATCCTATAACGGGTGCCAGTTTAGTGACTTGTGTTTGTCTTTCTCTACAGGGATGGAAGAAAATTATGAAACCGATACCAGCTCTCTAACCAGCTCTGTAAATGGGGTATCCAACCACAGTCTGCAAGAAGCCATAATCCCTGATAGTGGTGTGGATGACATCCCTGTCACTTTTATCGGGGAAGTTTCTGATGAGCCTTTCGACTCGGGGCTGTTCTCCAGCGGAAGTAACAGTGCTGCTACTTTGAACCAAGGGGGCACTGCCAGCCAAAGATCCCACCTGCCCCCATATCAGACTGAGCAGAGCCAGCCATTCATAAGGACAAACAGAAAAGAGCCTGACCCCTCCCTTCCTTCCCAAGATTACAGAAAGAGAAATCAGCCAATCTTAGCCAACACATCTGAAAATGAGAATCCAGTTGGTATAGACCCAAGAGTTACATCATTTGTTTCAAAGCCTTCGACAGATGACCCAAAGGCAAAGGACAAAGACAAGATGTGCGGTTCTGGTCACAGCGAGAAGACACAGGCCGGTCACAGAGTAAACTCCCTGCCAGTGAATCCCAGAGTTGGTGAGGACGAAAACTCCAACTCAGCCCTGCCCCCGTGGTCTCACCATGGCCAGGCCTCGGGGGGAAGCTATGGACTCAAGTATGGCCTCACTACATATAAAATCGTTCCTCCCAAACCAGAGATGAGGTGTTATGACAGGGATGTGTCCCTCTCCACTGGTGCCATTAAGATTGATGAACTAGGGAATCTGGTGAGTCCTCACATGAATGGAAGCAGGACCATATCCAAGCCATCAGCTGTTGCCGAAACAGAGGCTCCACCTATTGGAAAAGTCAAAGAGTTCTGGAGGCGCAACTCGATGGAAAAGTACCTGAATGGGCCAGCCGAGTGCACAGTCAAAAAGGCCCCCTCCACCACCATCACTGCCACATCGGCAAAACCACAGCGAGATGAGACGAAGGCAGGCTTTACACTGGCCACTCCGGAGCAACAGCCTGCCTCACAGGAATACGGGGCACCCCCGGAGGAAGACAGAAGCCGGCCACATTCAGCCGTCTCCTGTCCTGTGAAAGTGCCAGCATCTAATCCCACAGACATCACATTCCTCAAGCCTCAGAGAAGAACATCCAGCCAGTATGTGGCTTCTGCTATTGCCAAGAAGATGGGGCCTCCAAAAGTCCATGCTGATGTGGTGAGACCACATAAGAAGACTGCCGAACAAGGCCACGAGGAAGCAAAGCTCGATAGACCACCTCCAGCCTGGAAAGACAGTGCAGTTCCCAACCTGTGTTCAGAGGCCAGCCAGTGTGAGCATGGCACAAACCAGGGCTCTGTCCGCCTTCCCAGCAACCCTGGTGGGCAGTTGCCAGCGGACCATCCCAAAGTAGAGGTCAACAGCACGTATGGGAAGTCAGCGACTCAAGGCTCTCCTGATGCTGTCCACAGAAACTCCTATTTCCTCCCAGGCAGAGCTTCCCAGCGGGATCGTGTTTCTCTGGGACAGAGCTGTGGTTTCCATGAAAAGCAAACTATAAGTAACCAAAAGATGAATTCAACATCTAACCCCTCGCAGGCACCGGACAAGGCACACCCAGCCCCCCTGCTCTTGACAGAAGCCCGTGACTCTGGGAGGATACTGGTGAATGGCTCTGCACGGACCCCAGGAAATTGTGAGCCTCCCCACTCTCAGAAAGAGTCCACCCTGACTAGCTATATTATCTTACAGACAGAGGAAAAGCCCAGTCCGTTATCTGCAGATGGTCAAAACTCAGATGACGCTCTACCGTCGAGCATTTTTGGGCCAAAGAAAAAATTCAAGCCTGTCGTTCAAAGGCCACTTCCAAAAGATATATCCCTGCACAGTGCCCTGATGGAAGCCATTCACACCTCAGGAGGGAGGGACAAGCTCCGAAAGGTGAATGTGGTGGGCGTCAGGGTTTGGGTGCAGGGAGCTCTGGAGCAGGTCTTCCAACCCTATCCTAGATCTCAAGAAGAAAGACTGCAAAGGCAGAGCTGCAAGTTTTCTGGTTTCATTTTAACTGTATACTGTCTCCTTCTAATGCATTTGAATGAAAGCACTAGAGAGGCTGGTGGGCTCTATCTAGCTTGTCAGGCCAGTGGAAAATCTGTCAATCAGTGAGTATCGATCTACTAGGCCAGGATGTCTGTACTGTGGTCCAGAAGCACCCTGTCAGTGCTGTGCTGTCATAATGAAATATCTGAAGAACTTAGAAAAAGGAAAGGTTTATTTTGACTCAAGGTTCGGAGGGTTCTGTTCATGGTCCATTAGCCTGTGGCTTTTGAGCTGGTGGCAAAACAACACGGTATCATGTGAACGCATGGCAGGTCAAATGCTCACCTCCTAACCAGGGAGAGGAACGAGAGAACTGCCTATCATTCCCTTCAAGTACCTCCTTCCATTGACCCTGGACATCCCACCAGTATCACCTCCTAACTTCTCCATCAGCTCCTAGTGGTGACAGGCTGAGAAATATGCCTTTCATGAGCTTCTGGGGGAAAGTCTTGATACTCTGAGATAGTAAGACGCAGGCAGGACCACTGCTTTCTGTACAGCCTTGTGATGCTAAACACGGGGACATGTTCTGAGAACTGCATGGAGTTTGGTCTTATTGTTGTTTGACTATCATGAGGTATCACACAGGCTTATATGGCAATAGGCCAACACTCTATGGGGACTTCTCGTTACATCAAATGACATAAGTGGGAGATTGAAAAAGGATGCTGCTGGTTTGGCAGGTTTTATCAGTTTGGAGGAAGACGAAGCAATGAAACCATATCCTAGAACTAGTTGTCCATGACAAACTAACCTTCGAGCCTACAGCATAGTGAATGCATGGTAACATAGTCACCCACGCTCATATCTAAGAGTCACGGCAATATGTAACTGTGCACCTCGGCCTCTCTAAAAGTATAGTGCATAGGCTTGCCTACCCAAACACCACAAAATTCATTCCTGTAGGATTTTAGTGTCACTGGGAGACAGAAATATTTCATCTCTTTTCAGTCTCATGGGTCCGCTGTCATCAGCATGGTACATTGTTGACTGGAACATGGGATGTGCTTGTATTGCCATTCTATAGTGAAAATGACAACAATTTTGTGACCCTCCTCCATTGTTCATTTAACACATAAAAGTGCTATTACTAATTTAATATCAATAATGAAGAGTGATTTCCTCCATTTTTCAGTTGAGGAAGCAAGGCAGAATGAGTTTTAAGTGATCCGGCCCAACGTTACCCACTGACATTCTCGCCCAGGTTTGCAAAATTTCAGCACACTTGTCAGCTAGGGACAGCTAGGAGAAGAGCGGGAACTGTCTCACTGTAAGACACTAATTTCTATGCAACCCCAAGTCTGTAGCCTTTGGTCCTTCTATAGCTGCCACTCAACTTTCTACAGGGTTATGTCATTGTAGTGAGTTGAAAATATCCTAAGTTGGAAAGGTCTTTAATGTGCTGAACTTAGCTGAGCTTAGTTCTGCCTCCCTGCATATGCTCAGAACATTTCCTTCCGCCTACACTTGGACAATGTAGTCTAACTCAAAGCCTGCTTTGCACATGCGTTGAATGACAGTTAAGTTTTTGAATGCTGTGCCAAATTAGGAAAGCCAGTGGTTGTGTGCACATGCTTTGATGGTGTGGCTCAGTTGAATGCTCTTTGGGGTACTTTCTGAAAGTACCTTTAAGCAGACAGGTCGAAGGGAATTGATGCTGCTCATGTGGACTTAGCCTTGCCTTATCTTCAGAGTAAACTATGCTAACCTTGTTAATACTCTAGACTGCAGAACAGGCCTCAGAAGGAAGGCCAAAGAAACCATCCTACGTGGAGGCAGAGAGCGAGCGATCCGCCCTTCTGGCAGCCATCCGGGGCCACAGTGGGACTCTCAGCCTCAGGAAGGTAAGGAAATGGGCCTCCCATGTATAAGAGGTTCAGAATCCTACCTACAGTTCTCCTCAGCAGACTAAGCCAACGCCACTTAGCTTCCATCGCTCAGACTACACGGCAGCCAGCATCAGAGCTGTGAGCTCCATCTGTTTAGCACACTATCACCCAACTCCAGACAGATCCCTTGGCCTCCGCTCATATAAAGTGAACGACCCCTGGACCACTGACGTTTTCCTGATTTTTCCGCAGGTCTGTCCTGTACACTAACAGGTTCCAAATTCACTCGTACACTCATCATGAGCTCAGGGTAGGATACCAAGGTCCTGCCGCCCTGCCTATTCTCACAGACTGAGGCAACTGTAGGAAGATAGCCTGGAACTTGTGCAACTTTATGCACAGGTTAATTGAATTTAGAGACAGGGCAGTGCACCTATGGCTGTCACATACAGGGCTTAAGGAACAGTGACTTGTACAATTCCCCTGGGGTTTTACTGGCTCTCAACTTCCACATCCACTTGGTCAAATCTGTGTGTCCGGCTTCTATTTCTTTCCTTACCTGGTAAAGGAAATTATGAGACTAGAGAGTATTTTTATACTCTTGCCATTTCTAGTACCTTTTAGCCATACTTTGGAGGAGCACAGGGATATATGCATAACAGATTTCTGTTTTCTGTGGTTCATCATTACAGAGCTGTTCGAGGTTCGCTCTAAGATGGGTAGCGGTGTGCTGTCTCTCAAAAAGGACCTTTACACAAATTCAAACTGTCTGTCAGGTGCTATGATGAAGCACCACAGACTGGGTCACTTCGAAACAAAAGAGGCTTGCCTCTTACAGCTCTGGAAGCTAGAAGTCAAAGGCCATGGCAACAGCAGAATAGGAATTTTGTAAGAATGCCTTGCTGGTCCCTAGTACCTCAATACCAAGGCCTCACATGGCAGAAGGTTCAAGGTACTCTCCACAGTCTCTTTTGTAGGGTACCGATTCTATCCATGGTAGACACACACTTAGAATTAATCCCTTCTGAAGCCTCTCACCCCAGTGTCATCACCATGGAGTGTCACAGATGAGATGGGGGTACGTGAGTACTCACTGTAGTAAACACTTAACTCTCTCATTAGGTGTCATCCCTGGCCTCCGAGGAGCTCCAGAGCTTCCGAGATGCTGCACTCATGGCTCCAGCTGTGGACAAGCCTCAGCGAGAAGACCGTGGCCTTCCACCCCCACCTGCCCTGCCACCACCATCCACTCCGGCGTCCCAGGCTCCCTCAGCCTCCGTACCGGTTTCTAGGTTCAGCACCGGCACCCTCAGCAACCCAGTAAATGCTAGGCAAGCCTTGATGGATGCCATCCGCTCGGGCACAGGAGCTGCAAGACTCAGAAAGGTGAGCATTGGTACAGAAAGCAGAAATGGAAGCAAAATTAACTGTGCAGCCCAGCTTCTGGAGGGTACCGCCAAGGGGTAGACATTGACTCGGGAGAAGGCCAGCTCTTTGTGCTACCTGCTGCCCGTGTGCCAAGGTTTAAACTGAACTCACTTCTGTCTCCGGACTCCAGATGAATGCTAGTGCAAGGACAGCTGGATGAGAATCTACAGTCTGCTCCCTAGGGCTCCCTGGAGGGAATGTAGCATCCTAGCCTGCAACGTCACCACCAATCTTTCCTATCTACCTTTGTCTGCCTCTTTCTGCCAACGTAATACATACCTGTCAGTGAACTCAAAGTCTCTCAGCAGAGCACAAGCCTTCCTCCTCCAGTCTCTTTTGGTAGTCTAATGCAGGTCTATACATCTAGTTCCCACCTGGACACTGGAGAAAACTGTGGCCCTAAAGCCCTAAACTTCACCTGGCTTCCAAGCTCTGTTTCAGCTCAATACCACTGTCTTAGGAGTTTGTTGACTTCTGGGGCTCTGTATGCCTCCTTGATATGGCAACTTATGCTAAGAATGCGAATGCTAGGGTATTTTCAATTTTCTAAGAGCACTTCTGATTCCTCAACTCTGCTGTCCCTGAGGAGGTCAATAGGAAGTTAATCTTCATGCTATCTATATGTGGAATGCACAAGGCTCAGAGAATCCAAATCACTAGGCTCTGGTCATATAGGGACTGGACTCAGCGCAGTAGGTCTTGTCATGCTCTAAGGAAAACACGTCACCCATGAAGCTGAGGCTGGGCCACTTTCACATAAGGCTACGATTTCCAGAAATAAGACAGACAGATCTGCTTGTTCCCCACTTGGACACCTGCTGGGGCGGAGGAGTGGAGAGGTTCCTAGGACATGTGGCTGAGTCATTGAGGCATAACCCACTTCAGGTCCCTATGCAGCGGCACTGGAGAGTGACAGGCTTCAAGCCGACTCCCTGTGGTTTCCCCATTTCTATGGAATTTGTGTATTTCTGAACTTGTAATGGTGGATGACTGAGAAGTAATCACAGAAGTCAGGTAAATGTGGCTCTGAATAAACCTCTGAGGCCCCTCTGGGCTCACGACAGCCATTTGCCTCTGACTGAATTTGAGAGGTAGCTCTTCTTTAGAGAAGTCTTAAGCAAATAATTTTGTGAAACCCAGCACAAGACTTTGTTTCTTAGTTTCTAAAATCATGTTCCTCAACAAGAAATCTATAAGCAAAATCCGAGTCCTAAAATAGACTTGTCAGAAGTTAGAACCCACGGTCAGCCAAGTTAAACTGTCTCTGAGGGGACTTTACTTTAAAGTCTGAGGTAATTATCTCATTCACTCCCCTAATATATTATTTTAAAAAAATTAGTGTCACCTATCTGATGCTTCCTCCCTTTCCATTTCAGTGAGCTAGTCAACAGTGGTTTGAAAATATTCAGTAATTAGTAATGAATGAGTTATAAATAGCCTTCATTACAGCAAATGGGTTTTAGTAGTACACTTGTTAATGTGTTCCCGTGCCTAATATGTAATATAAACTCTTCATACTCGCCCTCATAGGTACATGGCTTTAGTAAAAGGCAGAGTATGCATAGGCTCCAGTACACTCCAGAGTTCCAAGCACCCCGGGAGGCTCTCTGGAGAGGGGACCTGTGACCTGAAGGCTACAGGCATGTAGTTGCTCTCTGTATTTACACACAGCTCACTGACTGGTTGTTGGAGCTTTTTAAAATAGATGCTACTCTGTCCTACAGTGATACAAAGGCCCTGAGGCAAGAGAAACTAAAAGCCAAGGCTACACAGCCACCAGATGGGTCCTTAAAAATTGAAAACCTGGGCTTGCTCTAAGAACTCTTTCTTCTGCTTTGCCGAAAGTTAGAAAGAAGCAATATTGCAAAGCGTCTGGAAGAAGAGACTGAGGAAAGTAAGGGGTAGAAATGAAGGACGGAGGATAAGAAGGTCTGAATAGGCACGTCCAGTTGAAAGATTAGAGGTGAAGAGGAAGTTGGTCACTATGCTCCCCGGACATGCTTGAAGGAAAGGTCATCACAGTTAAAATGTTGTAGCCAGAATAGGAGACACAGCTGTCATTTCCCACATGGTTAGCTCCTTAAATGGGACCAAGTTTTGATTATATTTCTTGAATTGACTTAACCCTTGGGTTGCTTGCCCACTCTGGAAAGCATGAGTCAGCAAATGTTTAAGAATTTGTGCACCTTGTTTGGTTATAAGGTGATTTGGCGCTGAGAGCCGGGTGCTGGGTAATAGGGGCGGGATGACACTGAACAGGCTCTTGTCACGCATCTGCCACCTGCTATAGACTGTGGTCTAGGGTGGGTAGCACAACTTCCTGAGCAGTTCCCTGCCCCAGCTTCTCCCAGGAATGTGGAAGTCCTCAAGGCCTGCATTGCCATCTCCTAGGTAGGGCCTGGCCCCTAGGGGCATTTCCACACCTTTATGGCCACTAGTTTGCCTTCCCACTGCAACTGTCTGTAGAGTACCAGATGTGGGCCATCAAGGGAAATGTTCACAGTCTGGTGATGGTTTCAAAAAGCCAGTCAGAAAGCACTGTCCTGCTGTGTGTGGACAACTGGCTCTCAGGGCTCCCATGTCAAAACGTGGACCCTTCCTCCATCTCTTTAGCTTTCTTTCCATGTTTGGTCCAACTGGCCTTGAGGAAGGTACAGTCGATCTGTGGCATCTGTAGTGTGGACTGAGCGCTCTACAGTTGGGCATATGTGTTGCTTTCCATGCCCGAGTGTTCAATGTAAGTTCCTGCTGAGATGGGCCTTTGAATCTGACTTTCCAGTCTTTGTAAAAGGCTGCACGTGCACAACACACAGTGCTTATTGTCTCTGAGAAAGCCTTCTCCTCCTCAGATCCTGGGGCAGTGGGGCAGTGGGGCAGCCAGTGCTCCCAGCTGCCTGATTTGCTTCTGGTTCTTGTGAGGACAGTTGCAGCGACGGTAACCACCCATGTGTCTTCCCGGGGATGTTCCTCTTCTCACAGACAGGCTTTTGCACACATCCACCTCCCTATGATCTCGTCCTCTTTGCCCTCATTCCTTCCTTCACAGCGAAGGTAAATATGCAGCCTTGCACATCCAGCAGCCTTGGCTGACTTGGGTTATGTGAATTGTGTCAAAGGGCCTGGAACGCGCACCTTGCTAACTCTTATCTGTGTGTTCATGTAAACATGGCAGTGCTGTGCCTTTAGTAAGACCTGCCAGGATGCAGGCCCTGGGAAAGCTGTTCAGAGCAGAACGCAAGCCTCATTGCACCTACAGAAGTACTGTGCCACAGAGACACAAGTCAGAGAAGGAACCTCTCAGAACAACTGAAGGACTTGGTTAGAGTCCCCACTCCACCCCGCACTAACAGTCTCCTGCTCTGTTCCCCTGGAGGAAAGGCCATGGCTTCCATTTGATAAACAGACAGGCGCGGTGCTGGTATCCTAAGTGACTTTTCCTGGCATAACATTCTTGGTCAGCTCCTTTGCTATGTCCAGACATCTTATCGGCTCCTGGCTGCCTTGGCAAGTGCCCCGTGAGCCACACGGAGCTCACACAGCACAGGTGCCCTCTTTCCCATTGCAGGAATCACAGATGTAGACGAATGCATTTTAGGCCCTTTGACCTCAACAGGAAGCCCGAAGAACTGATTAGACAGATGATGCTATCAGGAGGTCCCAAGCTAGGGAGGAGAACAACAAACCCCTTCCTTCTCAGCAGAAGAGAACTCCATGTTCCCGGGAGTAAGGACAAAAACCTGTGTCAGCACAGACCTGGCTCCTGAATAATATTCATTCATACACCAGGCCCAGGTTGTTCATCATGTAAGCTCTAGCTATGTGTAGTTAAATTGGAATTCAAGACAGGCAGTCAGGATTATCTTTTGACAGTACCCCCGCCCCAATGTTTCCTATTGTCTAATGAAAATAGAGCTGGGATAAAGCATGTTATGAAGCCACGGGGTGCATGTATCCTTCAGGTTTTCACTCTGAACTCTAAGTCTCTGTCAGTACCCAGGCTGGCTCAGTTTTCCCACATCATCACCATGTAATTTCCCCTTCAGAATGTAGCTCACAGGTCTGAGTTCCCCAAAAACTAGTGTAAGTGCTATTGGATGTGGCCTCATTTTACACACAACACAGTCCTGCACAAGGCTCACCCGTCACTGTACCCTCATCCCTGTCAATGGCTTCTGGCATAGAGTGGACACTGGTTTGAGATCTGGAAGGAGAATTAAGACACCATATACCCCATGGATGGCACTGTGAACATCCCAGCCCCTCCATGCTATCCATGTGCTGAGAGCTCATGTCCCAGAGAATCATTTGAAAATCCTGCCAGATATCCAGTTCAAGTTACAAACACAGCTTTCTCTTCTTTAGGGAAATAAAATGGCCTTTGGGCATGTCCAGTCTTCCTTCCTGGCTTGTTTGTACCCTCACTTGTCACCCAGCTGCTGGCTCCCCTGGATTCTTCTGTGTGTGGAATCTTCTTGCCCAACATGGAAGAAAAGCCCCTAATTAGAGAATACCCTGCCCTCTTGGGGATTTCTTTTTGCCAAGAAATCCTTCCCTAGCAGTGTACCCCAACAGCACTGTTCAATCACCTTTGTCCAGGCCAAAAGCATTCTCCTTGGCCATCAAGGAGCTAAAATAAAGGCTTAAATATTTTCTCAGCCTTCTATGTTTCCCAGTGAGCCCCCCCCGAGTACTTTTCTTTTTTGTCTAAACAAATAACATGAACATCTTTTAGACAGCATTCATCTTCCAGGAAGCCCCAATGTATGGCATCCACACCCACATTGATCTCTGCTCTAGGGCCTGCCCCTCAGATGGGCCCAGCCTCTTTCTCCTCGTACATGCGTGCCTCTCTGATGCTTGTCTGTTGATGGTCAAAAAAGCAGACTCCCAGTAGTGTGACTTAAGCCTGAACTGACATTGTTTGCAGTTTTCTTTCTTACATACCCTAGTATGAGCATTACTTTCTCATTCAGCTTCCCCACACACACACACACACACACACACTAAGAACTTGGGTTCCAACCCACATGGCATCATCATATTGTCCCTGCTGATGGTAGACAAGAATTCCAGGTCTTCTACACTGCCTCTGAGAGCAAAGGATGTCTCCCTTCCCATTCCCTCACTAACCTGCCCCATTCCCACTTACCTTCATGTGCCCTCAGAGATGCACCTAGGTAAGGTGTCCCAATACCCCCCCAGAAAGAGTGACCCAATATCCTATCATTAGCTGAGCTGGAAGTGCTTCACTCGGCCTATGGCTCCATGCCCAAACCCTCATTACAGATCACTAAACCTGCCCCTAGTAAGTGATATAGTCTGGATCTGTGGTGTCCTCCAGAAACCTATATGCCAAAAGAGAAGCCCAGTGGGAGTTGTCCTCGTTGGCCAGATCCTTCTGCTTTCTGCCTCCTTGCTGTGAAAAGAATACATGTACTCTGACATACATGGCCCGTCATATACTGCCTCCGCAATATGCTTCCATAGACTCAAAACCTTGGGCTGACCCAGGTATGGGCTGAAACCTCCAAACCCAAGAGCTACAGCAGCTTTCCTCTGTGTGGGGAAGCATGTCAGAACAGGAGCACCATGGAGTCGCACAGCAAGTGTATGCTGCCTCGCTCATTGGGAAATGACCCTGGGCACCTGCCACTTCTTTACAGACCTCACTCTTGTTTCTCCAGTGGAAGATAAAGGGCTGAAAACCGTGTGAACAACTCAAAGAGTTTCACCCAACCAAGGTATACGTCCACAGTCCACACAGCGAGCTCTTGACACTTACACACATTCTGGTTTTATATTGTAGGATTCATTTCATGAATTATCTCAAAGCTGGCTGAAGGGTTTCCTTGAAAGCCTGCCTAGACTTCACCACCATTTCTTGCTCTGACTTCCATTAAATATAGTTCAGCAAGCTACGTTTTCTGTCATTTTAGCATGAAAGATATTTTTTTAACATTTTGCATAGAAAAAAAAATGTCAAACATGTTGAAATAATTGTGAAGCAAATACCCCTTTATCTAGCCCCAAGAGCTTTTGATGACAGTTTGCTGGATTTGTTTTAACCCGTATCTCTTCATCTTCATTATCTACCCTTCTGCCTACCTACACACACCTTTTCTTCTTTCGTTGAAACGAGATCTCACAGTGTAGCCCAGGCTAGCATTGAACTCAACAGTCCTCCTGTCTCGGTCTCCAGAATGCTGAGATTACAGGCATGTGACTCTCACACCTGGCTCAGGATTTTATTTGTGTGCAATAGAAGTACATGGCAAACATTAGCATTCATGACTCCAGCGGGACTTTATCTGCATGTTCCCAGAGTTTACTTTTTACAGTTTTTTTTCTAGGTAAAATACACATAGAGTAGCATGCACACATTTAAGGAGCTCAAGGACTCTATCCTACCCATCTTGAGACTGGTTTTCTGATAAGAATCACAAGAAGAATAAAGTTGAAACTATGGAGGGCCTACAGGTTTGCCAGTATGTGGATGTGCGTGTATGTGATTTGTAGCTATTTGTACTGACTGCTTCTGTCTTGGCAGAGTTTATATAGGCTGATTGGAAAGGAAAGAGTCTGGTGAAGCATGAAGGTTGCTTACCTGTAACATGGAGTTGGAGCAGTAGAATCATACTACCCAGGAAGTATGGGAAGGGCACACCATGAAAGAAGGACATAGCTTTTATGTCACACTCAATGGGTCTCTGAGAGCTTTGACAGTCCACGGGGTAATTTCAGGGATGGATTTGCCATTCTATCTTTTTTTTTTAATTTTTATTTGTTTATTTTTACACTCCAGATTTTGTTCCCCTCCTTGTCCACCCCCTGACAATTCCACATCCCCCCATTTGTCCACAAGGATATCCCCCACCCTACCCACCCCACCAGACCTCTAAACTTCCTTGGGCCTCCAGTCTCTTGAGGGTTAGGTGCATATTTTGTGACTGAATCCAGACCTGGGAGTCCTCTGCTGTATTATGTGTTGGAGGCCTCATCTCAGCTGGTGTATGCTGCCTGGTTGGTGATCCAGTGTCTGAGAGATCTTGGGGGTCCAGGTTAATTAAGACTGCTGGTCCTCCTACAGGATAGCCCTCCTCCTCAGCTCCTTCTGTCTTTCCCCTAATTCAATCACAGGGGTCAGCAGCTTCTGTTCATTGGTTGGGTGCAAATATCTGCATCTGACTATTTCAGTTGCTTGTTGGGTCTTTCAGAGGGCAGTCATGGTAGGTCCCTTTTTGTGAGTGCCCCATAACCTCAGTAATGGTGTTAGGTCTTGGGGCCTAACCTTGAACTGGATCCCACTTTGGGCCTGTTGTCACTAGACCTTCTTTTCCTCAGGCTCTTCTCCATTTCCATCCCTGCATTTCTTTCAGACAGGAACAATTATGGGTCAGAGTTTCGACTGTGGGATAGCAACCCAATCCCTCACTTGATGTCTTGTTTTTCTGATGGACGTGGGTTCAATAAGCTTCCTCTCCCCACTGTAGGGCATTTCATCTAGGGTCCCCTCCAACCCCCCACTTTGAGTCATGAGAGTCTCTCACTTCCCAGGTCTCTGGTACATTTTAGAGGGTCCTCCTAATCTCCTTCCTCCCAAGGTCATCTATTTCCTTTCTTTCTGCTGGCCCTCAAGGCTTCAGTCCTTTCCCCCATCCAATACCTGATCGTGTTCCCCTCTCCTGTCCCTGCCTTCATCCCTCCTTGTGGTTGCTTTCTTGTCCCTTCCAAGTGAGACAAAGGCATCCTCACTTGGGCCCTTTAGCTTGTTGACCTTTTTGAGTTCTATTGACTGTATCTTGGGTATTCTGTCCTTTTTTTTGACTAATATCCACTTATTAATGAGAACATACTGTGAATTACCTCACTAGGATATTTTCTAGGTTCATCCATTTGTCACCAAAACTCAGGATGTCCTCGTTCTCAATAGCTGAGTAGTATTCCATTGTAAATGAACCATCATTCACCATGATCAAGTAGGCTTCATCCCAGGGATGCAAGCTTGATTCAATATATGAAAATCCTTTAACATGATCCACCATATAAACAAACTCAAAGAAAAAATCACATGATCATCTCCTTAGATGCAGAAAAAGCATTTGACAAAATACAATATCCCTTCATGTTAAAAGTATTAGAGAGATCAGGAACTCAAGGCCCATACATAAACATAATGAAATCAATTTACTGCAAACCAACAGTCAATATTAAATTAAATGGAGAGATACTTGAAGCAATCCCACTAAAATTGGGAACAAGACAAGGGTACTCACTCTTCTCATATTTACTCAATATAGTACTCAAAGTGCTAGCTAGAACAATAAGACAACAAAAAGAGATCAAGGGTATACAAATTAGCAAAGAAGAAATAAAAGTACCACTATTTGCAGATTATTACATAAGTGACCTTTTGGCTGATAAACAACTTCAGCGAAGTGGCCCAATATAAAGTTAACTGAAATAAATCAGTAGCCTTCCTTTATATAAATGATAAACAGACTGAGAAAGAAAGTAGGGAAACAACTCCCTTCACAGTAGCTAGAGATAATATAAAATATCTTGGGGTGACTCTAACCAAACAAGTGAAAGATCTTTATAATAAGAACTTCAAGTCTGTCAAGAAAAAGTTCGAAGAAGATCTCAGAAAATGGAGAGATCTCCCATGCTCATGGATTGGCAGAATTAACATAGTAAAAATGGCCATACTACCAAAGGCAATCGACAGATTCAATGCAATACCCATCAAAATTCCAATACAATTCTTCAAAGACATGGAAAGAGCAATTCTCAAATTCATCTGGAAAGGCAAAAAACTCAGAATGCAGAAAACAGTTCTTAACAATAAAAGAAAGGGTGGGAGAATCCCTGACTTAAAGCTCTACTACAGAGCAATAGTGATGCATGGTATTGGTACAGAGATAGACAGGTTGATCAATGGAATAGAATTGAAGACCCAGAAATAAAACCACACACACACACTTGATCTTTGACATAGAAGCCAAAAATATACGATGGAAAAAAGAAAGCACCTTCAATAAATGGTGCTGGTCTAACTGTCTGTCTATACATAGAAAAATAAAAATGGACCCATATTTGTTGCCATGCACAAAGCTCAAGTCCAAGTGGATCAAGGACCTCAACATAAAACCAAATGCACTGAATCTAATAGAAGAGAAAGTGGGAGAGTCTTGAACTCATTGGCACAGGGGGAAATTTTCTAAACAGAACTCCAATGACTCATGTTCTAAAATCAAGAATTGATAAATGGGACCTCATGAAACTGGAAAGCTTCTGTAAGACAAAGGACCTAGTCAATAAGACAAATCAGCATCCTATAGATTGGGAAAAAAAGTCTTCACTAACCCCACATCTGATAGATATCCAAAATATAATGAACTCAAGAAGCTAGCCACCAAAAAACAAAAAAACAAAAACAAAAACAACTCAATCAAAGAATGGGGTATAGAAATAAACTGCGAATTCACAACAGAGAATCTCAAATGGCTGAGAAGCACCTAAAGAAATGTTCAAAGTTCTTAATGATCAGAGAAATATAAATCAAAACAACCCTGAGATTCTACCTTACACCAATCAGAATGGCTTAGGTCAAAGCCTCAGATGACAACAGACGCTGTTGAGAATGTGGAGAAAGAGGAACACTCCTCCATTGCTGATGGGATTGCAAACTGGTACAACCACTCTGGTATCGAAATTGGAGATTCCTCAGAAAATTGGAAATAGGCCTATCTAAAGACCCAGAAATACCACTCTTGGGAATATACCCTAAAGATGCCCCCACCATGCCACGGGGGCACATGTTCATAGTGGCCTTATTTGTGATAGCCAGAAGGTGAAAACAACCCAGATGTCCCATAACAGAAGAATGGATACAGAATATGTGGTTCCTTTGCCATTCTATCTTAAACAGCCAAACATTTAGGAAAATGTGAGTTCTAAGCAATTAACTATAGAGCCACAGGGGATCAAAGTCCCTGAGAGACACCATAGCAGATTGTGAGGCCTATATCCAACATCTCTGAATCCAGCAACATCTGAGCTGTGGTGTTGAAAGGGTGTTAACATAGATAGGCCCATTGTCCTAGTTAGGGTTACTATTGCTATGATGAAGCACCACAAACCAAAAATAACGTGGGGAGGAAAGGTTTTATTTTGCTTACACTTTCCCATCACAGTTCATCACTGAAGGAAGTCAGGACAGGAACCTAGAGGCAGAAGCTGATGCCGAGGCCATGGAAGGGTGCTGCTTACTGGCTTACTCATCCTGGCTTGCTTTCTTATGGACCACCCACAATGGGTAGAACACTAACGCATCAATTACTAACTAACAAAATGCTCTGCAGGCTTGCCTACAGTCTGATCTTATGGAGGCATTTTCTCCATCAAGGTTCCCTTCTCTCAAACGACTATAGCTTGTGCCAAGTTGGCACAAATCTATCCAACACACCCATGAACTCTTTGTTTGAGGAACAGAGCTGCAGTCCCAGAACATCAAGGCATCTGCATGCACAGTAAATGTTAAAGAAGAGATTGTGACCCAGAGCAATCCAGAGACCTGCAGAGCCTACTGGAGTATTTAGCAGAGCTTGATCACTCCATACAAGTCAAGCTGCAAAAAGGACCACCAATGGAGAGTGGAAGAGGAGCATCTGGACCTTTCATGGGTTGAGAATGATGCTTTCAAGCCTTCCCAAGCTGAACTCAAAAGACACGACAACAATTTACATGACCCTCTGCTGTGCCCAAATTTTCAAACAACATCAAACTGGCTCCAAATGACCACAACTCAGAACAAAGCTTAAGAATATATTTATGAATGTGAAACTGTTCTGTTGTAAAATTATAAAAATGGTTGTCCTTCCCCCGGCCACTAGATTCAGCACCTCAGTGCCCCAAGATAGCTGCTAGATACCTTGGTAGAAACACACATCCCAACTCTGTGGCAGCCCAGGGTCTGTGGCGGCCCCGTTCTCTGCCCCCACACACTCTCCCAATTTCAAATCGCCACAAGAAAGAACACACGACCCAATTACCTCTTCTCCAATTGATAAGATATAATTAATTGCCCACCTAAACATACAAAGCGCTGTACACATGCACCCCTTAAGAACATTCATAGTAACCTGTAAAGGTAAGGAGCGGAATCTTAACGTCAGCCTCCATGTTCTCTCTCCGCAGCTTCCGGTCCTTTCCGTCCCAGTCTCCTCCCCTTCCCTCAAACTTTTCTCCCACCCATCCTTCCTTCTTGTCCAATGACAGGCCTCGTTCTATCGTGTACCTGCCTTCACCTTATAACACCCTACACTGTTCAGCAAATTTCAAGGTAAAATTGGCAGTTTGTGTCATCCAATCAAAACCAATCAGGCAACAAAATGGTAGCCAAGCCGGAAACAGTCACTAGTGACTGATCGTGACTGTACCTGCCCCATAATAATCCCAGATATTAGAAAACAGTTGATGCAGCTACATCTGAAGACTACAAAAAGCAAGTATGTTCACGGCTGTCGCAGGATCAAATTATAAATTAATAACATGGAAAATCCCCAAACATTGAAACAACACAGTTTTAAGTAAAAAGATAAAAACCAGAGGAGAGCTAGAAAGTTTGAGGTGATTGTGAATCACACCGTGATCATTTGAAGTTCTGCTAGAGTAGAGGCTTCCAGAGAATTCCATGGTGTCGTTCTACGACAGGATAACATGCTTCCCTAGAAAACTAGAAAAAGAAGAGCAAAACTGAAGTCCGAAGTTAGCAGGAAAAAGTAAAGGTCATAGCAGGAATCAATAGAAAAAAAAAAAAAAAAAAAACCCCACTGATTTTAAAAGAGAAAGGACTGGAAGAGCTTGAAGGTGCTCGAGACCCCATATGAACAACAATACCAACCAACCAGAAAGGACTAAGCCACTACCTAAAGACTATACATGGGACCCTGGACTCTGATCTCAAGGTAGCAATGAATAGCCTAGTAAAAAAGGGAAGCCCTGGGTCCCTGCTAAGACTGAACCCCAGTGAACGTGATTGTTTTGGGGGAGGATGGGGAGGGAACACCCAAAGGGAGGGGAAAGGGGATGTTGGAAAGCTTGTAAATAAGAAATACTCAAGTTAATAAAGATGGAGAAAAAAAAAAAAAAAAAAGAGCTGAAGGACTTGCGACCCCATATGAACAACAGTACCAACCAACCAGAGCTTCCAGGGACTGAACCACTACACAAAGACTATACATGGACTGACCCACGGCTCCAGCTGCATATATAGCAGAGAATAGCCTTGTTGGGGCACCAAAGGAAGGGGAAGCCCTTGGTCCTGCCAAGGTTGGACCCCCAGTACAGGGGAATGTGGAGGGGGTCAGTAAGGGGAGTGGATGGGGGGAACCACCCATATGGGGGAGGAGGAAGGGATAGGGGTCTTATGGACAGGAAACTGGGACAGGGAATGACATTTGAAATATAAAGAAATATATCTAATAAAAAATAAAAAAAAACAATTAAAAAAAAAAGTTAAACCCACAGGTAGTTTTGAAACAAAACCAATACATTGGTAAGTCTGGCATAGGATGTTATCACCAGAAAATTACATTTTGTTGTTTTGTTTTTGTCAATTTCAAGTAGGAGGCACTACATCAGAGATTCTCCAGATATAAGAGACTGTCATACGAAAGGAATATCACAAACAACTTCACGCATGGGTGTGTTACTTTAAACACACCAATGTCAAACTATGAAGATACAAATGCAAAACTTCTGAAGAAATACATGAGTTGAACTAGTCCACATCTGGTAAAGAAACTGAATAATAAACAAAAAAGGACTAAACACACAAACACACACACACACACACACACACACACACACACACATTCCACAAATTGAAGAAGAGAGCAGGTCCCAAGGTATCCTGTGAGTCTAGTTACTGATTCCAAACCCAGATAACAGAATGAGAGAACAATATGAGAATGATGTTGTTTGGTGTGTCCTAGGATACAAGAGACATGTGTCCAAGGAACGCAAGGTAAATGTTTAAAATCTATTCCCATATGAACTGATTTTTAAAAGTCATCATAATAGATTCCTTTGAAGCATTTGATGCCATATGCCATTTCTCATGAAAACTCCATAAAGTAGGAAAAGAGGAAATTCCTCCAGCTGATAAACGTCATCAGTGAAGACAGTTAATGGATGCTTGATGCTAGAAGGATGATTACCTGCCCAGCATCAAAAAGCCACAACATGCTTGTTTTCTCTACTTTTCTTCAACCCTTACAGAGCAGTAAAGGAGGACAAGAAGATGGGTGCACTTGCCTTTGCATACATGCTCACAGCAGTTTTATTTATAACTGCCTCGAAATTGAGAACAACTGCCCATCGGCAAAAGAATGAGTGAAGGAAGTTGATGTATTCATACAGCGTTCGCCGCTATGACAGTGACAAGTGATACCTGCAGCTATGCAGATGAGGTCAAGATCATTACGCTGAAAGAAACATGGCCATAAAATTTAGTCATATTGTTGGATTGCTGCAAAATTCTAGAAAAATATAAACTGTGTAGTTCTTAGATGATTGGTGACATTTGAGGACTGAAGGGAGTTGTGGGAAATCTTGTGAGTGATGCTGCAATCTTGATTGTGGCCATGGTGCCAGAGGGACATGCATTATTAAAACATAACTTAATCCCAGCATTTGGGGCAGTAGAGACCTTTGCACTGTCCATACGTTAAGAGTCCAGATGGATAATGAGTCCCAGGCTAGCCAAGACTACATACTGAGACTGTCTCAAATGCATGCACATGCTATCTGCCTGCCTGCCTGCCTGCCTATCTCTCTGTTTCTGTCATCTTTCTCTATCTCTAAGACATGGATGGTGTGTGTGTTGTTAATATGGTAAACATTTATTTAAAAACAAACTCGTCCTTTCCGTCCCAGTCTCCTAAAAGTTGTCCCCTCTGTCATGCTCTCTGTTCTCAGTACTGCCTCTCTTCTCCTGGCTATCTTCTTCCTACACTCACTGAAAAGATGTTGGATTCTTCTCCACCTGCAGGCTTTCGCCACAGGGAATCAGGAAAAAAGCTTTTTTCTAACGGCTGACTGGGTATTTTTCAAAAAGCATCTCTGTGTGTTTATCTCAAAAAAAAAAATGACAGTTTTCCCAGCTTCTCGGTGTTCTAGAATCCACAGTGCATATGTGCTGGTTTGGATTAACAACTGAAGCCTAACTAGAGGATCATGAAGGGCAGAGTCTGGAGTTTGGAGGAAACGACTATAGCAAAGTATGGGCTGCACTACTCTGTAAGCCTACAGCTCTCTGCCTGCCCTGCTGGCCTGCACTACTGGCTATGCCAGGGTCCTTTATGAGGTACTACACCCCTTTCCCATCCTTCACCACGGCCCTAGAGCTGCTTCTTTATCTTTGTCCTAATTCATCCCCCCTCCCAGTTTCTTCTATGGCTCGTATATGTATGAAACCCTGATGGCCCTGGCTGTGTCTCCTCCTGAACCTTCCAATAGGTCCCTGCTGTGCTTCCCAGGCTACACCCAGTCCTCTCTAACTTTCTCTGAGGCACCCTGTAGGAGATTCCATATCTGAATCAGACTGAGGCAGCTCTGGCAACATCCCTGAGCTTGCCTCCCTGACCCTGTCCTCTTCCCAACCCCATGATTCCATAACCTGATCATGTTAGATACAGGTCTCGTCCTAGTGATTGGGCCCTTGAACTTCTGTCTTCTCGTTGCTTTTTTGCCTCACATAGTAGAGTGTGTCTTAAGATTGTGTCTGTAGCTTCCCCATTCGGATTTCTACCTCTTGTCCCTTTTCCCTTCTTAACCACTGGCTACTGCAGTCATGTTCCACCTCATTTTCCTTGACTCTGGGAAGCTTTCTGCAGGGTTTTGGGGGCCTTGCATAAGCAGATCTGCTGTAGGTATCACACATATGCTTTTCCTTCTGCTGGGGATGGAGAAATGGAACTAGAACAGGGGCATGGAGAGTTGTAGATGTCAGGTCAACTGGAGAGCACTTGTGAGGGACCACTGTACCACTTCATAACTGGTAGCTGTGACTAAGGCTTCTACTTCTATCTCCTTATTCCCAATTTTTACCAATAAGGCTGTTCAGAGAGGCTCACCCCAGAATGTGGAGGCAACCAGAGCTCTGAGGATGCTTAAAGAGCAGGGGAAGGTGTTCCTGGGCCCACATAAAGACAAAAGGAATTTAGCCATGTATGCAAATGGTCAGAGGGTCTGTGGTCTGTGTAGGTCACACTTAGATAGCTACTTATGAGCATTTGACCCAAAGGCACTTACATATGTTCCTTGTCTGTATCACAGAACTCTGATTAAACATCACTATATTAAAAGTATTTACTCGACTCCAAAGCTGGGACATCTACCTCATTTGTTATACCACTATCCCCCATGGGGTCTTCAGTGACACATTTTCCCATTGTAGTGTCACAGGTAAAGGCAAATGGCCACAGCACCCCCTTTGTCCACACATGGCACAGGTGTTAGGAGAACTGTAAGGCTGCTTATATCCCTCACCAATTCCATGTCTGCTGTTGTGAGAAGAGACAACGGGCTAACAGACTTAATGAGTGATATACAGTGGCTTCTCTCCACCAAGGAGGTCAGGGATTGACCATTGAGGACAATGTCCAGTGCCATTGAGCTAGAAGCAGAACAGAGAGAGTGCAGAATTGTTCTAGCCTGGATTAGACACCAAGCTCTTGAGAGATGCTACACTCTTAACGGATCTACTCATATCCCAAAGCTGTCACCTGGTCATGTCTTCCAGGCATACCTTACCCATTATTCTTGAGTTATAGTGGGACTGTTAGGAAGATCCATTGAGAGAGCAGATATACTGGACGTAAGCTAGGTCCTGTCAACCCAATGGTGTTTGTGTTAGTTCTAAAAGCCTTTGTGTCTTTTGAGTATTTGCTGTGGTTAGTGAACTAAAATGGTAGCACACGATGGCAAATTCCCAGCCAGGCCTGTTCAGCCTGTGCTCTGGTTTGATACTCCAGGAAAGAAACAGTGGTTATTTCACAGGACATCCATCTTCTTAACTCATTTTCAGAGGAACTAGAGACATTCCCCCAGGTCTGGATTTCCTGTTGTTAGGCTCTCAGGAGGGAACTAAACCAGAAGGATCTATGTGATCTTTCCTGTCACGTAGAGGAAGAACTTGCACGCTCCTTCATCCACACCACAAACTCTAGTCATGTACTTTATATATGTGGCAGTGTGTGTGCCTACTAGAGTCTCCAGGTGTCCCTTCCAGCAGGACCGGTGCAGGGAACACAAGGGTGAAATGAGATGCTGTGGAAGGGACCTACAAACAAATATCCATGGATTCCTTGTTGCTCGTTTTCTCACAAGTCATTGGAAGGTCTTAGTCTATTTGTGTTTTGGAAAGCGTCTTTGGGAGGGTAAGAAGCATGGCCAGTGGTCTAGATCTCAATTCTTCAACATTCTTTATAAGGATGAGTATGCATAGCTCTCTTCTGTACACTTTGTTGCCAACAGAGACAACAACTCTGCCCATCTTCACTGCAGGTTCCCTTGCTCGTGTGAGGTTCATCCACTGCAGAAACCACCTGTACAGCTCCAAGGATCATCCCTAAAGAAATCCACATGACAGGAAATGAAACCATCAAGAAGTGGCGGTACTTTCCTGTTTCCAGGCCAACTTGCCCGCGGTGGATTTTCAGTGTTCCTACATAATGGTCAAAGGGGAGATGCCGCTTTGCTGTGTGACTTGTGTGCCAAGGACATATGATCTGCCTCTGAATGCTCACAGTTGCCAATAAACTGCTCTTGTTGGCAGAGTAATGGGAATACACAGGCTGGAGCCCAACACTCACACATGATTATAGCTATGGGCACAAGGAATTATGCCTTAAGTTGATTTTTGGATCTTTGAGACTTTGACCACATACACATGGTTAAAATCATTTATGATCTTTTGAATTCTAGGTGGACAAAAACATAAATCAACAGAAATAGTCAGAAGCTATCACATGCTCCAAGACGCTCTGTTCCTGGAGTAAGAAGCACAATGGAGAAAGCCTGCTGAGATGGCTTTTGCAGGACAGGAAAGCTTCAGATTCATGTTTGTATTCCTCACACAGTGAAGCCTCACACCTCACAGACGATCTTGGACTGTGATCTGACCAACTAAGCTTTTAAAATTCCACTACTGCTGCCCAGAGTAGCAGCCCTACTTGACCGTGTTAGCAAGACATTCCTGGCCCCTTAGAAGGTGATGGGAAGCAGAGATCAGAACACTGGAAGGGCTGCCCTTTTTTGTATAGATTGTGTCCCACTTGTATAGTCTTCCCCCTATGTCCCAGCAGGCTATGACATGCATCAGTTCACTGTGAAGGAACCTTGCATGGAGCCCGGGACTTCACCAGTAGCCTTCTGAAATCCTGCAGAGGGCCAGAGAGCAGGGTGTTGAGGACCTACATGTCGCCGCGGTCCACATTGCGCTGCGTGTTCTGTGGCTTACATTTCCCTGACACACTTTGGCATGGTCCAGCAGCTGCCCTGGTATTATATGACATTCTTATAGTACATTGTGGGTAGACACCATCTTTAAAGAATTTAAACTCAGCAGGAAGTTTTGTGTTTTTTTTTTTTTTTTTACTGTGTCTCTAAAACCTTTTCTTCTATTGAGAAAATCAAGAAAGCAATAGAAATCAAAATGAGTTCATGATATAAAATCTCTGCCTTACTGAAAAGAAAAAAAAAAGAAAAGAAAAAAACCATGAAATCCTTTAACTGTTTCGCTCTGTTTTAAATCTAGGCATCGGGTAGAGTGGGAGCTTGGTACTGTGTGATTAACATTGCTAAAGTTTCTCAGTGAGGCAAGAGCTACCAGCCAATTGCTCTGAGTCACAGCTGTCTACTCTTTCTCTTAGTGCCACAAATAAATGCAAATCCAATGCTGTAACTGTCGTGTGGATTTCATGCTACAGTGTACATCCTGCCCACAAAATGGAGGGATTAATCTATTCTGCCAACAAATATTTTGGCTGCTGTGTTAATCAGTGTTCCATCACTGTGACCAAACACCTGAGGTAAACAGTTTAAAGGGGTTTACTTTGGCTCAGGATTTCAGAGATTTTTGGCCCTGTTGCTGTCCCTGTGGCAACGCAAGACATCGTGACAGAAGTGGGTGCTGGAGGCCTCTGCTCATCTTATGACATGACAGGAAAAAAAAAAGGAAGGGCCTGGGATCTTGATATCGCCTTCAGGTGTGTGACAACAGTTATCTAGCTTCCTTCCTTTATGCCTCAGCTCCTGAAGGTTTCCTCTCAGTAGGGCCGCAGGCTAGAGATGCATAGGCCTGTGGAGGACTTTAAAAGTCAAAACTGTAGATGAAAGCTTTTTTCCATGCCTCCGTGTTTCAACCGATAAGATCGTCATAATCATGGAGTTCAGGTGATACAAGAAACACACCTTCAGAAAATGCTAGGTTGTGTGCCGTAGAGAAAAATCATGAGGAAAAGGGTAGGAGACTCAACCAGGGTGACCGAGAAAGGCCTTGGTTTGGATGAATTACTAAAGGAAAAAGATGAAGGCAAGGCAGAGAACGGCAAAGGCAGTGGCTCTGAGGGCGCAAGGGGAGAGCGGGAAGAGGGGCTATTATGGAAAATGGAAGAGTGGGTAGAATGTCCGTCTCTCAGGCCTTTAACTCCAGACACATAACAGTTCTCTATGAGCTTCCTGTGCTCTCCAACCAAGCCTGAGAGGCCCTTGGCATAAGGACCCCCCCCTCTAGTTATTTTGCTCGTGTGGACCAGTTTGATGCTGTGTTGTGCAGCTCAAAATATATAAGCCTTCAAATTTTGAGGTGTGAGATATAGACCAATCAAAGTCTCTTGGTTTATGCTGTGGCCTCTACTGTGTTGTCACAATTGCTCTTGTCTCATCTTCTTTGTAAACACGGATATTAAAGCATACATCTTCCAGATAGCTGTCTGGAGCCTAAGAAGTCTACACAGGTTCATCATATGGCTTGCCCTCTTTCAGCAGCCCTCTTTGGCCCTTTATCACCCAGGAAGTTGAGTCTGCATGCTTCCTCAGCCTACCAGATTCTTAGCAGGCTCTATCTCTCCTGCCCCTCCCTAGTCTAATCAGCCCTTCCACTGTCATGTGTCCACCACCAACCACTCATTTACTGAAGGTACCCTGGGAGATGTTTTTTAATAGTCCTTGAATATTTCCCCTGCCTGCACTGCCTAGAGTCCTCCACTACCCATACCCTTCAACTGCAGACTTCAGCCTTGTCCTAGACACTGCCCTACTCTATGAACACCGCACACCTTGCTCCCTGCCTTGTCTAATCTCAGCCTCTATTAACTGCTTCACACGCCCAGCTACTCATCGCTCAACTTCCTGGCTGCAAAGATCAGCCTCGAGGCGAGCAGCAGGGAAGGCTGAGTTCACTCAGGGAAACCTCAACAGCCTGAACTCAGGTCATCATCCTGGCAGGAAGCCTATGAAGACATCTATCTACCCACTCCCTTCCAGCTATATTGTGTAACACAGGCAGAGAGAAAAGGTGAGAACTCTCAAACAGGAAGTAAATGGCTCAGCTCCAATCATTGCCCAGCTAATTATGAAAAGCATTCCAAGCTTATGACTGTGTAGCTCATAAAATCCATAACCTCTATTACCAGATCCAGGCCAACAAAGTGTACAGCTAAGATTCAGCGCAAGCCTCGGTTTCCTAGGAAAAGCACAGGCTAGTGGACATGACCAGAGCTCAGGCTTTTCTACCTCTTGCCCAAGATTTGTCTGTTTTGCTCCCTGCCTGTGTGTGGCACATTATGGCCAGAAAGCAGCCTGTGAGAAGTCCTTACAGGCACTCCTGCAGGTTTAGTAGCCAGAGAAAACACTGGCAACTCGTCCCTGATGGATCTAACTTTTTAAACCTGCTGGTCAATTCCCAAGAAGAAAATTATTTGCAACTCTGAATTTAGAAGGTAGGCCCTTTACAACTTGCCTAACCAATTCAGCTTTGAATGTTGCTTTCTCGGTGCTGGATCCCAGACATCCTGCTATGAGCATCACCACCGCACAAACAGAGCTCTTCTCTATTCCTCTGGGAAACCCCTCAACCCAGCTCCTGATCGGTAAAACTGCTGGCTTGCGTGACCTGCCAGCCTGCCTCACTTGACCATGACCCCACTCCGTTGTGTGTGTCTGGGCTTTGTGCCTGCCCCTCCTGAGTGGCTCGCCTCAGTGGTTTCCAAGTCAGAAAAGACAAGGAAAAATTTGCTAATCACTGAATTTTGTGATTCTTCTTCCACAGCTATGGGTATTTGGCCCAGTGCTTCTCATGGCTCTCTTTACTGCCTCCAAATTATATCAGTTTCTCCCCACAAACCCATCTCCCCCCCCCATCCCCATGCCTTCCTTACACCTCCAGACCTATATGCAGTCAGTGTTCGCCACTGAGCTCAATGGGATCTCCACAGTGCCTGCTGAGGAGACGACTGCCAATGGGCGGCCACTGTGCTGCTGTAGGTGGTTCATCATGTTAACTTGTAGGACACATGTCTATTGGTTTGGGATGTAAACAATTTAGAAAAGAGTGTAACGTAATCACTCCGTCCAAGAAGCAGAAAGAAAAGAGCAAGCAAATAGCAGAGCCATTTCGAAAATTTGTAGGATCGATGGCCCATTGTCCCGTTTTAATCCCATATACATGGATCAAAAAGGGATGAAGGCACGTGTTTTCTGCCCCAGTCTATGCCTGGAAACAGCCATATCTATCCATTCTGAGCAGAGAAGTCACTCTAATGCACAGTATCACACACGAGCAGTTTGGCCTGAGGATGGTTCTAGAATCTACCATGGTGTCACCTTCAGTAGGGATTAAGTGGTCAAGACCTACAGGGGAGTCCAGGGGACATCTCTCCTTGGCTCAAAGCTTTCTGCCTTGCTCCTAAGGACCTGAGACATTTTCCAGTAACAGAAGCCATCAGCTGTGCAAATTGGGCCCCAGAGGGCTAACTGAGAATCATCTTTCAGGAGCAGCCATTCTGGATGCAAATATGGACACTCGGGATTCAGGTACCAACTGGTCCCAGCATTTCCTCTAATACTCCAACAGAGTGGCACTTTTTCCTAATTATTTTTTGTTATAACAGAACTGCTCTGTCACAGAAAGGGGGATTGGCCCAGCCACTGGTAGAAAGAAAGGTCCGGAAGAGCAAGGAAGGGAGATTCTGAAGACCCAAGGAAGCTGAAAGCTAGCGCGACAAATATTCTTGGGGCAGGGAGGAAAGAAGAACTGTGTGGAATACAAGCAGCCCAGATCACTGCCGTTCTCTACCCCTTCTCAAGGATCTGTTCTCAGAATCTGCCCCAGCTCAGGAAGCACTCGGCCCACTCACGCCCTCCTCCCCGTTTTTCTCCCCTTTCCTCTTTCCTTTCTCCTCTCCATCTTCCCCTGTCCCTCATTCCTTTCTTCCATCCATCATCCCTCCTTCCTTGGTGCCAACCTTTCCTCTTCCTTCTCTCCTTCCCACCTAACACACTAGAGGAGCTTCTCGAAGTCCGCATCCCCGATGGGTGCTGGAGACAATTACAAATTAGCGTCTCTGATTTCCAGTAAGCCCGCTGGCAAGTAGCCACATGGAAATGCCAATCAAGAGTGTAACAAGTATCCTGGGGAGAAAAGATGTGGGGCAAGATTGGCGGTTCTTCCTCGTGGGTGGTCAGGGTGGAAGTCCCCCAACTGAGCATCGAGAGAGAGAGAGAGAGAGAGAGAGAGAGAGAGAGAGAGAGAGAGAGAGAGAGAGAGGCTTCTTGCCAGGTAGAAGGGGCAGGGGCTAGCCAGAAGTCTAGGGAAGGCTGGGCTGCTCAGGGTTGTGTCTGCAGGAGACTCAGACGAGAGGTTCTGCACCAGGCTCCGTTCCACCGCAAAGACATTCCTAGGGCTGAGTGCTGCCACCCACTCCTGTGTTCCACTAGAAATACAAATGTGTTCAAAGCGGAAAGATCAAGAAGCGATTAACTATGCTGGCACCTGCTCCTGAGTGGTTTGGCCGTGTGCCCAACTGGGGTGTGCGCCGAGTGAGTGCAGGTGGCAGCAACTTGCCTCACACTGCCTGGCATAGTCCTCTGAAGAAAGCCCTGCACAGCGGTTTCGGCAATCGCATCTGAGACCCTTCCTCTTCTGTGGACGCTTGAAACTCATGAGACAGCAGGAAATCACTGTCAATGGAGGGCAGGGCCACTCTTTGCTCTCCACTGTGTATCGGAGCCCAGCCCCAACAGGTCTTTGAAAGCAGCAGTGTGGGCCCTGCCATTACCTTCGTACCCTGACTCTAACTGGAGTTGAGCTGGCCCTGGCTTAGGTCTAGCTAGTGCCCCTCCACTCAGCTGTGGCCTTTGGGATTTGCCGGGACTCCTTGGCTTCTGTGCCCTCGAAAGCTTAAGCAGCTTTCATTTCTCTGGAAATGCCATGTGGGTTCAGTCTACCGTGCTTTATTAGAATGCCTATTGATCCTCCAAAACCCAGCCACCTCCCGAGGAAAGCCACTTATAACCACTTAGTCCTCTGTGGAATGTGGTGCTTCTTGTTACCATACTCATTTCTCAATGGAGTCTATTGGTGTTTGTGACCCGGAACTCTGTGGGCCTCATTCATGTGGGAGCGTCAAGCCTGAGAACACAGGACTGATGCCATGGGTAGAGTCTGCCCCAACCAGACTGGCAGCAAATTCTGAGTACAAGACTCCCGAAGACCTGCTTGGCCAATGGCTAATGGGCAAATGCCCAAGAGAGGGAGACTGCAGTGTTCCTGCAAGGCAGCTCAGAGTCCTTGGAGAGACTCCAGACTTCAGGGATGTCAGTGGCCATGGATGGGTCGAAGAATGGGCTTGTTGGAAGATTTCCATCTCAAGGGTACAGCTGGCCAAGCCCCAGGTTGGGCAGAGAGCCCCTGGCACAGGGGATGAGGAGTTGGCTGAGGTGGGGCTTAGAACAAGATGGCCACGAGCCACTCAGAGTAAGGCTGTGTGAATGATGAAGCCGCTGGGAGTCAGGGGTGAGTCACACGTGAATAAGAAAGGCTCAGCCTGGAAAGCAGATGGCAGTGTGCCCTGAAGTCATGATTCTACTTCAGAGAGCTGAAGTCCTCATGTGATGGCACCGTGACATTTACCATTCCAGACCTTCCTGAGTGACATCATGGATCCTGGACAAAGCAGTGACATTTTCTGAGTGATAGCAATAGTGGGCTTTTAAGCCTGCTGTCTGTCAGGTGGAGTTGGGGGGCTACCAAAGCCCTGTGATATCTTTGACCACACAGGAGATAAAGGGTCAGCTGCCAGGGCCCACCACTCTCCTCTGCCTTCATTTGCTTTGCTCTTTTCTCCTCCTTTATACAGTCAGGAGTAATTAACTTAGTAGGCCAAGTAACTAGGGACCTCTTAAGTACTGTCTTGATTCAGCCATATGGAGTTCGCAGGTGATTCCTGAATCTATCTCAAAAAAAGCCAAACTTTTGGTTCCTTACGGGTCCTTTCTCCTACCAATGGAGCCTCAGAGACATATAGTGACACTTGAGTTCACTGATGTTGACCTAATCCCCAAATCTGACTCTCCTCTTGTCCATTATAACCCAGGAAGTGTTCCAGTTCCAAGAGGAAAAAAATGCTTCTTGTTGGTTGGACTCGTGTAATTAAGGCTATGCCTGAGCAATGATATACCAGTCTGACTCATAGCTGATCTGAGGAGGGTAGGCAGGCTCTGTGTTGCTACGATCCCTGAACCAGAAATCTCCTCCCCAGGAGGAAGCCTTGCTTCCTCACTAAAACCTCCTAACACCCAAGCAGCATCAAGTCAGGACCGCTAGGCCCTGGGACAATCTAGTCTTATTTTGGGGCCTATCTGAGGAATAAGGACCTGACTTCTTTGCATACTTTGCCTGAGCACTAGAAAAGACAGGTACAATACAAACCTTAGTGCAAACATTCCTGAGCATCTGAAATTGAGACCTAAAGGGTCCCCAAGGAGAGGTGTGAAGCATGATTTGGGAGGAGGCTTTCTAGGTCCTACCAGGCCTGGGGCTCCCTACAAGGGACACCTGGCTATGGAGATGCTGGCTCTGCTTTGTCTGGTACTTATGACTGTAACCTGAGGCCAAGAAGCTACTACCAACATCATATTACTACAAGGCCTGAGGTGAGGCTAAGCAGAGAGAATTGGAGCATCCAGCTCGCCTCACGAGTGCCTGCTTGCTCAGCTTTATTCCCAAGCAGAAACTCAGCCACAAGACAGGGCATCATGGGAAATGCAAAGCAGTTCCGGTCAGTCTGCCTGCTCACTTACAGATGAGAGAAACAGCACAGTTTGCCTCAGAGGGCACAACCAGCAACCGTACTGAGTGAGGGCCAAGAGTGCTGGCTGTGAGTCAGTGTCTGGTCCCCTGTTGCTTACAGAATCCTCGGGGACCAACAGGCAGCAAGCCCGGCTGCGGGTGCGAGCCCCAGCGGGATGTGGCAGTGCTTCCTTGATGGGCTCTGTACCAGATACAGGGAACACAGCCGTCTCTCTTCCAGACGTAGCTGTCCCAGACTGTCCCCTGTGGTGGACAGCATTGCAACATGCCTGAAAGGTTCATTTTCTTTTCTTCACTTCGTCCAGCTTTTCTTTATTAAGCAAGGAGTGATTTTTATCATGAGAATAATAGACAAGAACGGTTGCTGTGTATAATTATTTCAAAGCCTTTTGTCACTTAAAATTATTACTATGTTTGAGACAGGGTCTGGCTGTTTGCTATACTTCCTTGCACTCCAAAGCTCAAGTGACCTTCTGCTTCAGTCCCCCGGGCAGCCAGGACTCCAGGCACTTGCCATAACTCATGGCTTTATTTAGTTTTGTTTTGTTTTCTGAGACACAGAGTCACTATGTGTGGCCCCACTAACCCGGAACTCATTCTGTAGACCATGCTGCCTTCAAACTCAGGAGATGCACCTGCTCTGCTCCCCAAATATTGGTGCTGAAGGAATGTGCCCCCATTCCCACGTCCCTTTTCCTCTTTTAATCATACAGATTTATGGAACACATCTGTTGCATAAATACAGTGTAAAATGATCAAGGTAGGTTATTTAGAATTGGTTTATGTTAGACACCTTCAAATCCTGTCTTCTGATTCTTTAGAAAATGTACAATAAATTGTAAACAGCAGTCACCC
This sequence comes from Rattus rattus, assembly GCF_011064425.1. Taxonomy (NCBI): domain Eukaryota; kingdom Metazoa; phylum Chordata; class Mammalia; order Rodentia; family Muridae; genus Rattus; species Rattus rattus. Next base: position 81,171,131 of record NC_046164.1, on the reverse strand, counting down.
TGATGAGTACAACATCAGAACTTAACCCTCACGGTAAACTCTATTTTGGTATTGATTACCAACTTCTTTTTGTCTCTCTATTCATCGTACCCCTCCCCCAAGCCTCTACTGACCACTATTCTGCCTACTTTTAGAAAAAAATGTGTATTGATTCACTTACGCACTTAACTCCTTATCTTCACTTTCCATACATGAAAAAGATCATGCAGCATCTGCCTTTCTGTGGCTTGATCTGATATCATCTAGTTCCATTCTTGTTGCTGTTGATAAAAAGTCATTCTTTGTATGACTGAATACTATGCTATTTCCATGTGTTTGTGGTGTGTGTGTGTGTGTGTGTGTGTGTGTGTGTGTGTGTGTGTGTGAGAGAGAGAGAGAGAGAGAGGAGGGGGGAGAGAGGGAGAGAGATTTTCTTTAGTCATTCATCTATGGATAGGCACTTGTTGATCCCATATATTGGCCATTGTGAAGAGTGATTTCATTTCCATTGACTACATTCTCAGTAATGGGATGTCTAGATCATATAGTGGACTTCCTTGTGTTTTGTGGTTTCCATAATGGCTCTGACTGTGTACATTTTTCTAACAGAGCTCTACCAGCTTGTTTTCTCAACAAACATGTGTTATCTTCTATGTCTTCAGTAATAGCCCCTCCAACGAGGATTGGATGACATGTCATTGTGGGTTTGATTTGCAATTCCCTGGTTGTATTGAATGCTAGTGTAGGACCTCCACTGGCCAAGTTGCTTAGGTAGGCATCCTGACTGCAGGAGGCTGTCAGAGCACCTGAATGCATGTAGTTCTTTGAGCTTCCCTGCGTTGGAAGGTAAGTCATACCCTGAATCTATAAGTCCACAGTTCCAGTAAACTTGACAACTCACTAGTTCTGATTCGGGACTACAGCATGATCCTGGCTGCCTGTAAGCATGTCCCAGGGACTTCTGAGAGCAGCTCCAAAAATCAGCACTTGACCCATTTCTCCAGGGCTTCCTTCATGAGAAAGGCAGCCTCTGCCCTTGCATAGCTATCACAGACCAACATCCTCTGCCATTTGGTCTGGTCTCCTGAACTCTGCTTTGATTTTAGATTAGCCCACAGGATGGAGTTGGTTTTGGTCAAAGGCAACATGGTTTAAATATAACTCTGTCATCAGATCCAGGTGAGAAGCCTGTTTGTCACACATTCCCCAGGCCGTGTGGTTGATGATAGCAATCTAGCCACTGGGTTTCCTCATCTGCATCACTGGAAGGTTTGGAGAGCAGAAGGCAATGAGTGAATAGTCACAGTGCCTACTAGCCTGCTCCAATGGGAGCATGAAGACAGCCACGTAGGCATGCTCAGCTCTTTGTCTCATGCTCCTTGAGACCATGACGAGAGTGTTCATGTAGCAAAAAGACTTGAGCTCTGGGCCTTGGCCACAGGTTTTTTTGGCAGTAGTTCTGTAGGGTGTGACAAGCACTGTAGAATGAGGAGTTTGTGGTGCTCACCAAGGCCTTGGTGTTCTGGAAGAGAATTTTTCACATAGAACAATCTTTGATGGTATGTCCACCAAGCTCCAGAAATGCCTCCACTCATGGGCATGACTTGGCAAGACTAATTCCATAACCATCCTCAGAGGGATGAGTGTAACAAACCAAGCTAGTTTGGCCCTTGATCAAAGGGCAAGGGAAGGGATAGTTACCACAGCCTGATAAGACTCAGCAACTCTACAAACAGGAGACAGAACTGTGTTGCGGATGAAAGTCAGCTACTGACTGCCTCAGCCAGGCTGGACAGGAAATACTTCAATTTGTCTCTAGTCTATGGTTCTCAACCTTCCTAATGTTGCAACCCTCTAATACAGTTCCTCATGTTGTGGTGACCCCAACCATAAAGTTATCATGTTGCTACTTCATAATTTTAATTTTGCTCCTGTTATAAGTTGTAATGTAAATATCTGATATGCAGGATATCTGATATGTGACCCCTAAAGGGGTCACCACGCACAGGTAAAGAACCACTGACTACTCCCTCCTAGTGCTTTCCTTTCAGACCCAACTAGAATTCACAAGACAGAGGAACTTGTCAGTGCTATGCATGGGGATCATCCTCCCAAGTCCATGATGGTCAGTTTCCCATGTCCACAATGATTATATTTCCAAGTCCATGATGGTCAGATTCCCATACCCATGATGGCCACGCCCACGATGGTGTCAATGTGTAGTCTATGATGGTCACCCCACAAGTGCTGTAATTCCAAGCTATCTTCTGAGAGATAGTCAGCCTTTAGGTTCCTGAATGGTTTGTATCTAGGTTCCATGATGGTCAGCCTCCAGGTTCCATGATGGTTTGCCTCTAGCGCAGTGAGAGTCATTCTTTAGGTAAACAGCAAAGGACAGAAATAAGGTCTAGCAGGGTACATATAATTCTCTGCTCAGTGCCTATTGAAGGGAAGGCAAAGTAAACAAGGCTCCAGTGCTTCACTGTAAGGCTAGGGTTTAAGGTACAAAGAATAAATAGGTAATGCCCGAATTCAATGTGAATTTGTTCCTCTCAACGTAAAACTGGATTCCATCTTTTTCACACACCAGTTACAAATTTCCACATTCCTTTTCCTTCTGAAACTTTTGTTTTTCACCATAAGTTATAGTGACCATTCATCCACTTCTCTTCCTACCTAATCACATGGCCAAAACCTCAAAGCATCTCTAACTTCATCCCACTTTATCCAGCTTACATGAATGGGACGGTTAAAAGGGAGATCCGGATGTTTAGTGATGTTTCACCAGGTTAGTCTATTCTTGGCGTCTGACATGCCCCACGTTCCAAGGGAAAAGTCTTTAAGAAGTTAGACAGCACTGACAAACTACACATTGATTATAAAGGGAAGTGATTCCGGAGTAAAATGGAGATTTTAGCCACAACACTAGAAGATGCCAGCCAAGGACCAGAAATGCCCAAATAGTTATTTCAAAGACATGTGGCAGGGTTACATAATGGTTTGCATCTAGGTTCCATGATGGTCAGCCTCCAGGTTCCATGATGGTTTGCCTCTAGCTCAATGAGAGTCATCTAAGAGTTGAGGGACTCTTAGATGATGTTAGGAATGAAGGGAAGAGAGTACCTCTGGAGCAAAGCCAAGCATTAGTGAGGCAGAAGTAGGCCCATGCCCCTTGTCTCATTTAAATGCAGAAGCCACTGAAAGCTGTCAAGAGCAAACAGTGGACACACCGGACACCAGGGGGATGTGAAAGTCAAGCAGAATGGAGAACGAGGTGCCACAGGTTCCAACAACTCCTCGAAGAGTCCTGACCTGACGTACACAATATTAGATCTAGGATACCTCCTGGCACATTGGTGAGACAGCAAAAAGGAATCATGACCAGGTGATGATGCCCCCCACCACCACCATGAACACTTCTGAGCAACCTCATTAGGCTGGACTTTCATTGGAGCACAGTGACAATGTGGTGAGATATGATTGGCCAAGGATTCAAGGGCTTGGGATAGGTTTGAACACTATATATGAGCTTTTAGGCTGGGCCATAAACACATCTGCCCCGATGCTGGTCGGGTTTCCCTGGATTCATCGCTTCTCACACATGTGCACACCCCATCCTCAGTCCCATTCCCACACTGCAGTTCCTCCTTAGAGGTTGCTGGGAGGGGAGACATGTAGAAAGGTATATCAGTAAGTGCAAGTGAGATACACCACTGGGAATGTATCAGTGTATCAGTGTATCAATGTACCCAGACCCTAGCTTAAAGTGTCAGTGGAGATCCCCTGAGAGCAGACAGCTCAGTGGACCAAAGAATGTGTGGTTCCAGGTCCCGGCTAGTCACTCGAAAGGCCAGAACAACCTAGAGCCAGGGTGAAAATTCCCCAAACCACATCAGAAGGGGACAGTCGATGGTTCAGCACTTTCAAGCCACAAATGGTGGCATCATTTGGATGCCCAGTAGACTACACTGAATGTTTACACAGGAAATATCAGCACTGGCTTTAAATTATCATTCTGCCTAGAACACTGGGTGAGTGTCACTGGGGCAAGCATAAACGCAGACTGTAGAAGTGGCCCCTCAGCTGACCAATCAGGGAGAAGAGATGAGAACTACCAGGTGAGCAGACTGCTAGATTAACCCATCTGGGCTCCTACAGCACAGCCCAGAACAGTGGTGGAAAATTATGCCAACCAAAGGGAAATTCCATTCATGATCAAGAAAAGTCACGCCAGTGGCCATAGAGGACGTAATAAACTATTACACAGAAAGCTTCATGATTCCCCATTATCCGCACAAAAGCAACCCCATTACAGATGACACTTCATTGACTTTCATTACAGTCTGCTGTGTTTTAAGGGTACTTTTCCTGCATCCACTGTAACTAAAAAGGAGAACTGTGTAGTGCAAATAAATGCCCATGTCATCAGATGAGTCACAGACTTGAGGAGAATTCAGGAACCCCACCCTTCTCTCCAATCCCCACCACTAATCTACCGTTGAAGTGCTTCATTTCGTATTATAAAAACAAATAATTTCATTTTTGCCTTTTTGTGTCCAGATGTCCATATGCAATTGTATGTGCTCCTGGGTTTCCTCTGTAAAATCACCCCTGCCAACGTGGAAGAGTTGGTCATTTGTGTTGTTCGTTGTGTTGTGTCTTCTACTGATTAGATGAGGCCCATCCACATCACAGAGGAAAATCTGCCTTTCTCAGTGTCCACCAATTTTTTATGCTCCTCTCAACCAAAAGTATTCTCAGTGAAGCATCTAGAAGAACGTTCAACCACATTGATACCTAAAATTAACCAATTAAAATGAAACCTTTAAAATATTAGATATTTTAATATGTAGATGGTGCAATCTCATTCTTGATCTAATTTCCATTTTTGTAATTAATAATGCTGGGTATCTTTTCAGTGTTCGTTTACCCCTAAACCTATTTGGAGTGCTATTCAAATGTTTGGCCCATCTTAGACAGAGATTTTAATCAGCTGAAGAGGTGTTTATATTGACAAGTAAATAAGTCATAGTTCCGTGGGTAGTTTGCAAATATTTGATTAGATATGTGGTTTTGGTTATAGTTGAGATTCATATTATCTTTCAAAGTATGGAGGACAGGGTCTCCAAAAGAGGCCATGATCTTCAGAAGTTCCTTGCAAGGCAAGATCACTTACTCTTACGGATCAATTAGAAATCAAATTGCTTAATTTCGAAAGAAAGTGGAAGTCTGGATTAAGCAATAAATTATAAAACAAATGTTGAGAAAGAGATATGATACACACAGATATGCATGTACAGATGCCTCCATATGGGCACCTGCACTTTCTAAGCCTTGGTCCCCTTGGTGTGTTTTATTTGGGTTGGGGGAATTAGGAGGGTTTTACTACAGAGGTGGGCTCTGTAATTAATACCCTCCTCCAAATTAATACCCTCCTCCCTTCACCTCCTGAGCACTGGGCTTACAGTTGAGAGCCCCTTCCAACCTTTTCCCTTAAATGTCATCGCCCTACCCTTCCTGGAATAGGTACAGTTGAGCTGTAATGATTCTATTCACCAGTGCAAAATGCATTTCTTCTCAATATTAACAAATGAGCTTGGTTCGTGGTTATTTTTTCATATTACATTTGTCAGTTTTTACAATGCATGTCATGCATACTTCACGTTTTATCTTCTTTAAGTGGTAGGATATTTTAAGTAGCATTGCAGCTTTCTGATATCTAGTGATTTGGCAGATGTTTTCTAAGAAAACTTCTGGTCGGGTAGGGGATATAGCTCAGTAGTAGAGCATTTACCTTACCAATACAAGGTCCTGGGTTCAATCCCCAAGTAAAGCCAAAATAAAGTAATGATCAAAAACATGGGGAAAAGAAAGGAAGTCAGACAGGAAGGGAAGCTTCTAATCATGGTACTTGTAAAGACGCATTTTTATAAATTTCTCTCTTCTGCAGTAATTGGTCCTGGTTAAACTTTCTATCTAAAACTACACCATTTTTACCTAATTTTTAAAGGTATTACAGAATATTTTTCTATCTGTTTTATTTCTTCTCCATTGTTAGTTTCTTTTAAAATTATTCACGTGTTTAGATGTGGGAGTTTGTTCGGTGTGAGTGCATTCACAGGTCAGCCTTAAGTGCCAGTCCTCAGGAGCCCACCCACCTTGATTTTTGAAACAGCGTCTGTCTTTGACCTTTTGTTTGCATGTAGCTTAAGGTATCTGGCCAGCGAGCTCCAGGTACACACTGTCTCTGACAGGATTACAAGGGTGCACCAATAGGCCCACCTTTTCAAACGAGGCTTCTGGGGATGGCATTCAGGTCTTTGTGTCAATTTAAGCCCTGTTTCTCCTCTTTTGTTGCTTCAGTTCTTGGTGACTCTTATTTCTTGTGTTCAGGGAGAGTTTCTTTGGCTATGCGTTGTCACAGCTTGAATCTGCTTTCATGGTTAGTGACCTCTTCTTTGTCTATTTTTCTCCTGCTAAGATTCTCCCAGCATCTCTAACTGGCAGATCATTTGTGAGTCTTCACTTCCCTGTATTAAGTATCTGCGGCTACACATTTTGGATTTTGATGTCGTGTTTCTGTCACTGCTCTCTTCTAGCTATTCTGAAATTTATGGGGTTTTTTCCTTTCCCTTTGTACAGAGTTATCTAGCAATGAACAGTGGCTTGATAAAATGGTCGTTGGAAAGCCGTACACACTCAATCTCTCCCTGGCTTCAGTTTGCATTTACGATTTTTAAGGACCTTTACATTGTTACCCAGTTTCACTTTTATGGTATTGTGGTCATAACTGTTGTCAGTGGGGTTCTGTTGTTGCTCTTTTGTTTTTGTTTTGTTTTGAACAATTTGAAGTTCTTGTACGTGTCAAAAGTACAGGCAGTTTTAGAGAGAATTCCACTTGGTCTCAGAAGAAGGTATGTTCTCTCTGTCTAGTCCCGCAATCCCGAGTCATATCGACAAAATGTAACCTACTAATGGGTGGCTCCTGTATTTACTGCTTTAATAAATGTTTTTGTCGACTCGATCTGTCTCAGACTGAGAACATTTTCTCTGTCTGATCTGTTCCTCCTGATATCCCCTCTGGTCTCTACTTCACAAAAGTCATCGCTCTTTTACTTCATGCACCATCTGGCTTTCTTTGAACTAGATGACGAGACAAGGATTCCGATGTATGTGGTAAGACGAGAACACCGTGGTAAGAGAGAGCAGGGTGCGGAGCCAAAGGGTTGCATTCAGACCGTGGGAGGCATGGAGCTGTACTCACTGAGAGCCCAGCTGTTAGCATAACATGTGTGCCGGGGATTTTCCTGTCCAAGAGAGTGGAAGCTGGGCACTTGCATGCCAATTATCATGGTTGAGGACTACTCCCAGGGATATTAATTCTCCAGCAATTCCACACTACCGCGTGATGGTCAAAGAAGACACTCACTGCCAAAGAGATGAGGTGCCAGAGTGAACAGTTGTGGGGCTGGTAAAAGCGAGGCTGTGTGTTAATGTGAGCAGGGCCTAATAGATCAGTTCTAGCCACCAAGAGACTACACCCTGCTTGCCTGTTGTTTTTAGTTTCCTACTATGTTGGCCATAACCTTCACTTTGATTATGTTCATTGCAACTATGAATGGAGACATATTTTGCTTTGTTTACCCATGGTTTGAATAAGAATAGCCCCTAGGGACTCATGTGTTTGAATGCTTGGCCCATAGGAAGTGGTACCTTTAGGAGGTGTGGCCTCGTTGAAGGAAGTGTGACATTACGGGGGTAGACTCTGATGTCTCATATGCTCAAGCTACATATACCCAGCGTGGCTCTCAGTCCCTTCTGCTGATCAACGTGTAGAACTTTTGCTCCTTCTCCAGCACGATGTCTGCCGGATACAGTCACGCCTCCCGCCATAATGATATTGGACTAAGCCTTTGAACTGTAAGCCAGCCCCAAGTGCCCCAATTAAATGTTGTCCTTTATAAGACTTGCCTCAGTCATAGTGTCTCTTCACAGCAATGAAACCCTAAGACAATCTATCAATTTTTTTCTGCTTGAATACATTTAGACTTATTAATTTATTAATGTTTGATCAGACACATTATTCATGTCATATTTCAACATGTGTTAAAAAAATTGAGACAGGGTCTCATTATATATTCCTCACTGTCCTAGAACTAGGTATGTAGACGAGGCTGGCCTTGAACTCAGAGATCTGCCTGCCTCTGCCTCCTGAGTACTGGGACTAACGGTGTGTTGCAACCATATGTGCCTACTGTTCATTTTTTAACTGATAAAAACATAATAAATTTACATATTTGTGAGATAGTATTGATGACTCAGTTATACATTTTATAATGTTTAATTCAGGTTAAACATATCTACCTCTTCAATTATCTTTTTGTTGTTCCTCCCTTTTTTATTTTGAGACAGGGTCTTACTATGTAACCCTGATGAGCCTGGAACTTACTATGTAGACTAGGTTGGCCTTAAAGTCACAGAGACCCATCTGCTTCTACCTTGAAAATGCTTGCATTAAAGGCATGCACCACCACACTTGACAGCATTTCTTATGGCACATATGTTAAAAATCCTTTGTTCAAGCATTGTGAAACACTCAGTACATTATCATGGCTTATAGTTACTATGTGCAATGGCACCTCTGATCTTCCTCCTCCCTATTAACTATTTCTTGGTGCCATTATCAACTTTCCCTCACCCCTTTTTTCCTACTCTTTCCAAACTCTAGCAATTGCTATTCTGTTCTTGACTTGTTTTTGTACATCTAATGTATAGCTGAACAAAATAGTAGACTCCTTTCTCCTCCCTAATAGTCTTTCATGCTACATACACGGGGTGGGGGTAATCTATGTGTATCTACTCTCCATGTTATGAGATCAACATTCCTCTTGTATGCGTAGGACTATGTGGTCATTTGTCTTTTATGCCTATTTATTGTCCTTAGCCTAATGACTTTAAGTCATCTATTTCTATATCTTTTGAACATAAATGAAAAAAAACTTTACTTCTAATCAAGGTGTTGTATAGGAAATAGATTTTTCCCCCTCCTATAGCAAACAACACGTGCAGCACTGGCTTTCTAGAAACCAAAACCTCGAGCTGTAAGAGATCCTGGTCAAAAGCAAACAAGCAGGTAAGTGTTGCAGCTGCCAAGCTTCTTGCTATGGGAGAATGCCCAGAATAAGATGTGGAGAGAGGGAGCTAAGTAGAGCCTGGGGTGCTGATAGGGGCTGTGAGAATGAGAAACAGGGCACTGGTGCTCACAGGAAAAAGTCTGCAGACCTTGAAGAGTCTCCACTAGAATTCAGCTGAGAGGACTTGTCAGCTCACTAGTTCATTGGTCCACCAGTGAGTTAGTCTCATATTTGCCCAGACTAAGCCACATATCACCTTTGAAAGTTCCTTTGCGGTCCATCCTCACAAGTGAGAAGTAAATTTTAGCATGAGTTTGGGTAGTCATTCAAACTACAGCAGTAAGTAAGAATTTGAAGGGGAAAGATATTCTTCCTAGAATCCAGGAGTGAGTACAAGTGACCCCAAGCAGGCCAGCTTCGGAAGAACCAGAGGCAGCTCTCAGAAAAAAACATGATATTTGGTGTGGTTCACCTTTGGGCTGGCTTCAGTCAGCATCATGCCCACAAAGATCTCTGCCTTTCTTTTCCCTGACTCTCATCTAAATGTTTCTGTCCTTGCCCCACTCTTAGAGAGCCGTGTGTGATGATTTATTGATTCAGTATAAATGTTGAACTTAAATGCAACTCAAGAAGAATAGGGCCCAATAGCTCATGGTACTTAGCTTTCCCAGAACATCTGTAATTCTCTCAAGGCAGGAAGAATCCATCATAACCAAATAGAGTAGACAGTCAGGACAGGTGGTAGATGGCAAGTTGACATGGACAGTGAGGTGTTTCACAGGATACTTTTAGAGCCAGACCCAGGAGCCCCATTCCCCTGTGTCTTACCTCTTTACTATCCAGAGCAAAGATGAACAGATAGGGCAACAGTGGAAATTAGTGAGAAGCAGAAAATCCCTGTGAGCCCAACAATAAAGGTCCAACGACCTTCCATCTGCACCCTGTGGAATAACTGGTGCAGCATCTCCATTTTCCTCACCAGGCAGGAAGGGACCCAGTTGTCCATGCTCCTGTGCTTTAAATGTGTGACTGGAAAGGGCGTCTTGATTACAGGAGCCTGCTTAGATAGCCAATAGCCAGATGAACTCACAAGCCACAATGGTGTGTACTAAGGATGTTCTCGGTTAGCTCTATAGACATCAGAATGGGAACAATTTTAGGGATGAGGTGTCCCTTTTAAATTGGGAAAAATTGAGTTTAACAAGACTTCTCATAAAGTAACTTAAAGTACTATAGAGATTTCCCTGGAAAGCGCAGGTTCTCCTCATGAACCCACCTAGACTGGAGTGAGCCACCCAGAATGGCCAATGTCCTGCCAAGGAGCCTCCATTCAGACCAGGAGATTCTCCTGCCCTTGATGTTCAAATCTTGCCTTTAGTTTAAATAACACCAAACTATCCCGTGCCTTTTATTGTCAATCAGTGTTCTCAGATAATTAAGATGCTGTTAATTCTTGGCAAAAAGTGTAATTAAGAAGCTTAATTATGTCTGTGTGGAGTGAGGGGACTCAGCAGGGCACAAGGCAGCGGCTCTCAGACTTTAATTGCATTAGGAGTCACCCAGGGGGAGCTTGTTAAAAATGCAAATTCCCTGGCTCATTGCCAGAGCATTCCCATTCAGCCAGTAGGGGTGGGATTCAGGAATGTGCATATTTATTCTATATGTAAGTACATAGGTAGCCTTGGGATCTACACATACAGTAACACATGCTAGGGATTAGCTAGCAGCCCTTGGTTAGTGTGACTCAAAGCATCCACTGACAGGAGGGGGAGATTTTTCTGCGCCATAGATCCAATGAGGTCTTGGCCTTCGAAATGCACTGTGCATTCTAATGTGCATTTCTGAGCCTCCTCTCAAAAGCTGTGCTTTCCTGGGCTCCTACCAGGGACCAGCACAAGTGCTAATTATGCCTTAACCCTTTAGTGTGTCTACATGTGATGAAAGTGTTATTATACAGAAACGGACACTGAGCGTAGGGAGAGTAAAGGTTTCTTGTGTTTCCACAGATTTTTTTCATTGGTTTAAATGTAATAAGACTTCACTTACTGAAGTCTGTACTAAATGAAGTTCACTTGTATATAATATGACATAAATTTAATTGATGAAAACATATTCATTTTCATTATTTTGCTTTATTAGCATATGCTAATTGTACCAATAATTGGCTACATTATAACATTTCCATACATTTTAAAACATGTGTGTAATATACTTTGATCATGTTCACTACCTCATTGCCTACTCTTCTACTCATCCTGCTCATCTTTCTTGTCTCAAGCGATCCTCTTATTTTTATTTCCCCTTTTCTCTTCTATACATTTTTTCCATTATTAAGGAGAGAAGAATCCTCCAAGGAAGAGCCAATAGGATATAGGGTATGTTTGTACTTTACATGCACGTGTGTGTGTGTGTGTGTGTGTGTGTGTGTGTGTGTGTCTGAGGTCTGTCTGTTTGTCTGTCTGTCTGTGTATCTGTGGAAAATGTAGCAAAATATATTATAAAGAATTGGTTATACCATCATGGAGGCTGAGAATTACAAACCCAGAAGAGCCAATGGTATAAATGCCATTGGAATTTGAGTTTGTGGGCAGGGCATCAGAAAGCTGATGCTTAGGTTAAAGACGGGCAGAGAAAGAATTCTTTCTTAGTCTTTTAGTCTATTAGACCCCTAATAAATTGGATGAAGCCCGCCTACATCAAGAAGGGTGATATGCTTACTCTAATTGAAACTTCAGTGTCATATGGGAATTTCCTTACAGACATATCCAGAAATAATATTCAACCAGATAACTGGATACCAGATACCCTATGGCTACTGCAAGGTGCCATGTAAAGTGAACTCTCACAGTTGCTAGGCAGAGTTTGTTACACAGCACACCACTTCCTCGCTGCAGCAGTCTCATCGAAAGTCTCCTGCTTTCTGTGTCTGGGTTTCAGGGGCTGTTTGCAGAATGCGGGTTGGGAGAGTCCCCATTACTGTCACAGATGTGCATGAACTGTGTGAAAGGAGCCGGATTCTCCCCTTGCCACAGACTGAGTACTTTAAAGTGGCCTTCAGATGACATCCTTCTTTCCTAACATCGTGGGCGCTGCAAGAAGGTTGAACCTTTGTCTGCACTGTATTGCTTAGTGAGTTCCATAAGCCATGGCCTCTGGCAGGATCCGGGTCCAGGAAACAGCTTTGAGAAAGGAGCCGAGCAGAGAGAATACATGGAGAACTTTAGATCATCTCCTATTATATAAGAATAAGCCATAGACTCTTCGGAGAGAAATTGTTGTGAATAACAACAGGAGACGAAGAAAGCAATGAACATCTGGAGTGCTGCAGCCTTTCTCTTGTGAGTGATACAGGAGACAATCAGAAACTCAAAATATGACGCTCACAAGAGTCAAGAGAAGGAAGAGAAATGTATCTTTTTTTCCTATTGCTTTATTTATTTATTCGTGTATCATCCCCGATCAATGCTCCACCTCCAGGTCCCCACCACACTTGGTCCCTCCTCCCACCTCCTCATCCCCTTCTCCCCTGAGAGACTGAAAACCCTCCCTACTGGGTATCCCCCGACCCTGGCACATCAAGACTCTGCAGGACTAGGTGCATCCTCTCCCACTGAGGCCAGACAAGGCAGCCCAATTGGGGGAACAGGATCCAAAGGCGAGCAACAGATTTAGAGCTAGCCCCCATTCCAGTAATTAGAGGACCTGCATGAAGACTGGGCTGCACATCTGCTACATACGTGCTGGGGGGTGGGGGTAAAGACCAGCCTGTGCATGCTCTTTGGTTGGTGGTTCAATCTCTGAGAGGTTCCAGGTTAGTTGACTGTTGTCTTCCAGTAGAGATCCTAACCCCCCCTGAGCCCCTCAATCCTTCCTTTAACTCTTCCTGACTCCTACTCTTCTCTGTCTCCCTGACTACAGGGAGACGGATAAGACTCCCTGATCTCTGTCCAAAATTGTTGGCTGTGGGTCTCTGGATCTGTTTCAGTCAGCTGCTGGGTAGAGCCTCTCGGAGTTCCGGTCTGCAAGCTTAACAGAGTATCCCTCATTAATAATGTCAGATATTGGTGCTTGCCCATGCAGTGGGTCTCAAGTTGGGCCAGGTATTGCTTAGCCATACCCTTAGTCTCTGCTCCATTTTGCCCCTGCCTTTCTTGTGGACGGGACAAATTTTGGGTCTAAAGTTCTGTGGGTGGGTGGGTGTCCTTATTCCTCCATTGGGAGTCCTGCCTGGCTACAAGAGGGGGCCATTTCAGGTTCCATATCCCCACTGTTAGGAGTCTCAGCTAAAGTCACCCCCATAGACTCCTGGGAACATCACCCATCCCAGGCTTTTGGCACATCCTAGAGATGCTGCAAACCCCCCTACCCTTTCAAGCAGCTGATTTTCATTCACTCTCCCAGCCCCCTGGCCCTCTCTCCTGCCTTTCCCCACACCTGATCCTGAACCTCCTATTCCCCTCCCCATCCCCTCTCTGACCTAGTTCCCATTCTCCATCTGCCTCCTATGACCACTTTATTCAAATTTCTAAGTGCAATTCAAGCATCCTTACTTGGGTCTTCCTTCTTTGTAGCTGTTTGTAGAGTATAGCATGGGTATACTGTACTCTATGGCTAACATCCACTTATAAGTGAGTATATACCATGAGAAACCCAAAAGGAGAAATAGAATCTAGTAAGTACTAGCCTATCATGATGTTGGTTCTATCCTCTGTACCAAAAGAAGAAAAACAACAGAAATAAATAGTAATAATTACGTCATTTAAAGATGGATAAATTAAGGCAGAGAAAAGAGAAGTGATGCCATTGGCAAATGAGAAGGATACAGCACATTTATACCTTCTCTCCTCTAAATGTAGAATTTTTCAGGGACAGTTGTGTGCCAAAAATCATGGGATCCATTAAAAGAGAGGCTTGGGCCATTAGTAGATGCTTGGGAAGGAGTAAGAGAATATAATTTTAAAGACTTAAGTTCAGAATGATAGTTTACAGGAAATCTGAACAGAAATAGGATCACTGTGGACCACTAAGTAACTGTACACCAGGTAGAGTGTAAAGACAGGTCCTATACAGGATACGGACTCCAGTGGACACAAGAAATATGTGACAATGACCCCATCCTGGGTGCAGCAGCAGGCAAGGAAGCCATATGTTAGGAAGATCCACAGAACACAGAGCTGGAGAAAGCACATTCTGACAGACTTGGGTCACATGTGGAGCAGGGCCCGAGATTAATGCTGTCCATATCCAGCCACTCTCAGGAATCAGGGGGTATCTAGACCCAGGGCTAGATCAGGAATCTAGTGACACCTGGATTTCCAAGCACCACAGTCTGGAAAATACACAAGACAATTGACGGTGAGCAGGTTCAAAGAAATCCTATGTGGCTATGGCTGTAGGTTCACAGACTGAGTATTGTGGAAGAGTTTGTTGAAAACACAAAGCAACAGAAAGCAAAATAGCATGTATTATAGAGACTATTCAGAGATTATTATCTCACACGCTTACTACTGAAGATTTAAATTATTACCATGCTTCATATGAACAATTTGAAAATACATTTCTGCCTTAAAATTGGCATAACTTCTGTTCAGAAGTCCTAACTTCAGAATTCTGTACAAATGAAATAAAACCACAAAGATAAATGAACAGGGAAAATTAAATTGAAAAATAAGGAACTCATGAAATAAGTTGTAAGTTATCTATACAACAGAAAATATAGGATTGGATCATAGATGTTCATCCTGTCCCCATCCCATTCTCTATCTTTATTGATTTTGCTTTGACTTTAGGTCTGACAAGAGCATTGAACATAAGGTCTTGGGGACACAGACCATTTATAGCCAAAGTGATGCCTCAGCTCTCCTAGCTCCAGAAAACCCACGGGAATGGAAAATTTCATCATTGTTGACCATGTCCTGAAATACAGTATATTCACCAAAAAACATGGTCAAAAAAAAGATAAAAAATTCAACTATGCTGATGTGCCTTTCAAACCCAGCTATACTGGGTGTTCTAGCTTGCTGTGATAAACACTGACTAAAAGTAACTTTGAGTGGAGAGAGTTAATTTCATTTTACACTCACTGAGGGAATTTAGGGCAGGAACACAAGGCAAAATCATGGAGCAGAGAGAGTGGAGGAATGCTGCTTACTGCTTACTCATCTGATTCCAACCAACCAATTATTCTATACTGCCCAGGACCACGTGCTCAGGGATGTTCCACTCATACGATCTTTCATACACAAGTTAGCAATCAAGAAAATGCCCAGCACACATGCCCACACACCCATCTGATGGAGACAATTCTCATTTGAGGGTTCCTTTCCCCAAGTGTGTCCAGGCTGTGTAAAGTTGAAAATAAAAATTAACTAGGACATTGGAATCATCCTCTATGTTGTTCTAGAACATGTGATGGGGCACCATAAGATGACTGCAAGTGAGCCTGGCATGGTGATGAACACCTTCAATTCCAACACTTGGGAGGCAGAGGGAGGCGGATCTCTGATTTCAAGGCCAGCCTCATCTACAAAGTGAGTTCCAGGACAGCCAAGGCTATATAGAGAAACCCTGTCTTGAAAAACTAAAATATAAAGAAGGAGATGGAGGGGAAGGAAGAAGGGGAGAAGGGAGAGGAGAAGGAGGAAGAAGAAGAAGAAGAAGAAAAAGGGGAGATTGCAAGTAAAATTTCATAAATATGTGAACACATCTACACTAAGGAGAGTGAGTACTTTAGTACTTTATCCTAATTAATATGTTACCCCGAATTCCCCTCCTTCTTGAATCTATGTATACTTTTTGTGTGTCTTTGGGGGGCATCTCTGTGTGTACGTAGGTCAATGGTGAGAATGTAGAGTGTTGCATGTATGTGTATGTGTTTGTGTGTGCATGCATGTGGGTGCTATGTTGAGTATTCCTAGTTTGCCCTTACATGTCCAATGTTGTACCTTCTGCAAACAGCATCCTGCCTTCATTAAAGAAACACCACTGGTTGCACTGAGAATGTTGTTCAGTGGTGAGGCACATGCCTGGAATGTATGAGGCCCTAGAGTCCACCCCAACACAGCAAACAATAAGAATAGCAGCAAAACAGTGACTTTGAAGACAAAGAAGAAACTACCAGCATCCCACTGTAAGTGATCCAGCTGTTAATGCCCTGTCCCAACTTCCCACCACGGAAACCTTCAAGTGTCCTAGCTGATGAGTCAGGGAACCACATTACTCACTAGATAAGGCTTCAGCCCTGATATTGTGGTTATTTATAAGTCTCTCTGTCAATTGAGGCTTGACTATTAGAAAGGGGAAAGGAAAACTTGTTCTAGAAAGGTCTAGAGAGTGACATATTTCCAGTATGTCAAATTTGCAGCCACAGGCTACATGCACCCCAGGATAGCTCATAATACTGTCCAGCATACTTGTAGATTATAGTGTCCTATGACAGTGTGAAAAGATCCAGGTTGAAGCTGAAGAATCTTGTGTTTGATTGCTATGGGTAATAAACCGGACAGACACACTTGCTTAGGGAAAGTAAGTGTGCACATTTCAACAGCTTCCTCTCATGTGTTTCCATTTGTGAGCCTGTCCTACTGGACAGAACTGCCACGTTAAGGATCTTTTGTGCAGTCAATGTCCCACCTGTCATTCCTCCTGAGAACTCCCAAGATACACCTCATTGGCAGGCTCCTGCTGTCCTAGGTGTCTCTTGATGTAGTCAAGTTGACAAGACCAACCATCACACCTCACAGCATTTTTGTGGAAATCCTAACCATGGTCAATTTGTTTTCTAAACTGCTATAATGAATTTATTCTAGTGAGGTGACTTTAAATGACTAAACACATTCTCTCATAATTTGGAGGCCAGAGAGAAAAGTCAAGGTATTGGCTAGAATCCACTCCCTCTGAAAGTAATGAAAAAGAAACATCTCTTGCCTCTTCTGGCTTCTGGTGGTAACAGATCCTCCTTGGTGTAGGACTCTAAGACTGGATTCTAAGAAGCTACTTACTGAATTTAGGACCATCCTTAAATTCGGAATGGTCAAATCTTGAGATCTTTTGACTGACATTTGCAAAAGCCCTCTTTACAAGCAAAATCACAATCATGGGTTCTAGGATTTAGGCCTGACATGTATATTTTAGGGGATACCGACCACGTAACTAAAGGCAGTTGTTGTAGTCCTTTCCCACAATTACATGTTAGTTAAGTGGGGGTATAGATCATTTGCCTACTCAGACTTGATGGGTTTTCAGTTTTGGAGGATAGCACTTAAGGAACTGTATTCAGGGAACGGAAATGCATCTTGATTGAGGTGAGATCTTTTCCTCAACCTAAACTGACAACACTGGAATGGAATGAGACTTTGAGGGGGCTCCTTGGAAGTGTAGTCATGTTTTTTTCATATGGAATGAATAGCAATAATTGTAGTGAAAAGGCATAAACAGTTAAGAGGCCTTATAGATACATTTCCCAACTGCCATCATGTCTCTCCGGAGAGATGGTGAGGATAAGGTAGAGAGTATACCTTAGCATCCCAAGTCTTCATGCTCAACCGGGCTTGCTATTAACCCATAATGCATGGCATTAAAACTTGGAATAGGAATCCTAGCCACTGGACCTCTGGGTGAGCAGGCTGTGAGTAGTGTGCATGACCATGGTTGTGGTGATGATTATCCTGTCACCTGCTTCACCACCATCACCACAGTCAGACTGTGTAAGCACTTGCTGGAATGTGCAGATGAGCTTATGACAACAGCCTCAAGGCTTTTTGGCTCTCAAATCTCTCTACAAGTCTCTTCAATCCACCCCAAATAAACACGTATCCTAACTACAATAAAGTGTTTGTTGTGAAAATAGAGTTTCAGACTGATCCCTTAGTACTTCTTTTAAGGGAGAGGGATACCACAATTCTCTCAAAGAGAGATTCAGGAGCTATTGGCCTATCTGTGGTCCTGAGAAGGAGAAATTCTGGAGGTCAAAGGGTTGATTGATATGTTAGTGTCCTAGAGATAGAACAACAAATGCCCCAACATGGCCATATGCAACAAGCAGTTCTCATCATAGTGAAGGCTGGAAGTCCCAGTTCAAGATGTGGCAGTGTTGGCCTCTGAGGTTTCTCCCTTTGGCTTCTAGAATCATGTGGGTTTTTTTGTTGTTGTTTGGTTTAGTTTTTTTTCTTTGTTTTTTTGTGTGTTTTCTAGGTCTTCACACAATAATATTTCTGCTCTACCCCTTTGTCTTGAAGAACAAAATCATATGGCATTGCTTCCACATGAAAGACTGCATTTACCCTAATCCTTTTTATACACACTGGCTCTAAATCCAGCCTCACCTTAATGTGCTTAAGGTTAGAATTTTGGCATAATTTTTTGGAGCACATAGTGAGTCTACAATAGCAGTCCTACTGTGTTTAGAGATAGTGATGACCACCACAAAAATAGGGCTTTAGGGCCAACAATGCCAAAGACAAGAGAGATCCCCCTGCCAAAGATACTTCACCTTTTTAATTCTTAGCTTCTACTTGTTGAAACACAGGAACAACAATCATATATCCCTCACAGGGTTGCTTCAAGCATTAAATGAAAAAATAATTGGCACTCTGTATGCATGGATTCTCTGTCCCCAGCTGACTGCAGACTGATATTTTTAAAACGTGTATCTGTGATTAATGCACCTTTATCCCTTGGCACTGGTCCCTAAACAGTGTACTATAACAACAATTTACACAGTGTCTTAGGTAATATAAGTAATCCAGAGATGATTTGAAGTTAGGGAAGCATGTACACATGTCATCTATGATTCTATTTGATACAGGGGATTTGAGCCTCCCTGTACTATGTTATGAGAGAAGAGCTCAGTCAGATCCAAATAGATAGCAAGGGCCAACTGAATATACATAAAAATACCATAGTACACTTAGTTCTGCCATCGAAAATAAGCATATTGAAAGCAAGTTCATTTGGACTGAACTCCCAAACATCACCGAGGCTCTGTGGAGGATAGCAGAAGAAGAACCAAAGTTCTGCTGTTTCTCCACCTTGTCTGGTGCTACCGAGGCCCAAACCCACCCATAGCCATGCACACTGGCTGAGCCCTCCAGTGTTCCCGCTCCCATTTTTGCTGCAGCTCCTGCTATAGCCCCTGCTGTCTACACAGCATCTCCATCCCAGTAGCCCCTGTTTGAAAATCCCTCAGAGTTCTCTGCTTCTGCTAATAATGGAGGAAAATGAACTGGAAGTGCTTCATCCTGGTAGGTAAGCCCTCATCTCCCTTCCCTCACTTCATGGTTCTCTTAGAGCAAGTTGGCCTCAGCCCACATGCAACACCTTGGTCATGCAACCTCAGAACATGGGCACATACTCTTCCCTCCTCCAGAATGCTCTTCCTGTTTAGAGGTTGAAAGTCTTCACTGAACCTTGAGGTGATGCCTAAATGCCATTTCCAACGAAGTCACCACCCTCCTGCCTTTGACGGCCTGGAGTGAGGTAGATGTCACAATATACTTCTTCATAACCCCCCAATGCTCACACTGTCTGTCGGCACTGTGTATGTGGTATGATCCTTTGCAGACCCCAAGTAGGCATGTTCTGTGAGGAGAAAGATGAAGAGATGGACGGAGGAACAAAGCCCCTTAGCAGTGTTCTATTAGGAAAGTCTGTTGGGCCAGTCCACTCAAGGCCTTCTGTGGACTTGATGTATACTCTCGCCCCAGTGTGTTTTCTGAACAGACAAGAGACCTTGACACTAAAGCCCCCACATCAGGGTGGAACAAGACCTGTTTCCTAGGAATTGACTCATAAATGTGTGCAAAGCAAGCTTCATTCTGCATGAATGTGTGCCACTCCTACTGCACACCAGCATAGCTAAGGGGTCTGCAAGTACATGTTTTTGCTCTTTAGTTTTTTGGGTTTTGGGAGGAGGTTGGTTGTTGTTGTCTGTCTGTCTGTCTGTCTGTCTGTCTGTCTGCTGTCTGCCTGTTTTGGTGGGGTGAGATTATAAATACAACATTTCTCCCTTTCCTTTCTTCCCTCAAAACTCTCCCATATAACCCTCCCTGCTTTCCTACAAATTCATGGCCTCTTTTTTTCGCTAATGGTAATTGCATGCATATATGTATGTACATATATTCCAAAAATATAACTTGCTAAGTTCATATATTACTTGTATGTATGTGTTCAGGGCTGAACAAAAGAAGTACATTTGGGAGTATATTCAGGATTGGGTCTCATTACCTTGAGCACTACACACGGGTAGTGAAACAAGAGAAATCAAACGAGACTTTTGTTTTGGCCAAAGTTTAGACCTAAGCTGGAGAGAAAGCTCAGTGATTAAAAGACCTCCTGCAATTATGGAGGCCCCGGGTTTAGTTCCAAGCATCCACACAGTGCTTTCAACTATCTATAACTCTAGCTCCGGGGTATTCTACACTTTCTGTCCCTCTCAATCACCTTCCTTAAACACACACACACACACACACACACACACACAGAGAGAGAGAGAGAGAGAGAGAGAGAGAGAGAGAGAGAGGGAGGAGGGAGAGAGAGAGAGAGATTGTTAAAAATAAAATTAATCCAAAAACTTTAGTCTCATCCTTATATCATCTTATCCCCCGTGATGAATATGATTGTTAGAGCCAAGACCAATAATTTCTGTATAATCCCAGACAAATCCCCAGGTGCTGCAAATCATTTGCACATTGTATCACAATACCACCACTGCCACTGTCCAGCTTGGGTTCCTCGTTTTCTTCAAAGTTGGCATCACACTAAAATGGTTCTGGAAGAACAATCATATCATCCATGAATCCTAGCAACTTTACTGTCACTCTTTAACTTAGATCCTTCTCTCTCTGGTTGGGAGTGGAAGGCATAGAAAGGGGATTTAAACCCATGCTGAACTCTTGTGGGCTATAGTCATGGCAGAGGCAGAGCATCACTGGAACTGGATCCAGATGCTACAAGAATGAAAAGCAGGTGAGCACACTAGGTTGTCAGGAATCATAGTCGCTCTGTAGCAGAAGAACATACAGATATGAGTTGAAAGAGACAGGAAAGGCCTCCAAGGTAATGGACTACAATTGTAGGCCCTTTATCTATCTACCAAAAGGTTGACTAGAGTCCAACATTATTGGAATTCAAACTCAGCCTCTAAGGTGAGACCAAGACTACTTTGGAGAAATAATCAATTCCAGGATAGAGAAAAGTAGGCTGGGTCCAGAACTGTTGGTTATGATAGAAAGTGAGAAAGTTTCCCCAACAAAAGGTGAAGTATGTTCCAGATGTGAAAGCCATCTAGAAATGGCTCATGCTGGCCAAGTGCACTCATTGATTTGAGCATCCAAATATACATAGCAATGCGATAAAACATCAGAGAAATGGAAATACAAAGAAATTCACCCTAATGATAAATCTATAGGCTAAGCAATTACTTCATTATTGGAGGAGCAGCAAGGACTCTTAATGCTGAGAGCCTAAGATGAGTATGGATAGACGCACAACTTGACTTTCATCAAAGGAAACAATGAAAATGAAAACTATTCTATTGGAAGGGACAAAGGAGGGCTGGTGAGTTGGCTCAGTAGGTAAAGTCACTTTCCACTAAGCATGAGGACCCACATGCTTGAGAGAGAAACCATCTTCAAGTACAGATTGTCCTCTGACACCTATGTGTGCTCTGTGGTCACACACACACACACACACACACACACACACACACACACACACACACACACATGGCCTACAGTTGGGAGACAAATACCTGGACTTAAGTGTCTGACACTGATGCTTTGCTCTGAATTCTGATCAAATGAGGGATTTCCCTTGAGTTCTCAAGGATTCACCTACCTCTAGGATTTATGGTTGAGATGTGTGTAATAGTTTCCTCTCCATGTCAGTAGTCTCACAGTTTTATTTTCTCCATTCCTTTTCTTTTCCCCCTAGAAGTGGGGAATTGAAAACTCAGGGTCTCGTACATGCCAGGCAAGTGATTTACCACTAGGATATGCTGCCATTCCAACTTGATAATTTTTTGTTAGAAATTAGTTCAGAAAAGGGAAGGAAAGAAGGAAGGAAGGAGGAAAGAAGGAAGGAAGGAAGGAAGGAGGAAGGAAGGACAAATGAATGAATATAGAAAGAGTAAACAAAGAAAATGGACTGAGGTAATATTAGGCAAATTTTCATTTAATTATCTGGATTATATTATACATTATGCCATTGACATCATGTATAGTATATTTACTAAAAAATGCAATGATTATTATCTAGGCAAAGACATTCTAGCATTTTTGTATGCCTTATTTTTGCATGCTTTATAACTTCTCCCATTCCTTCTCCATAAACTACTCCTCCAACTACTGAGTTTCAGCTTCTGACACATGTATCATACACAGCACCACAATTGTCATAGCCAAGGTTTAGAACCAGAAAGGCGGGGAAATAAAACCCTACTACTACTTACATGAGTGGCATCCCATCTCCATCAGTTTGTGCTGTGTGGACAGATTCTAATCCTGGCTGATCTCTGTAGCCTCTTACTCAAGCTCATCACAAGTGAACCGTGTTCAGGAAAAGAAACTGAATAAATTTCATTGACATTAAGATGATATCTGAAGGAAGCTCGGTGTTACTCCACCCACATGTCTACACTTCCATGGGATGTTATGGAACAAAGATATTTTAATCTTAATGATTTCATCTCCAAGGAGGAACTCCTACCTGCATTGTGTGTCCCTGGAGCTAAGATTATTAGTCATACCACAGGGACAACTGCCAGTCCCCTTGATTTCTATACTGCCTGTGCTTCTTCATCAATCTGGCCTTCTTTTGGTCCTTAATCCTTCTTTAAACATAACCCAAATTAAAAACTCACTCTGTCTATGTCTCTGTTTCTGTCTCTCTGTCTCTCTCTGTCTCTGTCTCTTTCTCTCTGTCTCTCTCTGTCTCTTTCTCTCTCTGTCTCTCTCTGTCTCTCTCTCTGTCTCTCTCTGTCTCTCTCTCTCTCCCTCCCTCTCTCCCTTCCCTCCCACATCCCACAATTATGAGATTCTTGGCTTATTCTAGAGAGACTGCAACTTCACAGCCCTTGCAGACGAAGCACTATTTATTATATAAAACATCATGCTACCCTTATGATATGGGGTCAATATACAGACATTTACAAAAGCACCACCACATGAGGTCTCAGGGGAAAATGATATTCTTGTATTAACTGTTGTTCAATACACAAAGAAACTTCTCTAATGAGGGCTGAGAACTGCACTAATCTATAGGCATAAAAATAGGAATTGAGCAGGTAGATTGATGCTATGTCTAGTTAACACAGTGATAGTAGTAGGTTCATCACCAGAGTAGATGACTTCCCAATGTGGGTTCTTGGTCAGACATGCAGTACCATTCACGTGTGTCCTCCTGTGGACTAGGACTGATCTGATCATTAAGTATTTGGTTACTTCCATAACACTTGGGCTACTTTGTGTGTGAGTTCATTATCTGGTTTAGTAATAAGATTTTCCTGACTTCATAAAAGGAACTGTGAAGTGTTCCTCTCCTGCTTTGTAGAATAATTTGATTAGTCCAAAATTAGTTCTTCTTTGAAGCTCTGGTAGGATTCTTCAGTGAATTATTCTGGTCCTGGACCTGTGGCTAACTCATTGTTTGTTATTAGTTTAAATTATTTATTTCATCTTTGTTTAGCTTTGGTAGGCACATGTAACTAGAGCCTCATCCATCTCTTTTAGATTTTTGAGATCTATGAAATATACAAGTTTAAAGAATGTCCTCATCATTTCCTTGTTTCTTTCTTCACTGATCCCTCTGTCACTTGGCAATGTATTCTTCGGATGCCATGAGTTTATTTCTGTTGTTTCTCTTGTTGATTTCTAGTTTTATTTCATTGTGATAAATAATACACAATGTTATTTCTTTTTTTCCTGCTTTTGTTGAAAATAATTTTTCTCACATAATATATCCTGATTACCGTTTCCCCTTCCTCTACTCCTTCCAGTTCATCCCTACATCCTCTGCCATCCTATCTCCTACTAAAACACAAACAGGCTACTAAGGGATAATAATAAAATAAGACTTGGTTAAGATCCAGCTGGCTATGTTGCAGAGGATTGCCTTATTGGGCATCACTGGGAGGGGAACCCCCTTGGTCCTATGGAGGCTCGGTGACCCAGGGTAGGGGAATGCTGGAGCGCTGAGGTAGGAGTGGGTGGGTGGGTGGGTGGGTGGTGGAGCACCCTCATAGAAACAGGGGGAGGGGAGAGGGGATAAGGTGTTTATGGAGGGGAAATTGGGAAGGAGGTAATATTTGAAATGTAAATAAATAAAATAACCAATAAAATGGGAACAAAACAATAATTAATGCATCAAGTTGGACAGGACAAACCAACAGAATGAAAAGAACCCAAGAGAAGACCCAAGAAATAGAGACATAATTGTTGGTACACTTGGGAATTCCATTAAACTGGAAGCCATAATGTATATATGAAAAGGACCTGGTACAGACCCATGCAGGCTCTGTACACTCTGCTTCAGGCTCTGTGAGTTCCTATGTGCTGTAGTCATGCTGACTTAGAGGACCTTGTTTTCTTGGTGTCCTCCATCTTCTCTAGCTCTCACACTCTTTCTGCCCCCTCGTGCTCAGGACTCTGTAATCCCTGAGGAGAGGGACTTGACGGAGACATATCCATTTGGGGCTAGTGTTCTGTGGTCTCTCACTCTCTGCATATTGTGTGGCTGTAGCTCCCTGCATTTGTTCCCATCTGCTGCAGGAGGAAGTTTCTCTCATGATGGCTGGGCAAGGCATTGATCTATGAATATAGCAGAAAGCCATTAGGAGTCATTTTATTGCTACAGTGGGGTTTGGTGTTGTTTATTTGTTGTTTTAAGAACAGTGGTGTTTGGTTTTACCCTAGGTCCCTGGGATATTTAGTATCAGGTCCTTGGTCACTCAAACATTGTCAGGTATTGGTTCCATCTTGGAATGAGTCAAATCAGGCATTGGTTGGTTAATTCCACAAACTTTATGCTACCATTTCCCTAAGATGTATTGTAGGTGCGGCACCATTGTTAATCAGGGAGTCTGTGACTGGGTTTGAGTTTATATTTCTCTTTTGGTAGAGTCAGGAGGAACTTCCTATACTAAAGTTGGTATAGTTTATGGGTGAAGACTCAGTATAGGCACCAGCTCAACTTCTCCATGTTCAATGAGTTGTGTAGGTGTTGTCTGCAATGGAGACTTGATGTCAGATAGTGGAAATCAATCTAAACTCTTGGCAACAGCCTGGTTTGGGGGACTCCCATGGAACCCATTTGGCAAACAACTCAATTAAATGTAACTCAATCCCAGGACTGGAAGCTTCATTTGGCGGTAAGGTTCTGTCTCCCCCATTATTTGGCAATTTCATTCAGATTTACTTCCTAAATGTATATATTTTAGGAAGTTTCTACTGTATTGGCTATCCATACTACCCCTCAAATGGTCCTTAATTACATCTGTCTCTTTCCTTATTCTCTCCCTGTCTCCCTCCTCCTTCACCATTTGTTCCTCCCATTGCATACCCCTGCCCCATCCATAACTACCTCTTCTATTTCCCTTTCCTAATGATATCTGTCTGTCCCCTTTGTCACCTCCTCAACACCTAACCTATGTGGTTCTATGGATTGTAGCTTGGTCATCATGGGCTTAACAGCAAATATGCACATGTAAGTGAATACGTACCATAATTATCTTTTTGGGTCTGGATGCCTTGCTCAGAATGATTATTTTTTAGTTCTATTTACCTTCAAATTTCATGATTTCATGTTTTAACATCTGAGTGGTACTCCATTATATAAATGTACCACATTTTTCATCCATTCTTCTGTTGAGAGTTTTTCCATATTTATTGAAACTCACATTGTTGTCTAATAAGTGATCTACTTTAGAGAAGGTTCTATGGGCTTCTGCGGAAAATGTACATTCTTTACTATTTGGCTGAATATTGAAGTGTTCTGTAGATGTGTGTTAGGTCTCTTTGTCTCTAGTTGTTTCTTTATCCCTTATTTCATTTTCCGTGGAGTTGATCTAAGCGAGAATGAGCTATTGAATCCATCCAATATTCCTATGTTTGGGGTCAATCTCTGATTGTAAATCTATAGTGTTTGACTTACAACATTAGTGAACCTATATTTGTTACACGTAACAAATATAGAATTGTAATTCCCTCTCTCTGAATCTTTCCCTTGATTAGTATGAAGTGACCCTTTTCATCCCTTCTGAAATAAGATTTGGTTTGACATTTATTTAATCAGATATTATCAGTAGGGTAGCTGTGCCAGCTTGTTTCATGGTCCATTTTCTTGGAATACTTTTTTCATTTGTTTTTGTTAAGACAGTATTTATGCTTGGTGTTAGAGTGCATTTCTCCAGAGAAAGCAAGAAGGACTTTATTTTCAACTTTGTATGAGTGGAGACCACTGTACTCGAAGTTACTGAAAGGCACTTTGTTCCCTTTCATTTTGCCGTGCTTCGGATTTTCTGTCTTCTTTTGTTTAACAAGTGGTTGGCATCATTTTTTTTCTTCCTCCTGTACTCTCTCAAGTGTGTTTGTCTTTCTCTTCAGACTGAAGTATTCCTTTCAACATCCTCTGTAGAACCGGCTTGGTGGTTATAAATTCCTTTAGAATGCTTTTATCCCAGAAAGGTTTTCTTTTACCTTCAATTGTTACAGATAGAATATTTTTTAAAGGTATATTAGACAGGGTTGACAATGAAGGTGTTTAGAGTTTTAAAGCTATCACTTTAAGCCCTCCTAGCTTTCATGGTTGGGATCAAAAAGTCAGTAGTTTCTGGGTGTGGTACCGCATGTCTTTAATCCTAGCACTCAGGAGGCAGAGGCAGGTGGCTCTTTGTGATTCTGAGGCCAGCCTTGTCTGCAGGGCAAGTTCCAGGACACCCAGAGCTACACAGAGAAATAGTGTCTTTTAAAAAAGTCAGTAATTATTCTTATAAGCTTGCCTTTGTATGTAACTTAGCCCTTCTCTTTTGCAGCCTTAAATATATTTTCTATGTTCTGTACATTTAGTGACCTAGAGAATCTTTTATGGTCCTGTCTGTTGGTGTTCTGTCTGCTTCTTGTATATGAATGGGCTTCTCTTTCCCTAGATTTGGACATTTTTCTTCCTATTGTTTTTTTGTTTGTTTCCATCATTTCAGTTTGGGTTTTCTTCATCATTTACTATCTTTAGTAAATTCTATTTTTGTATTGTGAATTGGCTTCCTTATTTCATTTAGCTGTGCCTATGTTCTCTTGGAAAATATCTCAGCCCCCTTTGACTTGTCTTACCAAATTTATAATCATTATTTGGAATTCTACATCTGGAATTTTGCCTAAATCATCTTTATCTGGACTCTGTATTATGGGATTGGTAATTTTTAGAGGAAGCCATTTATTTGATTATTCATGTTACTTGTAGTTTTGAGCTGGTATCTGCTCAGATGGGATTAGCTTCTTCATCCAGATGTTGGGAGGCAAAGAAAGGGAGGAAACTGGGGATAAAGGAGAGGGATGGGAGTGGAGAGGCAGGACCAGGCCCAGGAAAGACAGGAGAGAGGTGCAGTGCACCAGCAGAATGAATGCAGCTGCCTGGGAGTGGGTAGGAGTAATCTTTAGGAAGTCCCAGAGACCTGGGATAGAGAAGGCTCCCAGGAGTCAATGCTTAACCGCAGGGTCATAAAGAAGCTACCCCCTGTAGTCAGGCAGGACCGCTAGTGGAAAGATAGGGACACAAATCCACCCACAAAACTTTCCACCCAAAATCTGTCCTCTCTAAAAGAAATAGAGGAATGGAGCAGATGCTAACCAATACCCAGCCCAACATAAAACCCATCCCATGGGCCAACACCAATCCCTGACATTGTTAATGATATTGTTATGCTTGAAGACAGGAGCCTAGCATAGCTGACCTCTGAGAGGCTCCACCCAGCAGTGGACTGAAACAGAAGAAGATACACATAGCCAGACATTAGATTGAGATGGGAGACAGCCAGAAGTAGATAGGACCCTCATAGGAAGACCAAGAGAGTCAACAAACCTGGACTTCTGGGAGCTCTCAGAATTTGGGCCACCAACCAAAGAACGAGTCCCCTCACACCCCCTACACCCCCCACACCTCCATTCCCGCACATATGTAGCAGACAGGCAGCTCAGTCCTACTTGCTGCCCTGTCTAGCCTCGCTGGGGATAGTTACTAGCCACATCTAATCTTGTAGGGACTTGAAATGCCAGGGTGAGGGAATATCAGGGTGGGTTCCCCACCCTCTCAGAGGAGCTGAGGAGAGGGCATGGGAGAAGGGATTCAGTAAGGGAGAAACCAGGAAGGGGGGCAGCATTTGGAATATAAACACATTAATTTTAAAAATAGATGTAGTCCTTTTAGTTCAGATTGACTTTCTTTGAACAATTAATATGCTTGCAGAGCTCAAGAAAGAGTAGGCTGTAGAACAGTTCTGATGTTTCATCTGTAGACTGGTATTCTAGGCCCAAGATTCTATCCTCGGTCTTCTCAGATAGGCTGAGTATTATCTACGGCAAGTCATTATAGAGGAGTGAACCTACTGTGATTAAAAAAAACAATAGCTGGTTTCTAGATGGCGCCCGGATCTCGATGATCCCAGCCCACAGCTCCCTGCTCCCAAATCCCACGGGAAAGAGACTGGATTGCCCAGAAGTGTGGGCAATCCTGAGACTGCAGGGCAGGAGAGACCACCACTTCTGCCCACCTCTGCCCACATCCTTGGCCCAAGAGGAAACTGTATAGTGCCTCTGGGCGCGGGAAGATTGCAGCAGTCGAGCTACAGGAGCCCTGTGGTCCAGACTGTACCTGGATCTGTAAGGACCTGGTCAAACAGCTCTTTGTACCCAAATCCCATGGGAGGGAGAGCTAGAACTTCAGAGGGGCAGACACACCAGGGAAACCAGAGGAGGCTACTCTCTGCCCACATTTCTGACTCTAGAGGAAAACACCTAGCGCTATCTGGGCCCCCAGCGCACAGGGACCTAGGAGAAGTAGGAGCAGGCACTTCTGGTTCCCACCCACAGGGACAGCTGAAAGCCAGAGGACAGGCATGACTACATGTCTGAGAGTAGAACACTGTGTTCCCATAACTGGCTGAAAGAAAACAGGAAAACAGGCCTACAGCACTCCTGACACACAGGCCTGTAGGAAGGTCAGGCCACTGTCAGAAATAGCAAAACAAGTAACACCAGAGACAACCTGATGGCAAGAGGCAGGCACAGGAACCCAAGCAACAGAAACCAAGACTACATGGCATCATCAGAGCCCAATTGTCCCACCAAAGCAAACACTGAATATCCAAACACACCAGAAAAGCAAAATCTAGATTTAAGATCACATTTGATCATGATGATGGAGGACTTCAAGAAAGACATGAAGAACTCCCTTAGAGAAACACAGGAAAACATTAATAAACAAGTAGAAGCCTACAGAGAGGAATCGCAAAAATCCCTGAAAGAATTCCAGGAAAACACAATCAAACAGTTGAAGGAATTAAAAATGGAAATAGAAGCAATCAAGAAAGAACACATGGAAACAACCCTGGATATAGAAAACCAAAGGAAGAGACAAGGAGCTGTAGATACAAGCTTCACCAACAGAATACAAGAGATGGAAGAGAGAATCTCAGGAGCAGAAGATTCCATAGAAATCATTGACTCAACTGTCAAAGATAATGTAAAGCGGAAAAAGCTACTGGTCCAAAACATACAGGAAATCCAGGACTCAATGAGAAGATCAAACCTAAGGATAATAGGTATAGAAGAGAGTGAAGACTCCCAGTTCAAAGGACCAGTAAATATTTTCAACAAAATCATAGAAGAAAACTTCCCTAACCTAAAAAAAGAGATACCCATAGGCATACAAGAAGCCTACAGAACTCCAAATAGATTGGACCAGAAAAGAAACACTTCCCGTCACATAATAGTCAAAACACCAAACGCACAAAATAAAGAAAGATTATTAAAAGCAGTAAGGGAAAAAGGTCAAGTAACACATAAAGGCAGACCTATCAGAATCACACCAGACTTTTCGCCAGAGACTATGAAAGCCAGAAGATCCTGGACAGATGTCATACAGACCCTAAGAGAACACAAATGCCATCCCAGGTTACTGTATCCTGCAAAACTCTCAATTAACATAGATGGAGAAACCAAGATATTCCATGACAAAACCAAATTTACACAATATCTTTCTACAAATCCAGCACTACAAAGGATAATAAATGGTAAAGCCCAACATAAGGAGGCAAGCTATACCCTAGAAGAAGAAAGAAACTAATCGTCTTGGCAACAAAACAAAGGGAAGAAAAGCACACAAACATAACCTCACATCCAAATATGAATATAACAGGAAGCAAGAATCACTATTCCTTAATATCTCTCAACATCAATGGCCTCAACTCCCCAATAAAAAGGCATAGATTAACAAACTGGATACGCAACGAGGACCCTGCATTCTGCTGCCTACAGGAAACACACCTCAGAGACAAAGACAGACACTACCTCAGAGTGAAAGGCTAGAAAACAACTTTCCAAGCAAATGGTCGGAAGAAGCAAGCTGGAGTAGCCATTCTAATATCAAATAAAATCAATTTTCAACTAAAATTCATCAAAAAAGATAAGGAAGGACACTTCATATTCATCAAAGGGAAAATCCACCAAGATGAACTCTCAATCCTAAATATCTATGCCCCAAATATAAGGGCACCTACATATGTAAAAGAAACCTTACTAAAGCTCAAAACACACATTGCACTCACACAATAATATAGGAGATTTCAACACCCCACTCTCATCAATGGACAGATCATGGAAACAGAAATTAAACAGAGACGTAGACAAACTAAGAGAAGTCATGAGCCAAATGAACTTAACAGATATTTATAGAACATTCTATCCTAAAGAAAAAGGATATACCTTCTTCTCAGCTCCTCATGGTACTTTCTCCAAAATTGACCATATAATTGGTCAAAAAACGGGCCTCAACAGGTATAGAAAGATAGAAATAATCCCATGCGTGCTATCAGACCACCACGGCCTAAAACTAGTCTTCAATAACAATAAGGGAAGAATGCCCACATATACGTGGAAATTGAACAATGCTCTACTCAATGATAACCTGGTCAAGGAAGAAATAAAGAAAGAAATTAAAGACTTTTTAGAACTTAATGAAAATGAAGGTACAACATACCCAAACTTATGGGACACAATGAAAGCTGTGCTAAGAGGAAAGCTCATAGCGCTGAGTGCCTGCAGAAAGAAACAGGAAAGAGCATATGTCAGCAGCTTGACAGCACACCTAAAAGCTCTAGAACAAAAAGAAGCAAATACACCCAGGAGGAGTAGAAAGCAGGAAATAATCAAACTCAGAGCTGAAATCAACCAAGTAGAAACAAAAAGGACCATAGAAAGAATCAACAGAACCAAAAGTTGGTTCTTTGAGAAAATCAACAAGATAGATAAACCCTTAGCCAGACTAACGAGAGGACACAGAGAGTGTGTCCAAATTAACAAAATCAGAAATGAAAAGGGAGACATAACTACAGATTCAGAGGAAATTCAAAAAATCATCAGATCTTACTATAAAAGCCTATATTCAACAAAACTTGAAAATCTGCAGGAAATGGACAATTTCCTAGACAGTTACCAGGTACCGAAGTTAAATCAGGAACAGATAAACCAGTTAAACAACCCCATAACTCCTAAGGAAATAGAAGCAGTCATTAAAGGTCTCCCAACCAAAAAGAGCCCAGGTCCAGACGGGTTTAGTGCAGAATTCTATCAGACCTTCATAGAAGACCTCGTACCAATATTATCCAAACTATTCCACAAAATTGAAACAGATGGAGCACTACCGAATTCCTTCTATGAAGCCACAATTACTCTTATACCTAAACCACACAAAGACCCAACAAAGAAAGAGAACTTCAGACCAATTTCCTTATGAATATCGGCTTAAAAATACTCAATAAAATTCTGGCAAACTGAATCCAAGAGCACATCAAAACAATCATCCACCCTGATCAAGTAGGCTTCATCCCAGGCATGCAGGGATGGTTTAATATATGGAAAACCATCAACGTGATCCATTATATAAACAAACTGAAAGAACAAAACCACATGATCATTTCATTAGATGCTAAGAAAGCATTTGACAAAATTCAATACCCCTTCATGATAAAGGTCCTGGAAAGAATAGGAATTCAAGGCCCATACCTAAACATAGTAAAAGCCATATACAGCAAACCAGTTGCTAACATTAAACTAAATGGAGAGAAACTTGAAGCAATCCCACTAAAATCAGGGACTAGACAAGGCTGCCCACTCTCTCCCTACTTATTCAATATAGTTCTTGAAGTTCTAGCCAGAGCAATCAGACAACAAAAGGAGGTCAAGGGGATACAGATCGGAAAAGAAGAAGTCAAAATATCACTATTTGCAGATGATATGATAGTATATTTAAGTGATCCCAAAAGTTCCACTAGAGAACTGCTAAAGCTGATAAACAACTTCAGCAAAGTGGCTGGGTATAAAATTAACTCAAATAAATCAGTAGCCTTCCTCTACACAAAAGGGAAACAAGCCGAGAAAGAAATTAGGGAAACGACACCCTTCATAATAGACCCAAATAATATAAAGTACCTCGGTGTGACTTTAACCAAGCAAGTAAAAGATTTGTACAATAAGAACTTCAAGACTCTGAAGAAAGAAATTGAAGAAGACCTCAGAAGATGGAAAGATCTCCCATGCTCATGGATTGGCAGGATTAATATAGTAAAAAATGGCCATTTTACCAAAAGCGATCTACAGATTCAATGCAATCCCTATCAAAATACCAATCCAATTCTTCAAAGAGTTAGACAGAACAATTTGCAAATTCATGTGGAATAACAAAAAACCCAGGATAGCTAAAACTATCCTCAACAATAAAAGGACTTCAGGGGGAATCACTATCCCTGAACTCAAGCAATATTACAGAGCAATAGTGATAAAAACTGCATGGTATTGATACAGAGACAGACAGATAGACCAATGGAACAGAATTGAAGACCCAGAAATGAACCCACACACCTATGGGCACTTGATTTTTGACAAAGGAGCCAAAACCATCAAATGGAAAAAAGATATCATTTTCAGCAAATGGTGCTGGTCCAACTGCAGGTCAACATGTAGAAGAATGCAGATCGATCCATGCTTATTGCCCTGTACAAGGGATTTTTGTGACTCCTCTCTATGGGCTTCTACTTGTTTATTTATGTTTTCCTGGAATTCTTTCAGGGATTTTTGCGATTCCTCTCTGTAGGCTTCTACTTGTTCTCTAAGGGAGTTCTTCACGTCTTTCTTGAAGTCCTCCAGCATCATGATCAGATATGATTTTGAAACTAGATCTTGCTTTTCTGGTGTGTTTGGATATTCTGTGTTTGCTTTGGTGGGAGAATTGGGCTCCGATGATGCCATGTAGTCTTGGTTTCTGTTGCTTAGGTTCCTGTGCTTGCCTCTCGCCATCAGATTATCTCTAGTGTTACTTTGTTCTGCTATTTCTGACAGTGGCTAGACTGTCCTATAAGCCTGTGTGTCAGGAGTGCTGTAGACCTGTTTTCCTGTTTTCTTTCAGCCAGTTATGGGGACAGAGTGTTCTGCTTTCGGGTGTGTAGTTTTTCCTATCTACAGGTCTTCAGCTGTTCCTGTGGGCCTGTGTCTTGAGTTCACCAGGCAGGTCACTTGCAGCAGAAAAGTTCGTCTTACCTGTGGTTCCGAGGCTCAAGTTTGCTCGTGGGGTGTTGCTTATGAGCTCTCTGCACGGCGGCAGCAACCAGGAAGATCTGTGCCGCCCTTTCCGGGAGCTTCCGTGCACCAGGGTTCCAGATGGCGTTTGGTGTTTTCCTCTGGAGTCAGAGATGTGTGCAGAGTGCAGTCTCTTCTGGTTTCCCAGGCGTGTCTGCCTCTCTGAAGGTTTAGCTCTCCCTCCCATGGGATTTGGGTGCAGAGAACTGTTTATCCGGTAGGTCCTTTCAGGTTCTGGCGGTGTCTCAGACGCAGCGGTCCTGCTGCTCCTGGGCCCTCCTCTACGGGAACCAGATCCATCCATTCTTATCACCCTGTACAAAGCTTAAGTCCAAGTGGATCAAGGACCTCCACATCAAACCAAATACACTCAAACTAATAGAAGAAAAAGTGGGGAATAATCTTGAACACATGGACACTGGAGAAAATTTCCTGAACAAAACACCAATGGCTTATGCTCTAAGATCAAGAATTGACAAATGGGATCTCATAACGCTACAAAGCTGATGTAAGGCAAAGGACACTGTTGTTAGGCCAAAACAGCAACAAACAGATTTGGAAAAGATCTTTACCAATCCTACAACTGATAGAGGGCTTATATCCAAAATATACAAAGAACTCATGAAGTTAGACTGTAGGAAGACAAATATCCCTGTTAAAAATGGGGTTCAGAGTTAAACAAAGAATTCACAGCTGAGGAATGCCGAATGGCTGAGAAACAGCTAAAGAAATGTTCAACATCCTTAGTGATCAGGGAAATGCAAATCAAAACAACCCTGAGATTTCACCTCACACCAGTCAGAATGGCTAAGATCAAAAACTCAGGTGACAACAGATGCTGATGAGGATGTGGAGAAAGAGGAACACTCCTCCATTGTTGGTGGGATTTCAGACTGGTACAACCATTCTGGAAATCAGTCTGGAGGTTTCTCAGAAAATTGGACATTGCACTGCCTGAGGATCCAGCTATACCTCTCTTGGGCATATACCCAAAAGATGCCCCAACGTATAAAAAAGACACGTGCTCCACTATGTTCATCGCAGCCTTATTTATAATAGCCAGAAGCTGGAAAGAACCCAGATGCCCTTCAACAGAGGAATGGATACAGAAAATATGGTACATCTACACAATGGAGTACTACTCAGCTATTAAAAACAATGACTTTATGAAATTCATAGGCAAATGGTTGGAACTGGAAAATATCATCCTGAGTGAGGTAACCCAGCATAGAAAAATACACATGGTATGCACTCATCGATAAGTGAATATTAGCCCAAAAGCTTGAATTACCCAAGATTCAATCCATAGACCACATGAAACTAAAGAAGGACAACCAAAGTGTGGATGCATCAGTCCTTCTTAAAAGGAGGAACAAAAATATTCATAAGAGGAGATATGGAGACAAAGTTTGGAGCAGATACTGAAGGAATAGTCATTCAGAGCCTGCCCCATCTTGGTATACAGCCCATATATATACAGCCACCAAAATTAGAAAATATTGATGAAGCCAAGAAGAAGTGCATGTTGACAGGAGCCTGATATAGATGTCTCCTGAGAGGCATAGCCAAAGCATGTCAAATACAGAGGCAAATGCTAGCAGCAAACCATTGAACTGAAAATGGGGTCCCTATTGGAGGAATTAGAGGAAGGATTGAAGGAGCTGAAGGGGCTTGCAACCCCATAAGAGCAACAATACCAACCAACCAGAGCTCCCAGGTACTAAACCACTACCCAAAGACTATTCATGGACTGACCCATGGCTCCAGCTGCATATGTAGCAGAGGATGGCTTTGTTGGCACCAGTGGGAGGAGAAGTCCTTAGTCCTGTGAAAGCTGGACCCTCCAGTGTAGGGGATTGTCGGGTTTGTAGAAAGGGGATGGTTGGGAAGGGGGAACACCCTTATAGAAGAAGGGTAGGGGCATAGGATAGGGGGCTTATGGCCGGGAAAGGGAATAACATTTTAAATGTAAATAAAAATATCCAATAAAAAAGGTTCATAAGGAAAATGAGATTTCAGAAAACAAACAAACAAACAAAAAAGGTAGCATCCAGGGACTAAGCCACTACCCAAAGACTATACATGGACTGACCCTGGGCTCCAAATTCATAGGTAGCAATGAGTAGCCTAGTAGGGGCACCAGTGGAAGGGGAAGCCCTTGGTCTTGCCAAGGCTGGACCCCCAGTGAAAGGGATTGTCGGGGAGAGGGTGGTAATGAGGGGAGGAAGGGGAGGGGAAGCCCATAGAGAAGGGGAAGGGGAGGAGTTGGAGAGATGTTGGCCCGGAAACCGGGAAAGGGAATAACATTTGAAATGTAAGTAAGAAATACCCAATAAAGGCCAGAAAAAAAAAACAAAACAAAACAAAAAAACAAAACAAAACAGTAGCAGGTAAATACAAATTAACATTTCTTAAGAGCCAATTGGTTTAGGGAGTTAATGACCCTGATAGTACTGTGTGTACTGATATGTTAGTGTGAATGGACAAAGAAAACACAGGTGAGTTGTCACCCTGAGACTAGTGATAGTGATGAGTATTCAATTGCTAACTGGGAAATAGAGGAGCAGGAGATACATAAGAGTGGGGATAATTGAGGCAAAGGAAAAGGGAGGGTGGTTATGTGGGGGACTTGGTTTACAATAGCCTAAATGTATGGATAAAGATATGGACTCAGATACCACAAACCTGGTCAGCCTCTGGGAGACGTAACAGTAAGAGGAATGGGTTCAAAAAGAGAAAAGGGAAATAAAAAGAAAAATAATAATAATAAAGGAAGGAAGAAAAGGAGAGAAAGGAGACTAAACAGTAAGAGCTGTGAACGGTAGGGGACAGTGTTGGCCTGCAAGGCTGAGCTGCTGTACTATACAGATAAGAAATAGCCGTAGGAGAAGGGTGGAGAGGTGGGTGGAGAGGTGAGATAATGGAATCACTAGAAGATAAGGATTAGTTGTAGTGGGGAAGAAAAACAGGGTGGAGATATCAGAAAATGAGATTGCTGGCCTAAATGTTTTTTTCATCTCCTTGGCAGATCCCCTGGTCTTTCTCCTTGGTCCTGGGCCAGCCAGTTGAACCTGTTGACTGTGAGGGGTCCTGTTCCTTAGTGGCCTCCCAGCTCCTCTTGTTTGTGGAGTTTTTCTGACTCTCTTCTGTCAGCTATGGATAGATAAGGCAAACTCTGTTTATCGGTGACTGCTGTATTCTGATAGGAGCGGGTGTCTGGCAGCTGATTCGTGCCCAGAGCACTGCTCGATGCTGTGCTTAAGCCTTGGAGCTTCTCATTTTCCTTGTGTAACAACAACAGCGTTCTGGTTGAAGTTGCTGGGAACCCTTTCAATGAAATCCCTGCTAACATGGCTTTTATAAGTTTCCTGGTAGGAGTCTTTGGGGTAAGCTAAAATTCCAGTCATACACAAGCTGCACTGGCTTCAGTCACACAGTAAATCCAGTCTGATGGTAGAGAAAGTTCCTGAGTCCAGTGGTTGAAGAGAGCTGTTGTGGTACTGATGAAATCAATTCAGAGACTGGAGAGGTAGCTATGGGGTGATAAACCATTCCAGAACCCCTGCTTCTCACTCTGTACCCAGCCACCCATTTTAACTCTGCTTCTAGTCTTCCAGACTACCCTCACTGGGGTTTGAGAATTTTCGCTCAGATTCATAACCCATTTTTAATTGGGCTGTTTGTTTTCTTGGTGTTTAGTTGGGTTTTTTTGCTTTTCAGGTCTTTGTATAGTCTAGACACTAATCTTTTGTCAGATGTGTAACTGGCAAACATCTTCCTTTTTGAGCCCCCACTTTATTGACAGCTTCTTTTGCTGTAGAGAAACTCTTCAGTTGAATGACATCCCATTTTTCAATTATCGGTACCATGCTCTTGGCTTCTATAAGCTAAAATAGACCTATATTTTTAATAAATTATGCAGTCTCAGTAATCCTGTTACAGCAACAGAAAGCGGATTAATGGAGGGCACTGATATTAAGGGTGACCCACATGTTCTACAAAAGTCAGATAAGTTTCAAATTTTTCTGAATTATTCTACAGTAAGAATTTTATCACTCACATGAGAAAAGCTTCACAAAATTTAAATTGGCATTCTGTTTGTCTTGTGTACAGTAGGGAGAGAGGGAGTAGTACTAACCTTAAGGGGCTTTGTTCTCAGAGTCAAAGCATGGGTACCAGGCAGCTGTGCTAACTTCAGGAGACCAACTGAAGAGACAGGCAAGAGTGAAGCAGAGAGAGGAGAGCGTTTCCAACGTGGCCACAGTGAGGAAAGTAAAGAAAAAGGTTCAGTGATCCTTGAGTCCATTTGGGGTACTAGCAGAAGGTTTAGGTTCAAATAGGTTTAAATAGAGGTTTGAGAACACGTAACTAAGCTGTCTTGGCCTTGGTGTATTCTTCTCACTGCTGGCCCCTTGGCTCGGCTTCAGTCTCTCCAGCAAAGTGGTCAGAACTGTGTGAGATTCTTTTTCTTCCTCCTCCGGCTGGCAACAGGTTTCGTTCTTCTCCTTCTCAGAGCATGAGATTCCCGAGGAAACCGCAAACTCTTGGGATCTGTTGTTCACATAGCTGAAAAGGAGAGGCAAAGTGTCTCTTTTTAGCCTCCCTCTGCTCCTGCCGGGATGGCTGCACTATTAGTGCTTCTCATTTTACAGAGGCTAGCACGGTTTAGAGAGGATTCCAGTGCAGAGCTGATCACAGGGCTAGCGCTCCGAACTCTGACATGTGCAGAGGTGACGACTCCATCCTGCCGGGTGCTGGGCACTAACATACTGTTTATCACTGTAAACCCTGGCACAGCTGAAAGCCAGTCATCCTAAGAACAAGAAATATCTGGTGATGGTGAGGAAGACCTTCAGGGAAGCTACTCCGATCCTGAATGCTAAGAAAATGATGCTTTCAACATTCTTATTGGAATAAAGGAACAAAAATAAGTCCTATATCCAGGCCAGGTGAGGAGTCTAATACGTGGTACCTGGATTGAGTGAAGATCGGGTCACTCCCTGAGAGTGATGACATACCATCAGAGAACCTTCTAGAAAATATAATGCAGCTTTCGATCAAGTGGCGAATCCAGTTTCACTCTGTTTAATGATGGTCTTCCAGCAGCAATGCCCTCAGGCACCATCGAATGTTAATATTCACTGAGATACACTCGCGATGCACTTTCTATTAATTCTGCAAATGATTTTGAAAATACACTGATAAACATAGAAAAATAACGAGCCGGATGTGAAGACTGGGTTGCATGGGACAACAGGAAGGAACAACCAAGTGGAAAGGGCAGTCAGCTTCCCGTCACAGATGAAACCCCTGAGATAATTCAAAAGGAAGGAAAGTTTGTTTGGGCTGCTGGTTTCAACCCATGACTGATCGGTCCTGTTGCTTTGGGGTCTGTGAGAAGGCAAACACACATCAGGATGGAGAGGATGAGAGAGAATGCGCTGCTCAAGCCCTGGCAGTGGGAAACAAAAAGGATTCAGAAGAACATGTGTCCCACTGTTCCCTTCAGCAATGCATTACCTGTCCACCTGAAACCTCCCTGTGGGCCCCATGCTTTACGGATGTTTCACTGCATCCTAATAGTGCCAAGCTGGAGGCACTGGAACACCCCAGATGCAAACCACAGTTGACTTGCAGAAGAGATCACAGGTTAAAACTTAGTGCCAGTTGAGCTTTAGAGGATGGACGTGGGCACCTGCATGTGGAACGTGGTGTCATCTGTGGAATACATGCTTCCCTGTGTTCTAGACTCCGTGTACAGAGACTGTTGGCTGGCTACTCTGTGCTCTGAGACTCTGATGGTCCTTGTTGTGAAAGTTCCCGTTTCTCTGGTACCGAACACACTGAGCCCCTGTGCTATGAGATCCAAGACAAAGGTGCCCCATCTCCACTTCTGGAACCCGGACACAGACACAGGACCCAGATAGACGTACTCCCAGGCCCACCTTGCTCAGAGAGGGTGCCTTGCGCAGAAAAACCTCCTTGCCATTGCTTCTGCCATAGTATCCTCCCACACGTCTGGATTCACCAGCAATGGCTGTTCATGTTCCTACCCACTCCCATTGACTGTTCCTGATGCAAGGGATCACGGCAGCATCCGTGCCTGCGCACTTGCTCAGTCTGATCCTTCTACTCAAGCTCCATACCCAGCCCTATACTGCCTTGAGATGTCATTTTAGCTTACAGCCAAGAATCTTCATCAACGTGACGTACGTATGCAAAGTCTTATCTAGTGCCCAGCAAGGCACCATGCATGGGACACGCGGCCACAGCACTATGAACACTTGGGAGCGAACCCCCCAGGCCAGCCTTCTACTGAATTGCTTCCGTACTACGGTAGAAACTTGTTGCATAAATATTGAGAGAACGGAACGGAAAAATCAGCCTCAAAACCCACGTGAATCAATATCCACGCTGGAGCTATGAAATGAACATCGTGAACCGCTGAGACAGCGTGATCAGTAAAGCACTTGCCTTGAGAGCATGGGGACCTGAGTGAATATCTCAAGATCCACAATAAAAGCCAGATGTGGTAGACTATCCCGTGATGAGGAAACGAGACAGGAGGACGGGTGGCAGACTCCATGGAAGCTCAGTGGCTGACTGGTTTAACTGACTTTACAGCATTCCAGGGTCATGAGAAGTCCAGTCTCAAAGAGATAATGGAAGGTGCTTGGGAAATGTCACCAGAGGTTGTCCTCTGACCCCTGTTCATCTGCCCACACATGAATCTATATCTATACAAATGTACACACACATTTGTACACACACACACACACAAAGTGCACATCCTCTCTCAAACACCCAACACTACCATCGTTGTTTATTTAGTACAAAATTCTCCTAACTCCTCTAAGTAGTTATCGTGAGAACTTGACTGTTTTTGAGTTAGAGTTTCCGTATGTCTTCCTTGGGAATTATGAACATTCATCATGGTGCACTGGGGTTCTGAAAAGATGGATTTCTAAAAAAGCTGTGTGTATTTCAAGCGTACTCTTTGCGGAAAGAATTACTTGGCTCAACAACGAGTTGAACCCTCCCAACTTTCATTTGCTTCCTCACACGACGAGGAGCCATTCGCCTTCTGCCAATATCTTGTGAGTTCGTTGAATTTGCCTGTTACGTGGAGGTTATGCTCACTATTTCTCGTAGCCTTTAAAAGTCACACATCACACACTCTTTCCTTGTCCCACGGGTGAGCTTAAACGAGATTAGTTAATGTCATTTATGTATGCCATCAGTTAGCTCTTTCCATACACTCCCTTTCCTATGAGCAGCTCCACCCTCCTCTTTGCTAGTGTTGGCTCTGGTGTCCCAGGACTTGAATACTTTGGAATTTCTCCTTCTAGACTCCATGTAGATGTCTAGTCATTGGGTTAGCCTGAAAGAGCCCCAAACCTTCTGATCCTTCTGACTAACCTTCCCACAGGGGCGCAGACACTTATGACGGGGATAGAACTTCTGGAGTTTTGGTTGGCATCGGCTTCCTTGTGGCTGGGTGTGGATCACAGTGGAAGTATCTGGTTTTCCCTAGTTGCTTCCCTGTCTTGCCTAGGCCAGACCTTCAGCCTCCTGCTCTCATTGGCAGGCCTCTTAAAGAGGGCTCCTGGCCATTCTGATTCTCAGAATTTGCGTCTGAAATTCTCAGATTCAGGAATTTGCTGTGACTGAGTATCTCTGGCCATGAGAATATTAACGCTTATGTTGTTGCCAGTGCTGTTAACAGCTACATCAATAAGGCCCAAGAACTGCAGCAAGCTCTACCACTGTCAGTTCTTCCACTAATGACTCGAAAATGGTACTAGTGTTGCAACTCATGTTTTATAAATGAGGGAAGGGAGACTGAGGGCATCAGTCAGCCAGTGAGCGAGGAACTGGGAGCATCTTACGCCCAGGCCCGTGTGCTTCCTCCACCACCAGGGCTCCTCATTAAGGTGCCTGCTTATCCCTAGAGGATACCACAACAGACCTTCATTACTTGCAAAGGTTTTGAGATTGAAATGTTCTTTCCTTATTTGGTTCTTTCTGTCAAGGAAAGCACGTGATCACCGTTGGCTGTCTGATGTGAGAACAAAATCATGAAGGTATTTCTCAAAGAGAACAACAAATATCTTCCTTCAACCCCAACATACAGCTTATTGAAAAGTATCCAGGGGAGGAATTTACTTAATCATCCAGGATGTGCCATCTCCACTGAAGGAACAGGAGAAGGCAAAGGAGAGAGAGAGGCTGGCGTTACTTTCATAACAAGAGCCAGCCCTGGAGGAGAGGGAAACTCCAGTGAGCTATACCTACTTTGGTTTGAGTGGCTGGGTCACCCATTAAAAGATGAAATAGAGATTGGCCCTATCCCTCACCCTTAGGCACCCCACTCTTTTTTCGGGTGTCATTTTCATCAAACTTCTTAGTAGGCCACCCAGCCTAGCTGAAGCAATGGTTCAGTGAATGAGAAAGCTTATCTAAATAATAAAGATGATTGCAATGGAAATACTAGCAGTCAATATCCCAGTTCTACTTGCCCATGCACAGGAGAGCATATGTGTATACACATGTACGGTCATATGCATTCATACATTCCTGTATACATATGTAATCTAATCCTTGCAGAAGGTTGGGGGCCCACCTTGTTTATGTATTGGCCTCCAAACTATCCCAGATATCATATCAACTCTAGCAGATTCTGTCCTGTCTCTAGTCACGCTGCTATAGAGCATAGAGCATGGCAACCAATACAGCAGAACCTTTTCCTCACCCACAGTGGAACTCCCTTGGCTGATGCCTAGCGGACCTCCATTGGGCATCCCTGTAATGCCCCTTATGAGTGCCTACACAGTCACTCCTGGACATGCATGAATTTTCAACTATTGCCTGGAT
The DNA here is from genome assembly GCF_011064425.1 of Rattus rattus. Classification (NCBI taxonomy): domain Eukaryota; kingdom Metazoa; phylum Chordata; class Mammalia; order Rodentia; family Muridae; genus Rattus; species Rattus rattus. Next base: position 81,128,308 of record NC_046164.1, on the reverse strand, counting down.
CACTCCTCCCAGGAATGTAACAAATTACTGGAACACTATGGACGAAATGTACTTAAAGAATCACCCACGTGTCTGTCTGCTTTGAAAAAAAGGTTTATTTGTGTTGTCTGGGCAAGACAAGTGTCAAAGCTCTCACAAACTCTGGGCGTCCTGACAGCCCCAGGTGGAGTGGAGAGACAATCCTGCCAACAAAGTCCTTGGCAAAGAAAGGCGGGAGAGAGGGAGGAAACCCTGCCTGTGTTCCCAGCATAGGAGCTGCAAAGGGGGGGTCCAATGTATTCTTGGAGTTTTCCTTTTTGCTCAATTTCTTCTTGCAAAGTTTACATTTTTCTTGAAGAAATTCCAGTCTTTTCACCCGGTGCTTTGAACTTCTCAGTATCTTTGAACCACTGAGCAGCATAAAGAAACGCCTGTCTATGCAATGTGGTAGATTGTAGGAAGCTTAAAGTGTGTTTCCCTCTGGGCACCATAGAGTTTCTTTTCAAAGACATATTAAACCAGCAGTCTGCATTCCAGTTTGTAAAAGTATTTTTTTTCACAGGCTGCCAAGAAAGGATGTGTTGCCGAGGCGGCTTACTGGTAATTAAAATGTGGCGGCCCCTATCGCAAGAGCGCCTCAAATGTTTCCTACAGAGCCGCATGGTTTCACAATCAGGAGCAGGTGCCAACTCCGCTTTGGCTGCCACTGAGCAGGTACTCGTGCCTGGGTCAACCTTGCCAGGGTCGACGGCAACTCTAGCTTTCAAAAGTCAGCCATCCAATTGCACGTGACGGCTCGTGCTTAATAGAACACTTGTAACGGAGTGGAAGCCTGTAACAACCAAAACACAAATAATAGCAAACTGTGGGTTGGGGGTGGGGAGGAGGGATGGCTTTCTCCAGCCGGCATTTTCTCAGGCTCATTGGCTCTGCCTACCTTGCGGAGTCCTTGGCAAGAATGGACTAAGCAGCCAAGCAAAAGCAAAATGAACAACTCTGGCTTCGACAGTTCTTCTATTTAAAAAAAAAAAAAAGAAAGAAAAAAGAAAGAAAGCATAAGCAGGTGGTGATGTCCAAGGCATCCCAGCCCCATGCCACAGTGAGGGGGGCTGCCTGGACTGAAGGAAACTTGGCAAATGAAGGCTTTCCACACTGCTCTGTCCATACTCAACATTTCTGCAAGACAAATGCCGGTGGTTTGCCCCCATCCAGGAGACAAAACGCTTAGTGTATGAGGTGCATTGCAGGAAGGTTGGGAGCAAGCCCCACAGGAGGCAAACTGAAAGCAGGTTTCCCACATGAAACACACTCCATCGAGATCACAGCCCTGCATAAGAGTCCCAGAAGAGGATGTTGGCCATTAGAACAAATCCCTCAACTGGGTCGATTGTTTGCTGGGGTGCATGGCCTAGCTACTCACATCAAGGAATTCGTGATAGTTAAGGTTTCATAGATCTTGTTTTATCTGGAGATTACTCTAGAAAAAATTAATCAGAAGAGTCTTTGAAGAGAATGCTCTTTCTTGTTCTTTCTGCCCGTCTGTCAGACGACCTTGGTCAAAGGGAGAGGTGCTGTGGAAAGAGTTAAGCAAATGTTTGGATTCGCGTATCTCTTGTCAACACAAAGATTCCAGTGACCACATTGTTCGCTTACAAGGTATGTGACTGATGCTTTCGGCACAAGCTATTATTTTAATCACTTCTAGTTGGCCTTATTAATAGTTATAGACTATAACCATAACTCCAAACAATTCTCAAATCTCACAGGCATGTCTTCGTCAAACTATTATGCTGTTGTGTTATTTTTCATGCCATCTAGAATAATTTGGCCAATGCTAATTTGGTTAACATATTTTTCTGCCATCAGAGTTCTTCAGATACTCCTGGGTTGAACTTCTATACACATTCTGAATTGGAGAGATTTCTCTTTATCTCACTCTATCTTTCCTCTCTTTCAGTCTCTTTTAGCATCTTCCTGTCTAAAGTTCTTCTTGCCCCTTACTGCTCTTAGCTGGTTATTCAGCCACCACACCATTGCCAATGGCTCGATATGTGTCCAGAAGTCAGGTCATAGTCTCTCGGGTATTTGTTCTGTGTCCTTCACCATTAGCATAGTCTCACAGGTGAGCTGCTCAACTCTACCACATCCACCCACATCGATTCTCTAAAGTAAATATTTTAGTGGCTGGCTGATGAGATGACTCAGTGGGTAAAGGCACTTGCTGCCAGGACCTATGACATGAGTTTGACCTGCCAAATATGCAGTCTCTCCTCTCTCTCTCTCTCTCTCTCTCTCTCTCTCTCTCTCTCTCTCTCACACACACACACACACACACACACACACACAAATATTAAAAAGAAGCATTTCAGATATCCACTCTACTATTTCCACTGTGTAAAATATGATTTCTAACAATGCAATCTACTAATGAAAGTTCTTTAAAGATGTGTGATGAGATAGCTATAATGTGAAGAAATAAAGTCAACCTTACAATAAATATATAGTTTCAACCACATTTTATTAACAATACAAATTACATTCAACAAGCCAATACAATGAATTTATAATAAAATAAACAATTTTAGTATGTAAAGAAATACATATGTATTTTTGCCTACTAACAACAAATGTTTAAATGTTCCAATTTGCTTAAAGTAAAAAAAGAATCTCTTTAGGTAGCTGTCAGACGGACCCTCCTACAGATAATAATACTTTTTTGTCTGGCTAAACAAACTAAGCAGCTATTTGAAATTCTAGAGAATAAACATGAGAAGCTGAATTTTGGGAGGGATTTGACAGGTAAGATAATGGGTCTTCCCTGGGTGTATTTCTTAACTACAGGAATCTGTCACATAGGTGGCACCTGCCTCCATGGTACAGGATGGCTGACTCAAACAGGAAAATAGCATGACAGCTTTCAGGTGAGTTAAAGTATAAAATTGAGGATTATCTCAGTCTCTGCCAGGTGAAAGGATTTTCCAAGAAGGATAGAGCCAGACAAAAGAGCCCAAATCCTGTACATCAGGTCTGCCTATGTCCTGAGCCCCATGAAGCCTGAAAATGGACCCGAGATTTAAGTTCCCTCTCAAAAGATAGCAATGTGGGTCTAGCCAAGTCATTTGCATTCTAAACAAAATTAACAGTCTTTAAAGGTATATAATAAAATCCAAGGTCTTTATATTATAAAATTTACAATATCTGGTTACAGCATAAAACGATTCAATACACAAAGAATTATAAAATACAACCAACAAAGTTCAGCTCATGATGATCCACATGTTGATTAAATGGGTGAGACTATCAAAGTAAATATCACATCTGTTGTCAGTAGCTTAATGAAAATACGGTTCTAATTTATGAACAAGTAGACCACAGCAGAGACACAAAGATAATTTGTTAATACGGTACTTTTATAATTAAAAATATAACATTAGAAATAAAAACATCATGGGATAAAATTTACAGCCCGATGATGATGATGATAGCGAAAGGATTCATATGTTCATTTTTTATAGACCACTTTAAACGTGACTGGCAAACTTACTACAACCTCAATGGTTTTTGGAATAATCTCAATATTAGGACATACATGCCATCGGAGTCCTGAAGAAAAGAAGCAAGAGAATGGGAAAAATCAAACTGTTGGAGAACCAGAGAAATTATAAACCGTGTGTGCATAAGCAATAAAGGAGGTGGAGAGAGAGGGATTATAATGAACACAGAATAATGATGGCTGGATACCAGCAGAAAGCCTACAGTTGTGTGGAATGGCAAAGAGGTGCAGTGAACCTTTGGAGTAGGGAGACCGCATCTTGGCACCCTGGAGGTGGGGAAAGTGCAAAGGAGAGGACTCGTGGTGCTCTCACACGTGAGTCAGCCTTAGAGGAATGATGTTACAGACCACATCCTCAGCAGTAAAACATCCTGGCACGGGAACAAAGGGAGGGCATGTGGACTCCTAGAGAGCGCGCTCCTCCTCATTCGAAAGGAAATTAGAGAGTGGGATCGTGTCTAAAATTTGATTCATGGCTTGAAGAAGCAAGCAGCCACAGTGCAAACAGGCCTGGACACATACGTAGCCTCTAAGAGCTGTGAGCAGCTCCCGGCATAGAGCCAGCAGGAAGGTGGGGATTCGGTCACGCAGGTGCAGAAAGCTGGATGCAGGTTTCACCTACACTTCCATGAGCTGAGACGAGGATCACAGGCTTCGGAGCGGGATGCAACACAAACCGATTGATGCCCAGCAAGATGTTCATGGAGACCAAGACGAGCCAGCCTGGACTCCTACCCCGTACAGCCTACGAGGAAACAGCATTGATGCTATAAGAGATCCTTTAAAAACCAACACATACGGGGCTGGGGATTTAGCTCAGCGGTAGAGCGCTTGCCTAGCGAGTGCAAGGCCCTGGGTTCGGTCCCCAGCTCCGGAAAAAAAAAAAACAACTAAAAAACAATGCATACTATTTTTCCATACAAATGTCCCTTTTCAGGACACTCTTCTCAGACATTGATGGAAATTTTTATATCCGATACTACAAAACCTTTTTACATATAATGATATCCTAAAGTCCATTCATTTACAGGAATAGTGACCATGGTCTGCCCAAAACACTTCACTTTTGCATTATGTGGTTCTGACCTATGCCAGTCGGCAGCTATTTCTGTAAAAACCATGAGGCTCCTCAGGCAAAATGGCAACCGTACGCAGACTCAATTTCCCAAAAAAGACCAACCAGGAGGCACGAAGCTCTCTAAGAACGTGACGGTCCACCATGGAGTGGTGATCCCATGATCCTGTAACACGGAGACTACTTACCTGAGACCTCCAGCCTAGCTATGTGCAATTGCTCCATAATGCAGATGGCGACTCCTCCCCCTTTCAGCTCCAGTCACCATACACTGCTTCGCGTGTCTGTCTAGCGATTTTGTTGTTGCTTCATTTATATAGTTCATAAAACTCTGCTTCTTCGTTTAAATTCAAACGACTTAGTTTTCTGCTCTTTGCATCCTGCCTACCACTACTATACATGTGGGCAAGAATGCTTCATGTCAAAAGTATGTACCCACTATCCCCTAAATAATCAATAAACATGGTCCACGCTGAAATGAGCAGACCTTGTTCTCAGTAAATAAATCTCTCGATGACTATGGCATATGTATTCATTTACTCTTGCCTCTGGCAACTTTGGAGCCATGGTGAATGATGAATGCTTGTCACACAGACTGTCTGTGGCCCACAGAGCATGACTTGCTTACTGTCTGGTTCTTTTCAGAACAAGTTTGCAGCCTTCTGACCTAAAATTCCTTTCCTATACCTCATAGTCATTGGTTTTGGTTTTCTTTCTTTCTCCTCTTCTCTCCCTCTTTCAGTTTTTTTTTTTTTCTTCATGCAGGTTTTTGGTGCAGCCCCGCAGAGGGCTTTTCTTGTCAGCGGTGTTGTATTTCTGTTCTGTCATCATATATTTGGTATAGTTTGGATAGTAAGTGTTCCCAAAGACCCCCCAGGTCACATAGTACCAAAGTGCAGAGCCTTTAAAAGATGGGGTGAGGGATACTTAAGTCAAGGGAAGGATGGCTTCGAAGGGGACTGTAGTACTATGATTTCTATGTCTTTCTTTTCAGGCCATTAGGTAAGTGATTTGTCTTATCACGCGTCCTTGCCATGAGATGCTGCCCTCACAGGAGGCCATGAGACCTTGGGCTGGAACCTCTGGAAGCCTTTTCAAGAATAGCCGTGCCTTTAGGAGTTAATTACCCTAAGGTATTTCTCTTAGAGAAACATGAATCTGACTAGTATAGCACATACTTGTGACTTTGCTTTGTTGCTTCAACTTATTAAGAAATTAGCCACATTATTTCCATTCATTAAGACTTTTGCACACATACTGCTGTACATTTCCCTCTCTGTCCTTGGCCTTTCAGATTGTCACACATCTGTGCCTTGCTGCCGTCTGCTACTGAATGGCCTATAATGCCTTTTTTACTCTAAGAATTCTGAGAACACTGCTCTGGAATATCCCGCGTGGATAGATTTTGTTCTATTCGTGCTGTTTCTTGGTTTCTACTTTCACTGCCTTGTGGTCAGAGAATGTGACTCATGAATTTTGCCACTTGGGGATTATATTGAGTTTTTTTTTATTCTATGGTATTCTGTATCTTGATAAATACTCCGTAGGTATATTCTTTTTATTTTATATTGTTATACAAATATAGATGGTTTAAGCATAGTATGTCATATTTTTAAAAAATTATGTCTTGTCTGCTTTGAGTAATGTAGATGTCAATGCTGCTGTTCTGTGGTTGAATTTGGTGTGTATTTGGCAGTGTCCTTTTTCATCAATAGGAGATACTTTGATCAACGCAATGCTCTTTTTTAATTTTTAAATCTTTGTTTTTATTGTTTGTCTATGAGTGCTTTACCTGCAGGTATCCATGTACCGTGTTCACTCAGGGCCCAGGGAGGTCAGGAGAGGGTATTGGATCCCCTGGCACTAGAGTTACCTGCAGTTGTGGGTGTTGGAAACTAACCCAAGCCTTCTGAGAAAGCAACCAGGCTCGTAACCCTGAGCCCTCTGAACATCCCTGTGATATTTTTGGTCAGGATATTCTAGCCATGTAGATAAATTTGATTTAAAAATCTTTGTCCATTTCCATTTTTAGCTGTGTTATTTAATTTGGGTATTTGTTTTATAGAAGATGCCATTAGATCATTTCCAACTAAATCTAAGAATCTTGACTATTGGTCTAGGCTGACTTGTCATGTTTTTAACAATCCCAAGACCTTTTTTTGTTCAACACTGATAAGTAATCGAAGATGACTATTTCAGAATCCTGTTTCTCCTCCTCCCTACTGGATTAGCCCCAATGTCATCAAATTACCTGAGATTCTTAGGAACCATATTGTTTTATGCTATGACTTTTCCTTCCCAAGAATAATTTCTTAACAACTCTTTATATATCAATACCAATCATGAGGAAAACTGAAGGAAAGAAAGAAAGGTGGGGTAGCAAGCTCCCAGTCTGGCTACCTTGAGCCAAAGCTATGAATTCAGTGAAATTATATTTGGGAAGCCTTAAGGACATAACTCAACGTGCTTATTACTTCCAACATCATTTCCTATTTGGTCCTTGCTGTTTGCCTCTCTTTTTTAACATTCAACTTCTCATTAATAGAAACCAATGTGTGGTCCCTGGCTACGTAGTCACATTCTGGATGACACCGTAAATTTTAACAAGTTTTTCCTGCATTATAGACTCAAAATTTTCCCTCACATGCCAGGCCTTGTGGCACATATCTGTAATAACAGCACTTAGGAAGCCAAAGCAAGAAGACTGCAAATTCAACGCCAGTTTGGGCTGTAGTATCTTCCCTCCCCACTCTAGTCTCTTACAGAGTCAGAAGAGGCAAGTATTTGAAATTCTCTTATTTCACCATGATTGGTTAATTAAATCTTAGCTCACTATAGAATCCCCATAGTGAACCTACATGCACTGTACCAATTGAGGGCTAAGCATAAGGTGGACAGAAGGGAAAAGTAGCAAAGAACCATTGACTCTGGAAGGAATGGAGGGTATTGATGTCAACAGGAACTCAGAGTTGCTGGGGCTTGGTGGCCCCTGTCTACTTGGTCAGGAGAACTGTCTATAAATTCATCAATCCTCCCCCTGTGAACCAAAGAGAGCTTCTTCTTAAAGGCCCCTTCCCATGACACCTCTGAAATCTCCTGTGGTTCTTTCTCCTAAGATTGGCATCCACATCCTATGCTATGGTTATTATAGCTCTCACTATGTGAAATATTTCTCTGGTCTGTTCACGTTCCATTTTCTCCTGTAGAGCAAAAAGACGGTCTTGCCTATTGCTATATTCCTGGTACCTGACCCAGAATAAGCAGTTAGTAACATCTGGTGAGTACATAAATGGATATGAGCCAATATCAATTGGCACTTTTACCTGCCAGTTGACAAGGCCAAGTTAAGTGTCTGCACACATGTGCTATCTACCATGGCAGCAAAATGAACCACCAACAGGAGGTAGAGCAGACTCAGGCTGCTCCCGTCATCCCCATGGCTCAAACACCTCTTCACAGCAGTGTGCTTCTCACAGTGTACAGAAAACTTAACCATCTGCCTGTCTTCTTCCATGAATACAACAGTAACAAGGCTGGGAATCACCTGTCATATCTGTACATAGAGAGGGAAAGAACCATGAGTGAGTGTTGCAGGATTCATACTCAGCTCATCTTGTATGGCCAGAAATAGCCTGTAAATCCAGAAACAGGGATACAGAAGTGATTGGCCATTTCTGGAGCAAAGAGCTTGGGTAGTTTTTCAGAGCCTTCTGTTGCCCAAAGGAAGACAAAAGGCCCTGTTGTATAACTGCCTTACAAATACCTCTTACTTAAAGACAGAAAAATGAAATTTTGATTAATATAAAGCTCTTGTCTCATCTTGCATGTCCATAGCTATAGAACATGTGGTCACAGACCTACAGACAAAGATAAAATAAAAATTGGGAGGCTTTCTGTTTCTTCCCTTGCTTCATTGTAGTGTGCTACTGCCTAGAAGGCTTCTCCTTGTCAGGAGAGGGAGCTGGACTCCCTGAAATTGTCACTAGTCTAGAGACATGCTGTCCCTAAAACGACAGAAAAGAAGCCAAAGAATTTTCGAAGAAAGTGGGCAGCACTCCTGGATTCCTCTGCAGAGAACCCAGCTGAAGCCAGTGGACTTGGATGTGTCTTCTAATGCTTCACAATGGCTAGCCACAGTGGAGCAAACGTACTGATACTCTTCACCATCCCTGTGCTTACATGTCTCCTTTGTGCACCCCAGTCATGAGCAAACTGTGGGACAGGAGTGGGAGAAGGGTCAGAGCCTATAAAAGTCATTGCTGTCTTGGCAAATAGAGCATGTGGAAAGAGATATAACACACACCGGGAGCCGGGAGGGCAGGAGAGCCTGGAACCTCAACTTCCCCTAGGTTCATATTGCATCAGTTTCCTGGGCACCGTCGTAAAAACAAATCTAAGTCAACAACAGGCAAATTCAGACCACACTGCACACAGGCAAGAGGACTGGGGTCTAAAGTTCTGCAGCATAGGTGACTACAGTCTATGGTAGTCTATGGCTATTGCACACAACCAGAGAAGTCTGAAGGTTCCCAAGATGTAGACACAATGAAATGTAAAGTGGTGGAAATGCTAACTACTTTGATTTCATTGTGACAGATGGTCATGGTAACACATTTTAACTGGAGAGCCTTTTTGTGTTCTGTGAGTCTCCACTCTCTCTGTTCACCTAGGATCTCCATCATAGAGCAGAGGTCTACAGCAGACTTTCCAATGCATGTTCCTAGGCCAGTCATCTTCCTTCCAGGCTTCTACACAAGGCCTGCCCTTGGCCTTGACCACACCAAGAACCAAGACACGAGCCAGGAATGGTGACATATGTCTTTAATACCATCACTCAGGAGGCAAAAGCCAGGCAGATCTCTGAGTTTGAAGCTAGCCTGGTCTACAGAACAAATTCCAGGGCAGTCGGGGCTACACAGAGAATCCATATCTTGAAAAAACAGAGTCAAATTGCTAGCAGCCAGATGATATGTCTCCATTCAGTATCATATTTCGGTTCTGTGGTGGGGAAAACAGCTGGTCTGTAGGACATAGCATACTAGCAGCTGGGGAGGTTATTTTCATTTGCACATAAATACTGGTGCCATAAAACACCTAATTTTTATAGCAGGAACAAGAGCATTCCAAGGGAAGAGATTCTGCCTTCTCGCTCTGAGGACTGTGCTTGACACTCTCAGTCAGGCAAGAACATCGTTGGTATGATAGCTATGAGCTGACACTGAATAGCAAGTTTCTCTGATTGGGTCTGTCCCCATGGGAAGGGAGAAGTGAGGAATTTTTCTCCTCACAACTGTTCTTTAATTTAGAGGTTGTCATACAAAGCAACAATGCTCTGTTTTACTGCATGCTTCACACAGTGTTCCTGTAGGAAACTCTATCTTTCCTGATGCTCAGAGGTATCAATAAGATGATGGCTCTATTTCCTTCCATCCTCAGACTTGCCAAGGTTTATGAAACAAAGGACTGTTGGCTTACCTTCAGAAATGGGTTATGCGACCATTTCTTTTAAAATGAGAAGAAAAAAATTCCTCAAGATCAGAGAAAGAACTGTAAAGAGAAAAACAATGAATTCCCAACATTTAGAATGAAATTTAGCTTCTGAGTCCTCATTCCTAGGTGATTGTTTTTATTGGGTTTTGTTTGTAAATCATATTCTTTGCCCAACAGATGAAAAAACAAAAGCCAAAATGCTAGTTGGGGTATTAATGCTTGCTTAAGTCAGATATGTACTTGCATTAGCTTGCTAGAAACAAGTAAAAAGATGTTAAGTTAAGGTAAAGAATATTGGGAGTAAATGAGGTCTAAAACTTCATATATTATAATTGATGCATCTCTCAGATATGACCAACATTAGGCACTTCTAATAAAATCATCCCTTTACATAGTTGACGCTATGCATGATTCAAAGAGACCTCAACTTTGAATTGTAACTGAGGAACCTAAGTTCAGTTTGTGATGATGGTTGGCACCCATCTCCAGGTATCCCTTCCTCTTCTTCTACAGGGATATTTCCTAGCTATTGATACAGCCTTCACGTAACAAAAGATATTTTTGTATGGCTTAAGGATCCCACTCTCCTATAAAAATATACCAAAGAATAGTCAAGTCTTAACAGACATTTACATGTGACCATGAGCTGGTTCTGATACCCAGTTATTGACTACAGTTCTAGAGGAAGAGTAAATGGATACTTGTGATTAAAAAAAGACAGAAACAAAGTGAATTTTAGGAGGAAAAGGAACAGTGAGTGACATTGTTGGATTTGCATGATAAGCATTGGAGGGAGGAGGGAGGAGAGAGAGGGGGAGGGAGAGGGGAGAGAAGAGAGGAGGGGGAGGGGATGGGGGGGGGGAGGGGGAGGGGGAGAGGGGGGAGAGGGGGGGAGGGGGGGGGGGGGGAGGGGAGGGGAGGGGAGGGGGAGGGGAGAGGGAGGAGGGGAGGAGAGGAGGGGAGGAGGAGAGGGAGGGGAGAAGGGAAGAGGGGAGGGAGGGGAAGAGGGGGAGGAGGGGAGAGGAGAGGGAGAGGAGAGGAGAGAAGAGAAGGGAAGAGAAGAGAAGAGAGGAGAGGAGAGGAGAGGAGAGGAGAGGAGAGGAGAGGAGAGGAGAGGAGAGAAGAGAAGAGAAGAGAAGAGAAGAGAAGAGAAGAGAAGAGAAGAGAAGAGAAGAGAAGAGAAGAGAAGAGGAGAGGAGAGGAGAGGAGAGGAGAGGAGAGAAGAGAAGAGAGAGAGAAGAGAAGAGAAGAGAAGAGAAGAGAAGAGAAGAGAAGAGAAGAGAAGAGAAGAGAAGAGAAGAGAAGAGAAGAGAAGAGAAGAGAAGAGAAGAGAAGAGAAGAGGAGGAGAAGAGAGGAGAAGAGAAGAGAAGAGAAGAAGAGAAGAGAAGAGAAGAGAAGAGAAGAGAAGAGAGGAGAAGAGAGAGGAGGAGAGGAGAGGAGAAGAGAGAGGGGAGAGGAGAGGAGAGAGAGAAGAGAAGAGAAGAGAAGAGAAGAGAAGAGAAGAGAAGAGAAGAGAAGAGAAGAGAAGAGAAGAGAGGAGGAGAGAGAGGAGAGAGAAGAGAAGAGAAGAGGAGGAGAGAGAGAGAGGAGAGGAGAGAGAGAGGGAGAGAGAGAGGAGAGGAAGAGAAGAGAAGAGAAGAGAAGAGAAGAGAAGAGAAGAGAAGAAGAGAAGAGGAGGAGAGGAGAATATCTTTGAAGAAAATTCCCAAAGGGCTGACTTGACCTCCCCTGAGCTGAGATGAGTCCTCGGCCAGGATGCGTCTCTGACCCCTACCCTGAAGGCAGTGTAGGATGCTGCGGTGTCCAGTCTTCTTCATTTCTGTCACTTCCCCCATGTTATTCAGTCAGATCTCTCATCTGTCTGCATCCTAACACAGCTCCGTAGGCACAGGAGTCATCCTTATCACCCTTCTTGGCACTCAACTTTATGGATTGTGCCTTTAATGGGAGGGCTGGAAGGGAAGAGCAACAAAGGAGAAACAGAGAAGGCAGAGCAAAGCCTAAGACGCTCACTTTACAGGACCTCTAACTCCCAGCAGACAGTTGGCAAGTGCAGCTTTTAAAAACCACAACCTTTGGGATTTTAATTATATCCAACCAAATACATGGGAGCATCTTAGCATCCTTCATTATTTATAGTAGTATAAGAATGTGCTGAAAATCAGATTGCACCCTAGCAGTCTAATTTAGACACTCATGTATCTACAAAGTGATTGTCTACTAACCACCTCTCCCAAACCACGGGTCAAGCTATGCTGTAAATCTGGCAGCCAATGCAAGATGACGGTTATCAAAACTGCCCTTAAAGGACACAATCAAGTCACAATTGGGAGCTTTTGGAAGTTTCTAGTTTCAAAACAAGGCACACATGTGAGGTCGGATATTCTTATCCAATGATGAGATTGTTCTCTAAAGGTTAGGAAAAGGAGATGAGAAAAGTAGAGTTTTTCAGATAAACATTGGCGAGAGAATGGATGGCAGAGAGAGAGAGAGAGAGAGAGAGAGAGAGAGAGAGAGAGAGAGAGAGAGAGAGAGAGAGGAGGAGGAGGAGGAGGAGAGGAGGAGGGAGGGAAGGATGGATAAGAGGCTCAACTATCAAAAAGTTAAAAGTACACACAGGTGAATAATATCTAATTATACTCTTGACACGTATAATTGTGAGAAATGGCTCTGACTTCTAGCAATTTTAATATTTGACAAATAACAGTGAGGTTCTGTTTTCCATAACTAGAGGTAAGTAACTGCTATGAGCTCGGGAGCCCTGAAGGCACTCATTCTCCCAACCTGGAGAAGTGGATTCTAGGTCCTTTCCATTCTGCTGACTGAACCTGAAGAAAAGGACATGCCCACATCTGTTGTTACAGCACAGAGTCACACATGCATGAAGCAGGGAAGTAAACAGGAGGTAGATTAAATAACAGACTTTTGATTGCCTGACATATAAGACCAACCCACTGTTAGGGCCGTGTCTGTCATGTGTCTTCACTGAAGCACAGCGTGTTCATGAAATATGAGAGAGGCAGTACGTGTGACACGAGAGGCTACAGGCTCCTTCCGGCTTCCACTGTCCAAGGTGTACAGCTAACCATGATGGCCAAACCCAGCAGACCACCAGGCATGAGAACCAGGGGCTATATTCAGCCCCTCAATGCTTCATGACACGCATAGCAGCACCTCTATAGATAGGTGTTCTTTTCCTGCTCCTTTTCAAAGGAGAAACTGAGGCACAAAGGCTTGCATAGTTCAACCTTGAAATAGCTAAGCTGACTGAGCTGGCAACCTGTGTACTTAGCTTTTGAACTGTACTGGAATTTGTCTGGTTTAGCAATCAGTTCAGAGGTTAGCTATTCTCCAAGCAGCCAGGTTGTATGCAGAATGGACACTGGCAGGTCTCCGTTACATTTGTGATTGTGTGAATGAAGTAAAAGAATTCTGTCCCTCGTGGAGCTTTAAAATTCCTCAGGGGAGTATGTCTCATTCACATCTGGGCTGTCAAGCAACCTTCCTAAGAAGATGACATTTAGTCAGACATCTATCTGCTGGGCAGATAGAAATGAAGAAGTGGTCGAGATAGAGAAGTACATGCGAGGTTCTACATGGGAACCTCTGAACTCCCCCAACAGGACTTTAAGAACAGTGCTAGGGACACAAGGGGAAAAAAGAGCCAGGATGATGAGGATAATTTTTTATAAAGCACATAAAAGATTGTATGGATCATGTCTTAATCTAAAGAACACAGGGATAGCCACAAGAAAGGTCTAAGAAAGACTTCAAGCATGGAAACTGAAGAGACAGGGAGGCCAGAAAGCATCATATTGTTCAAAATATTTTGCAAACGAGGAAGCCTGTGCTGTCTGGGTTCACCCTACCACAGGCAAGGGATACTTGTGGTTTTGATCCCCGTCTGTATTCCTCTCCAAACAACATTATGTTTGTTTTTCTCTTGAGTTCCTCTCTTACTCTGCTCTTACTCCATACCCTCTAAAATGGATGTGGGAAGAGAAGCTTGGTCAGCCATGAGACTATCAGAGCAAGGCAATCCCGTGGACATGAGCTGCTTCAGTGTTATAGACCAAATTAGAAGTGTCCCATATGAGCTCATGCTTTGAACACTTGATCCCTAGCCAGTTGACCTGTTTGAGGAAGTGGAAACCTTTACGAAGTGGGGCCTGGCGGGTAGAAGCATGTCACTAGGTACCTACCTTCAAAGGTTATGATATGACCCCAATTCCAGCACTTTCTCTGCTTCTTGCCCAACTACCGCATGGAGAGCGTCTGCCATGCGATCCCACTGTTCTAAGCAGACACAGTGGACTGAGACTCTCTAAAATGGATCCAAAGGAAATCTCTTGTCTCATAAGTTTTTTTTTTCTGTCAGGTCTTTTGGCAACAATGATGTGACAGTAGCTAATATTAATAAAACATAGAAAGGTGTACCTTGAGCCCACAATCAGAGTGACACTCAGAAAATTCTCCTGGGAAGATTGGGGAAAAGGAGGTAATGTAAATCTAGATGCATACAAACCTGGTACAGATCTCTCTCATAAATCGACTGAAAATACAGCAATGGTAGACTTTAAAAAAAAAAAACAGAGTCTAACACAAGTTGGCAAATTAGTGTCAAGAAAAGGATAGTATGGTTTCCATGTCATCACAGATAGGAGTGTCTGATTCCCCTCCCACTCTGCATACACAAATGAAAATCATATGAAATACCTTTTGAGGGAATCATACTTAGGCAGTGTAGAACTATAATACCTGGAAGAAGGTGCAGAAAGAAGGTAAATTTATGAGAATCCTGCTTTCCTATGTGAAGGGAATTTTTGGACTACAATACTATTATTAAAAGCACCCAGATGTCTTTCTGGGCAGAAGAAAGTACTAAGTTCAGTCAACTCTGCTAGAATTTGCAGGGCAGAGTGTGAGAAAGAGGGAAGCTAGCAGAGAAGCAGCACAGACCTATGTGTGTGTGCACCTCTGTATTCAGGTGACATTCAGACACACCAAAGTGAAACACCGAGGCAAGCACAGAATAGCCATGGGAAGGACTGGGATGCAGCCATTCAAACAGTTCTCACAACCCACACGTCACTCCATTCTGCCATCAGAAGAAGAATGGCCTGTCTGTAATTACAGACTTTAAAAAATGGCTCTTAAGGGTTCATATGTCAATGTCATGCTGAAATTCCTTTATCTAAAACAAAAATGAAATTACTAGACAGAAGAGACAGTAAAGAAAAAATGTATTAACACCTAGTCAGTAGACTAGAAAACACACACACATGCATACATGTACACATATACTTACACATGTTCACACGCACTCATGTACACAAGGATGGCATGTATATTTATGCACACAGGTATAACTACACATATAAACACACATGTACACATGTACAATATGCACACAAGCACACACATACACATATATAAGCATGCATACCCACAAATGCACTCATATACATATGCCAACATATATGCACACACATACACATATTCACACATGTATACATGTATGCACATACACACATACATATATAAATATGCATACTTTTATACAAATTCACACATATATACACATATATGCTTACATATACACACAAAAATACAGACTTGCACACTTTTACACATACATGCACACATACAAACATGCATACGTGCATATACACATACATACACACACATATATATTCATATACACACAAAAACATATACACATCCATACACATACAGCACACACATATACCCACATACTTACCTACATACATATACAACACACATCATACATAACATATATACACACATAAATACAAATTCACTTACATGCTTATGTACATCCAAATATATATATCCTTAAGCACACACAGGAGTTAGCAAATATAAATCCTTAAACAGCTATCGTAAATTTTAATAAATATGCTCAAAGGCTCAAAATACATGAATATAATACTAATATATATGAGATAAAGAAGAAAATTTAACATTTAGAGAAAAATGTAAAACATATAGTATAAAATCACTAAATGAGTTTAAGGTCAAACACTTAAAAAAATAAAGATGTGTGAACCTTAAGGCATAATAACGGAAATGACCTGAGTGAAAGCAAAGAGTTTTTTAAAAAATCTGAGAAAGCAAAGAGGAGAAAAAGGGCTTCAGGGACCAGTGGAAGATTATCAAATGGTCTATTCGTGGATGTATCTTTAGAATTTTAAGAAAGATGAAAAATAAAAAGGAATACAAAAAGAATCTTGAAGAAAGTATTGTCCAAATTCTCTCGGTTTAATAATAGATGCCATGGGTCCAAGTAAATGATACTAAAACCCAAATGAACACACATACCTCTTGAAACCATTATTATAAAAACCTCAGGACTTCTGATAATGCTTAGTAAAGGAACTATCTTGGGTGGGCTGAGTGGGTCTGAGTCTACCAGAGGCACTCAGAGCAGAACAGAGTCTCCCTAGAGAAGAAGCTCCCTGAGAACAAGATCACCTATTGTCTGAGAGCTCCAGCTTTGGGGGCCTCAAGCCCTACACATCATGGACAGCTTTTCGTGACAGTAAATTAACCCAGCAAACGAAAACAACAACAGAAACAACAAACCCTTATAACTAACCAGAAAATAGAAGTGTATAGACAGAGATAAATAGTACATAATTAGTACAGATTTCTTGTCAGTTGTGATGGCTTAAATTGTTAACTTAGCACAATGTAGGACATAGGAAGCCTCTCTGAGGCTGTCTAGATAATGTCATCCAGTAGGCATGTGTGTAGGGACTGTCTGGATGACCCTAACTGATCTGGGGTGACCCAGTGGCCGTGGTATTCCACAGGTTGGGCCCTTGACTATACTAGTTGAGCTGAGCAGTAAGTGAACCTTCAGTCTCTCTCCGCTCTTGATGGCCAAGGTGACAAGCTACTTCTGGTTCCTTCCTTGAATCCCACAGGGATGGGCTGCACCCTAAAACCATGGCCCCAATAAACCATTTCTCTCTCATAGCCGCATTTGTTACAGTATTTTACCACAGCAACAGGTAAGACGGTAGCTAAGTAGGTCAGAAGATGAATTATTATCATCTTTAAATATTTAAAGAGAAAGAAAGCTATCAGCCTAGAAGACACAATTTAATGAAAATGTGTTTAAGGCTTGAAGGGAAAATAAAGATGGTAAACAAAACCTGATCTTCTCCCTTGGAGCTTCACATTGTGCTGAAGGGAAAATCTTCAGACACAATGAAAATGTAGGAGGTGGAAAGTCTGATCATCTTAAATATTGATTCTGGACACTTTACAGTTTCATTATACCGATTTTTTTTTCTTTTGAATCCTAGCACTTAAGGGCCTGAGCCAAGAGCATTGTGGGTATGAAGCCAGGGCTGGGCTACTGGCTAGACCTTATCTGAAAACATACAAACAAAACAAAACAAACAAAATAAAAGTCTTTAGTAGTAGGGCTCTGATGTCCTGGGGCTCTTTCCACCTCCATCTCTGGCCTGGCTAGGTACATGGGTTCAGGTGAGGGGGAAGAGAACTCGGGCAGGGAAGGGGAACAGCTTTGCTGCCCCCAGTTGTGGCTTTTCCTTTGTGCGACTGCTGCTTGGGTTGCTCGGGCTGAGCTGAGCCAGCAGGAGACTGACTAGCCAGTGAGAGGTGCAGGGGAGCTACTGGAAGCGATTATTTCGGGAGAGCAGATCCCTTCCACAAGCAGCATTGTTACAGCTCTTATGATGGAAGCTCTCAGATGATAAAATAATTCCTCCACACCTTTAATTCTGAACACGGCACTTATAGACAGTTTTTTTGGATAGGTCAGTGTCTGACAGCAGGTACTTCCTATTGGTTTGGCCTGAGAGCTTGGGGAGATCTCGTCTATATATTCGAGGGTGTGGTCCTGTTTCTATGACGGATCTGTCTTGAGCCTACGTGACCACAGGTTACCCGTGGAAGAGGAGTTTGGGGCGTTGTCCTCTGTGACTGATCTGTGTTGGGCTTATGTAACCTGTGGTCACATCCTCACCTGTGGAGGACAGCCTTGGGGCATTACTCTACATGACTGGTCTGTCTCAAACCTCTCTTCAGGGGTTTGTGGGGGGGGGCACAGCTACATGAGGCTCTGATCTCGGAGGCTGAGAATGCCCTGCCATCCCTTTTAGGGTGTCCCGGGGCTTAGACCTGTCTCAACCAGGAATCAGGGTACCTTTCACTGCCTGCCGTCCACATTTAGTATTGAACAATAAAATGTACAGCTGTGTGTAAATTTCTAGATTTCATAACCATCTCCCTCTTACCCTCCCCCCCACACACAATTTAATAGTTAATAAACTATTTCAAGCAAGGCACAGCAATATCTTCCAGGTTTTATAACATCTAGAAGTAAAATCAGGAGCATAAAGAGCAGGAGGAAAGCAAATTCCAGTACTGAACATCTCATATCACAAATGACGTTACATGCTTAAAAGGAGATTGCGATGTCATAAGCACATCTATTGTTGACCTCCTCAAATCTGTTGTTGACTTTCTCAACACTGTTTTTAAACTGTTGCATTAACTGAAATCACTATAATATTCCAGTTCAACACATCCAGGTGATGACTCAAAAATTTCTGTTTTCACAGTCAGAAGTTGTCCACGAGATTAAAGTTCTGGTAACACTATTACTTCATCTTATACCTTACTAGGCACTCATATATCAAACCCTCACATGACGGTTTTATCAATTACACATTTATCAACCCAGAGAGAAAAGCTGTAGATAAATATTAACTATATAAAACATATTCTGAGGATGGAGATCCAGGAATATTAAAAGTAAAAAAGATGGGAATCTATGCCACACAGGTCTTAGTCATGGAAACCAAGCCGTGACTATGTCTGTACTGTGGATTTAAAACAAGGTACTAGAGGGAGACAAGGAGGAGCAGGAACGAAAGGGCTCAATTCAAAGGAATAGACATCATATGTATGTGTGTATGTATATGTATGTGTGTATATATGTATACATACATACACACATACATATGATGTCTGTTTCTTTGTGATGAATTGAGCCCTTTTCATCTTGCCCCTCCATATATGTATGTGTATTATATATATATTATGCATTTTAATTCTTGATGCCACTAAAGGGAACAAATAGACATATCACATAGTTAAAGACTTGGTCATATTCCTCCCAAAAGTTGTTAGAACTATATATTATATTATATTATATTATATTATATTATATTATATTATATTATATGAAAATATTAGAAACAATCAGTTAAAATGTGTTCATTAAAAAGTAATTTAAAATGACACTGACTTCCAACAGTAACATTAGAGACTTGGTATTCAAAATTCATTTGAAGCACACCTCTCTTTGTCTATCTGGATTAAAGCCTACTACCCACCATGTACTGTTAGAGAACAGCCATTGTTCTGGAGAAAAAACAAAAGAGATTCGAAGGATCTGTATCTTTGTAACAAGAAAAAAATATTGATGTGAGCAGGAGCTCCCTCTCAGTTCAGGGTAAAGTCTTAACCAAAAACAGGATTCTGCGTGGTTATGGCACTAACGAATTCACAACAGTCAGGCTACCTGCCTAGCTGGGCATGGATTCATGGTGTCCCTTCTTACCCTGAGGAGCTAATGGCAGTGGAGGGCCGCTGGTGGACAGGAAGTCATTATCCTGCAGAGATGTGGCCACTGGCATGTTTCTCATGCTCCAGTGGATAGCTTTGACTCCTGCCTCTGGGGTGGCCCTGTTTAAACCCCATGGGTCACAAAGCAAAAACAAAAAGCATGAGATTGGAATGGAGATTTGGTGGGAATGGGAAGGAGATAAATGTAGGTAGAGGGAGGAGGGTAACCAGAATGTGTTACATGTATGTATGGTCTGTGTGAAATGGGTAAATTAAATTTTCAAAAATTATCAAAAACAATGGCCTTCTAAAACAAGCAAGATGGTATACCTCTGACAGCCTAGCACTCACCTAGGAAACTGGGGAAAGACGACGGTGAATCCTTGTCTCAAGCAAACAAAAGCAACAAGCAAACAAGTTTGTCCCAGAGGCTGCTCCATGCCCATTTGACTTTAGGGAGCAAGTTGCTAGACTAGGGATATTTTTTAATTATACGATATATGTTGATTAGGGGTTCTCCTCTCCCAGATTCCTCCTCAGTCTTTCTTTACTCAAATCGATACCCTTTCTTTCTCTAATCAGAAAACAAACAGGCATATCATATCATATATCATACATTTGACATCGTGTGTATATGGGTGTGGGGGGGTCCTAGAGCTATGCAGGATCTGAGAATGCTGCCACAGTCTTTCTAGGTTCATATGTGCATCAGTCCTCCTGTCTAAAGGGCCTTGGTTCCTTGATAGGCTCCATTCTGTCTGTATCTTCCACTCATTTTGCCTCCTCTTCTGTAGAGGTTCCTGAGTCCGAAGGTGGGAAAATTCATGGAGACATTCCATTTAGGACTGAGTGTTCCAAGATCTCTCACTCTCTGCACTCAGTCCAGTTGTGGGTTGCCTGTTTGCTGCTATCTACTGCAGGAAGAAACTTCTCTTGATGATGGAGGAGCAAGGCGCTGATCCATGAGTGTAGTAGACAGTCACCAGGAGTCATTTTGTTGCTATGCTCTTTTGTTTTTTAAAAATGATCCTGACATTCTAACTGTAATTTTCATCAGCATCTAAGCTATGCATTTTGAAAGGGAGATAATACTAAACAATAGCTTCTAATGCCGTGCAAGGTCCTGTGGTGAGGGTGGATATCAGATATTCCAGGCCCGTCAAGAAGAAAGAAGACTGCTCTTTTATTTCTAGGATTTCCACAAAACTCAGGGAGAGTTACTAGGGTTGGGTCAATATAGAAAAAGGCAATTTCAAAGTGATCTCTCATATTATCTATGAACTAGAAAGCAGTATACGTTCCCTTACTGAGGGTGACGGCTTTCAGAGCCTCAGAAACTGTCTTTATTACTGTTGTTCTTATTTGAATGGCTATAATTAGATAGGGTCTGATTCTGTAGCCCAGACTAGATTGAATTTACAATCCTCCTTCCTCAGTCTCTCAAATCTGGGGGTTTCAGGTGTGCACCACCACATCTGCCTGCTTGACAACCTTCCGTAAACGGAGTCTAATATTTGATCAAAACCGTGAGCAACCCTAAAGAGCTGAGCGCATGGAATTAAAATAAGGACTGTAATTAAAAGTACAGACAAAACGTTCTTAATAGGACAATGATGAAGATCAGTAAAATAGAAATTCTTTACATTTCAGTAGAGTTAAATGCCACATTCCCAGGAGATGGCTTCAGGATAAACAAGGGGGAAAATGCAATGAGTTGAAAATACTTGCAAGAGTTCTTTGTATATTTTGGACATTAGCCCTCTATCAGATGTAAGGTTAATGAAGATCTGTACCTCATTTTTTAATTTGGTTATTTGGTTTGTTGGTGTGTGACTTCTTGAGTTCTTTATATCTTTTGGATATGGTCTTCTGTCAGATGAAGGTCTTTTCCCAATCTCTATGCTGTGGTTTTGTCCTATTGACAGTGACCTTTGCCTTACAGCTTTTCAGTTTCATGAGGTCCCATTTGTCAACTGTTGATCTTAGAGCCTGCGACACTGGCATTCTCTTCAGGAAATTTTCTCCTGTGCCAATGTGTTTGAGGTACTCTCCAACTTTTTCTTCTATTAGATTCAGCGTATCTGGTTTTATGTTGAGGTCCTTGATCCAACCTGGACCTGAGCCTTGTGCAGGGCAATAAATATGGATCAATTTGTGTTCTTCTACATGCTGACTGCCAGTTAGAACCGAACCATTTGTTGAAGATGCTTTCTTTTTTCCACTGTATGGTTTGTCCAAAATCAAGTGTCCATAGGTATGGGGGTTTATTTCTGGGTCTTTGATTCTGTGAGACCCATCCATCTGTGGGCAGGCTCCAATTGCTGATACTATTAGTGATGCTGTGTTATGCTTGTAGACAGGAGCTAGCATAGCTGTCTTCTGTGAGGCTCTGCCTAGCAGCTGAGACAGATAAAGATACTCAAAGCCAAACATTGGACGGAAGTCGGGGACCCCTATAGAAGAGTTAAGGGGAAACTTGAAGGCCCTGGAGGGTCTTGCAATTGGCAACCCCATCGGAAGACCAACAATGTCTACTAGCCTAGACCCCTGGGAGCTCCCAGGGATTGAGCCACCAACCAAAGAATATACATGGGCTGGTCTGAGGTACCTGGCACATATTTATCAGAGGGCTGCCTGGTAAGGCCTCAGTGGGAGAGGATGACCCTAATCCTGCAGAGACTTGATGTGCCAATGTGGACATATACCCAGGGGTGTATACTCAATATACTCAAAGGTGAAGGGGAGGAGGGTTGGGAGGAGGAACTCAGTGAAGGAGGACGGGAAGGCAAGGGCAGCATATGGTATGTAAATTAATTAATTAAAAAAGAGAATACTTGCAAGACATGAGGCACATAAAAATAGATATTGGCCTATGTATGCCTGAAAATCTGGAGAGAAACAAAAGAACTACTGAGTCAGAAGACTAAAAGAGCTACCAGCAATAATTTTCTGAAACTGACAGATAAAGTCAAGCAAAGCTTCAGCAGTCTTGTGGAAGAGTAAAGATTGAGGAAGCCAGAGGGGTCAAGGACACCACATGAAGGTCTACATAGTAAGTTAACCTGGACCCATGGAGGCTCCCAGAGATCGAACCACCAACCAACGAGCATGGATGGGGTGGACCTAGGCCTCCAAAGATAAGTAGAAGACGTACAGCTTGGTCTTTACATGGGATCCCCAACAATTGGGTTGCCTGCCTTTGGATCCCTAGCTGGGATACCTTAGTCCTGGTGCCACTTGTTTGGGAGTAAGGATCCTGGTACCCACATTGGGCCTCCACTTTTCTGAGGAGAAGGGGAGGGAGGAATGGGAAGAGGGGTGTGATGGTGGGACTGGGAGGAGAGGAGGCAGGGAGACTGCAGTCAGTATGTAAAACAGATAAATAATTAATTAATGAAAAAAGAAACATGCGAAATTCCAAACACCATAAACACAGAAAGTCACACGCACACAGAAACACATGCCTCATACTCAAAGAGAAAATCTTACAAAGACAGAAACCATTGCTAAGGCATCAGAACAAACCATCCCACCATCCAGAGGAAATAAACACACTGCCTTTAGGAAGCAGCTAAGGGTCTGAGAGACGAATTTTTAGTAAAACTATGGAAAACAAGAGATAAGGAAGGTTTAAAAAAAAACACTGGAAAAAAACTTCCTACCAGTGATCCAACGTGAAACAATGTGCCCTCCAGGAAACACAGAAGCACAGGCAGAAATTGATTTCCATGGCAGCACGGAGATACAGGAAGAAAACACTGTGTGAGTGGGTAACAGCCTAACACATAGAAATGAATATAGACTTATTCAGTAATACACGGAACATTTATCACTGAGATACCATTAATAAGATGTAGGGAAATGAATAGGTAGGCCTAAGTCAGTTTGCCATACTTTCTTATTTTGCTTTGGCTGCTTTTACACGGTGTCTCCTATGTCCTCGGGTGGTTTCAGAGTCATTGTGTGTTTAGCTCTAGACTCCACCCTCCGCCACCACTTCCCAAGTGCTCAGACCACAAACGTGCATCACTACACCTGGTTGAGATGTTTGTATCTGAGTAAGAGATGAGTTCTTAAAATAAAATCTGACATATACATTATGATGTTAAAAAGCACAAACACAAAAACAAACAAACAAACAAAAACCAAAACAAAAGGTACCTGCACTTTAGAGCCAGGAGAAGTACCTGAGAAGAGTCACAGAATTCACTGTGACATTCAAAATAACCAAGAGAGAAGCAATGATATGACTACTCCAAAGACAGAAGAGAATGAAGGTGGATGTAGGAGTAAGACAGGACTAGGGAAAAAGAGATCCAAAGGCAGGCAACCCAATTGTTGGGGGTCCCATGTAAAGACCAAGCAGAACAGACGTACAGATGCTACTTACGTTTGGAGGCCTAGGTATCCAGTACTAAGCTGCAGATAATTACTAGCGGCTCATCATAATGTGTTATTAACTATAGCAAATACAAGCATAACGAGTATTGCCGGTTTAATAATAAGTTATCAAATTGACTGTTGAACACTTATGGTATTAGAGGACATTTCTGTTGTGAAGATGACAAAAGTTCAGAATAAGATGAGGAGGGCACCTTGAGTAAACAGAAGGCAAAGAAAGTAGTGTGACTAGCTAAGCGCTACACGCTGGAGGTGCTGTATCCATCTTTGCTCAGCCATCAAAGAGAAGGCTCTGGAGAGATGGCTCAGTGGTTAGCACAGTGCTCTTACAGAGGATGGGTGTTCAGCTCCTACCGCTCACCTCAAGTGACTCACAGTAGTCTCTAACTCCAGCTCTGGGAGATCTGAGGTCTCCTCAGGCAACAGCACTTGCAGGAACACAGCCACGGAGCCACATACATATGCATAATTAAAAATAAAAACAAATCTTAAGAAAGAATAAAAAAATGCTTATGAAAATATAATCTAATAGTACCCAAAGTACATAAAGCAAAAATGACAGAGTAATGGTACAACTAGAAGGTCTAAGATGGCTCTGAAATGATTTCTTTGACCATGTCAGAAATAGGATGGAAAAATTTGAAAAGAGAACAATAACTGGAAAAAAAATCTCCAAACACCCTGTGGTTTAGCAGTACCCTCTCTATTTCCCTGTTTAAAAAGAAGTAAACGAGAAAATCAGGAAAAGTTTAGAGTGGTGTTTTACAACATACAGAATATCCCTGCTATTAAGCCAGTTACTTTTTCTCACCAAGCAGTATGCCGGCCACAGAAACAATAAGTTTCGTAAAGGAAATTTTATTCACTAGTTATTAGAGGACACAAGAGACCGAAACCTCAGATGTACCTGCCTGGGGATAGAGTCTGGGGATCTCTACCAGGCAACACGCTTGGACGCTAACTGAGGACAGGCAAAGTGAGGGAACTCTACAGGACTCACTTGCATTTTCCCTACGCTGTACTACACATGTTTTTTAAAGGTGCAGTGGTAGTCCCAGGACACAAAGAAATAAAGAAGAAGCCAAGAAGCCATGTCCAAACCACTGGTCTAACGTCTGCCACAAGTTAAGGGGCAAAGTGAATTCCAGGAAAGTTCAAGAGTCCAACAGGGCTACACGAGAGTACTGGGAAAGTAAAGCACGAAGAAAACTCTAAGGTACTGATAATCGTATGGCATTATTGATAAATTAAAAATGAGAGTGAAGAACATTAATAAATATTTCAATGGTGTATGGAAATAAAGATTGTGCCTTAAACCATTTGAAGGTGACTTTATTCCAAAAATGAAAGGATAGTTCATGGTATCTGATCAACAAATGCACTGCAGTCAAATAACAGACGTAAGGACAGAAATAATGTGTTCAACTCAATAAACACAGAAATGACCTTCAACAATATCCCGTAGTGATCAAAGCCTTGAAGAAATTATGAAAAGAGAGATCATACCTCAACATAAGAAAATCTGTAGAAAACCATAGTAAACGAAAAAAACTGACTGTGCTGCCTCTACAATCACAAACAACACCAGAGTGTCTACAATCTCCAGTCCTATTCAACATAGTGCTTTAAAGTCTTGGATAAAGCAATAAAGCAAGAAAAAGAAATGGAGGGTTACAGATAAGACAGAAAGAAGGCAGAGTTACTGAGAGGGTTAAATGGTTAAGTGCTGCTCTTGTAGATGACCCAGACTGGATCCAGAACCCATTTCAAAAGGGTTTAGCATTGATAAGCATTGATAAGAATTCTCTCTTTGTTTTTAATTATTAGGGTTTTTGGATATTTTATGTATTGACATTTCAAATGTTATCCCCTTCCTCCTCCCCCTATCCTCCCCCTCCCCTGCTTCTATGAAGATGCTCCACTCTCACCACCCACTCCCACCCACCTCATTCCCAACACCTGCATTGACACTGGGGGCCATTCACAGGACAAGGCTTCCTCCATTGATGCCAGACAATGCCATCCTCTGCTATATATGCAGCTGGAGCTGTGGGTCCTTCCAGGAATACTCTTTGGTTGGTGGTTTCATCCCTGGGAGCTCTGGGGTGGGGATGGGGGTCTGGTTGGTTGATATTGTTGTTCTTCCTATGTGGTTGCAAACGACTTCAGCTCCTTCAGTCCTTTCTCTAACTCATCCATTGGGTTCCCCAGGCTCAGTCCAATGGTTAGCTGCAAGCATCCTCATCATTATTGGTAAGACTCTGGCAAAGACTCACAGGAGACATCCATATCAGTCTCCTGTCAGCAAACACTTCTTGGCATCAGTAATAATGATTAGGTTTGGTGCCTTGATATGGGATGGATCCCCAGGATGGGCAGTATCTAGATGACCTTTCCTTCACTCCCAGCTCCACTCATTGTCCCTGTATTTCCTCCTGTGAGATTTTTGTTCCCCTTCTAAGAGGGACTGAAGCATCTGCACTTTGGTCATCCTACTTTTTGAGTTTCATGTAGTCGGTGAATCCTGGGTATTCTGAGCTTTTGGGCTAATATCCACTTATTAGTAAGTGCATACCATGTGTGTTTTTAAGGGATTGGGTTACTTCACTCAGAATGATATTTTCCAGTTCCATCCATTTGCCTATGAATTTCATAAAGTCATTGTTTTTAATAGTTGAGTAGTACTCCATTGTGTAGATGTAACACATTTTCTGTATCCATTCCTCTGTTTAGGGACATCTGGGTTCTTTCCAGCTTCTGGCTTTTATAAATAAGGCTGCTATGAACATAGTGGAGCACGTGTCTTTGTTATGTTGGAGCATCTTTTCGATGTATGCTGGGTCCTCACATCCAATTTTCTGAGGAACCTCCAGACTGATTTCCAGAGTGGTTGTACCAGTCTGCAATCCCACCAACAATAGAGGAGTGTTCCTCTTTCTCCACATCCTCGCCAGCATCTGCTGTCACTTGAGTTTTTGATCTTAGCCATTTTGATTGGTGTGAGGTGGAATCTCAGGGTCGCTTTAAATTGAATTTCCCTGATGACTAAGGATGCTGAACATTTCTTTAGGTGCTTCTGAGACATTTGATATTCCTCAGTTAAGAATTCTTTATTTAGCTCTCTACCCCATTTTTAATAGGGTTATTTGGTTCTTTGAAGTCTAACTCCTTGAGTTCTTTGTATATATTAGATATTAGCCCTCTATGCCCAGACATAAAATAACTCTTATATACAAATCAAGAGAATCAGAGCAGGGGCATCTCATTTTATATGTTGCTCTTTTTCATTTCATATTTTCCATTACTTTTTTTTTACTTTAATTCCTCTTTCCTAAAAGGCTACTAATGAAGGATCTGGTTCTACCTTTTATATTGTTCACTGATACTGTTCATATTTCTGTACCTACTCTATTGTTTACACTCTACTATTTTTTGTACATACAACTTACATCTTTTCCCTTCATTCCTATCTCATTTGCCCCTCCTGTTTTTATTTCCTGAATATAACCTTCCAGGGCTTCAATTATATTTGAAATATGTGTATCCAAACAGAATCCCAACTTGCTGTTTTCATCTACTTTTTCCTCCTCAATATTTTTCTCAATTGATTTAATACCCCAGACTTCACTCACTCTACTTCCTTTCCTTTCCTGACTTTGGTAAGCAATATCCAAGTCCAAAACATATGTATTATCCTTTCCCCTTTATCTCAGTAGTTATAAGGTTAAAGGGGTGATTGCTTTTAACCAGCTATTGCATTGCATACTGGGCCTATCCAGTTGCCGTCATTGCTTCTATAACTAATATTATTTCCTTAAAGTTGTATATGGGGTCAGGCGCTGAGCCCCAACCATGTGGAGTATGAACTCAGCTACCAGACTGTGGTTTTGATCCTACTACAATGTCCCAGTCCCACTCGGACATGACAAGTGTAATGCAACTATAACTTAGAAGAGTGCCAACGCTCAAGAAGCAATGCAGATATATAACAAACAAGGAAAAAAACAATTATTTGTGACCCCTCAAAAAATTAACTCCACAGGAATAGACTCCAATGTGAATGAATTAGATGAAATACCAAAGAGTTCAAAACAGTAATTATAAAATTGTTCAATTAAATCAAGGAGGATATAAACAAACTTTCAAATAAATTCAAAGAAAGTACACATAAAAAGCTAAGTGTAGTAAGGGGATCAGCACAGGATATGAAAGTGAAATTCAAGAAGCTTAAAAATACTGAAAAATATAAAATTGAAATTTTGGAAGGAAAAATTTCATCCATTCAAGTAAAGCACACAGTCAAAAGCATCGGAAAGAGATTGGAGACAGGTGAATTAGAACGTTCAGAAGATTCAGCCATCTACATAAATAAAAAAACAAAAAGCTGCGACTGTAACCTTCAAGAACTATGAGACAATATTAAAATACCAAACTTGTAAATCATGGCAACAGAAGAACAACTTGACGCTAAAGGTGTAAAAGCATCTCCCAGATCTAAGTAAAAAGATGGCCGTTCAGCTTCCAGAAGTATTTAGAACATCAGACAAACAAAATAAAAGCAGAACTTCCAAACACCACATTACAGTCAACATAGGAAGAAGCACAGAGAACACAAAACCAAAACCGAGCTTCAACAAGGAAGCACTAGGTTACGTGTGAAGACAAATCCATTTGAGTTGTATTGGCCTTTTTCAACAGAAAACCTAAAGCTCTGAGGAGCACAGAATTCTCTACTCCAAATCTGAAAGACATCAACTGCTAACCCAGATTACGATGTCCTGCAAACTCATTCGTGATGATTAATGCATAAGGAAAAGCGTCTCGTGGTAAACACAGTCTAGATTAATGCACGACCGATAATCCAGCGCCATAGAAATATTATTTGCTATGCGATGACTTTTACTTGCAAGTTCTCAATAAAAAAGTTTTTAAATTTTAAGAACATAAGAATTATTATATCTACTTCCTCTCTTCCTCTTTCATTTTTGTTTTTTAATTTTAATACCAATTTGAATTTTTTTTTAAAAAAAAAAGTACATCATAAAGGGAGCCTTGCACTGCTACAAACGAATTGGACACTGGTCTATAATTAACACTCATCACTGCTCATTAACTTGTGATAATACAGCATAACATTGACTGTGGGATTAGTGAATGAATACTGATGCTTTATTAAATACACAGTGAGATTATTATGTACACATTAAAGAATAGTTGATATTCAACCTACTTTTCAGAGTCTGACTAAGTTAGGTAGGAAGGATGTTTTCTCTTCTCTTTTAATTATTAATTTTTATTTATTTAAATTTCCAAATGTTGCACGTCTCTCACTCCGCCCTTGAGAGTTCTTCCCCCATCCCCATCCCCTTTGCCTTTGCCTCTGAAAGGGTGCCCCTGAGGCATCCCCCCTCCCTGTACCATTGAGTCTCTACAAGATTAACTGCATCGTCTCCCACTGAGGTCAGACAAGGCAGTCCTATGCTACATATGTGCCAGGGGCCTGTTCATGCTCTTTGGTTGGTGGAGCTCCCAGGGATCTGGGTTAGTTGATACTGCTGGTCTTTCTATGGGGTTGCCATCCTACTCAGTTCCTTCACTTCTTCCCCTAACTCTTCCATAAGGATCCCTGACCTCAGCCCAATGCTTGGCTGTATCTGCTTCTGTCTCAGTCAGCCGTTGGTAGAGCCTCTCAGAATACAGCCATGCTAGGCTCCTGTCTTTCCTAAAGAATCCTATTTTCCATTTTCCTGGTCAGATTGTTTGTACCCAGCTAGTCTCCTTTTTACTATTTCCTGACACCCGTAAGACCCCATCAATGGTCCCTTTTTCCTTTCCTGGTTTCTGTATTCCAGGACTTATACTCACATCTGAAGATTTAGAGCTAGGGGCTTCTGGTAAGAGACCATGTAATATCTGTATTTCTGAGTCTGAGTTACCCTACTCAAGATGATCTTTTCTAATTCTAATTACCTGCAAGGTTCATGATTTCATTTTCCCTTATAGCTAAACAGTGTGTATGTGCCATATTTTTCATTATCCACTTGTCAGCTGAAGGACAGCAGGCTGTTTCCATTCACTAGCTATTAGAAAATAGAGCAGCAGTGAACATGGCTGAGGGAGTATCCGTGGAGGAGGA
The DNA here is from genome assembly GCF_011064425.1 of Rattus rattus. Lineage (NCBI taxonomy): Eukaryota > Metazoa > Chordata > Mammalia > Rodentia > Muridae > Rattus > Rattus rattus. The sequence continues at coordinate 81,098,046 of NC_046164.1, read as the reverse complement.
TGCCAAGTCCTTTGGGCATATGCCAAGGAGTCATATAGCTGGTAGATATATCATATGGTAGATATATTTTTAGCTTTTGGAGAATTCTCCACACTGATTTCCATAGTGGCTTCAGTTTGCAATCCTACCATTAGAATGAGGGTTCCCTTTTCCTCTTATATCGCTTCCAGCCCCATCAAATGGCTACCTAAAGAAGACCTGAACAATGATGAGACCAATAGACATGCTGGATGGAAGGGGGAAAGCTCGTGGGGTCTCAACCCTAGATAGAAGGATTATAGGAAACTAAGAAATGCTGAGATGAGAGAGGAGGAACATGGTCTTCCCTAAAATTATGTATATATAATTATATATATATATATATACACAAACAAGTAACATTATACAGACTTGGAAGGTTATATTTACATATTTTGGAAATACATTTATGTATTTATATATAAATATTTATATAAACACATCTCCCCAGACACACATCATAAATTATAGCGGAGGTCATGAATCTAAGAGAGGGCAAGGGAGTGTGCATGAGAATGGTGGGGGATGGAAAGGGGAACCAGTGGAATTATTCATATTTTACTTTCAAATTATTTGTACTTTAAACAAATGTCTAGATTGCACACACGCACAAACACTTTTTGTCATATTCCCTGAACAATGCAGAACAACTGCTTGTGTGACACTCACGGCGGTGGCTTAGGGGTGCAGCATCTCATGTAGCGGTATATTATTACACAATATCCCAAACTCAAAACACATGACTATTATGTAGAAATGTAGGTCCACTAGGAAAAGAACAAGTAAAGAATTTAAAAGGCATTTCCTCAGGGGTGACTGGAGGAATATACAAGATACACACTTATGCACAGGTGACACGCAAATACCACGCCACTCACAAAAGTGCCCTGAGCTTCTGCAGATCTGGGTAGCGTGGGGAAGGGCGTCCTGAGACCGAGCCCTTGTAACCATATAACCTCATGCTCAAGGCAGGAGTGTAAATGAGTATTGAACTCCAGGTCTGAAGTGTAATGTGGGTGAGTGGTTCTGAATTACTTCTGTGTGTTCTAGGACAGTGGAATAGAGGAGCCAGGCTTGTCACCACCACTCTAAATAAACTCCAACTGTGTCCTACGGATCCAACTGCAAGAGAACTCGAGGGAAAATGAGTGTTTTGTGTGTATGTGTGCACGCTTACGTGCAGGCGCATGCATACACGCATGCACACACACACAAACACACACACACACACACACGTGCACACACACACATGCACACACACCCCTCACCCTTGCTCTGATTGAGACTGAGGAAGCATTAAGCCTTGAAAGCCCTGAGCCCCAACTTAGTCCCAGCTGCTGAGAGATGGCACAAGAGAGACTGAACAAGACAGATCTATATCCCAATCAACCAAATGCCTCTAGACGAGTTTATGTTGGGATGTCACTTTCATGATCCAATCAATCAATCAATCAATCAATCAATCAATCAATCAATGTATGAAACAAGCCAGGATGAGGTAGCTTGTAGGAGGCAAGAAGGAAAGTATTGTGCCCATGAACTACCACACTGTGCGTCCTGAACTATCTGTGTGTGTCAACTTCCCCTGGCTCTGACAAAACACTGGGGAAAGAACGACTTTAAGAGAAGAAACATTTGTGCTCACGGTCACAGAGGGTTCTGTGGTGCATTGTGATGTGGCCCTGTTCTACAGGAGGCGGTAGCAGCACGATTCACCATGGCTGTGGTGCATGGCATTTTACAACTGTTGAGTCGTAGCTCCAACATTCCCTTTAAAGACATCCTTCTAGTGACCTGATATCCTTCCACCAGTTTGCCCCCAGTACACACACTAACTTCTCACCTCCTCTTCATGGGAGTGCTCAAGACTAAGCTTCCAGCACCCGGTTTAAGGAGGACGAACTTTCCACACTCAAGCCGTCCATTCTCAAGGCACCACCTCCCGCCCAGCTCGGTCCTCCTTGGTCATGTCAGTGCATTCCTGGACTTGATGGACAATGTGTTCTGTTCCTACTGCTCGGTCATCTCTCAGTCTCTATAAGACCCGGCAAGCAGGATCTTTGGATACTAAAATCTGCGGCTACACAAACCTCATAGGTAAAGTGACCTAATACGTGTGCATACCAAAGTACACACACAATCTCTCATGTGGTTTAAGCAGTAAACAATGTCTTGGTCATTTATCTAGTAGAACATATGTTCTGCGGGAATTGTCTTGTCAGATAATAGAGACGAGGAAAAGGAACTGTGTGTGTCAGATACAGACATGCTTTCCCGTAGACTTTAAATCTGTGGTTCGTTAGACTCAAGAATCCCATATACCAGACATGAAAGGGCTAACTGTAGCCGTTAAGAGGCAGCAACCTTTCCCTTCTTTACTTGCTGTAGGCTCGGTGAAACCAGCATTTCACTTTGCAAAGCAGTATTTTAGTATACATAACCCCCATGGAATAATCTAAAAGGCCACAAAACTAAAAAGAAGTATAGATTGAATTACCAGGTTCTAGTATTCTACACAATGGGGGTAGCTATAATTCGTAATATTATATTATATTTTTATGAATAATGAGAGAAGAAGAGCACTAAGGGAATGGTAAGAATATGGAAATGCTGACTCGCGTGCTTTAGATCAGCACCTAACAGTGTGTTTATTAAAATACCACACTTGGCTTCATAAATGTTCTAGTAGATGGTAATCAAAGACTTCTCTAAATGTCTAATGAGCTGGCAACATTGGCTGCTCTAATAGATCACTGCAAACTCCAGGCACTTGGTATTATCACCACATACCCCATAGATGTGAACAATTAAAATAGTAATTACTACAAACTCTTTAAAGACCCATGATTTCTTTTCAAATCTCACAGGTGGCCATCATGAGGCCGCTGTTCATGCGACTTGATTCTGGTCGGTTCTCTCTCAAGAATGGATGAACTCTTTTATGTTTGTCATTAAAAGTTTTGCCCCAGAGGAGATTAGCCAAAAGTCTAATGAGGCAGTCTCCCACGAGGCAGACACGGCCGCTTATAACTTCTGAAAATTTCAGCCAGACACAGAGATCCCTGTAATACATGTACTGAGCATTCAGGTTCCAGTGTGACAGCGTGTCACTGCAGAACCTCTGTCCTTGAATTGTGTGCTGAACTGGCCTCTGTGATCATCAGCTTTCTGACATCCCCTTCTGTGCCTCCACATTCCACGGTGCTTAACCCACAGGAGGGGAGAAAATCCTGGTCAGTCCTGTTCCACCAGCAAACAACTATGCTAGCTTATACTGTCAATCATTTTCTTTGCATTTGGCCAAACAATAACCCTTTATGAGAGACCAGGGACCTTTAGTTTTAGCTCGTCGTGATCAAGGAACTAAGTTAGAGCCAAACAATTATCAAAACTAGAACTTAGGTGCCCCAAATTCTTAGTTTCGACCTATGGCTACCTGTCCAGTATGAGTGACAAGAGGCAGACACCATCTTTGTCTAACTCAATATTTTAACGTTTGCTGTTACTTAGTGCCTGGAATATGGTTGGCACCCGACGAACATTTCCAGCTGGGAGAAAGTTTAAAATTAACATTTATTTACAGAGTAAATAACCAATTCATTTTTCTTATCCCTTGGCAGGTGGATCTTTATCAAGCTTAAATGCTGGCATCAATTTATCATAGGATTGCCATTCTGGCTTTACTTCACTCTTTTTTTTTTTAATCCCCAGAGAAACACTTTGGCTTTGAAGGCATTTGAAGCCTTGAATTATCCATAGAAAATATCTGCAAACAGCCAGGGCACCTGGTATTTGCATCCCGTCAGTTAAGGTATTTAAACATTTTTATCCCTTCAAATCCTCGCAGTCTGCAGTGTATAAACTGTAGCTCTCCATCTCACCTCACGCCAGGAAGCTGGGTGGTCAGGCAGCTGGGTGGCCAGGCAGCTGGAGGTGTGCGTTTGTTTGGGGCTTTTTGTCATCTTAAAAAATACTTTTTATTTATTCTTTGAGAACTTCATACGTGCGCACAATGTGCTATGATTATATTCATCCCCCATTTTCTCTCTCCAACTCTCTCGGGAATCCCCCCAAAATGGCCCTCACCTGGTTCTGAGTTGTCCTCCTCTCCTTTCTCTTTTCTTTTTTTCTTCTTTAAGAAAGAAAGAAAGAAAGAAAGAAAGAAAGAAAGAAAGAAAGAAAGAAAGAAAGAAAGATCCCCACTGTATACAATTAGTGTTGCCCATATGGCAGCTAGAATTTTAATACCAGTGGTTGGTCAGATCTCTGGGCTGTGATTTACTGTCTGGGCCTTCTATAAAACTCCAACCATTTTGGTTTGAACCCTAGAAACACACAGGTCTTTGTGCAGCATGAATCAAGATCAATCTATGACAGGGGAACACGACAATTAAGAATAAGCTGAGAGCAAAACTGCCATTGCGACGTCGGCAAGCTTCCCCAACATGAGCTGTGTGGTCTGTGTTTTGATTTTCTTTCCTCGTTTCTTTCCTTTTATTCTTTCTTGTGTGCTTTCTAGCTGAAGGACATGTGATTTCCCAATGCAGGTACTAGTCTTAACGGGAAATTATGGCTACTCATCTGTCTTGGACTTATCCCAGTTATCGAAGGCTTGCTTCTAGTCGATGGAATCATGGAGGTGCCAGGACCTTTGGAATGTATGGCTAGATGGGGGGCATTTTGGAGTCGATTCTGGGATAAAAGGCCCTTCTTCTCTTTCACTCTCCAGCCATCACGAGGTGAACAGTTTTGTTCCACCTTTCATGTTGTACCTCATCAAAACAAAACAAAACAAATCCAGAAGACAATGTGACAGATCAAAGTGACCCAAACCTCTGAGACCACAAGCCCAAACACAGCTTCTTTCCTTACAGTACGTTTATCTATGTTATGCTGTTATAGAATGGAAAACTAGCACTGTTACCCTGAATGCAGAGAAATATGTCAGCACCCATTTCCACTAGACACATACAGAACTGGTAATGCCTTAGAACTGGCAATGGTCCACACAAACAGATTTATGCACATTGTCATGATAGCATTTTGCATAAAAATCTATATTCTGATCTATTTTTCTATGTCACAAGTAGACACAAAGAACTCACAAGATGTAATCATAGCACAGTGTAAATTTTTTTTTTGCTGCTTAAACTCCGGCAATGTACGTTTTATATGTCACTGTATTGATATCATCAATAACTCAAATGAGATTTAATGATCGAAAGTGGGATGATTAAGAACTCTGATGGCTCAGTTTTATTACACTGATATTAATATTTAATGAAAACGAGGCTTGTGTTATTTCATGAAATAGTAAGCTAACTTCTAAAAAGATAAAGCTTGAATATATAATGAAGAGCGAACCATGGATGGGTTAGAGAAAGGTCAATTCTCTTGTAAAATACTGAAAGGAAGAAAAATCTGAAGGAAACATCAAAGCACTTGCAGCTGGCATAAAGGTGTCTTGGACACGTGGAATGGCTTTCTTTCCAGCAGGTACCTCAGTTCCTGCTACCTGCCTTTCCTTGGCTGAGCTAAGACCAGCTCCGACGAAATACAGCGGGGGGGGGGGCTGACCCTCTCCTGGGGCTCAGTGTTGGATGCAGTTAAGACAAGCAATATGCAACAGGGCCAAGGGCAATCACAGTGAGCAGGGAGGGTGTGGCGAGCCAGCACCTGTCAGTCCAGATCAAATATCAGTTGCACATCTCTGCCTCACCCACACACGCTGGAATGGAGACCGCAGGTATCAAGATAGAGCTCCGTAAACTGCTCCCCAGGCAAGGTACAGGAGATCAAAAGCTGCTGAGGCAGAGCTGAGAGTTACTGACCACCGCCGGTGCCTGAAGTCATCTACTGACCGCCGGCAGCCTCAGTTTTCTCAATCACAAGGTAGAGGCAGCATTACTCTATATGGCTGCAGAAGTAAAAGCACGATTGTGTAAAATACCCAAAGGCCACATCAGGCAAAGGCAGGTGCGCCGGATTGAGTACCTGGAGCTATAGTTGAGTCACCTCTGACTCATGGAGTTTGGGAGATTTAGAAAGAGACCCTGGGACACAGTAAGGTAGAGCAGAGGCTAGGATAATGCCGCCCTTGTAAATGTAGTGTTACTTGCACATTCCGGAGAGGATCGACACATTGTAGCATATGGATCACATTTAGGAGTGCAGCCAGTAGAAAGACTTCCTCTGGTGACTGGGGGTTTTACAGTTCTGGTTGTTTATGGTGTCATAAGCTCCTAGATCGAAACACCACACAACACCCCCAGGCACCCTGATCCCCTATTATGCCCTAATAGCTTCTCTTAAATAATAGCATAAAGTGGATCACATCAGCCACATCCCCCAGATATGGAAAAAACATTCTTAAACCTCATACTTGTATAAAACTTTCTCTAGTATCCAAGCCTATATACGCTGTCTTTTTTCCCCTTTCACCTTTTTACTCAAAGGAAGCACGTTAGTGGTTTCTCCTGAGCATATCTAAACCACAAGCAGTTTTCATTCTTAAATTTGGGGGCCATCATTAGGTAAAATAAGGGTTGTTTGAACAAAAGCACTGTGATCTCACACCAGTATGTTATTCAGTCATGTGAACTACCAAGTCATACATGAACTGGTAGAAAATGCCGTGTGGATATGCTGGGCAAATGATAATCATATCCCAAAGAAGCAGCAGTTGGGTGGTGTGAGATTCTATCGCGTTACGTAGAACTGTGTGAAAATTAAAACGGAGGATTTGTTTCAGTTTTCAATATTCCCTCAGTATTTTCATGCTATGGTGGACTGTGGGTAGTTGAAATCATAGAAAATGAAGCTTCAGGTAAGGAAGATTACCAAACTAAATCAAGAGTAACAAGGAGAGTCCCTCATGCAACTGTTTCTGGTTCGTTCAAATTGATTTATTTTTAACTTCTCCAGAAGACCATGCCTTCCATCTAAAATGTTCTCCACGGGAAGTTCTTGCAGGGCCAGGGAAGGCGCCTTGGTTGGGAGAATGCTTGTCTTACAGGCTTGAAGGCTTCAATGTGGGTCCTCGTTGCCCATGAGAAAACCCAAGTGTAGCAATGCGCCTGTCTCTAATCCCAGTGCTGTAGAGGCAGAAGCAGACAGATCTCTTACGTCACTGACTGGCCAGCCTTACTGAATAAGGGAATCCAGGTTCAGTGAGAGATTCTGTCTCAGAAATGTCAGAAAGATCTACCTGATTTGGGAAAGGTACGAGCAATGTTTTGTCTAAGAAGTGCCAGCATATGGGGTCATGTGTCTATGTAACTCTTCCTAAGCATGAGAGTATTCACTCTGGGCAACAGAAAGGGAAATGGGCTAGAAGCTGACAGTGGTGCAAGAAGCTTTAGAAACGAGGATGGGAAAGATGCGTGAAAACAGGGGCAAAGACTCAGCTCTCATATGTTGTAAAACTGAGAGGGTAGCACAAACTACTCAAAGAATACGCTCTTGTCAAGAAACTATGAACAGGACTGAGACTTGATGCTGTCCCCTGAGAATAACAGGGAAGGACGACTCCATATCTGTGCCAGGCCGAGGGAGCACCTCACAGTCAGCATCTCATGCAGTCCTTATTAACAAGAACAAGAATGGATACAGATCGTTCCCAGGAAGTCTGTGGCTCGAATACAGATGCCCAGGAGCTGACAGCACTGGAACCCAGACAGGCTGCACCTGAACAGTATGCTGTCCCCTGCAATAGGTGGGATCTTCGAGCAGAGGCCCACTGCTTGATGAGCATGATGGGTGAATATGGTATATCCCCTCTGAAAACTCACGCTGACGCTTGATCCTCATTGAGGCATTAAGAGGGTGTAAACTTGATCTGGTTATGTTAAGAGTTGGACTTTTAGGAAGCAATCAGAAGTAGAAAAGTTTAGTAGGCTACAGTCTCTGTGGCTGAACCTTCTCTGCAGTATAAGAAAGGAACGTAACCTGCATATGTTATGTTCCTTCTCTCTCATCCTTACGACTTCACCAGAAAGAACACCGTCGCTAAAGGAGACTTTAGACCTCCAGAGTCATGGGTCAACAGGAACACCTCTTCCTCTTTGTTGCGCTAACCACAGAAAATTGGCTGACACAATTACCACTGTTGAAGGCAATAGAAAAATACTTAATGTCCAAGTCCCAGCTAAAACCCAAACAACAAGAATCAAAAATTCTGATTCTTAGCATCTGAAAAGCTCTGAACGTTTTCATGGAAACCAAACCCGTAGGTAAGAATGTCTCTTAATGCAGTGAATCACCTGTGTTAGAGGCACAAATATGGACGCACATCTCATTAAAATTCCTGGGACAGTGTTCAGCGTTTCTTCCAAGTAAGGAATGGTTGAAAGTCATTTTGTAGAACTGCTTATTATCCATTTAAGATGGGAAGACTCATTTGTCACCCTATTCAGCATTCTGCCTTCTCAGTGAGCATAATGAATATTTATGAGCATTCTCCCACTATTTTCTCTGAGGTTTCGGTACAGTTCGTTGCAAATTCTTTCCTCATTGGGTTTCTGTTCACTCTTGCTTTAAATGGAGTATCATTCATATATATATATATATATATATATATATATATATATATATATATATATGGAAAATATGATAAACAGAGGCCATGTCTCCAGAAATGTCAGGGTGGAAAGGCACTGGTAAGAATTACTGCATAGATTAAACCCAAAGATGAGCTGGGCCATGTGTTTTGCTAAGAGTGCCTGTCACCCGAGAAATAAAGTGCAACAAGCCGAAGACACTGTCTTAAACAGCTTGAAATGTAATGTGCGGAGAGGAAAAGGAAAGCATAATAGAAACGTTAACTTTGTTGCTATCGCTTCTCCGCCTTTCTGGCTAAGATCAAGAGTAACTTTGTTGCTTTTCGGTCTCATTGTAGAGAAGCTTGGAGATGTGGCTGGCTCTTGTCTGGAAATGTCACACCTACAGATGCCGCAACACTTTCCTTGGCCTTTGCCTCAGAAGAGAATAAAGGTAATGCTTTTAAAATGTTATGCATTAAGAGACCTGGGATGGTATTTGAGACAATGCTATTTTAAAATAAATCACATGGTCCAAAAGTGAACTTCACGTTTACTAATTTCTGACTCAATCTAAGGGGCAAAAGAGGGGCAAATGAAACTGGAAAATGCAGCGTGCCTATTTTCCTATCATCCCATTTTCTAATGGTTCAGCTAAGTTCCTGTGGTCCCGGGTCTTTGAGATTACACCAAGTGACGTGCAGCAGCGACAGAGCTCCTGAGCCAAGAATGCCCATGGAGAACCTGCCTTTCTGATCACAAGGGGAGAGAAGTGCAAGGAGCAGAACATTGTCTTCTAATTAGGTCCAGACTTGACTTGCCTTCTATGTGATAGGCCTCTGGGAATAATCAATTTCTATATAATAAAACTTAAACAACAGTATTTTGCTATGTTAAAATGTGACATTTTTCTAGAGCTTCGCCATTTTCAAAGGTTATGAAACATTTGGGATCCCTAGCTTTGACCCTTGACCTAACATCAGCAGGCAGTCAACTATTATTGCCATACCCCCATTGAAGAAAAGGAAACTGGGGTTTCAAAAAACTGAACACCTTTACAAATTCACCCGCGAAATAAGAAGTAAAAATAAAATCAGGAATGGAACCCACATTGCCATACCGGTGTGCTTTCTTTCCCTTCTAAAGGAAAAAGACATGAGAAAAATATATCGAAACCACCAGAGCCAAAACTGATTGTCAAAATATATTTAGAATAGTTAATATGGGGAATTAGTTGTACTTAAAGTAAGTCACTGGGGCTCATGGGGTAGCTCAGCAGGTAAAGGCATTTGCTACTAAGCCTGATGACCTGAGATTAATTCCTTGAACCCACATGATAAAAAGAGGTCACCAATTCCTGCAGGTCATCCTCTGAGCTTCACAGATATTTCATGTCATGTGTCCCTACATACATACACTTTCACACATTAAATAAATGAACGGATGAATAAGAAAATCATCAAACGTAAAATGAAATAAAGGAAATGAAAATGGCAGATGGGTTGCTGCTATGAGTTTGAGTATGCTGACAACTGATACCAAAGTTGCTGCTGCCATTACTCTTACATGCATAGCATAGTAACATAGTAATACATACTACTGGAAAATGTCTCAAACCAACGGGGACATTTCCTTCCTCCTTATGGGCTAACGCTATGGTGCTGGAAGTTGCTACTCGGACTTCTAGGTGTGGGAAGACATCACAGGCATTGCCAAACAACGAGCAATGTGTGCTACAAGACTGACCTGGCAAAGAAAATGCACCTACTGTTGCCAAATTGTCATAAAGGTTATGTAGGTAACCAACCACTCACTTTGGGGTTGAATTTGAGGCTTGCTCCAAAAGAGGAAATTTAACCCCAGTAGTATAAATTTGATCAACTCACTTGGTTCAGGAGTCCATGTCCCTGATGCAGAGCCTACTGTTATCTTGCTAAATAGACATGCTGTTCACCAATCTTATAATATCTTCAACCTTGACCAGGAAAGCTCCTCTCTGACATGGTCAGCAGTTGACACAGAGGCTCAGAACTCATCCAAACTCTGAGAATTGTCTACTAAATGCTTGGCCCTCAATGGGACATCTACATCAACACTCCTCCTCCCCAAGACTCAAGGAACATAGTGAAACAGGGGCAAAAAGAATTTAATAAGACAGCTTGAGGGAGAGTGCAATGAAATGCTGCCTTCTGGACATAGCACTGTCCAAGAAACCCATATATTCACTGTAGCTATGGTTACCTGCATAGAACCTTCATACGACCAAGCAATCAGATCAGTAAATGTCCCAAGAGGAAGTACTAATTGTACTCAAAAGGTTATAGAATAAAAGACGAGTACGTGAATGCAGGAAAGGTGCATTTGGGGGTTTCATTAGGGGAGTGGAACAAAGGAACTGGAGATAGATATAATCAAGATGTATTGTTCACATGTGTATAATTATCAAAGAATGAATAAGAGGTATGTTTTAAAAGATAATGTGATAGTTGTATAAAAACAAAATTGTAGATGATTGGAATAACACCTAGAGTCTAGACAAAGAAAGACTTAAGTGGATGGGGCCTGATGATTCACACTCTAGTTTGACCTTTGGCCTCCACACACATGTGTAAAGATGTGTAGGTGCACCTGCAACATGGACATATACGGGTGTCATAGCAACTAGGGAAAGCAAGTCTCTCATATTTTAAAAACAAGCAGCACATGAGGAGATGCTGGCTGTTACTAGGGGGTGGCAATTAAACAGAAGTCCATACTATTATTCCTCTGCCAGAATTCCACAAGCGGAGACTGACATAGAATACTGATGAGGGAAAGTAACAGCAAGTCACTTGCTTGGGCGTGAGGAGGCAAGCATGTCCTCTTTGGAAGACAGTCTGTTCATTTCCCATAGAAGAGCTCACCCCCTGACCACTTGACTGAACATATGTGCTCTTTGGTAATTAACCAGAGGTAATGAAATTTTATATCCATCCACAACTTGAACAGGCATCATTAGAGCAGCTTTATTTGTAACTGTCAAAACTGAAAAGCCACAAAGATCCCTTTAAATAATAGATAAACAAAATAGCAAAGTTGGAAAATGGAACGTCACTCGCCACTAAAAAGAACTGAGCTGCCCGTCCATGGTAAGAAGAGAAACACGACATGTTTATTAGTGAATGAAAGAAACCAGTCTGAAAAGACAACACGCTGTGTGAAGGACTCCAACCAAATGTCATTCTGGTAAAGTCATGGAGACAGTCAAAAAGAGTTAGCAGAATGCAATGTCTTTCAGAGGTGTTAACTAGTTTATCCCATCATGATGTGTGCTTCCCGTTTAAAAAAAAAGTATCTGATCTAACCAAATACCCAATACCAAGGGTTGTATGTGGACTCTTAGTTGACCATGAAGTACCAAGGCAGCTTATCTTTCATTGTAAGTGAACCACCCTGATGAAGTATGCTGAGAGTAGAGGAACCTACACATGTGGAAGACAGGGAGTACACAGGAGTCCTGTATGCTATACGCGCGCTTTTGCAGTGAACCCCAAACTACTCTACGGCTAGCTCTTATCAAGTCAGGCAAGGGAGCACACCCCTTCAATCCCAACAGTTGGGAAAATGGTGCAGAAAAAATCAGGAATTTAAGGCCAGCCTGCGATGCACGGTAAAATCCTATGTCAAAACAAAATGAACTATCCCACTCTCCCCCAGGGCATATTATATCTACCATATTCTCCATACACTGCTCAATAAATTGACCATCACTAAATGATTTTGAATTTTCTGATTGTTATATATGCTGTCATATAACAGGCTTTTAAAATATAATCTACTTGAGCTTTTACATTTAAAAAAAATCCTTAATATGTACAGAAATAGGAAGCATGCTTTTGAATATAGTGGTTTTTCAAATGACAGTTTTTGAAAATATTGCATAAATTTTCTATAAATTAAACAGTTCAACTGCAAATAGAATCAGCAATCCATCCACTTTTCGGTGGACAATCTTCTCTCACTAGTAATTTTCCATGTGTTAGAAAGGGATTCTTTTGTGGTACTGTAGAAGCCTTGTTGACGGTTTTAAATAATCATATTTATTATTAAATGCAATGAATTATAGTTGCTTTTATTATGGAAACTAACTGATAGAAGAGTAGAGAGAAAGGCTCAGGACTTTCTACATCTCGGTTCCTGGCACTGCATGGAGTACAGGCCAGCTGTAGGGTGTGGTGGTGATGAGGGAGACATACTGAGGTTTGGACATATCTGAACAGTCAAATAAGAATACGTCCCTGTCTTCTAAGAAACATTAAACATCTATTATTTTCAGTGCTGGGTTAAAAGATTCTTTTTCTTGTTTTTAAAGTTTTATTAGCATCAACTATACATAATGACAGGTTTCACTGCAACACGTACGTAAAGTATTTCTATCATAGTCAACTTCCATTAACCCCTCCTGTGAATCCATGCCAGATAATCCCTTTCCTCTTCCTAACTAAACTCCTCCTACTCCCATGCCTTCCATTTTTATTTCCTTATCTGGCTTTCTGAGAAAGATACATGCATATATAATACATTTTGATCAAGTCTACCCTATCTCCTTCTTCCCAATTATTCCTCCCCTTCTTCTCTACCGTTTTTCCCTTCTAACTCCATATGCTCTCTTTAAAAAAAGAACATTTAATCCATTTAATATCATCTATGCACGCATGGCTGTAGGACCATTTACTGGAACATGACTAAGGAAACTGATTCTCTCTCTCTCTCAACAGCTATCAACCGCCCACAGATCCTCCAATGGAAGGAGAACTTTATTAGGGTCTATCACTTTCCATACTGAGATTTTTGCTGGCTTAATCTTACTCAGGTCCTATGCATGCACCGTGAGTTTATGTATGCAACCATGAAAGCTAGCCATCAGGGAGGAAGCTTTCCCAGTTGATTTGAGGCAGACAGCTCTGCGTCCTCTACTCAAAGCATAGAGTTTCTTCAAGATTTTACCATGCCCCTCTGTTGAACAACCAAGAACAATGGATGGGGAGAGCATATGTTGTTTTGGGATCCACTGGTACCTCCTTAACCAGCACCTCATGTTTTTGGGGAGAATTGTTGTCTACATGTAGTGTACTTGTGTTTGAATTCCTTCTCTTTATATTTTAACTAGCTTAGAAAGTAGTGGGTTTCCACAAGAGAATAACATACATCATTAGTTTTGGTTAACTAACCCCCTACTGCCTCCTTTCCCCCTCCCCTATCCTATCCATGCTTAAACCTTTAGCCCTCAGTATTGTACCCTCTACTCTCACATCATGTTCTTTCTAACTTCACATCCCTAAGACCTCTTCCTCTCCTTTTCCTAGCTTCCTGACATATTCAGATAGTCCAGATTAAACACACAAATCCAAACTAACAGCTTGGATATATATGACATAAAACATGCAAATTTTATACCTCACGTTGTATCATATCTCCCCATTTTATCCATTTTCCCGCAAATCTCACTTTTCTTTATAGATAACTAAAACTCTGTTCTCTGTGTATATACCACATTATCCTTATCCATTCATCTACTGGTGGTCTTCCAGGCTGATTCCATTTCCTGGCTCCTGTGACTAAAGTAGCAATGAGCATAGAGGAACATGTATCTCTATAGGAGGGTGTGAAGTCCTTTGGGAATTGCTCAGGAATGGTATAGCTTAATTTAAAAATGGCCGCACCAATTTAAAAATCCCTATGATAGTGGATGAGCATTTGTTCCTTTTCCCTTACATCCTTTCTAGAAATTGTTGCCGTTTGTTTTCCTTTCCTTTTGCAGAGAAGTGTTGCCTGTGTTTGAGTATCAGACTCACCACTTGGGTATGGGTATGCTGTACAGATGTTAGAAGAAAACTAACCCTTCCGTTCCTCCAGAAGCCATTTACTGACGATGACCATTCTGACGAGGGCAGGACAGAATCACAAAGTAGTTTTAATTTGCCTTTCCCTGACGGCTACTGATGCTGGATGCTTTTACAAATGTTTCCTGGCTGTATCCATTATTTTTCTGTTGCTACATGATAAAAATACCATGGCGGAGGAGACTTGAGAAGGAAGAGGTGCACAGTTCCAGAAGGATAAGAGTCTTTCGTGGTGGGGAGGTGTGACAGCCAGTGGAGGAAGCTACAGCAGCACATCTTTAACCAGGAGCACTAAGAAAGACTGAACAGGAAGTAGGGTGAGGCTATATAATCCAAGAGGACACTCCACGGTGACATTTTTCTCCTGCAAGGCCACACCACCTGTTTACCCCTGGCTAAAACTCCATTCCTGGCCCTGGATTTTCTATTTAATACCTACTGGTGTTTATTAGGGACAATGCTTCCCTGTTAAAGGATAATTCCTCTCCAATTCTTTTATTCAGATGTGAACAAATGTGTTCTAGGAAGCTTCTACAATAATAGGTTTTCACATGAACTTTTGGAAAAGTCTACTTTCCAGAGATGATTTCTGTTTTGTTTCCTCCCCTGTGCTCCCTATATTTGACCACCCTTGACACCGCCCCCTGCCTCTCTCCCCTCCCCTCTCCCGTCTAGTCCTCTCCCTCCATCCATCTTTGATTACTTTATCTCCTCTCCTGAGAAGGATTCAAACATCTTCCCCTGGACCCTCCTTGTTACTTTGCTTCTTCGGGTCTGTGGATTGTAGCATGGTTATGCTGTACTTTGCAGCTAACACCCACTTATAAGTGAATACATTCCATGCATATCCATTTAGGCCTGGGTTTCTTCCCTCAGGATGATATGTTCTAGTTCTATCCATATTTGTTTTCTTAGTTCTGGTTCCTCCTGTGTGTTGAACAGCCTTTGAGGGCAGATTTTGGTGCTGCCTGGTTTCTCCTCTACCCATAGCATGAGAAATCTCAGGTCTTCATGTAGCTTCATGTTGTATCACTTCATTCCATGTGTACACTCTAAACTTCCTGGGGCCTCCAGTTTCTAGAGAGTTGGGTGCATCCTTTCATATCCCTCTATGTTTCCCCTATTTACTGTTTTCCCTACCCCACCCCAATTTAAGCCTTCCTGTCCCTATCTTCCCTCTCTTCAAAATTCTTCTCTATGTGCTGTTAGTAATCTCAGTAAGTTGTCTGAATCGATTAATCTCAAAATTCATCGTTCTGTTGTTTAACAGGAGGGGAAAAGCTCACCATACCTTCAAAGCTACCCTTTAGGAAAGATGACAGATGAAAAGAAAAAAAGATATTCCAAGTGCCTAGGACCTGGAAATAAGCCATGTCACTCTCCTATTATTTTACAAAGTAGACGTCAAATTGGAACAAATCAGAAGCGATGTGGATATTTCATCCAATCAAGGAAACAAGTAACAAGGAAGACATTTAACCCTAACCATATAACCACCAAATTCTGGCACATACAATTTCATACAAAAGCATACTATGGGTCTTAACAGCACAAATAAACTCCAACTCAGCAATAATAGGTGATTTCAGTCTCCCATTCTCTCCAACAGACAAGCAAGCCATCTGGACAAAGACTAAACAAAGAAATGTTGGAATTAAATGATGCTATTCATCAAGAGAAGCTAACGGATTGATTGAATATGCTACAAGAGCAACAAAGAACATACATTCTACTCAGCCGCCCGCCAGAGCTATCCTAAAACAGACCACATCCTGGGACACAAACAAATCTGGAAACCAAGTCTGGAAAAATGAAGTTAATCTGTGTGTCCTATCTGACCACCATACAACAAAGCTTTAAGTCAACAACAAACAAATCTCTAGCCATTACCAAAGTTATGGAGATTATACATCACAATAGTAAATGATGAATAAGCTAGAAAGGAAATAAAAAATTAAAATTCCCCCTAGTAAATGGAAATTAAAACACTGTACAACAAAACCCCCAGGACACGCTAAAAGCTACCCGAAGAGACAAATATATAGCTCTAAGCACCTACATTAAAAAATTAGAAAGAGGACAAATAAAAGACTTAATCATAATGCTCAAGAACTTAAAAAAAACATGATCAAACAAAGTCCAAATTTAGTAGACAGTATGAAATAATAAAAATCAAGCAGAAATTAATGAAACAGAAACAAAGGAAATAATACAAAAGATCAATGAATAAAAGAGCTGCTTATTTTTTAAAAGGAAGATATGAATTTGAAAAAGAGTAAGGAGGTGACTATGAGAGGACTTGGAGGGAGAAAGGGGAGGGGGAATGATGTAATTATATTACTATCTCAAAAAATGGAGGAAAAAAATTAAAACAGAGCATTGGCCCAATTAACCAAAAGAATGAGCTAGATTAACAAAACCAAAAATGAAAGGGAAACAGTACAATGACTACAAGAAACAACTCAGAACATTGTAATTGACTAATTTAAAGACCTATGCTCCATTAAATTAGGGAATTTAAAAGAAATGGACGAGAGCCAAACCACCAACGTTAAACCAAGAAAAGAGCAACACTTTAAACAAATTTAAACAGACCCGTCACGTCACGAACAAGACCTAAACAGAAATGCAAAGCCTTCCAAGTAAAAAAACAAAACAAAACAAAAAATAAAAACAAAACAAACAAACAAACAAACAAAAAAAGCAAAGCCCAGGCCCAGGTGATTCACAGCAGAATTCTACCAAGCTTTCAAAGAGTATCTACAACAAGTATTTCTTAAATTACTCAAAGAAAAGGAGACAGGAGGGGCACTCCCACACTCCTTCTCCAAAGCCAGTATCACTTTAAACCAAAACCATTTAAAGACACACGAATACCAGAAAAAGAAAAACAAAACAAAAAAAACAAAAACAAAAACAAAAAAAAAACAAAACAGAAAGAAAACAGCAGGTCAATATCCCTGATAAAGATACAATCATAGTTTCTAGACATGGCAGGCAAGTTGTACCCATGAAATCTGAACAAGTTGGTTGCCTAAATCAGGCCTGAATACTGGCATCAGCAGTTGGCATGCGAACATGGATGGGGGACACTTCATGAAGTGCCACCATTAGATGAATAGCTACCAGCAATCAGTGACTTCTGAAGGAAGATCAGTCTTCTCCAGAGACGAACTGCCTGAAAGACTGTCCAGTTCCAAGTAGACAACTGTAACACATGTAAGTGTAACAACACAACATGGACTTGGTAGTTTATGAACATCGAATACATGTAATGTAATAAAATAGATGCATATATATGTATGCATGTATAGATGCGTGTAGGTGTGCCTTTATACATTCACTAAACAGACTCAGTAAGTTGTACACATATACATGTAAATATATGTATATCTGTAACATTGATAATTAAGATAAGAACATGAATTTTAGAGGGAGTGGGGGAGAGCATGGAGGAGTTGGACATTGAGAAAGAGAAGTGTAAATACAGTAATTGTGTATGAGAATTTCAGAAACATTTAAGTTACAGAAAATGTTGACGTGTGCAAAAACAACAATAAATGATGCAAGTGTTCGTCAAGGGGAAAGAAATTGAAAGCAGAAGATGATCTATAGTGTATGGTTCCTTCTGTCTCCAGTCCTTAAATGGGAAAAACTTCAGTCATGGAAATTACAGCTGTTACTTCGCAGGCTGGGTCTGGGAAACAAAATCACTGCAAAGGGGTATTTTGGTTGTGGTGGTGGTCAGAAAGCTTCCCAATTGCCAAAAGCAAAAGCATCAAACCATAAACTTAAATGACTTATATAAACTATACTTCAGTAAACTGAAGAAAAACTGAAAAAAAAACACTAATGGTACACATAAAAAATGGAAAAAAAAACCTCTTAGAAGTAAAAATTATATATACTTAAAATTCAAAGAACTAAGTAGTTGAATAAGTTCTAAACCATCTGCCAAAAAAGACTAGAGAGCGGGGGAAGCTGGGGCAAAATGATTTATGCAAGACTCAGACTAAAGGGAGAGGAATTTTTTGAGTGGGACAAGGAAGAAACAGGGCCTGAGAGATAACATAGTGGTTAAGAACATTTGCTGCTCTTGCAGAGGACTCTGGCTTCCAGCACCCATATCAGGTGGCTTACATGCATCGATCAGTCCAAATCCAGAGGCTTCAATGATTTCTGACCTTTGTGGGCACTCGCATCTCTTGGTATACATAAACCCATGCCACGCATGCACGCATATACACATCACATAATAAATGAATGAAAACATTTTTAAAAAGAGCCATAAAGGATAGGTTTAAATGATGTCATATATTTAGGAATGGCATTAAAATAGTTAAATGAGTAACAGGAAGTAACTATTTCATGAAATAATGGCTGAGAAGTTGGAGAAATAAGCTACCACAAAAAAAAATTGACTCTGAGTTTTAATATGACTAATGAAAACAAAACCAACCATACACGTTTATGAAATATCAGTACATAAAGAATGTGTGTTCAGGGAACACATGAAGAATATAGATGAGCAGAAAAGAACAGTACAATGCGCTGATTATCCAATCAGCGTTAACAATCATCTCCAAAGTATCAAATGATTGCCAATCTTGAAATTTGAACACAATCATTTTTCAAATGTGAATGACAAGCCATTCTCTGAAATTCAAAGACTAAGAATTTACCACTTACAATTCGTTAAAAGAGCAAATTAGAAAACTCTTCTCTTTTAGGAGAAAATGAAAATCCAGAATGGAGAAAATGAGATCTGAAGGCATTGGTGAGCACAGAGATAGATCATTACATTTAATTCACCACTGGCTGTGAAAAATGACTACTCTGTGGTCTAAAATATTAAAAAGAAAGTTGTTATGACAAATGAGGTTGGAAATATCTTCCCTTTTAGGGGAGGCAAAACCTAAGCAATGAATCAATAACAAATTCTGCTGAAAAATTTGTACTGAAGGATATTACCAAATCGAGTCTGTGCAATACACAGTGTGGAACTCAACTGCATATGCCCAACAGACATCATTATTTTTCCTTTTTAAAAATATTAATTATTATATTTATTTACACTTCAAACATTGTCCCTTTTCCCAGTCCCCCTTCCACAGCTCCTCCAACCCATCTCCCCTCCCCTTTGCCTCTAAGAGGGTTCTCTCCCACTCACCCATACCCACATCACCCCTCTAGCATCCCCCTTCTCTGGGGTATCACAGGACCACACTCATTCCCTCCCACTGAGGCCAGACAAGGCAGTCGTCAGTGACACATAGCAGGGGCCGTGGACCAGTCCATACATGTTCTTTGGTGATGGCTTAGTCCCAGGAAGCTCTGAGGGGTTCAGTTAGTTGTTACTGTTGTTCTTCCTATGAGGTTGCAACTCCCTTCAGTTCCTTCAGTCCTTCCCCTAACTCTTCCATGGGGTCACTGGACTCAGCACAATGGTTGGCTATAAGTGTCTGCATCTGTCTCAGTCAGCCACTCAGAACTTCTCAGAGGACAGCCATGCCAGGCTACTGTCTGCAAGCACATCTTGGCATCAGCAATAGTGTCAGGGTTTCATGTCTGTGCATGGGATGGATCCCAAGTTGGGGTCTCTGGATTGCCTTTCCTTCAGTCTCTGCTCCCTGCAATTCCATTAGACAGGGACAATTCTGGGTCAAAATTTTTGAGATGGGCAGGTGGCCCTCTCCCTCAACTGGGAGCCATATCTATCTACTGGAGGTGGTTTCTTCAGGTTCCATTTTCCAATTATTGGGCATTTAGGCTATTGTCATCCCCAGTAGGTCCTGGGAGTTTTTCACATCCCCAGTGTCTGGGACTTTCTAGTTTTTCCCCTTGTCTCCCACCCCACACTGCTACATATTTCTATTCATTCTCCTGGCCCTTTGGGCTTCTGTCCTGTCTGTCCCCCATACCTTATCCTGCCCTCCTTCCCCGCTTCCCTTCTCCTCTCCAAACTAGAACCTTCCATCCCTCTGCCTCCTGTCACTATTTTGTCCCCCCTTCTAACTGGAATTGAAGCATCCTCACTTAGGCTTTCCTTCTTCCTAAGCTTCATATTGTCTGTGAGTTATATCATGGGTCTTATGAACTTTGGGGCTACTATTCACTTATCAATGAGTACATACTATGTATGTCCTTCTGCATCTGGGTTACCTCACTCAGTATGGTATTTTCTAGTTCCATCCATATACCGTCAAAATAGGTGATGTCCTCGTTTTTAATAGCTGAGCAGTATTCCATTATGTAAATGTACCACATTTTTAGTATCTATTCTTTTGTTGAGAAACATTTGGGTTGTTTCCAGTTTCTGGTTATTATATATAAGGCTGCAATGAACATAGTGTAGCATGTGTCCTTGTAATATCGTTGAGCATTTTTTGGGTATATGCCTACTAGTGGTATATCTGTTTCTTCAAGTAGAACTATTTCCAATTTTCTCAGGAACTGCCAGATTGATTTCCACAGTGGTTTTACCAACTTGCAGTCCTACCAACAATAGAACAGTGCTCCTCTTTCTTCACATCCTTGTCAGCATCAGCTGTTGCCTGCTTTTTTTTTTTTATCTTAGCCATTCTGATTGGTGTGAGGTGGAATCTCAGGGTCGTTTTGATTTGTATTTCCCTGATGACTAAGGATGTTGAACATTTCTCAAGTTGCTTCTTGGTCATTGGAGATTCTTCACTTAAGAATTTGTTTACCCCTTCCTCTTGGTCCTTTCTGCTGGGACAGAATGCTAGCTAGTCTGCTCATCTGAAGACCCCATATCCTGAAGCATACCAGAAGATCTGCTGTACTCAGAGCTTTGATACCACACCCTGAGGCATCCCAGGAGCTCTGATGCAGTTAGGAAATCTGACACCACAGCCAGAGACATCCATGGAGATCTACTGCACTCAGAACACCACAGCTTGAAGGCATCTATACACAGGGCAACTGGGCAACTGACACCAGTCTAAAAACCTCCAGAGGACTCTGTGGCATGCAGGGCAACTGACTCTAAAGACTGAATGCCTCCCTGGAGTTCTACTACACACAGGAAAACAGAAACCACAGTCCATAGACCTGGAAAACAGCTTCACACAGGACAACAGCTTGACTGCTCCTCTGAAGACTGAATGGTCTGACCTCTCTCCCCCACACAAGAGATCTACTGCAACCAGGGCAACAGAAGAGGCTCCAGTTGGAAGGCCCCATAGGAAGTCTGCTACAACCAGGGCTACAGGCCTACCAGGAAACATGAAGCAATCCAGGGATAAAAGAGGCAGATTCCACACAGAGTCACTCAGACCACCAAATCAGAAATAACCAGATGGCAAAAGGCAAGTGCAAAACCATAAGCAACAGAAGACTGATATATGTGGGAATCATCAAAACCCAGTTCTCCCAACACAGCAAGCCCTGAATACATGAACACACCTGAAAAGCAGGAAGATGACCCAAAATCCTATCTCATGAAGATAATCGAGTCCTTTAAGGAGGATATAAATAACTCACTGAAAAAAAATACAGGAAAGCACAAGTAAACAGGTAGAAGACCTCAAAGAGGAAACAAATAAATCCTTAAGAAATATAGACAAACACAATCAAACAAGTGAAAGAATTGCATGAAGTGGCCCAAGATCTGAAAGTAGAAGTAGAAACAATTAAGAAAACAGAAAGCAAGACAAAACTAGAAATGGAAAACCTAGGAAAAAGGTCAGGAATTACAGACACAAAAGAATACAAGGGTTACAAAGACTATACATGGACTGACCCTGGGCTCCAACCTTCATAGCAATGAATAGCCTAGTAACAGCACCAGTGGAAGTGGAAGCCCTTGGTCCTGCCAAGACTGAACACCCAGTGAACATGATTTTTGGGGGGAGAGTGGTAATGGGGGGAGGATGGGGAGGGGAAGCCCATATTGAAGGGGAGGTGGAGGGGTTAGGGGGGGATGTTGGCCCAGAAACTGGGAAGGGGAATAACAATCGAAATGTAAATAAGAAATACTCAAGTTAATAAAGATAAAAAAATAAAATAAAAAAATAAAATAAAATAAAAGAATACAAGGGTTAGAAGAGAGAATCTCAGGTGTAGAAGATACTGTAGAAGACATTGACACAACTGTCAAAGAAAATTCAAAACATAAAAAACTCCTAACCCAAAACATCCAGGAAATTCATGACACAATGAAAAGACCAAATCTAAGAATAATTGGAATAAAAGAGAACAATGATTCCCAGCTCAAAGGACCTGAAAACATCTCAACAAAATCACAGAAGAAAACTTCCCCAACATAAAAAAGAAATGGTCATTAAGGTATAAGAAGTCTATATAATACCATACAAATGAAACCATAAAAGAAAATCCTCTCATCATATAATAATCAAAACACAAAATGCACAGACATAGAATGAGTATTAAAAGCTGCAAGGGAAAAGAATTAAGTAACATACAAAGGTAGACCTATCAGAATACACCAGACTTCTCAACAGAGACTATGAAAACAAGAAGAGCCTGGTCAGAGGTTATGCAGACACTAAGAGAACAAAAATGCCAGCCCAAACTACTATACCCAGTAAAACTCTCAATCAACATAGAGGGAGAAACCAAAATATTCCACAACAAAACCAAATTCAAACAGTATCTATCAACCAATCCAGCTGTACAGAGGGTCCTAGTAGGAAAACTCCAACACAAGAAAGGTACCTACACCAAAGAAAAGACAAGATATTAAGCATCTCACCACAAAATGAAAAGGGGAGAACCACAAGGACATAAACCCACCTACAGAAACAAATATAACAGGAACTAACAGTCATCTGTCCTTAATATCTCTCAATATTAATGGATTCAATTAAACTATAAAAGACATAAGCTAACAGACTGGATACACAAACAAGATCCAGCATTTTGCTGAGTACAAGAAACACATCTCAATAACAAAGACATAAAGACATACACTATCTCAGAGTAAAAGGATGGAAAAAGGTCTTGCAAGCAAATGGTCCCAAGAAACGAGTGGAGTTGCCATCCTAATATCCAATAAAACAGACTTTCAACCAAAAGTTATAAAGCATGCTGAGGAAGGACACTCATATTCAAGGGAAAATCCACCAAGAGAAAGTCTCAATTCTGAACAACTATGCCCCAAATGCAAGGGCGCCCACATTAATAAAAGAAACTTTAGGGACAGGACATTTCCAGTTTCTGCCTGCACCTGAAGCAGGAGTGTTGACACATCTATGAGCAGAGGTAAGACCAACTCTTCTGCTCTAAGAGACCAGCCTGGAGACTTAAGGACACATACCCAGGAGCAGTCTGGGAGAGGAGGGCCCTTCAGTGTCTGCCTGTGCCGGGAGCTGACCTGGTCCCACAGTTTTTGGTACCCAGATCTGACTGAAAGAAAACAGGTATACAGGAGTTCTGACACAAAGGCTTACAGGAGGATCAAGCCACTGTCAGAAACAGCAAGATAAGCAAACACCAGAGACAACTAGATGGCAAGAGTCAAGCACAGGAAACTAAGCAACAGAAACCAAGACTACTTGGCATCATCAGAGACCAGTTCTCCCACCAAGGCAAATACTAGATGTCCAAACACACCAGAAAAGCAAGATTTGGATTTAAAATCATGATGATGATAGAGGACTTTAAGAAGGACATAAATAACTCCCTTAAAGAAATACAGGACAGCACAGGTAAACAAGTAGAAGCCTTTAAAGAGGAAACACAAAAATCCCTTAAGGAATTACAGGAAAACACAACCAAACAGGTGAAGGACCTGAACAAAACCATCCAGGATATAAAAAATGGAAATAGAAACAATAAAGGAATCACACAGGGTGACCACGCTGGGGATAGAAAACCTAGGAAAGAGATCAGGAGTCATAGATGCAAACATCACCAACAGAATATAAGGGATAGAAGAGAGAATCTCAGGGGCAGAAGATACCATAGAAAACATTGACACAGCCATTAAAGTAAATGCAAAAAGCTCCTAACCTTAAACATCCAGGATTTCCAGGACACAATGAGAAAATCAAACCTAAGGATAGCAAGTATAGAAGAGAGCAAAGATTCCCAAATTAAAGACCATTTAATATCTTCAACAAAATTATAGAAGAAAACTTCCCTAACCTAAAAAAAGAGATGCCCATAAACACACTATATCCAGCAAAACTCTCAATTATCATAGATGGAGAAACCAAGATATTCCATGACAAAACCAAATTTA
The DNA here is from genome assembly GCF_011064425.1 of Rattus rattus. Lineage (NCBI taxonomy): Eukaryota > Metazoa > Chordata > Mammalia > Rodentia > Muridae > Rattus > Rattus rattus. Next base: position 81,073,384 of record NC_046164.1, on the reverse strand, counting down.
TACAATATCTTTCCACAAATCCAGTCTTACAAAGAGTAATAGATGGAAAACTCCAAACAAGGAGGGAAACTACACCCTAGAAAAAAACAAGAAAGTAATCTCCTTGCAATAAAACCAAAAGAAGAAAGACACACAAACATAATTCCACCTCTAACAACAAAAATAACAGGAAATAAAAATCAATATTCTTTAATATCTCTTAACATCAATGGACTCCATTCCTCAAAAAAAGACAGAGACTAACAGACTGGATACATAAAGAGGACCCAGTATTTTCGACATACAAGAAACACACCTAAGTAACAAAAACAGACACTACCTTAGAGTAAAAGGTCGGAAAAACAATATAACAACCAAATGGTCCCAAGAAACAAGCTGGAGTAGCCATTATAATATCAAATAAAATCAACTTTCAACCAAAACTTATCAAAACAAAAATAAGGAAGGACATTTTGTATTCATCAAAGGAAAAAATCTACCAAGATGAATTCTCAATTTTGAATATATACGCTGCAAATACAACTGCACTTTTATTCATAAAAGAAACATTACTAAAGCTCAAAGAACACATTTCACCTCACATGATAATAGTGGGGAATTTCAACACCCTAATTTCATCATGGAAACAGAAACTAAATAGAGATATATAAAAACTAACTAAGTTATGAACCAAATGAATTTATCAAATATCTATGGAACATTTCATACTAAAACAAAAGAAAATACCTTCTTCTCAGCACCTCATGGTACCTTTTCCAAAATTGACCACATAATCAGACACAAAACAGGTCTCAACTGATACAAGAAGATTGAAATAATCCCAGGCATCCTTTCAGAATACTGTGGCCTAAGATTGGTCTTCAATAACAGCAAAAACAATAGAAAACTTACATATAGTTGAAAACTGAACAAGTATCTACTCAATGATAACTTTGTCAGGGATGAAATAAAGAAAGAAATAAAAGACTTCCTGGAATTTAATGAAAACTTTGACACATCATTCCAAAACTTATGGGACACAATGAAAACAGTGCTTAAAGGAAAATTCACAGAACTAAGTGCATCAGTAAAAAAAAAAAAAAAAAGTGTAGAGAACTTAGACTAGCAACTTAACTAGCATACCTGAGAGCTCTAGAACAAAAAGAATCAAACTCACCCAAGAGGAGTAGAGGGCAGGAAAAAGTCAAACTCAGGACTGAAATCAACCAAATAGAAACACAGAGAAAAATACAAAGAATCAACAAAACCAAAACCTGATTCTTTGAGAGAATCAACAAGATAGATAAACCCCTAGCCAAACTAACTTAAGGGCCCAGAGTCAGTATGCAAATTAACAAAATCAGAAATGACAAGGGAGGAAAAAACACCAGAAATAGAGGATAATCAAAATAGTATCAGATCCTAGTACAAAAGCCTATACTCAACAAAACTAGAAAATCTAGATAAAATGGATGGTTTTCTAAGACAGGTACCACATACCAAAGTTAAATCTAGAGCAGGTAAACTGGACAGGACCATATCCCATAAGGAAATAAAAGTCATTAAAACCTCCCAACCAAAAAAAGCTCAGGGCCAGATGGATTTAGTGCAGAATTTTACCAACCTTCAAAGGAGACCTGATATCAATATTCCTCAAACTACCCCATAAGATAAAAACAGAAAAAACACTACCTAATTCATTCTATGAAGCCACAATTACTCTGATACCTAAAACACAGAAGGAACTAACAAAAATGGGAACATCAGACCAACCTCGCTTATGAATATCAATGCAAAAATACCCAATAACATTCTTACAAACAAAATCCAAGAACACATCAAAACCATCATTCGCCATGACCAAGTAGGCTTCATCCCAGGAATTCCAGGTTGGTTCAATACACAAAAAACCATTAATGTAATCTAGTATATAAATAAACTCAAAGAAAAAAAACCACATGATCATCTCATTAGATGCTAAGAAAGCATTTGAGAAAATTCAACACCCCCTTCACGTTAAAAGTCTTGAGAAGATCAGGAATTCAAGGCCCATACCTAAACATAAAATCAACTTACTACAAACCAACAGCCAATATCAAATTAAATGGAGAGATAATTGAAACAATCTTACTAAAATCAGGAACAAGACAAGGATGCCTACTCTCCCCATATCTATTCAATATAGGACTCAAAGTGCTAGCTTGAACAATAAGACAACAAAAAGAAGTGCTAGCTTGAACAATAAGACAACAAAAAGAGATACAAGGGATAAATGTTGGCAAAGAAGAAATAAAGGTATCACTATTTGCAGATGGTATGATGGTTTATATAAGTGACACCAAAAATTCTACCAGACAACTTCTTCAGCTGATAAACAACTTCAGCAACGTGGCTGGATATAAAATTAACTGAAATAAATCAGTATCCTTTCTTTACACAAATGATAAACAGTGTGTGAAAGAAATTAGGGAAACAACTCCCTTAACAATAGCCACAAATCATATAAAATACCTTGGCGTAACTCTAACCAAAAACTTAAAAGATCTCTATGACAATAACTTCAAGTTTCTCAAGAAAAAAAAATTAAAGAAGATCTCAGAAAATGGAGCGGTCTCCCATGCTCATGAATTGGCAGAATTAATGGCCATCCTACCAAAGGCAATATATGGATTCAATGCCATCCCTATCAAAATCCCAACGCAATTCTTCAAAGACATGGAAAAAGCAATTCTCGAATTCATCTGAAAAGGCAAAAACCCAGAATAGTGAAAACGATTCTTTTGTGTGTGTGTGTGTGTGTGAAAACGATTCTTAACAATAAAAGAATGGCTTGGGAATCACCATCCCTGACCTCAAGCTCTACTACAGAGTAATAGTGATTTAAAAAAAAAAAAACTGCATGGTATTGGTACAGAGACAGACAGATTGATCAATGGAATAGAATTGAAGATCCAAAAATAAAATCATGCACTTACACACACTTGATCTTTGACAAAGAAGCTAAAGATATACAATGGAAAAAAGAAAGCATCTTTAATAAATCGTGCTGGTCTAACTGGATGTCTGTATGTAGAAAAATGAAAATGGACCCATATTTGTCACCTTGCACCAAGCTCAAATCCAAGTGGATCAAGGACCTCCACATAAAACCAGATACACTGAATCTAATAGAAGAGAACATGAGAAACAGTCTTGAACTTATTGGCACAGGAGGAAATTTTCTAAACAGAACTCCAACGGTTCATGTTCTAAGATCAAGAATTGATAAATTGGGCCTCATGAAACTGAAAATTTTCTGTAAGGCAAAGGACATAGTCAATATGAGAAATTGGCAACCTACAGACTAGGAAAAAACTCCACTAACCCCACATCTGATAGAGAGCTAATATACAAAATATATAAAGAAATCAAGAAGCAAACCACCAAAACCACACAATCAAAAAATGGGGTATAGAAGTAAACTGAGAATTCACAACAGAGGAATCTCAAATGGCTGAGAAGCACCTAAAGAAATGTTCAAAGTCTTTAGTGATTAGAGAAATGCAAACCAAAACGACCCTGAGATTCCACCTTACACCAATCAGAATGGCTGAGATCAAAACCTCGGGTGACAACCCATGTTGGCAAGGATGTGGAGAAAGAGGAACACTCCTCCACTGCTGGTGGACCAGCTGGTACCAACTGGTACAACCACTCTGGAAATCAATTTGGAAATTCCTCAGAAAATTGGAAATAGATCTACCTGAAGACCCAGAAATACCACTCTTGGACATATACCCGAAAGATGCCCTACCATGCCACAGGGGCATATGTTCCACTATGTTCATAGCAGCCTTATTTGTGATAGCCAGAAGCTGGAAACAACCCAGATTTCCCACAACAAAAGAATGGATACAGAAAATGTGGTACATTTACACAATGGAATACTACTCAGCTATTAAGAACGAGGACTTCCTGAGTTTTGCAGGCAATTGGATGAAACTAGACAATATCATCCTGAGTGAGGTAACTTAGACCCAAAGGGACATGAACAGTATGTACTTACTAATAAGTACATTATAAAAAAGGACATTATAGATAAAAGGACAGAATACCCAAGATACAGCCCACAGAACTCAAAAAGTTCAACAAGCTGAAGGGCCCAAGTGAGGACATCTCAGTCCAACTTGGGAGAGAAAAAGAAAGCAATCACAGGGGGAGGAGGGGAAGGGACCTAGGAGGGAAAGAGGATAGGGTGGGGAGAGAAGAACATCATCTGGTATTGGGTGGGGGAAAAAGATTGAAGCCCTGAGGGACAACAGAAAGAATGGAAAATGGCAACCTCAGGAGGTAGGTGGTCAGGAGAATACTCCAAAATATACCAGAGACCTGGAGGTAAGAGACTGTCAGGACTCAAAGAGAGGGACCCTAGAAGAAATGCTCTACAGTGGACAAAGGGAACCTGTAGAGCCCACCTCCAGCAGAAAGACAGGGCATCAAGTGAGGGATCGGGTTGCTATCCTACAGTCAAAACTCTGACCCATAGTTGTTCCTGAAAGATCTGCAGGGATGGAGAAGACCCTGAAGAAAAGAGGGTCCAGAGACAGGCCCAAAGGGGGATCCAGCTCAAGGGGAGGCCTCAAGGCCTGATACTATTACTGAGGCTATGGAGGGTATGGAAAACATATAAATATGAACCCCACAGACAGTGGGAACTCAAGCATTGGTTTGCTTTGCTCAGCCTAGCTATTCTTTGCTGACAGCATGCATGTATTGGTCCAGCACAGATGTACTGGTTCGCCTTCCATTGAGTTGTTGAACTTGGCTTGTGGTGACATCAGAGAGAGACTCACCAAAGAACTTCTTGTGATGTTCCTGTAGCTTCTTGTCAATTAAAGGTTGGAAAGCCTTGTGGTTTCTTCTGGAGTGAACTGCCCTTGCCGGTTCATGTGTGGTGTCTGCTGAGTGACTGGACTGCAGTTGCTGATTCATGTTTGCCGGTGGACTGGATTGAGAACAACAAAGATTGGAATCAGCCCCAAAGAACTATTTCCAAACAGGACTACTTCTCCTGTATCCTAATAACCTTTCTTTTCTACTTACCTCTGGTGAGTGGTGGGCTAGAGGGGAGGTTGAACCCTTATTAAAGTAGGTTGAGAAAAATTGTGCCTACACACTTGAGTCAGATAATATAGCAAAATCACGTTGGTCTTCCTGGCTAACTTTTATTCCTACTCTCTAGTTTTCATAGTTCATAAAAGTTCTGTGCATGCTATCATAGAATAGGAATCACCTATCTTACTCAGCTATAATCTATATGATCCACAACAATGGCTGGTCTAGTAAGACTTTCCCTGTAGTAAAATCATGGCATAAATTATATGAGAGTAACAACCACTTTCTGGTTAGATTTAAGGTCTACTCCATGGGTTGTCACCTATACTCGGCACTGCTATAGGTCCAAGAACCTGTATCAAGATGGATCATGGGTCCTAAAGGAGAACTCTATTATTACTCTGCTAAATGGATATATTATTACGATGAGTCCTCGTGATTTGTCATTATACCCATAGATTAATACATCTCTGAACCCTTATCAGAGGGGTTCCTTTTGGTTGTACATGACAATTAACATAGAAACTAACAGTTGGTCAAGGAGCATAGAGTAAGAGATATCAGAATGCTCACCCATAAACAATACAACTACCTCACTACTTTATCTCTCTCCTCCTAAGGCTCAAAGATCATCACAGAAGAGGGAGCAGAAAGATTCTTAAGACCCACAGGCAGAAGATGACTGTACGGAAGAAATGTATTTTGTACATAACAGGTCACTTGCATGTATGAATTTACAGTGGTTGTGATGGCATACACAAGACCTCCACAACTTCCCACAGACAAAATGCCAGCATGGAGAATAGAAGTGGGAAAGAAGTCCACCCTAGCTAAGGAGCTATTAGAATTAATAGCTTTTGGCAGTGGGATGTTCTGTTTTCTTTAAGGGTGTAGCCCCTGGTGGGTTGATCATGCTCCAGTAACAGTCAACGGTCACACATCCAAGAGTATATAGGCAGCACAAATTGAATTTGATGGGTTTAAAATTAAATGAGAGCACAGTTCAGTAGGTTTGGAAGGAGACGTAGATCTGGGGGGATTTGGGGAAGGGAATGAATATGATCAAAACAAATTGTATGAAATTCTTAAATAACTAATAAAAACAGAAGGGAAAAAGGAAATTCTCAGGGGGAGCAGGAATAAATACCGAGACTGAAGATGAGAAACCAGATGAAAAAAGACCCTAAGGGAATTTATAAATATTTTGGTTGTTTTTAAGAATTGAAATTTGCCCAGTGACAAGGTCCCAGAATAGGATAAACCTAGTCTGAAGCACCTGGAAGACATTACATTTCTCAGATGCTGCCCAGTGTGTGCATAATTTACAATTTCACTTTGATCCCATTGAATATTTCACAAATGAAGTGTTAACAAAGACATACAGGATGATGTGAGAATCATATTATTCTGATTCCTTTTTCTCTGATGGAACAGAAAGTATAGGCTGTACAAGGTAACAGGTAGATTGTAAAAAAGAAAAATAAATGTCACTCTTAAAAACCATTAAGAAAATGCAAAATCACAAGGAATATGGGACAGTTTATACTGAGACTAGAAAGGTCTCCCACAACATTTTTCCCATCCTGAAATTCCTGAGAACATCATAGCTACCCTTAGAGTGGCAGACACTGAAACTCTCGCAATTTAGTTGAACATATAATCTTAGGAGCGCCATTAAACTTTACTGAAGAAGGTACTGAAAATGGAGGAGATGGGAGAAAGGGAGAGAGAAAAAGGGAGAAAAGGAGAAGCAGGGTGGGAGAGGGAGGAGGAGGGACAGGAGAGGAGGAGAGAAGGATGAGGAAGAGGGGAAGAAATAAAGGAGGAAAACTGAGTTAGTGGATATGATGTGCAGGCAAGAGAGAAGGAGGATGTTATGGCCTTGATGATACCCCATGCTGGTCCACATTTTACCTTCCTGAAAAGGGTGAATTTGCAACATTTTGTAGGATATTTTAATATTTCGTGCTCATTTGCTTATCTTTCACTTTAAGCCTACTATTAAAATGTCAAATATAAGACAAAAATTATTCTGTGGTCTGTAGATAGTCAGATTTCACCAGTTATCAATATTCTGCTCACAATAATAAAAACAAAATCCACTCTTGGCCAAGGATTCAACTTGAGGCTGTCACATCTTATCTTTTGCTGCCATGTATCTTAATTCTCTGTTTTAATTAGTTCATACTTGACAATTCCATACTTGTGTGGAATGTATCACAATCACATATGTCCTGCATTGCCACCTCCTGTCCCTTCCCAATGAGGATCACTCCCTTCTTCCATACTGGCACTGTTCCTACAGCCCATCTCTCTGTCTCTCTCACTATCCCTGCTTGTCTGTTCTCCCACTGTCTCTGTCTCTAACTCTGTGTGTGTGTGTGTGTGTGTGTGTGTGTGTGTGTGTGTGTGTGCAATGCCCACAAAAGCTTAAGGGGAAAGAAAGGGGAAAGGATCATATTATTAACATAATTTATTGACCATGGGTTTGGAACTATCCATTAGAGCCTGGTGGGCTAACTAGTAGATACACAAATGGATACAATTGATACCCCCTCTTCAAAACTCCATTGCCAGTAGTTCATCAATAAATGGCAGGATCCTGTGATCCCCTTCCCAGCTATAGCTGACTTGGAAGATGCCAAATTGTATAGACCTACTGCCAGGAACCACAACTGCTATTAGTTCATGATTGTCATAGCAGTGCAATGATTAGAAAATAACATTTTGAAGCCCTTCTTCCTACTTTAGACATTGGTGGATAACAGGCACTCTTCTCTTGTTCCTGATTTTATAGGAAATTCTTGACATTTTTCCTATTTAACAAGATGCTGACTTGGTACCAAAAACCCCTTCATTATATTGAGGTGTAGCTCATCCTGATCACTATAGAGTTTTTAATCACGAAGAGATGTTTGATTTTGTCAACTGCTTTTCTGTATTTATTGAGATGGTCATATGATTTCTACCTTTGATCCAATTATTTGAAAAATACACCTACTGATTTACATACATTAAACTATTCCCACATCTCTGGAATGAAATCAAGTTTAATACGACCGATGATTTTTGATGTGTTCCTGGATTCAGTTTTCGAGTATTTTATTGAGAATATTTGCATTTTTATCCTTGAGTGACTTGTCTAGTTTGATGCTTTGGTACTAGCGTAATGCTGACCTCATAGAGGTCACAGTGGAGAGTTCCTAAAAATATATGAAGGGACCCTAATGAACTATCTGAATAAGGAGCTTGATGCAGTCCCTACAGGACATCTCTTGTCTCCAGTACCAGGACTAGATTATATCCAATTAAGTTGTTCACCAAGGAAGTCCCTAAATAACTGAGGCTGTTGTGGAGATAATAGATTGCTCTACACAAAGGGACATCAAGGTCCCATGGCTGAAAACAACACAACACAACTCATTGAAGATGTTGAGCTGGTGCCTACATAGAACTTTCACCTCTATGCCCTAGTGTCTTTGGTGCAGTACGATTCTTTGCAGGCTACCAAAAGAGAAATGTAAACACCAACCCAGCCACAAACCCTTTGATCTACAATGCTACTTGCAAAGTATACTGGAGAAATGGTGGCAAAGCTTATGGGAGTAACCAATTAATGCCTGATTTGAATTAAGGCCCACTCCAGGAGATGGAACCCATACCTGATGTTACTCAGGTGACCAAGAATCAGTGCCCTATTCAGCTACTATCAGAGAAGGTCCCTCCTGCAGAGGATGGGAACACACTCGAAGAATCACAGTTGCACCAGGTCCCTGTGTGTATTAAAGCTTTCAGTTTAGTGTTTTTATGGAATTCCTGAGTGTATGAATGTATAGAATCCAAGAAAGTATGTCAATTTTCTCCTAATTTTGAGATTTATATTGTTTTCTAACATTTTATCTATTTTGTAATAATTCTCAAGGACTGTTAAAAAGAATGTACGTTCTGCACTATTTGGATGAAATATTCTGAAAATATGTTAGGTCCACTTGATCTATGGGTCATTAATCCCAATGTAACTTTGATTATTTCTGTTTGGCTTATGTGTCTATTAGTGAGAGTAAGGTATTGTAGTCAACAACTATATTGAATTGGGATTGGTATATGACTTTATAGCTAGTCTTTCTGGGTATACGGGTGTGGGCTGGCAGCTGTCTTTCAGAACTTGAAATACACCTGTTGAAGTCTGTCTGGATTTTATAGTTTTCATTGAAAAACCAGTTGTTATTCTCATGGGACTACTTTTGTATATTGTCCTGCCCTTGTTCCTTGCAGCTTATAATATACATTGTTTGCTCTGTTTATTCGGTGCTTTGACCATACTCTGATATGGGGAACTTATTTTCAGCATATATCATTTTAATTTTCTGTATATATTTTCTACCTGGATGATCATCTCTGTCTCTAAGTTTGCAAATTTTACTTCTATGATTTGATTGAAAATTTTGTGTGTGCCTTTGGTCTGTAACTCTTTTCTATTGGTCCTTCTTCAATGTCCATAATTCATAGGTTTAGTTTTTTCATGGTATCCCAAAGCTCTTGTAGGTTCCATTCATATGTTCTACAGGTGTTATTTTTTTCTAACTGAATGCTCCAGTTCCTTGACTTTGTCCTCAAGCCCTGGTACTCTATCCTCCACATGATCTCTTCTGCTGATAAGCTTTATACTAAGGATTTTAGCTGAATTATTAAATGGTTCATTTACAGATCCATTTTAATTTGGTTTATTTTAGCATTTCTATTTTTTTATTAAATCCTATTTTTGTGTCCTGAATTGATTTTCTTATTTCACCTAGTTCTTTGATTATATTCTCTTGGAATTTATTCATGGGTATATTCTTGACCTATTTAAATTCATTTTTGGTATTTATTCATGTCCTCTTTGAATCCCATGAACATATTTATAATTAATTTTCTGAATTCTGCTTATAAAATTTCATCAAAGTATCTTTCCTCAAGGACCATCACTATGGGGTCAATAGATTTTTGAAGGAGACATTGACTTTATTCTTTTGTTAGTTGTGTTTTAGTACTGGGGCTTGTTCATCTGGGGTTAGTTCATTAGGTGAACCTTTCTAGCATGTTAATTTGTTTGGTTCCTTGTGTGTCAATCTTGGTTTACTTGGTCTTGATAAGGCTGGATAATGCTTAGAACACAGTCTATACTTATTCATAGATAGGAACCTGAGATTATCCCCATTTTTCTGATCTCTCAAAAGAGATCCATAGGATATGTGGGTGTTGAAACCAAATTGCAAAGCTACAGATTTTTAGAGACAGGGATCATGGTATTGATAGGCTAAAGACCTTAGGGCTAAGGTTTCAGGTTGTATGTCTTTGCCCTCATATGAGACTATCTATATATCTAGAATATCTGTAGGTCCTGGCATGAGCCAAGAACTGGCAGTGAATAGAGGTCTAAATCACTGAACTCTGATTCCCAAAGGGTAAATCAGAGTCGTTTTGAGTTCAGCAGGAATATGGAGATGTGTTAGGGGAAAGGTCAAAATTCATGGGTCCCACTGCAATCAGAGAACTTATGGGTTCAAGCAGGAGTACGGAGTTGGACACAAGCACAGGGTCTTTCTGCAAAACAATTATGAAGGCTAGGCACCCCACAGTCAGCAACAATCACACTTCTAAAAATCAATTCTCTCTATTTGCGATTTCTCTAATGGCTGTGACAAATGCAAGTAAAGAAGGAAAGGTTGATGTTGGCCCATAGTTCTAGGATGCAATCTCTCCTTGTAGAAAAAGTCACAACAGTAGGGCCTTTAGGGACATGATCACATTCTATAATAGTGAGGAAGAAAGAGTAGTGAATGCTCTGCCTGCCCTCTCATTTTTATTGAGCCTAGAAGTTAGCGTGAGATTTTCCATTATAATTAACTCAATCTAAAAAAAAATGCCTCTAATGTGATATCAGATCTTGTCAAGTTGACTAAATAAATAAATAAACAAATAAACCATAAAAATTCTGATAACCCAGTCTTCCCATGATACACTAAAGCAACAAGTCTCCCTTTGAGATCACTAATGCCACGTGGATTCCCGTTGAAGCCATATAAGGAATAAATTCAATTTCTTAGAGACCTATAAGCTGTCTGAACTAAATGTTTAAGGATCTCCCTCACTCCCAAGAAGATGGAAGAACACAATTTTCAACCTTAATCTAATTTCGCCAACTCCTTTGGTACTGTGTTCTTTGTAAAAAGCCATGTAACGTTTAATATTGGTTATCAGTTGGACAAGATCTGGTACCACCCACGAGACAAGCCTCTGAGAATGCCTATGAGAAATTATCAAGATTAAGTTAAAGGAGATTGACAGACCCACCCTAAATATGGGCAGCAACATTCCCTGGGCTGGTTTCCTGGGCTTCATACAAAAGAAAAAGGTAACTGAACAGTACCATTCTTCTCTCTCTGCTTCTAAATTGATTATAGGATATGACTGGTCAACTCCTGCTGTCAAGATTTGTCTGCTGTACTGTGGAGCTGGGAGCCTAAGCCAGCCATTCTTTCTTAAGAATCTTCTGGAGGGAGTTTTTGATGCAGCAATAAGACAAGTAACTAATGAACCGCTACACTCAGTTCTATCATTGGTGCTAACAAGGCAGCTCTGAGCTGGGTATGGCCATTCACATTTCTATTTAGGAAAAGCTATCTTTTCAATAAAATTAAGCAAGCTTTCCCTTGACAACCTTCCCATTATGGGTTCCAAGATCTAGACGGGTAGGTTTCCAAGGATTTTCAGTCTCTTCCCTACTAATATCATATACTACACACATTCTTGATTTAGATAAATTCTTGCTTTCAATGCAAAGGCTTTTACAATCAGCAGGGGACAAACCTAGACTTCTTGAACCTCTCTTCCACCCTTCCCTGCTATTGGTAGTGTCAATGTTCAAGGTTGGGATCAACAGACTATTCCCTTTGAAGGCTTGAATACCCGAATCCCCAGAGGAAGAAGAGCACTTTAAGTAAATAGTGCTTGACTGTCTTTCTTGTCCCTCTGCTTTCATATCTGGGCCATTGCAGACCTCCTGATACACTTTTAAGCCAGTGCACAAAAGAATGCAATTCACAGAATAATAAATATTCATCACCACCAGGCATTCTATACACTAGTAACATCATTTTACAAACATTCTGTACATGCATCTTTGTGAATATTCCTGGCTTGTTGTTTAGCTGTTTGTATCCCAAACAGACCTCAAACTTACTCCTGTAGCTGAGGATGGCCTTGATCTTCTGATCCTTTCACCTCTAGCTCCTACATACCGAGATGACAGGCATGTGTTACCATGTCTGGTTTTTGTAGTGCTAGTGATCAAACCAAAGTTTTCGTTTATATTAAGAGAAAGTAGATCTTATAAATTTCCTACCACCAAATAAAACTGAAACTCTAAGAAGATAAAATTATACTCTGTGAATTTGTACCTGCAACACATCAGATAATAAAGACATCATATAATAAATATGGAGCTGAACTTTTTGACAGAACTACCCCAGGTGCTTCTCTGTGATGACTATTGGTTTACTTTGGTTCCCTTGAAGCTAGGAACCAAAGTAAACTGTGAGGCAAATTGATCACCACAATCATCTACACAGTGGTCCACAAATGACCTCTCTTGGTAGGATACAGATAGAGAAAGCTCATTAGCATGATCTTCTAGAATTTAAAACTAGAAATTTAACATGGGGCTAGAGGTAATTGGTGCTGCAGGAACCAGAACCCTCAGGCTCCCACATCATGCCATAATCATTTTCTCATAGTCATTTATGAAACCTCTTGTAATCCATTTATCAGGGTCAAAAAAAAAAGCCTCTATTCTCTTCCTACTGCAGGCTTCTGTCTGTTGGCACCAGAGCAATGCCCCCATTTCCTTGAGTCCTAGTGCCTGAAAAATCAGAAAGTTGGATTAATTTATTCTCTGGCTGCAAAATTCCATCTTATGCATAGAATAACCTCTTACAATCCACTCAGGATTTCTCCCTAGAGAATTTGCTTTGCAAAGCAGATAAGGATTATTTGTAAATAATTAGCAATTACATCCACATAAATGGATATCCTACAAATGCTCCATGTTCCGAGGTAAATGTATTCTTTTGGAATATTTCTCTCAATAGGTATCAGTTAATTAGGAAACTCCTCTTCCAACACTGAATCAGTAATCTCTTCAAGACCACTGTCAAAGTTATCTGCAATTCTAAATCCATGAAGAGTGTGCTAATAAGCTATTCCTCTACCTGTACCCTTGACATTAACATCATCCAACCATAGCCCCGATTTCAGAAAATTTATTATCAATTTCACACACTAGAGAGGTTTCAATTAATTTTAGGCAGAGTCAAAGTAACATTGCATTTTGTCTTCACTCCTGTTGCCCATGCAAGGAGAACTTGCAAGAAAATAATATTTTAATGACTTAGACACAGTTCCCAATAGAATTATCTGAGAGAGGATTTTTCAAGAGTTACATCACTAAATGACCAAACCAAGATGCAGTGTCTGGCTACCGCCCACATGATCCGTTGTGAGCCATGCTTTTATAATGATGATATGAAATTTAGACACACCTCTTTTAGAAGTAGTCAAAGAGATATTAGCAAGGATTTCAAGACCAGGTCCTCAGAAGTCATCAAATGTCCTACATGGTATAAACTCTGCTTTTTGGCTTATTATCAATACTAATAAAAGCATGTTAAGTATACAATTCACATTATCTCGTGTGATCCTCTCAAGAACCCTAAGCACTGAGTCCTATTGCTGTTCTCATCGTCAAGAGGGGACGCTAGAGGCTTCCTGAGGCTAGCTACTTTGACATGTAGGTAAATGAAAGAGTACATCCTCCATTCTTCAGTGATGATTCTGATTAAGCAATATCAAGTTAAAGCTATGGCTGATTACAGAACATACTATGGAAATAAAAATGGTTGTATTTCTCTGTGTGTAGCATTATTGTTCTATATTGTTACTTTATTTTTTTCAAAGCCTTTTTAGAAAGGTCAAAATTAATTGTCAGTATTGTATTGTGTTTGTAGTATTTACAAGGAGTTTTGTTCCTTAACAGGTTTTACAGTCTGTCCTAGGTCTCCATTGGCCATTTAGGTATAGCAATCATCTCTCCTTTCTTTTTGCTGAAAAGAGTTCATTTAAAATGCTGGGAAATCTTTCATCATTCCTCTACTTCTTTAGGGAAGTAGTACTTTTCCATCACCCTCCTTGGCATTTTGTGTCCTCCTTGACTAAGACCACTGTAAACCAGATCCGATATATTTCTCTCCCATGCAAGGACCTGGTAATGTTTTCACCATTCCCCTAGAACAATCAGTGAGGTCTTATAAAGTCACAGTCCCATCCTGAAACAATCTGTAGTTTCAATATTCTGCCTTTAAAATGCAGTACTGGTCTCATTATTGACCACCACTTTGGCATTTCCATTTCTCTTTCTATATCCATCTCCCATTACATAGAACATTTGTAGCTCCCTGAAGTCGTAACTTGAGTCCTTGCTGACACTGTCCAGGCGAGCTATCTCATTCTATCTCACTTCTGTTATCTTGTCAGGTTTCCAGGCAATAGCACATACATAAGATTTTGGCCAAATTTCTGTGTCTACCTGGAGCTGAAGGAAAGTACAGAATAACTAAGAGGATCCTAAAACACATTTGTTACTAGTGTCAAAAGATGTAGCCCAATAGACAATGAGAATTTCCCTCATAGGGAAAGACAGAACTTAGACCCACATCATCACAGCCTTTATCTTATAGAAGGAGTAGCAACATCAAAGAGACGGAAGTCTTACCCAAGCAAGAACAGGCTTCCATGCGGCTCATCACTTCAGCCTGGCTGCCTTACCTGCAGCCTCTGCCTCGGTTCCCAATCATAACAATGGCCAGGACCTGATGACCGCTGCCCTACTCCACTGACATCCACAGGTGCTCACAGATTAGGAGTCTCAGTCTAGATAGCATTTTTAGAAACAGATGCTTCTCAGACTCACTGGTCTCTCTAGCCCCATATTGCCAGTGGTGTTACAGCAACTGGTAAAGATTCTTGCTCCTGGAATCCATGTTTCTACACCTGCTGTCATGTGTTCACTTGTTCTACCTCAATATGAGATTTTACTCTTCTTTTTGGTGGTTCGAGGTCCCACACCTGCTCCTTTTCTTGGTCCCCACTCTCATCCCTCATAAGGTATCAAATACATAGATGATGGAGCATTTATACCATAATACTCTGACGCATGCTTTGCAGCAAATAACAGTGGAAGCCAACCTCCTTTTGCTAGCAATCAGTCAGGGAAGACATGAATAGCCAGTGTAGCAATCAGCCCCTAATAGCCAGGACCTGATTAGTAACCAAACAGCTCCCTAATTTTCCCCTTGTTCCAATCAAAGACCATGCAGGAAAAAAAGATGCAAATTTGCTAAAACTAGCAGCAAGGATTTTGGTCAGACCATAGATACCATTTCTTACAATGGGAAATCCATAGAAAGATCTCAGCCCCAGGGCTGTGCAGACCATGGTTCAGGAACCGTCTGCTTCTAAGCTACAATTGAGATGAATACTAAGGTTATTCAGAAACTTTCGGAGCAATCATGCTATATTTGTTCGTATTATACTTATTCAAATGTAATTTTATGTCTGTTGAATCTAATAATGAAAAGTTGGGATATATCATTTGTGTGCCTTATTCCATTTCTTTGGCAATTCATTCCTATTGTACTTTATGAGAATATTATTCAGAAATGGGTCAAAATTAAAAATAAAACAGATCTTCCACTATAAAGAATTTTAAAATCGCTGTGGCTTATGCCCCTTACAGAAAGGAGTGGCGTCAAAGGCAAGAGATGACAGAGGGTTGGTTCTAAATCCAGGCAATGGATATTCCTTGAATTAATAAACGCATACATGAGCTAAGTGAGCACAAAAGTGCCTGACACACATGAAGACGTCAAGTCCCTACCTTATATTTCCCAAAAGGAACCTAAGCCTTCATTCTATAGTTTTTTGCAATAAGCTGTGCTCCAGGGAGCTAGGAAGTTAGTCACTAAAACCTAACCAAAAAGCAATTTGGCCAGCATACAAGATCAGTAAATTGCAGTGGAAAACTAAACAAGTAAAAAGATTTGGATTTGGTTTCTGGAAATAAAATAGCAACAGAAATACAGAGAAACCATGGTTATTAGTATCTTGTTGGCATGTTAGCTTAGGTCTAATTCAAAACAACTGTCTTAAAGGGTGGAATCAGGTTCTCATGCAATAGATCTACCAGAACTGCTCTCTGTGGATCTGGAAACATTCCCTCAGGATACATCCTATGCGGAGGTTTCGTTGGCAAGTGGGCCTGTGGAAAAGAGCCCTTGGAAGGACTCAGCAGTGCACCTGCCAATACGCACAGAACGTTTACCAATCCTGTGTCCAATTTCAGCATTTGCTTCCTTGTTATTTCCTTAACCAACAAAACATTGACAAAAATAATAATGGCAATTAGCATTCTGTGAGAAATGCACTGCTCAGAACCAACGGTTTCCAAGTGGCTTACTCAACTTAGACAAAAACAGGCACTTATCCATGAGCCTCAGTGCTATCTGGGATTCCCACCTGCTTCTACCCCAGATCGGCACTCATGGTCCCCTAAATCAACAATTCTCAGGCTTCTATCCACCCTTACACATGTGAGTTATGATATTTATTTACAATCCTCACTTCTTTGGGCATAATAAAGTTATGAACAATGTCAGAGGAAGGAGCCCTAATTCAAGAGAATAAATGGGATACAGCTAAATGGGAAATCATCTTAGAAAGGGCAAAATAAAATCCATGCTGGTTGAAGTCATCTACAAACATAGATATAAAACTACTATCTAATTTGATATCCCTAACAAATGAAACACACACACACACACACACACACACACACACACACACACACACACACAGGCCATGTTACAATTTGGGGATTGGAACATTCTCGAAGCTCATTTCTGTGGACTGAGTTGTGCCCCCATTGATAAGGGCATCTCTGGCCTCTGTTGTTGTTGTATTTGGAAACAAAGGCTTGCATCAATTATTTTCTCACTGCTATAACAGAACATATAACAGAAGCAACTAAAGGAAGAGAGCATTTATTCGGGCTCACAGTTCGGAGGTCTATCAGTCATGGTGAGGAAGGCATGACAGGAAGTGAGTGAGGCTGCTTGTCACACTGTATCCACCATGGTCAGAAAGCAGGTATGACTGGTGGGACTTTGGCTGATTTCTCCTTTTTATTCAATCGGGAAGCTAATCAATAAAAGTGTGCCACCCATTCTGGGGGTATCTTCTCTCCTCAGTCATACCTTTCCGAGAATCAAGATTGATGAGAAAATCCTTGCCGTCTAAGCTACTTGGCGTCTGCAATGTCAGCCTCTAAGGAAGACATATTGTTTTCTCCTATACTCTCAAAGCACAGAACACTTTTTAGCGGACATATGGGTTCTACCACATATATGCACTAAGCGATACTCCAGCAGACCTCAAAATGGCTAATCTGCAATTGATTCCATCCTGGCGCCTTCTCCCTGAGACAGCATCAGACTCCATAAACTCAAGAGTCAGTCCATTAAGTCACGCCCACTCAGGATGGCAGTTGCCATTCTGAAATGGAAACCTATACTTCTAACCAACCAGCACCACTCGAGTTTTCTATGACTGCCCTTCTCACACTCGGTGCCCTTTCCAAGACATCTTACAGAACTCAGGGAACCAATTCTATGGCTTGATATAAGAGGTGCTACACAGCATCCACTCTGGAAATCAGTCTGGAGGTTCCTCAGAAAAATCAGACATTGTACTACCTAAGGACCTAGCAATACCTTTCCTGGTCATATACCCAAAAGATGCTCCAAAATACAACAAGGACACATGCTCCACTATGTTCATAGCAACCTTATTAATAATAGTCAGAAGCTGGAAAGGACCCAGATGCCCTTCAACAGAGGAATGGATACAGAAAATGTGGTACATCTACACAGTGGAGTACTACTCAGCTACCAAAAACAATGACTTCATGAAATTCATAGGCAAATGGATGGAACTAGAAAATATCATCCTGAGTGAGGTAACCCAATCACACAAAAACACACTTGGTATTCACTCATTAATAAGTAGATATTAGCCCAAAAGCTCAAATTACCCAAGGTGCAATCCACAGACCACAGGAAGGTCAACAAGAAGGATGACCAAAATGCAGATGCATGGTTCTTAAGAGGGGGAACAAAAATATCCATAGGAGGGCATATGAAAGCAAAGTTTAGAGCAGACACTGAAGGAATGGCCATTCAGAGCCTGCCCCACCGGGGATCTAGCCCATATATACACAGCCACTAAAACTAGATAAGATTGATGAAGCTAAGAAGGGCATGTTGACAGGACCAGATATAGCTGTCTCCTGAGAGGTACAGTCAGAGCATGACAAATACAGAGCCGAATGCTAGCAGCAAACCATTGAACTGAGAATGGAATCCCCATTCAAGGAATGAGAGAAAGGATTGAAGGAGTTGAAGGGGATTGCAACCCTGTAAGAACAACAATGCCAACCAACCAGAGCTCCCAGGGACTGAACCACTACCCAAAGACTACACATGGACTGACCTGTGGCTCCAGCTGCATATGTAGCAGAGGATGGCCTTGTTGGGCACCAATGAAAGGAAAAGCCCTTGGTCCTGCTAAGGCTGGACCCCCCCCCCAGTAAAGGGGAATGTTGGGGGTTGGGAAGAATGTGGATGGGGAGGGTAATACCCTTACAGAAGAAAGGGAGGGGGAAGGGATAGGGGACTTATGTCCAGGAAACCAGGAAAGGGAATAACATTTAAAATGTAAATAAAAAATATCCAATAAAAGAAAAAAAAAGAAATGCTACACAGGACACAGATGAATGGACAAATGCAGAAAATCACATAGTCAGCTCAGTGAAGTCCTAAGCAAAGGAGTTCTGTTTCAATGGATTTGAGGCACACCATCCTTCTAATACATTGATATGCTTACCAACCTGAAAGAACACTAGACTTCTTTGTACAAATGATTTCAAAGAGCCCTCCTACCTCTTTCTTAGACACTGGAACTAAAAACCAGAATCTTTGTCTAAGCATGTGCCCTTCCTGGTACTGATTCTAGTTGAAAGTTATCCAAGGGTCTCCCAAAGTCATATCAATAGCAAATTTACAGACCTCAAAGGTGGTCATTATGAAAAACAAGATACTCCTATCATTTAGGAAGACCCAGTCTTTTAGGAGTTATGTGACAAGAAACTGACACAAAGATCAAATATATTTCTGCTAACACCAAACAGATAGATATACCTATCTAAAATCATGGTGACACCTTCCATTAGAGTTAGGAGTTGGCATGACTTCAGAACCAGTAGAATCAATTCTCTCTCTCTCTCTCTCTCTCTCTCTCTCTCTCTCTCTCTCTCTCTCTCTCTCTCTCTCTCCTCCCCTCCCTCCCTCCTCCTCCCTCCCTCCACCCTCTCTCTCTCTCTCTCTCTCTCTCTCTCTCTCTCTCTCTCTCTCTCTCTCTCATCTCTCTCTCATATTCAAGTGGGTCTGTGCATGAATGGGGAATGTGGTGGGTATATGCTTATGTGTGGCCTTGTGCACATGGAGGCCAGAGTTTGCTGCTGAATATCTTATGAAATTATTCTCCAAACTTATTTTTGGTTTGAGGATTTAATACTTGTATGTAGTGCATTTTAATAAAAATAGATCCCACTTTATTCTCCTTTAATTCCTCCCCACCACTCCCCCAACTTTCTCTCTCAACTTCGTGTGCTCCTTTTTTAACCTTAGTCAATTTAGTGCTTTCTCTATGGACCTTCTACTAGAGCACATAGTTTTTCATGGAGGATGGGGTCTTAAAGACCATGCCCACAGTGATACACTTCCTCCAACAAGGCCACACCTCAAATAGTACCACTCCCTGGGCCAAGTATATTCAAACTACACAGGGTTATAAAAGTAAGAATTTATGGGCAATGTATTACTTTGCATTGAAATTTTGGTCCTTCTTATTTTCCTCACTGTTTTATTTTTAGATACTAAAATATCTATGCCTGATTGTTTTCAGTTCCATTTCAACTGACTAATACCCTTTTCAACATTGTTTTCTTAAGTTGTTTTCTACAATTGATAGTGAGTTATGTTTCTTGGAGGCAAAAACAAATGATAGATCCCATAATCTAATCCAATCTGATAAGTCTGTGTCTTTTATTGGGCATTTGAGACTAGTAATATTCTAAATTATTATTAAAAGACATATATAAATCCATGTTGTTTTGCTGATTTTCCAGTGTCCCCTAGTTACCTTTTGATAATCTGTCCTGGCACTAATTAGTTGTTTCCTGTGACCTCTTCAATGTATTTATTCTTCTCTTCAGATTGAAGTATTCCTTCTAGTATAATGTGTACAGAAGTTTTCATAAGTTTTATCATGGAAAGTGCTTGCTTCTCCTTAGTTTTAATTTGGTAGGTTTGCTGGGTCTGATAGTTTGGATTGATAGCGCTGGATTTTGAAACTTGGAATAGATCTTTCCAGGCTCTTCAGGCTTTAAATATTTCTGTCAAATGATCAGATGTTAGTTTAGCTGTCCTGCCTTCATAGGTGATTTGACTTTTCTCCCTTGCAGTTTTCAGTACACCTTCTTCATTCTGTGTATTTGTATTTTTCAATACTATGTCATAGAGAATTTCTAACTGGCCTCATTTATTTGGTGCTCTAAAATCCTCTTTTATCTGGAAGGATATTTCTGTCTCTATGCTTGAGAAATTTTCTTCAATTACTTTACTGAAGATATTCTCTATGTCTTCGGTGTGGTTTTCTTCTATGCCTTTGAGGTTAGTCCTTTCCATTGTGTCCCAAAACTCTCTTATGTTCCATTCATATATATTTTTAAATTTCTCATTGTCCTTTACTGAGTGACCCAACTCCTCTACTTTTTCCTATCATCCATCATTCTCTGTTTTCAACATGATCTATTCTATTGGTGAGACTTACCACTGAGTTTTTAAATTGGCTCATTGAGTTTTTCATTTCCAGCATCATTTTTGTTTGGTTTCCCTTAAAATTCATATTTGTATTTCTGCATTGGGATTTGTACATCTGGAGTGAGTTTGTTGGTTGAGTTTTTCTTTCTTCTGTTTTTGTTTGTTGTTTGTTGTTGTTATTCAAATCACCTTTATACTTCTGGGAGAGCTATTTACAATGTTTTGGAGGGAACTAATTCATAGCAGGAATAGGATTCAATTACCTCTGCCTAGTATTTGAGATTACAACTTCTATCGAAAGCTGTCCTATATTTCTTTGCTACCATGTGATTCCTTCGGCATTGTTCAAGGAGCTTTGAACAAGTTTCCCCTGCTGTTGTGGAATGTTCCTGGGTCTCAGGGACAGACAGAACAGATTTGGGTCCCAGTCACTTGGCAGGGATCTGGATCTCTGGGTCACTTTTACTGGCTAGCAAGTCCCCTGGCGTTGGGACCATGTAAGTCCCAAAGGGATTTGGTCTGGCAAGAAAAAATGAAACTTGGGAGGAGCTGAGGAAAAGGCATATAAGTAGCCTATATGGGTCTCTCTTCGATGAGTTCTGGCTAGAGTCCAGTCTCTAGTTAGCTGGCTGAGATCAGGCAAGTCCCAGAAGGAGGGCTTTGGGCCAAAAAGAGGGTGCAGTCCTTCGAAAGTAGACTCAAGTCTTTGGAGACCCAAATGAAATGAGGCTGGAAAGTGAAGAGCAGGTAACTTCTGTTTTTTAAGACTGTTGTGGATTGGATTATTTCTATAATTTCTTACTTAGTATGCTTATTGTTGATATGTAGGAAGTTTCCCAATGGGGGAAGTTTGATATGCTGGGCTTCTGTGTTAATTTTGTACCTTACTGCTTTTTTGAATGTGTTTATCAGCTGTAGTATATTTTTGAGGGGGTCTTTAATGTATAGAACATAGCCATCTGAAAATTAAAGCTATTTTGACTTCTACTTGTATCCTGCTTGTCTTATTCACTGGCCTTACAAAAGTTGAACAATACTCTCGTCTCTGAGATAAAGCTGACATCATGATGGTGGTCTTTTCTAATATAATCTTGATTTTATTTGAGAAGTATTATGTCTATGATTATCAGAAAGTCTTCTTTTTGTTGTTGTAACTTTGTCTGGTTTTGTTATTAGGGTAAAAAGTGGTCGCATAAAAAATTCGAAAATGTTTATTCCTTTTATATTTTTATGGAATAATTTGAGTAGTATTGGTATTAGTTCTTCTTTGAAGGTCTGGTAGAATTCTGTGTTTATTTCACCTGGTACTGAGACTTTTTTAAATTGAGTGATCCCAATGATTGTTATGACTCCATTGAAGACTTTATATTTATGTTATTTATTTCATTTTTTATTATGTTATGACTTTATATTTAAGTTATTTATTTCATTTTTATTATGTTATGACATTATTTAAGTTATTTATTTCATCTTGATTTAATTTTGGTTGTTCCTGTATTGCTAGACTGTTCCTTATATCTATATAACATAGTGAGTGGAGTGTAGATTTTGAAAGAATAATCTTTTGATTATCTGAATTTCTTTAGCATATGATATAATATTTCCATTTTTGTCTTGATTTAATTGGTCTGTGTCATCTCTTTTTTTGGTTAACTTTGATAAAATGTGTCCATATTCATAATCTTTTTCAAATAATCCACTCATTTCATCGATTCTTTATATTATTTTTATGTCTATCTCATTAATCTCAGCTGTGATTTATCTCTTCATCTCTACATTTTTGGGCTGATGTTTATTGTTGTTTTTCTAATGCCATTGAGTGAGCTACTAAGTTATTAATATTGGGTGTCTCATTTTTTCTAATGTAAACACTTAGTCTTATAAACTTTCTGCTCAAATTTGGTTGAGGTGGAGCACACATACAAACCTAGCAGAAACAGGTATTCAGTGAGTTCGAGGCCAGCCTGCTCTACATAGTAAGTTCTAAGTCAGCCACGGTTGCATATAAGGATTTCTCACAAAAGCTGAATTTAAATAAATTTTCTTCTTAAAACGGTCATTGTATTCCATAGATTTTGGTATGTTGTGATTTGTTTTTATTCAGTTCTATGAATTTTTTTAATTTCCTTCTGTATTTGACATTTGACACAATTTTTATTCAGTAGTGCTGTGTTGACTTGCTTTTGTTAGTTTAAAACAAACTTAGTCACCGAGAAAGAAGAAACCTACATCAAGAAATTGCTTCCATATGGTGGACATGTTGGCATATCTGTGGAGCATTTTCTTAATTAATGGTTGGTGTGGGAGGACCCACCTTACTGGGATAATGGTACTCCTGGGCAAGAGGTCCTGGCTTGCATAAAAAGCAAGCTGAGAACATTGTAGAAAGCAAGTCAGCAAGAAGATTCACTTCTTGGTTCTTGCCCTGACTTCCCTCAGTGACAAACTGTTTAATCAGGATGCGTAATCCAAACAAACCCTTTCAACTCCTAGTTGGCTTTAGTCAGGATTTTATCACAATAACAATAAAACCTTCTAGGACAATTATGTTGTTTTGTTTATACAAGTTTATACACTATTTTTCCTATTGCTGTTCATCTCCGTCTTTACTATTTGATGATCAGAAAGAATGTAGGGTGTTGTCTCAATTTTCTTAAATTTCTAGAGTCTGGCTTTTTGACCTAATGTGTAGTGAATTTGGACAAATGTTTCATTTGCTGATAAAAATAATATTTTTTCCTAAGTGTATGGGTGAATACCCCATAGATATTTGTTAAGTTCATTGAATTTATGATATTTAACTGCAGAGTTTTTCTATTACTTTTTGACTGGATGATATGTCTATTAGTGAGAGTGGGATGTCAAAATTTCCCACTATGACCATTTTGGAGTCAATCTCTGGTTTTAGATTTAACAGTATTTCTTCTATTAAGCTGGGAACTCTGTGTTTGGTGTCTGAATGTTTGAGATCATAATACTTACTTGGTGTTTTTTCCCTTTGTGAAATATCCTTCTCTATTGTGTTCTGAGTAGTTCTAGTTTTGAGTCTATTTTGTCAGATAGCAAAATATTTATGCTTCCTTGTTATTTGGTCCCATTGGCTTTTCCATCATGTTGCCCTAATATAGTATTTACTGCTAATGGTGAAGTGTGTTTTGTAGATACAATAATGAATTTTGTTTTCTAATACAATTAGTTTGTTAAGAATGTTTGTTGGTATTGAGTTTTTGTTGGATAATATTTATTAAATCCTATTATTTTGTTGTTCTGATGGAATGTTTTTATACCTACATTGATCAATTGTTCTGGAATTACTTATTACCTTTGCCCACTTCAGTATGTTTCATCTTCTTTTCAACTTGAAGTATTCCTTTTAACAGCTCCCATGAAGCTGTCTTAATGGTCATGAATATCTTTATAAAGCCTATTTTTATTATGGAATGTTTTCTTTTTCCTTCAATTATGAAAGATAGTTTTGTGCAATATAATAGTCTGGGTTGTCAATTGTGGTATGTCAGAACTTGTAGAACATCTGTCCAGATCATTCTGTCTTTCTAAGTCTGTTGTGAAAAGTTGGGTGATATTCTTATAGGCTTGCCTTTATAAGTGACTTTCTCTATTAGAGTTTTTGATATTATTTCTAGGTTTTGTTCATATATGGTTTTATTTTATGTGATGTAAGTAGTTTCTTTTCTGGTTCTGTCTAGTTTGGTGTTCTGTATACCTTTTGTATGTCAATAGGAATCTCATGCTTTGCTTTGGAAATTTTTCTTTTATGATTTTTATTAAAAATATTTTATCTGCCTTTGACCTGAATGTCTTATTTTTCTTCTATAATTATGTTTTTGAATTTTTGTCTTTTTATAGTATTCCATGGTTCCTGAAAGTTCTGTTGCTCTTGGGTTTTCTTATTGTTGTTTTAAACATTTACTACTTTCTTTGGCTATGTAATCTAAGCTATCTACCTTCTTTTTCAGACCTAATATTCTCTCTTCCATTTGATCCAATTTGTTAGTAAAGCTTTCTTATGAGCCTTTATTTAATTCCCTGAGGTTTTAGTTTCAAGTTTTGAATTGTTTTGGTTATTCTGAAAGTATTTTTGTAGTTTCATATGAAATTTGAAAATATTTTTTCAACTTCAGTAAAGAATAGTGTTAGAATTTTGATGTGGATTGCATTGAATCAGTAGAACGAGTTGCCTATGGTGGACATCTTCACAACATAATCCTACCAAACAATGAGTTTAGGTCTTTACATCTTCTGGTATCTTCTTCAGTTACTTTCTTTAGTGTCTTAAAATTTTCATTATATAAACCTTTTATTTTCTTGGTTATATTATTCTGACACCTTTGAAACTATAATGAATGAGATAATTTTGTGCTTTCTTTCTTGGTAGGCTTCTTGTCGAAATATAAGAAGGCTACTAAATTTCATGAGTTAATTATTTTTGTTACTTTTCTGAATGGTTCTAGCACCTGTAATAATTTGCTGATAGAAGCTTTGGGGTCTTTTATGCATAGAATCAATCATCTGCAAATAAAGATAATTTTCTAAGAATAAAGTTTATAGCATTATCTACATCAAAAAATTTTTTCATACATCTCAAGTTAAAAACCTCATAATTAGCTGAACAAGGGTGACTGCAGCAGTTACATTAATGCAGATAAAAGTTCAGGGAGCCTCACCCTACACAAGAGCCACAGACAAATAAGGAATTCTAAGAATGGGAGAAGTGGTCTTCCTCAGGAAAGAATATAGCAAACTGTCCGTCAGTCCTGGACATACATACATACAATTTAAATTATTCAGACAGAGCCCTGTATACTGAGTCTTCTAGGGCACACCAAGCTATCTACTCTCCCCAGCAGACCTCCATTATACCCCTGCTTCTCCACCTACCTTCAATAGACCTATGGATCCCAAACCATGCAGACCCGATGATCCAGAACTATACATCCTAAGGATACACATTAGAAGTCTGCCACACCAGGACTATTGAGGATCAGCCCCCTCCCAATACCTACAACAGAAACACTCAGGGACCAAAGTCATCCAAATGGCTAAAGACCCACAAAGAACATAATCAACAAAAGTCAGGGCAATATGACACCTTCAAAGCACACCTATTCCATTACAGTAAGCCCTAGATATGCTAACACAACCTAAGCACAAAGAGATGACCTTAAATCCAAGCTTATAAAGAAGATAGAGGCATTTAAAGTGGAAATGAATAAATCCCTTAAAGAAATACAGGAAATACAATCAAACAAAAGTATGTCTTTTAAAATGAAACAAATAAATCCCTAAAGAATGACAGGAAACTACAATTAAACAGGTTAAGAAAATAAATAAAACTGTTAAGACTTGGAAAGAAAAATGGAACTAATAAATAAAACACAAACTGAGGGAATCCTTCAGATAGGAAACCTAAAGAGAGAACAGAAACAAGACATGTAAACAAGAGGTGGAAAAGAGAGTCTTAGGCAAAGAAAATACAATAGAATAAATTGATACATCAGTCAAAGAAAATGTTAAATCTAAAATATTCCTGGCTTAAAACATCCAGGAATTCTGGGATACCATGAAAAGACCTAACCTAAGAACAACAGGAATAGAAGATGGTAAAGAGTCCCAGCTCCAAGACTCATTAAGTATTTTCAACAAAATCATAGAAGAAGTTTCCCATCCCAAAGAAAGAGATGCCTATAAATATACAAGAAGCTTATAGAACACCAGTCAGAATGGACCAGGAAAGAAAATCCTTGTGTGACATAATAATCAAAACACAAAATCTACAGAAAAAATAAAAAATATTAAAAGTCTCAAGGGGAAAAAAAGGCCAGGTGGCATACAAATGCAGACATATCAGAATTATATCCACCTTCTTAACAGAGATTCTAAAAACTAGAAAGGCCTGGACAGATATCTTGCAAACTCTAAAGAAGCACAGATACCAAAATAGACTACTATATCCAACAAAACTCTCAATCAAAATATATGGAGAAAGCAAGATATTTCAAGATAAATCCAAATTAGAACTATCTATCCCCAAATCCAGCCCTACAGAAAATACTAGAAGGAAAACTTCAACCCAAAGAAGACAACTACATCCAAGAAAACAACTCCTTAACAATGGACTTTGTGCAAGATTTTACCAGACTTCCAAAGAAACCTAATACAAATTTTCCTCAAACTATTCTACAAAATAGCACTTAAGGAGCACAGCAAGATTAATTCTATGATGCCACAGTCACCCTGATACCTAAACCACACAAAGACTCAACAAAGAAAGAAAATTTCAGATCAAAAACATACCTAATAAAATACTTACAAACTAAATCCAGGAACACATCAAAAAGATCATCTCCACGGTCAAGTAGGATTCATCTGAGAGATGCAGGGAGAGTTCAAAATATAAAAACCAGTCAACATAATCTACCATATAAACAAACTGAGAGAAAAAAATCACATAATCATCTCATTAGATGCTGAAAAAGCCTTTGACAAAATCCAAAACCGCTTTATGTTAAAAATCTTGGAGAGTCAAGAATTCAAGGCACATAAACATAATAAAAGCAACACACAGCAAAGCAATAGCCAACATCAAACATACAGCTGATAAACTCCTTCAGCAAAGTGGCTGGATATAAAATTAACTAAAAAAAAAAACCAGTAGCCCTCCTTTATACAAATGATAAATGGGCTGAGAAAGAAATTAGGGAAATACCCTTCACAATAGCCACAATGTGTCATATATAATACACACACACACACACACACACACACACACACACACATACACACACACACACACTATGTGTGTGTATGTGTGTGTATATATATATATATATATATATAATTAGTAGGAACAGACAGGTTGAACAATAGAATCAAATCAAATCAAAGACCCTGAAATAAACTCATACACCTATGGAGAACTGATTTTTGACAAAGAAGCCAAAACCGTACAATGGAAAAAAGATAGCATCTTCAACAAATGGTGCTGGTCTAACTGGATGCCTGCATGTAAAAGAATGTAAATAGATCCATATATATATAAAACCCTGGACAAAACCAAATCAATCAAAAAACCACAATGTAGAATCAGATATAGTAAATCTATTAGAATAGAAAGTGGGGAATAGCCTTGAACTCATTGGTACAGAGGGCAACTTTTTGAACAGAACACAAGTGGCTCAAACACTAAGATCAACAATTTATAAATGAGACCTCATGAGACTGAAAAGCTTCTGCAAGGCAAAATACATTGTTAATTAGACAACACAGTAGCCTACACATTGGGAAAGGATCTTCACCAACCCAACATCTAACAGAAGGCTAATATAAAAAATTTATAAAGAACTCAAGAACGTAGACACCAACAACCAAAAGAATCCAATTTAAAAGAAAAAAAAGATGGTGTACAGAGCTAAACAGAGAATTCTCCACAAAGGAATCTCGAATGGCCAAAAACCACTTAAATGGTCAAAGTCATCAGAGAAATGCAAATCGAAACACCCATCAGAATGGCTAAAATAAAAACTCAAGAGATAGCATATTCTAGTGAGGATTTAAAGGGAGAAGAACAATTGCTGGTGAGAGTGCAAGCTTATATAACCACTTTGGAAATCAATTTGGCAGTTTTTCAGAAACTACCTTAAGACCCAGTTATACCACTCCTGAGCATATACCCAAACAAGTTCCACCATTCCACAATTCCACAAAGACACTTGCTCAACTATGTTCATAGCAGCTTTATTTGTAATAGCTAGGAACTGGAAACAACTTATTTCCTACTACTGAAGAATGCATAAAGAAAATGTGATACAACTCCACAATGGAATACTATTCAGCTATTAAAAACAAAGATATCATGGGGTCTTCAGGCAAATGGATGGAACTTGAGAATGTCATCCTAAGTGAGACGACCCAGAACCAAAAGGACATGCATGGTATACACTCACCCAGAAGTGGATATTAGCCATGAAATACAGGTCCCCCTGGTACACTTCACAGACCCAAAGAAGCTAAACAAGAAGGAAGGCCCAAACATGAATGCTTGAATCTCACCTGGAAGGGAGAATAAAATAATCATAGGAGGCAGACTGAGGGAGGGAACTGGGTGAGAGAGGGAATAGGGAGAGGAATGGGAGGTGTTTAGGATCAGGTATATGGAGAGAAAAATGAAATGGCCAGATGGCCAAAAGAATGAATGGAAATCTGCAAATGAGAAGGCGAGAGACATCTTGTGGACCTGACAGAGACCCAGGATAGGAAAGGTGCCTAAGAATCATGGGGGCGGCCTTAGCTGTTACTCACAGCATTGGGGACATGGAACCTCAAGAGGCCACCTCCTGTAGCCAGGCAGGAACCCCAGTAGAACAATAGGGACACAAACCCACCCACAAAATATTTGACCCAAAATATATCCTGTCTATAAGAAATACAGAGACAGGGGATGGAACACAGACTAAGGGAATGAACAAGCAATAACTGGCCCACCTACAGACCCATCCCATGGGCAAGTACCAATCCCTGACACTATTCCAGATATTCTGTTATGTTTGAAGGCAGAAATCTAGCATAGCTGTCCTCTGAGAGGCTGTACCCAGCAACTGACTCAGAGGGGTGTAAAGACGTAAAGCCAAACATTGATAAGTGAATATTAGCCCAAATGCTTGAATTACCCCAGATAAAATCCATAGACCACATGAATATCAAGAAGATTGATGACCAAAGTGAGGATGCTTCACTCCTTAAAAGAGGAACAAAAATATTCATAGGAGGGCATATGGAGGCAAAGTTCAGAGCAGAGACTGAAGGAACAGCCATTCAGAGCTTGCCCCACATGGGTATACAGCCCATATGTATACCCATATCATATGAATACCCAAAACTAGATAAAATTTGATGAAGCTAAGAAGTGCATGCTGACAGGAACTGGATATAGATCTCTCCTGAGAGACACAGCCAGAATATAGCAAATACATAGGTGAATGCCAGCAGCAAACCACTGAACTGAGAACAGGATCCCCGTTGGAGGAATTAGGGAAAGGATTGAAAGAGCTGATGGTGCTTGCTACCTCATAAGAACACCAATACCAACCAACCAGAGCTCTCAAGGACTAAACCACTACCCAAAGACTATACATGGACTGACCCATGGCTCTAGCTTCATATGTAGTAGAGAATGGCCTTGTTGGTCACCAATGTAAGGAGAAGCCCTTGGTCCTGTCAAGGCTGGACCCCCAGTGTAGGGGAATGGGGGTGGAACAACCTTATAGAAGAAGGGGAGGGGTATGGGATAGGGGGCTTATGTCCAGGAAACTGGGAAAGGGAATAACATTTGAAATGTAAATTTAAAAAATCCAATAAAAAATAAAAGGGGCTACTTGCCCCCTCCTCAAAAAACTGTCCAATGCCCAATGTGGGGCACATCTCCTGGAGTTCGTGGGTCAGAGGTCTCCTAAAGACCCCTTAGAAGAATATCAGTTGTTTCCATTGTTCTTAGATGAACACCAGAACTTTGTAATAAGATCCCATAGCTGAGGACAGCACACACTCTGGTTACAGGAGATGGACAAATCAAGCTGGTACTTAATGAGGAAGCTTCCTCTCTGCTAGCTAGCTTCCATGGTACAGAAAGTACTCAGCGTGATTCTGGGGAGAGAAGGTCATTAACCATCTCATCTTGCTGTGAACCCCATGAACTTCAATAATGAGCAGTGGGGCTAGAGGGTACCCATGAGCTCAACAGTGACACGGGTATTACAAGCTGCCCGAAGTCAACTCAGTAAGCTATTTCAACAAACGAGAATAAGGATTTGTCAGGGAGGAAGGAGATGATGTAGAGAACAAGGATTTGTCAGGGAGGAAGGAGATGATGCAGATTTGGCTAGGTGAAGGAGTATGTGTGGGTGAATATATAAAAATACATTGCGTGAAATTCTCAAATAATTTTTAAAAATACATTGGTTTTTTTTTTTTTACAAATCTCCCAGATTTCAAATCAGTTTTCACTACATGAGACAATCATTGATTAATGAGCAATGGTAGCTGATTGGTTTTTCACTTCTTTCTTCTTTCCTGGTGGACAGTATTAGTGTCTTATACAGCTCCCCAAAGATACAGTGCCCAGTTTTCTAGAAAGAAGGACCCATGTAGATGATTCACTAGGCAAAGTGCCTATTCTATAAGTATGAGGACATTTTAGATATCTATTACACCATAAAATCTTGAAAAATTAGTGAACATCCGTCACCCCCAGTTTGGGGGAGCAGGCAGAGACAGCTTAGAGTTCCCTGTCTAGACAGTTTACTGAAATAGTGAGCTCCAGGTTCAGAGAGGGGCCCTGTCTCAAAAACTATGGAAAGTAGAAGAGAACAGGAGACACTTGGTGTTGGCATCCACACGTGTATATGACAAAATGAACACATGTGTATGCACACGAGAATGAGGAGGACTACAGGGGGCTACTAAGACATAAACACCTGATTTCTCTCTGTGGAAGTCAGCAAACCATGATCCAGGATGAAGGGAGGCAGTCTGCTAGTGTAACTCCAACTGTTCAGCCTCTTGGAGCTCAAGCAGGGATAGAGAGTAATTGGGTGGACCTAGAGAATTAGACATTTGCCACATCCTCGAGAAGGACGTTTTTTAAAAGACAAACATCGACTTTGGCTCCGTGCAATGCCTGTTTCCTCTTTCCAGAAGCCAGAGTACCCAATGACTTCCAGGATCTCTTTGGCGACTGATAATGCCCTAGAGCTTCTCGATGGAATTGGAATGCACCCCAGGCACCCACTCTGCATCCTGGTTCTGACAGGGACTGCTGTGGGTTCTGCAATATCACCTAAAGGCTGAGTGAACCTCCATTTCTCAATGACTCTCATTCAGCAAACCCCCAAATGCAAGGGTTTCTTTTTGCTCAGAGTTCAACAGGGCAGTCTTCAATGGTGCAAAATTTTTCGTGCTAAGAGCTAGTCATGCTTTATCCAGTTAGGAAGTAGAAGACTGATTCTAGGTATTCAGACAGCTGTCTTCTTTTTATGCAGTCTATAAGCCAACCAAGGGAACGGAATCATCTACTTTTCAGGTGGATTTTTTCCACCCCAATTTTTATAATCAACTTAAACATTGATTAGAAAGCATACCCAGATATTAAGATAAGCATGCCCAGATATTAACATCTAATCTAGATAAACACAAAGATTTTTCTTAGAGGTGACTCTAGATAACTATCACACTAGTCTTTAAAATTCTTATCCCTTGCCAGTCTGTATACACGAAAGCGATATTGTGTGCTTATAAACCTTGCTTTGGTGGAAGGGACTGGAATGTGTATTGGTTACTTTTTAATTGCCATGAAAAAAACATCATGACAAAAGCAACTTATAGGAGAAAGAGTTTATTGGGACTTACAGTTCCAGAGGGTTAGAGTCCATGATGGTGGCTTGAAGATATAGTGGCAGGAATACAAACTGAGAACTCACATGGTGATCCTAAAGCACGAAGCAGAGAGTGGACTCCAAACGGTACAAGGCTTTGAAACTTCAAAGCCCACTCCCTCGTGACATACATCTTCTAGCACAGTCACATCTATAAAGACACCAAAACAATGCCACCAACTGGAGACCAAGTTTTCAACTACTCAAGACTAATGGACGATGCTTCATTAAAACTACCACAGAATGCAAAACAAGAAAGCAGCTGGGCAGGCCACCCTTTATGTATGTGCCATACAACTGCTACTCCTTGTACCCTCTTAGGTTGGCTTGAACCCTACCATCTAGAGATCAGAAAGAATCGTTACTTCCTGAATATGAAGTTGGTGGTTATAATATCCAAAGATGACATAACAATGTTGTTCACACCAATGCTTTCCTAATATGTAGGTGGTGTGGGCATTTCAGTTGGGTCTGTGTCCTTTCCTTTGTCCCTAAAGATGCTTCTTGCTATGTCAGAAAAGTCAATGCAGCTTTCTTATGATGTCTGTACTAGAATAGCCTTCTCTGGATATTCTCATTCACTCAGAGTCGTGTAGGAGCCACAAGTATGGGTTGATTTTTCACTGTTGTGACCAAAATACCTGAAAGAAACAAGGAAATGAAGCCTTCTTTGGTGGTTTCAGGATGGCTCAGTCTGTGACTGTCAGGAATGCAGAGACAACAGTGAAAACAGGTAATGGTGGCCGTTCACATTATGCCAGACCAGGAAACGGGAACCAGGTTTTCAACCTTCAAAAGTCTGTTCCTAGTGACCTATTTCTCCCAGCTATTCTGCCTCTCCTAAAGACCCCATAGTCCCCTAAAACAGTAACAGATAAAACACGACATCTCAGATTCAAACCATAACCCCACATGAGTGCTCTGGTCCCAGATGAGTTTCACTTCAGCCGTCCTGGCCCAGTGAGCAGACAGTTCAGGAAGAAGCCATCTAGAAACTTTCCAGTTGTGTCATCCCTGCCGTTCTAGCAGATATTTGTCATCATAAAGAGCAAAGAGTCTGCCTGGGTCCTGTCTAATTCCTAGTCCATGAATTCATAAGTATAATGAAGTGATTATATTATGCCACCATGTTTCTGTTGGTTCATTAAAATGCAAGAGTAAATGGCAATGAGATCCTTTCTCTGCTTCATGACAACTTAAATGCTTTAAAAAGACCTCCTTGTTTTTTATTTGTTTGTTTGTGTTGTCTTGTCTTGTTTTTCTTATATCTCTGGGTATTCATTTGTGCCACATGAATTTGGAGTATGAAGTGCCCGATTTAGGAACTCATGTTGCACATATGTCATGGCTTGTAACATCACTACTGTGATTTCCAGAGGAGACAGGACCTCTGGGAAACTGAGGAATGAAGAAGGAGGAGAGTCCTATCTCTCACTCACATGGAGCCATTGCTGTTTGGAAGATCCAAGTTGGCTATCCTTAAAGCCTTCAAGAGTTTGTAGAAGCCCATCAGTGTTTGGCAAGCTAATTCAGCATCTGCTGAGAGAGCAAAAGAAGCCAGGGAGACACAGGGAAGCTGGGCCCTGATTCACACAGGCATATCTGGGATCTGTAGTTCTCTGAAGCGTAGTGTAGGCTCTTTCTCAACTTCTACAACTAGAAATTCATTTGGAAATATAGGTAAATGATCCAAACATATCCAAAAACAGTGCAAGGCTGAATATCAAAAAGGCTTATTTATATAGTCACGGTCACAAGAAACTTGACTGTGGGTGTGGCTGCATCTGTGGAATAAATTTGGACCTCAATGCATGTCAGGCTGGGGTTCTTTCTATACGAGGCACTCTCATAGCTATATAGTTAATACATGATGTCACGATACAACTTGGCATGTCCACAGAGCTTTATGCTTGGGCATAAACAGAAGCCCAAGATTTTCAAAGCCTCACTCCCCTAGCCCCCCCTCCAGGGGCAAATGTGTACAGAAACTCACTTAGACAGCACCTTTCCTCAACACGGGAGCCCCAGAGACCACAATAATAGCATGGACACTTCCAGTGGTTGCTATCCTGATGGGTTCTCATGACCCAACGTGGCCTCTGGAGGAAACAGCTGGAGATGCAGGGTGGGGCGTGAGTAGGCAAATGAGAATCTTTTCCTGAGAAAAGATTGAGCTGAGCACTGAGGAGGCTTGGGTCGGTCCCCAGAGCCTACAGGAGCAAGCTCATTGTTGTGCAGAGCTGGATGCTCCAATGCAGAGAGAGGATGCTTCTGCAGACGAGAGCTGGAAACTATCTCAGGGGCTGAGAGTGGAGACGAAAGAAAAGACAAAGAACCCCTGACAGCTACGGGCTGTAGCCATCACTGTTGCCGCTAGCTGTCTGTTTCTAGAGGCCACCTGGGTTTTGTCAGGTGTCTGCTGCCCTATGGAGCTTGAATGAGGCTTCCGATTCTTGTGATTGTGCCTCTTTCCCTAAGATATCCATATATAAATACTCAGAAACATGTGTAGGCTGGGCTGCTGTGTCCTTCAAGAACGTGCCAACCTTATTTCACTATCGACAGGAGAGTGGTGGCAAGGAGGAACATCTACTGAGAGGG
Source organism: Rattus rattus (assembly GCF_011064425.1). Classification (NCBI taxonomy): domain Eukaryota; kingdom Metazoa; phylum Chordata; class Mammalia; order Rodentia; family Muridae; genus Rattus; species Rattus rattus. The sequence continues at coordinate 81,038,229 of NC_046164.1, read as the reverse complement.
CATAATGGTCAAGTCTGAAAGTCCAGCAATGACTACTTATGTAGATCATTTGGATTTTATTTTGGTTTTGAAGGACTGGGATCAAACTCGGGGCCTTGTACAAACCAGGCAAATGCTTTATCACTGAGCACTATATATTTTTTAAAAATAACCCCAAAACTTTCAAAGAATTCCCGCATTCAGATATTAGTAATCCTTTCTAAGTCAGCTCCAGGGAGGTCTGATCCATTTGAATAATTTACACAGCCAAGCAGATTCTTTGGACACTGCCCACCCTGATTTTTTTCCTACATGGAAATTTCTTTGAGACATGGTTCACTATCTACCAAGCTAATCCATATGAAAGACAGGAAGAACATCCAGATACCCACAGCAGGAAATAGCAAGCTTAGCTGAACATCCAAGGTGTACTTGAAATAGGCTTAAAATGACTGCAGCCAGGCAGCTCAAGGGGTGCTCTTGGCCAGAATTAGAGGGGCTAGAGACAGAGATGTTAAATGTGGACGAGATATGACTCCTCTGACAACCTGACATGTGCCAGGCATTGTACTTGGGCTCTGTCATCCCCTTCAAACCCTCCCAACACCCTTGTCAGATAGGTAGTACAATAATATCAGCCTTACTACTTATCTAAGATGAGTGACAGAAGGTGACCCCTACATCTGCTTGCTCCTAGACAAGGCTGTCTTAGGGCAGGCTGTCCCAGTGAAAGCTACACCAGCTGGATACCTAGAGGGCTCCACTCCTGGGATTGGTAAGGGACGGAAACAGCCAAAAACTCTTTCTCCCTACACAGATGAAGTCATACTTCCTGGATTGCATATGGAGAAAGCAAGTGAGTCCTTCTACATTTGATGATGACCTCATGTAAGTATTCCAGCACTGAGGTTGCTGCTCTCTCCCTCCCTCCCTCCTTCTCACGGGCCACACTTAGGCAGAACCTGCCCTATAACTGCCCTATACTCCTTCTTCATTGGCATTTTGTGTTTTCTTTTCTGGATAATGTAGCAGCCTGAATATGTCAACCACAATGCTGGAAGGTTGGAGGTCAAATGTCCATTCAAATGACAAGGGGAAGCAGAACAAAGTTCCAGGTCAGCAAAGCTACTTAATAAGCACACGACTCAAAATACCCAAACAAAAACAATAATGATGATGCTAATAAAATAAATTTATCATGTCAAGAGACTGACAGGAGATAAACACAGCTCACTACAGACACAAGAACAAGAGGAGGTTGCATAGCACCATTTCCTGCATGGTGAAAATGAAGTATAGGTCTCAGAGAAGCCTAGAGTATACGGGTACATTGTGGTGGATCACCAGTGGTGAGAATATAAAGAGACTTGTGTATTAGGGGTCTCTAAAGGAACAGAACTGAGAGAAAGAGGGGAAGTGGGAGGGAGATAGGGGAGAGGGGAGAAAATGAGAGGGAGAGAGAGATTGAGATATTTTAGGTTGGCTTACATGACATGGCCTGCACATTTTGACCTTGGAGAAGTAGAGAACCTTGGTGGTTGGTCAGTCCATGTGGTTCCAATCTGGTGCTAAAAAGTCCTGAAGGATTTAGATAATCAGAAGACCAAAGAAGTTGGTTCTAATATCGGGAAAGAAATGGCACCGCAAAAGAATGGATGAATTTCCAGCCTAAGTGGGGGGAAGCAAAGTTTCCTTGTTCTTTGCCTTTTTATCAGGACTGACACTAGAAGGCACTGCCTATATTTAGGGCAAATCATTTTAATGATTAAAAATATCTGGTTAAGAAAATCACTCATGAATACTCAGCAGTTTGTGTTCTAGTTGATTTCAGATGTAGCCAGCTGACAGCCAAGATTAGCCATCACAGCTGGTTATAAAATTCAGAGTCTTATCCCAGAAACACGCTGCATCAGGAAGGAAACCTAGGAGGACATGGCAGCTTTGCCAACCTAGAAGGATTTACCTTATGCTAGAACATCTAGACCAGAGATTGCTATAAAACCAAAGCCAGTAGATGGAAGGAGGCCCGATTCTCTGACCCAGAGAAGTAAGCCTTCCAATTCCATCCCAAGGGGTGGGTCAGGAAGCAGCCATAAGCATGATGGGAATATGATAGTTGATACTAGATTTAGTACTCACCAAATATGCAAGCTGGGAATAAATGTTTGACAGGGTTTCTCTACCAGCTTTGTCCCATACCCAAGCACAGCAGCCTAAGTGCAATGGTGCCACATCACTCCTGCTTTCAGATCTCTTCCAACTTTTACTTTTGACCAAACCTAGTCCAGAGTTACTCGAGGAAAGAGATTCTGGAAAATTCTCAGCTTAACTCTATGTACAAGGAGCAATCCAACATAGTTGTATAGAGAGGTTCGAGTTTCAGCAAAAGTGCATTTGAAAAATATAGCCTTGTCTGTCACTCTGATGACAATCAAATTCCTTTTGGGAATTACCAACAGTTGGAGCTAAGGTAGAAACTAAGCATACCATACCACAAACACACACATAACACTCATGCACACGTGCACACGTGCAAGCATGCAGTTGCACATGCATTGACAAATGTCTATGCAAGACACACATGTCTGTATAGGTTTTTGTCTCCTTATTCGTGAATGAAATTCTGTAGTTCACAATCCTAACACTGCTAGGATACTTGGGTTTTGTTTTTTTCTTATTTTGGTTTTGGTTTTATTTTGTTCTGCTGCCCTCAGAGTTCAGAAATTGCATTAATTTTCCCCATGTGCTACGTATGAAATCCCTATCCAAGTTTCTATAACACCTCCTTTCTGATGCTCTCCTGGACCACAGCTACCCATGTGTCTTTTTTATTTCACTAACGCACTTTAGACAGATCACCATTCTACTACACCCTAGTGACTTAATGTTTTCTATATGGAACTCTTCTACCTATCCTCCATTTGCCTTGGAAAGAAGCCACCATACTCATCTCTACACATACAATGCATGTGATGGAGATGAAAGCTATATGACAAATATAGATGAATGAATAATTTCCAGGTGAGATTTTATATACCTTTTAAGGGCTTAATTTTAATGTCATTCAATTTATTGGAGCTAGTGAAACTGACACCTCGGAGGAGGCAGTGGGAGCGATGACCAGGGCCTGGAGGCTGTCATCAGACTTTCCACTCCACCTACTACTGCCTGGGTCAAGATTGGGTGGTTGCTGATCGAGCCACATACCCAGACCAGAAAGAGTCAACCCCGTGATTAAAATCTCCTTTCTGCAATGTTTCCCATCCTCCACTGCAAAGGGAAACCTCTGACTGGTTTCCATGAGGGCTGTCTGTGTTTGCTTCCCAGACAGCTCCTGCTCACTGGGGGATGAGAAGGAGGTGGCAGGAAACACCTCATGGAATTTCCTAGTTTCTCAAGGAAAGTGTCCCCTTTGTTGGCCAGAACATAGGGGAGAGTTCACAAGGAGCAAAAACAGGCTTTACGAGTAACTTCCAAGTCAAACAAAACAGAAAAGGGAACTTTTTACAGCTTCCACTTGACACAAAACCTTGGGAATGTTAGCAACTATGGCATAAGTTAGATTTTATATTAACCTTACAAAAGTCCACACTCAAAGCCGTGAAGGCCACAGAAATTAATCTCCTCTTGGGTCTGTATGAGAAAATACAGCTTTGCTAATTTTGCCCTTCCCTGTTCCTTCTTCAGAATTACAGACAAAAAAATAAGCAAATAAATAAATGATAAAATAAAACCCTGCTTGGTATGGGATGTCCAGAAGTGAACCCTGTTTTCTTACAGAATTAGACTTAACTTGCTTAATATAACAAAGAAAATAATTTTAAAATGACTTTTAAGGACAAAGGATTTATGAGACATTTTTCTTTGGTTCTGTGGTGTTTTGGGCCTTAGAGACATTTATTAACCACAAAGACAACTACGGAGCCAAATGGCCAAGGAATAAAGTCTGTGATTATTAGGAAGAATTTTAAGTGCTGGGTCTTTCACTGGCTTCTTCTCTCATGCTTTATTTTTCAGCTGAGTGAAAACATAAAAAGTTCACTTGCCTTGCACGTATACCAAACTACGCTTTTACCAAAACACTATTGGAGAAGCTGGCACAGCCATAGAAACTCCCAAGCTACATGAGAAGTCTAGAAAGGAATAATCACTTAAAGCCAAGAGTTTAAAGCCAACTTGAGCAACATAGTGAGATTCTCTCTCAAGCAAAACAAAACAAAAGCACTTCTGAGGGACAAGATTCACACACCATCAAGAGTCCCTTAAACTAAATCCCCAGGGTACCACATCACACTATACCCTCAAATCTCATTCATTTTATTCACACTCAATCATTACACAATGTCTCATTATACTTGTTGGTATAAATATTAATAATCTATGGATTCAGGTGGCTTCAACACACCCATTCATCAATGTATAGATCATCCAGATGAAAAAAACATTCAGAGTTAAACAATGTTGTATATTAAACAGATCAACCAGGCATTTATAAAACACCTGATCCAGCTGCAGCAGAATCCAGGTTTCTTTTTAGCAGCAGATGACAACACTTTCAAAGATACACATTTTAGAGCACAAAATGCTTGTCAGCGATTTAAAAAATTAAAAAAAAACAGAATTCAGGAACTCTTTTACAATAATCAAATTAAACTGTAATCAACAAACTTTAAAAATACAAATACACAGAAGTTAAATATGGTATCGAATGACCAATGGGTCTATGAGAACATCAAAAAATAAATGTAAAAAGTCTTGAAACAAACGAAAACTGGATTATAATATGCCAAAACCTATGGGATTACACTAAAAGTAGAACTGAGAGGAATGTTAATAATAACAATCAGAGAAAGGGTGCCCAAATAAGCAACTAAGGATACAATTTAAAGAACTTAAAAAGCAAAACGAAACAAAACTCAAAATTAGTAGAAGGATAGAAATAACAAAGAGTAGAAAAGAAAAAAAGATACTAAAAATGTACAAAATAACAATGAAACAAAGGTTTCTTAAAAAAGAAAATGAACGCTCCACTTGCTAACTTAACAATAAAAGGAAAAGATTCAAATGTATTAAACTTCAAGTGAGAAAGATATTTTGATTAGTATCATTGAACTACAAATTATTGTCAGGAGCTAACATAAATATATATGCCAAGGAATTAGAAAATGAAATGAATGTACAAATTTCTAGATAAATGAAAATCAACAGAAAACTAACTATGGGGACATAGCAAACCTGAACTGGTCATTAAGTAGCAAGAAGGAATTAGTAACAAAACCCCATATCTCCCAGCAACAGAAAGTTTAGGGACAAGATGGCTAACTGCTGAATTGGACCACATTTTGAAAGAAAGCCTATTCCAATTATTCTCAGTTTAAAAGAGAAAGGGCCCTTCAAACTCCTTCTAGGTCAGTACCACTGCTACTGCAAAATCAGAGAGGGCAATGGCAACAAAAGGAAAAATAACCTCACGGCATCCCTGATGAACATAGATGCAAAAATTCTCTACAAAAAACCAAATCTAAGAGCCCGTTAAGAAATGATACCCTGTGACCAGGTAGCATTAATCCTAGGCATGCACAATGACTCAACATACATATAGAAGCAAACTATGTGAGATCAATAGGTGGACAAAAGACATGGGATCATATCGACAAATATAGGAAAAATGGATAAAATTTAACATGGAATTAAAGCACACTACAGGCTATGTGACAGAATCACAGCCAACATCCTTGGAAATCATTGAAATTTTTCTTAAAACTTAGGATCAAGACAAGGATATCTACTTTCTTCCTTTTGTTCCTCATAGAAACGAGGAAAAAGACAGATTATAGATGTTCACCAATGGCATAATTTGATACAGAGACAAACCTGACAGAACTGATAAACAGATGCAATAGGTACAACCAACATGAAATGACAACTACTGTTTTTAAATCCCAATAAAGAACTTACTACAAAAGAAAAATTTAGAACTCCCATTCAAAATACACATACATATGCATGCGAGTGCATACACATATATAAATCTAAGAATAAGTTTAATCAAGGAAGGCAGTTATTTTCACAAGAAAAAAAAAGAAACATTGATGAAAGAAATAGAAGAGAACACTAAAAAAATGGAAAGACCCAGGATCACTTATTATATATATATATATATATATATAGATATATATAACATTAAAATGTTTTTTCCAGTGTCAAAATGTTATGATTTGATATAATTCCCATCAAAATACCAATGGCGTTCTTCACAAAAGCAGAAAGGACAACCCTAAAACTCATAAGGACTATACGCAGAAAAACACACGAACACAGAAATAGACAAAACAGCTAAAGCAAATGCCAAGCAAAACAGCAAAGCTGGAGTGTCACAATATCTTACTTGGAAACATACTTCAAAGCTATAGTTCCCAAAACAGCATGACCGTGGCATAGAAACTGAGCACAAGGCAGCAGCTCTCTGCTCCCAGAACCCGTGGGAGAGATACCTTACCGCCTGGTCAGGTGGGCACTCCTGAGGCTGCAGAGCAGAAGAGACCACCAACACTGCCCACCCCTGCCCACATCCCTGGCCCAAGAGGAAACTGTATAAGGCCTCTGGGCTCCCGTGGGAGAGGGCCCAGGTGAGGCAGGAGCCCTGCCTGAGACACCGCCGGAACCTGAAGGAAACAGACCGGATAAACAGTTCTCTGCACCCAAATCCCGTGGGAAGGAGAGCTAAACCTTCAGAGAGGCAGACACGCCTGCGAAACCAGAAGAGACTGCTCTCTACACACATTGCTGATTCCAGAGGAAAACACCGGAGGCCATCTGGAACCCTGGTGCATGGAGGCTCCCGGAAGAGGCAGCGCAGATCTTCCCAGTTGCTGCCACCTCAGAGAGCCCGTGGGCAGCACCCCGCGAACGAACTTGAGCCTCGGGACCACAGGTAAGACCAACTTTTCTGCTGCAAGTGACCTGCCTGGTGAACTCAAGACACAGGCCCACAGGAACAGCTGAAGACCTGTAGAGGACAAACTACACACACAAAAGCAGAACACTCTGTCCCCCATAACTGGCTGAAAGAAAACAGGAAAACAGGTCTACAGCACTCCTGACACACAGGCTTATAGGACAGTCTAGCCACTGTCAGAATTAGCAGAACAAAGTAACACTAGAGATAATCTGATGGCGAGAAGGCAAGCACAGGAATACAAGCAACAGAAACCAAGACTACATGGCATCATGGAGCCCAATTCTCACCAAACAAACATGGAATATCCAAACACACCAGAAAAGCAAGATCTAGTTTCAAAATCAGATTTGATCATGATGCTGGAGGACTTCAAGAAAGGCGTGAAGAACTCCTTAGAGAACAAACAAGAAGCCTACAGAGAGGAATCATAAAAAATCCCTGAAAGAATTCCAGGAAAACACAAACAAACAGTTGAAGGAATTAAAAATGGAAATAGAAGCAATCAAGAAAGAACACATGGAAATAACCCTGGATATAGAAAACCAAAAGAAGAGACAAGGAGCTGTAGATACAAGCTTCACCAACAGAACACAAAGAGATGGAAGAGAGAATCTCAGGAGCAGAAGATTCCATAGAAATCATTGACTCAACTGTCAAAGATAATGTAAAGCGGAAAAAGCTACTGGTCCAAAACATACAGGAAATCAGGACTCAATGAGAAGATCAAACCTAAGGATAATAGGTATAGAAGAGTGAAGACTCCTAGCTCAAAGGACCAGTAAATATCTTCAACAAAATCATAGAAGAAAACTTCCCTAACCTAAAAAAAGAGATACCCATAGGCATACAAGAAGCCTACAGAACTCCAAATAGATTGGACCAGAAAAGAAACACCTCCCGTCACATAATAGTCAAAACACTAAACGCTCAAAATAAAGAAAGAATATTAAAAGCAGTAAGGGAAAAAGGTCAAGTAACATATAAAGGCAGACCTATCAGAATCACACCAGACTTCTAGCAGAAACTATGAAGGCCAGAAGATCCTGGACTGATGTCATACAGACCTAAAGAGAACACAAATGCCAGCCCAGGCTACTGTATCCTGCAAAACTCTCAATTAACATAGATGGAGAAACCAAGATATTCCATGACAAAACCAAATTTACACAATATCTTTCTACAAATCCAGCACTACAAAGGATAATAAATGGTAAAGCCCAACATAAGGAGGCAAGCTATACCCAAGAAGAGGCAAGAAACTAATCGTCTTGGCAACAAAACAAAGAGAAGAAAAGCACACAAACACAACCTCACATCCAAATATGAATATAACAGGAAGCAATAATCACTATTCCTTAATATCTCTCAACATCAATGGCCTCAACTCCCCAATAAAAAGACATAGATTAACAAACTGGATAGGCAACGGGGACCCTGCATTCTGCTGCCTACAGGAAAACACACCTCAGAGACAAAGACAGACACTACCTCAGAGTGAAAGGCTGGAAAACAACTTTCCAAGCAAATGGTCAGAAGAAGCAAGCTGGAGTAGCCATTCTAATATCAAATAAAATCAATTTCCAACTAAAAGTCATCAAAAAAGATAAGGAAGGACACTTTATATTCATCAAAGGAAAAATCCACCAAGATGAACTCTCAATCCTAAATATCTATGCCCCAAATACAAGGGCACCTACATACGTAAAAGAAACCTTACTAAAGCTCAAAACACACATTGCACCTCACACAATAATAGTAGGAGATTTCAACACCCACTCTCATCAATGGACAGATCATGGAAACAGAAATTAAACAGAGGCGTAGACAGACTAAGAGAAGTCATGAGCCAAATGGACTTAACGGATATTTATAGAGCGTTCTACCCTAAAGCAAAAGGATATACCTTCTTCTCAGCTCCTCATGGTACTTTCTCCAAAATTGACCATATAATTGGTCAAAAAACAGGCCTCAACAGATACAGAAAGATAGAAATAATCCCATGCGTGCTATCGGACCACCACGGCCTAAAGCTGGTCTTCAATAACAATAAGGGAAGAATGCCCACATATACGTGGAAACTGAACAATGCTCTACTCAATGATAACCAGGTCAAGGAAGAAATAAAGAAAAAAAGAAATTAAAAACTTTTTAGAATTTAATGAAAATGAAGGTACAACATACCCAAACTTATGGGACACAATGAAAGCTGTGCTAAGAGGAAAACTCATGGCGCTGAGTGCCTGCAGAAAGAAACAGGAAAGAGCATATGTCAGCAGCTTGACAGCACACCTAAAAGCTCTAGAACAAAAAAGCAAATACACCCAGGAGGAGTAGAAGGCAGGAAATAATCAAACTCAGAGCTGAAATCAACCAAGTAGAAACAAAAAAGGACCATAGAAAGAATCAACAGAACCAAAAGTTGGTTCTTTGAGAAAATCAACAAGATAGATAAACCCCTAGCCAGACTAACGAGAGGACACAGAGAGTGTGTCCAAATTAACAAAATCAGAAATGAAAAGGGAGACATAACTACAGATTCAGAGGAAATTCAAAAAATCATTAGATCTTACTATAAAAGCCTATATTCAACAAAACTTGAAAATCTACAGAAATGGACAATTTCCTAGACAGATACCAGGTACCGAAGTTAAATCAGGAACAGATAAACCAGTTAAACAACCCCATAACTCCTAAGGAAATAGAAGCAGTCATTAAAGGTCTCCCAACCAAAAAGAGCCCAGGTCCAGGTTTAGTGCAGAATTCTATCAGACCTTCATAGAAGACCTCATACCAATATTATCCAAACTATTCCACAAAATTGAAACAGATGGAGCACTACCGAATTCCTTCTATGAAGCCACAATTACTCTTATACCTAAACCACACAAAGACCCAACAAAGAAAGAGAACTTCAGACCAATTTCCCTTATGAACATTGGCCTTAAAAATACTCAACAAAATTCTGGCAAACCAATCCAAGAGCACATCAAAACAATCATCCACCATGATCAAGTGAAGCTTCATCAGGCATGCAGGGATGGTTTAATATCTGAGGAAAACCATCAACGTGATCCATTATATAAACAAACTGAAAGAACAAAACCACATGATCATTTCATTAGATGCTGAAAGCATTTGACAAATTCAACACCCCTTCATGATAAAAGTCCTGGAAAGAATAGGAATACAAGGCCCATACCTAAACATAGTAAAAGCCATATACAGCAAACCAGTTGCTAACATTAAACTAAATGGAGAGAAACTTGAAGCAATCCCACTAAAATCAGGGACTAGACAAGGCTGCCCACTCTCCCTACTTATTCAATATAGTTCTTGAAGTTCTAGCCAGAGCAATCAGACAACAAAAAGGAGATCAAGGGGATACAGATCGAGGAAAAGAAGAAGTCAAAATATCACTATTTGCAGATGATATGATAGTATATTTAAGTGATGCCAAAAGTTCCACTGAAGAGAACTACTAAAGCTGATAAACAACTTCAGCAAAGTGGCTGGGTATAAAATTAACTCAAATAAATCAGTAGCCTTCCTCTACACAAAAGAGAAACAAGCGAGAAAAGAAATTAGGGAAGCGACACCCTTCAATTTTGTCCCAAAGAATATAAAATACCTTGGTGTGACTTTAATCAAGCAAGTGAAATATCTGTATGAGAAGAACTTCAAGCCCTTGAAGAAAAAAGTTGAAGTAGACCTCAGAAGATAGAAAGATCTCCCATGCTAATGGATTGGCAGGATTAATATAGTATAAATGGCCGTTTTACCAAAAGCAATCTACAGATTCAATGCAATCCCCATCAAAATATCAATCCAATTCTTCAGAGAGTTAGACAGAAAAATTTGCAAATTCATCTGGAATAACAAAAAACCCAGGATAGCTAAAACTATCCTCCAACAATAAAAAGGACAGGGAATCACTATCCTGAACTCAAGCAGTATTACAGAGCAATAGTGATAAGAACTGCATGGTATTGGTACAGAGACAGACAGATAGACCAATGGAACAGAATTGAAGACCCAGAAATGAACCCACACACCTATGGTCACTTGATTTTTGACAAAGGAGCCAAATCCATCCAATGGAAAAAAGATAGCATTTTCAGCAAATGGTGCTGGTTCAACTGGAGGTCAACATGTAGAAGAATGCAGATCGATCCATGCTTATCACCCTGTACAAAGCTTAAGTCCAAGTGGATCAAGGACCTCCACATCAAACCAGACACACTCAAACTAATAGAAGAAAAACTAGGGAAGCATCTGGAACACATGGGCACTGGAAAAAATTTCCTGAACAAAACACCAATGGCTTATGCTCTAAGATCAAGAATGGACAAATGGGATCTCATAAAACTGCAAAGCTTCTGTAAGGCAAAAGGACACTGTGGTTAGGACAAAGCGGCAACCAACAGATTGGGAAAAGATCTTTACCAATCCTACAACAGATAGAGGCCTTATATCCAAAATATACAAAAGAACTGAAAAGTTAGACAGCAAGGAGACAAATAACCCTATTAAAAATGGGGTTCAGAGCTAAACAGAGAATTCACAGCTGAGGAATGCCGAATGGCTGAGAAACACCTAAAGAAATGTTCAACATCGTTAGTCATAAAGGAACTGCAAATCAAAACAACCCTGATTTCACCTCACACCAGTGAGAATGGCTAAGATCAAAAAACTCAGGTGACAGCAAATGCTGGCGAGGATGTGGAGAAAGGAACACTCCTCCATTGTTGGTGGGGTTGCAGACTGCTACAACCATTCTGGAAATCAGTCTGGAGGTTCCTCAGAAAATTGGACATTGAACTGCCTGAGGATCCAGCTATACCTCTCTGGGCATATACCCAAAAGATGCCCCAACATATAAAAAAGACACGTGCTCCACTATGTTCCATGCAGCCTTATTTATAATAGCCAGAAGCTGGAAAGAACCCAGATGCCCTTCAACAGAGGAATGGATACAGAAAATGTGGTACATCTACACAATGGAATATTACTCAGCTATCAAAAAACAATTGACTTTTATGAAATTGAAGGCAAATGGTTGGAACTGGAAAATATCATCCTGAGTGAGCTAACCCAATCACAGAAAAGACATACATGGTATGTACTCATTGATAAGTGGCTATTAGCCCAAATGCTTGAGTTACCCTAGATGCCTAGAACAAATGAAACTCAAGACGGATGATCAAAATGTGAGTGCAGATCGCTCATGAGAGACACAGCCAGAATACAGCAAATACAGAGGCGTATGCCAGCAGGAAACCACTGAACTGAGAACGGGACCCCTGTTGAAGGAATCAGAGAAAGAACTGGAAGAGCTTGAAGGAGCTCGAGACCCCATATGTACAGCAATGCCAACCAACCAGAGCTTCCAGGGACTAAGCCACTACCCAAAGACTATACATGGACTGACCCTGGACTCTGACCTCGTAGGTTGCAATGAATATCCTAGTAAGAGCACCAGTGGAAGGGGAAGCCCTGGGTCCTGCTAAGACTGAACCCCTAGTGAACTAGACTGTTGGGGAGAGGGCAGCAAGGGGGGGAGGGGTGGGGGGGGAACACCCATAAGGAAGGGGAGGGGGGGGGGGGGATGTTTGCCCGGAAACGGAAAAGGAATAACATTGAAATGTATATAAGAAATACTCAAGTTAATAAAAAAAAAAAAAAAAAAAACTGAGCACAAAGAAACTTCAGAAACAAATTCATACACGAAGAGGAAATTGGTCTTTAACAAATGAGCCAAAAACCTGCACTGGGTAGAAGATAGCTTTGGCATCAAATGGAGAACTATACATACACATGCATGGAAAGAGTCAATTCAATATGCATCGAAGATTTAAATCTTAACCCTTAAACTATGAAAATACCAGGGGAAAAAAACACAACACTTCAAGACAAGAGTCAACCTTTCAAACAAGACCTCAAACTTCTGTCTTTGTTTTTCATCTGTCAAGACTGATTTGTGCTCCCCAGATGTCCATGAATGTGTAGCCTTCTACCAGAGCACAACGCACCTACCAATAGTAACACTTTTAAAGAAAACGGACACTCCCTCTCCCGGCAGGTATCACCTGCTTATACCTCCTCAGCTAAAGGAAGAACTTCATTTCTCCCTCACTTGTTCATGCTGGGATTTGGTCTATCTTGAGGTCCACAGGGCTTCTGTATGATATCACAACAACTGTGAGTTCATATGATCTGCTGTGTCTGGAAGACACCCACCATTCCTGGTAGTCACCCACCATCCCTGGTAGTCCTTATACCCTTTCCACCTGCTCTTCCACAATGATCCCTGTGCCTTTGTAAGGAAGAGTGAAGTATAAATGCTCCATTTAGGGCTTAACACTCCACGGTCTACTAATTCTCTACATCTGACCAGTTGTAACTCCCCATGTTGATCATCATCTACTACAAATAGAAGCTTCTCTCATGACAGTTGTGAGATACGCTATGGGTGTAACAATAACTCATTCAAAGTTGGTTTAATGGTATGCCCATTCAGCAAAGTAAACATACTAGGTTCTACTCTAGCACCTATGACCTGCCTAGATACAGAGGTGTTTTTTTTCCCAACAATGTCACCAGGTATAGGCTTCATCTTATGGAGTGGGACTAAAATCCAATCAGAAAGTGGTCAAAACCTGATGTTCAAACTACTATTGTAACAGTGGAGGTGTCATTATTGTAGCTCAAAGGATTCACAGCTGGGTAAGACTGATGACTCCTTTTCTCCTCTGGGAGCATGCCTAGCACCTTCCAACACTATGAAAGCTAGCTTGTAGGATGAAAGTCCCAGCTTACAAATTTTGGTGCACAGAGATATATGGAGGATTTGGGAGGAGTTTGGCAAAAAAGTAAATATGGTCAAAGAATCACTGTACTAAAACTCTCAATGATCTTATTTTTAGGAGAGATTTCAGAAAGAGGAGAGATTATCAATGTTAAAAAATGTGCACAGACCACATGAAGCTCAAGAAGAAGGACAACCAAAATTCAGATGATTCAGTCCTTCTTAGAAGGGGGAACAAAATATTAATAAGAGGAAATAAGGAGACAAAGTTTAGAGCAGAGACTGAAGGAAAGGTCATCTAGATACTGCCCCACCTGGGAATCCAGCCCACACATATATAGTCACCAAACCCAGACACTGTTGTGGATGCCAAGACATGCTTGCTGACAAGAGCCTGATATAGTTGTCTCCTGAGAGGTTCTGCCAGAGCCTGACAAATACAGAGGTGGGTGCTCATAGCTAAGCATTGAACCGAAAATGGGGTCCCCAATGGAGGAGGTAGAGAAAGGATTGAAGAAACTGAAGGGGTTTGCATAAGAACAACAATACCAACCAACCAGAGCTCCCAGGGACTAAACCACCATCCAAAGAGTACACATGGACAGACCCATGGCTCTAGCTACATATGTAGCAGAGGTTGGCCTTATTAGGCACCAATGGTAAAAGCTCTTGGTCCTGCCAAGGCTCGATCCCCCAGTGTAAGAGAATGTGAGGGTGGGGAGGTGGGAAGGAGTGGGTGGATGGGTGGGAAAACACCCTCATAGAAGGGGGGATGGGATAGGGGGTTTATGGATGGGAAACCAGGAAAGGGGATAACATTCAAAATGTAAATAATAAATATCCAATTAAAAAGAAAAGAAAAGAAAATGCCCTTTTCCCTAAAAGCAATAGAGAATAAAAGAAAGTAGAATACCTTCTTACCTGGTATTGATCGTGTTTTCTGACCTACTCATAACATAAGGGCTAATGTTATTTGTGCTTAGGGATCATTGTCCATTTCTCCCATGCTTTGGGAGACCTGATTATTTGGAGGTCATCCTTAGTCTTAGAAGATGCGGGGATGAGTGTGTTGATGCCTGTAACCTCTTCAAATATCTCAGAAAATGTGGAGACCCAAACATGCATGTGTATACATACAGAGAGCTAGATACAGACACGTATGTGGATATACATAATCACGTACATGAATGAATAAATCAATGTTGAGACTTGTTAAAATTAGCAAATGGTAAATAAGCAAGTATTCACAGTACTGTTTCAGCTTCTGTGTAAGCCGAAACTTACTTTTCATAATAAAATACTGGGACACTATACAAGAGAGAAATGTTTCTTTGTTGGTGAAGGGATAATGACCTAAAAGCCTCAGGTGGGCTCAGACATTCTGGGTACTGACTTGAAGGATAAGACTTGTGGAAACTTCTGATAAGGAGGTCCATAGACCAAACCTGCTGTTATCTTCTAATTCCAGACAGCAGGGGAGAAGACCTGCAGATGAACTATTCTGTCCCACAACCCCCCTTTTTCCATCCTATAAAACATAGAAATCTTCACACCCCGATCTCCACTCCTGCAGAGAAACTGTGGTCCTTCAGTTCTGATTACAAGAAAAACTATATTCTTCTTCTGGAAATGCCTGGCTACATTTTTTTATTTCCATATCACCTCCATCAACCTAATCTAACAGTTGGGGTGCCGAGGATGGAACCCAGGACCTTGCACAGACTAGCCAAGTACTCTAGAAGTCAGCTACATCCTTGGCTCTTAAAAATGTCTGAAATGGCACTTATGGCATATTTGGAAGACCTCTGCAGTGGGCCAGACTTCATTTCCTGATTCTAGGTATTTGAATTTTAGTCTAGAAGTCAGGGATCAGATTAGCATCCTTGGAAGCCAATACTTAAGTCCTACTGACCTACTCGCAACCCAACCTTACTTCCTGTTGCAGTGCTGGTCTGCGAAGTTGGTGGGATTGGGTCTAGTGATTTCACTTGGAGTGGCTTGAATGTGTCCTCTAGCTTTGTGTCAGATGCATGATTTCATAGATGTCACACTTATTTTCACCAAATCATGGGACACGTGTTAAGGTGGGGTCTCTGGCATGTTCTAGAGACACTGTTCTAGATTATTCTCTGGTGCTTATGAAAATAAAAGTTGTATTTCTGCTCAGTATGTCTCCCCTGTTTACCCAGAGACCTTTTTCACTCTCCGCTGCTTTTTGAACATTGCAACGATGCCACCCATTTTCCTTTCATAACATCAATTCAGTTTTCTAGGATTCCTTTAAGATCACCCACAGAGGTTCAATGTTTACAAGGTCTCACAGGCCCCTGGGAGCTGAGCCAGGGACTTGGATGGACTTACAGCACTTACATAAGGGGTCATAAACTCAAATGTCTATAGGAGCCAAGTAGTGGACAGGGAAGGGGGGGGGACTCTGGGGAACTAGAGATTCCCAACCAAAGTCAGCAGCACCTCAGATTTCATCATCCAGTATGAAAGCGTCCAACAATACCAAACCATGTAGTATTATAAGAAAACAGGGGTTTTCTTTTAAAGAAGTATGCAGATTTCTAAATTCTGGGTTTATACATTAAAGTCGAGGTCCCATCCATCAATGAGATGGATTGATCCTGATCCTTCCCCCATTCCCACGCTGCTTTGGTTTTTGCCCATGTTAGTGCTGGTACTGGCTCTCTTGGGGCCAAAGAGTTCTTTTGTTATTGCGGTTCTCTCCTGCTATTTGGTTTCATCTGTCTTTTCTGCCAGCAGCATCACCATGCCAGAGTCCAGCCTGCACCACCATCACCCCTTGCTCTTCGTCTGAGCCCCTTTGGTAGCTTTTAGGAAAGTCTGTGTCCTCGGGGCATATTAGTCTTTAGTATTCCTAAAGCTAAGTTTCAAACTCACACTTCCCTCATATTCCCCATGGAATATTATGCCATGCCATTTTTCTATGTTTTATTCATGTGCCATTTAAATCTGAGCTCACCAGAGACTTCCTGGGGACAGCCTCGCTGCTTTCTCTCATTGTGTGCCCTGTCTCTGACCTTTTAAGCAATTCTGACTCAAGCCAAGCCAGCAAGGAGCCTGTAGGTGACAACACTCGAGGCAGTATCACAGAACCAGCCCTTCCTACTATGACCTTTTTGGTCCTACTCTGGCTTTTCCCTGCCTTTACTTTCTCCTGAACTTTGACCTCTACCACCCAGCTCTTAAAACAACGGTTCTTTTGCATTTGCTACCCTTCATATCATATATTAATGTTATAGTCCATAACACAACAGCAAAATTAGAGTTATGGAGTAGCAACAAAATTATTTTACGGTTGGGGGGTCACCGCAACACGCAGAACTGTATCAAAGGGTCGATGCATTAAAAAGGTTGAGGATCACTATTGTAAGAGGTGCCTGGACCTTTCACATACTCATCTTTCGTATGTGGAACAGGAACTTTGAGGATCCTGTCTCAGCTCACTCGTTTAGCACTTCAAAGCCATTGGGAATAATTTCATAACCTCTTTTGATCCCAGATAAGACAAATTCTGATCAACTCCAGCTTCCACCTAGCAAGACAAGACCTGGTCTCTCTTTACTCTCTTTCCTGTCTGCCTGGAGGAGGTGATGGGTTCATTCTACATCTTGCTCACCTTAGTCACAGGGCACAGAAATAAGCAGCTACTTGCTAAGCCCTTCCCACATGCGACACACCATGAAGGTCTTTTCTTAGATTATCTCTCTTAATACCAAAGTCAATCCTATGATAGAAGAAACATATTACTCCATTACAGATGGGGAAATTAAGACTCAAGGCAATGTAGAACTTCCCTGAGATCACATGGAAGGGAGACTAAGCTGACATTTGAGCATATTCAGCTTATTTCCAAAGACAGGAGAGCCATTCTCCTCCCACTGACAAAAGGCAGTACTCGTTCATGCAAAATGCCACCAAGCAAACTAGAGAGAAACAAAGATAATTTGGGAATGGACTGCAACCCATGGCAGACTCGTACCTGTGTTCACACACATGTTTTATAGACTGTTACTAATGTCAAGTAACAAGCTTTGAGCCTGCACATTGGAGTCTTGTGAGAAAAAGCTTAGAAATGAATGAAACAGTAGCACTGAAGTCTGATTTTTCAGCATAAACTCATTCTAGAAGCATCTATGACATGACATCTATATCTATGACATATACATATGACATACCAAGCTTTGATACAGCAATGGGATTACGGTTGTCAAAAGGAGGATTTGGTCATTGCCCTAATCTCTCCTATGCACTGATTAAGCTATTGCCAAATTTCCCTCTTATGCACATTCACCTGCATGGTTCGTGCCATTCTGAGGGTCTAGCATGGGACAAGATAGTAATTCTGACAGTTCTCTACCAACGAGCTCCATTCTCTCTATTCTTGATGATCACCCAAGTTCTCTTGTCCCAGAAAGCTCAAGCTGTGTGTTTTAGATAGTCTTGTTTCTATGATATTACCACTTTCAATGTCACAAGATTTCTTGGCCTTAAGTACTCACCCAGGAATCTTCATCTGGACTCATTGTTCCTGTCATTTGTTCCCAAGCTGTGTCCATGAGACACATCAAATGATTACCTCCTGAAACCTTTATAATACATTGATTTCCACACAGTGTCCCAGGAATAACTCTTACTTTTGCCTATAGTCCACACTTGCTATAACTGAGGCCATTTAGCAGAGGTATGGGAGTTAGATAATTGTCTTGGACTAAACTTCAATTCATTTTGCTGTGGTTAGGTTTAAGGTATTTGGTAACTGCAGTTGGACAAGCAAAGGCAGATCAGGATTGATGGTCTCTTCCATCTCAGAACATTCAAACATTCAACTCACTCTCTCTGCGGTTGCTACTTAAATAACAGAAATGCCAGGGAATGAGTACAAAAACATATTCAAAAATGTCAAAAATCCTACCATCGTGGTGTTTATTTTCAAGCCATAAGAACTTACCGAAACATGCAAAAAATGAATGGAACTGGAAATCATTTTGTGAAGTGAAATTAGCCAGATCCCAAAAAGATAAATAAATCTTCTTTGTATGTAGAAATGAAACTTTAAATTATATATGTTTACTTATATATATATATATATATATATGTATGATATGTATGTTTGCAAATGCGTTATTAAACTAGACAAATAGCATGAAAGGGGAGAAAAGAGGAAGAGAAATAACAAAGTGAAATAAGCAAATTGTATGAAAAGATACAGAATGTATTAGTTGATGACATGTATGTAAAACAAGAAAGGAAGGTGGGACGGGCTCCTGAGCAGAGGTAGTTGCATGAGGGGCCACAGGTAATAAGGCAGTTTGCAGGCATCATGTCTGTGACTGAGGAAAGACCAGTGTTGAGAGCAAGCGGCAGGAGTTTGCCTAGCACACTCAGGACAACAAGAACAGAAGTCGGAAGGAGAGTCAGAAGTAGGAGACATGTTAGAGGGACGAGACTCATTTCTGCGCCATTGCAAAGATGCTTTGGCACCCGTACAGTTTAAACAGAGGTCATCGGGTTTCAGTGGATAAAAATCATGCTAAACTTAATACATCAACAACGCACTTTGAATGTGAGTAGGACAAACATGAATAAGACTGTAGAGACCAGCCTACCTCTTATTCCATGGGTCCTTTACCTGGTCTTCTGTCACAGATGGCTGGAGCATGACCAAGTCCTTTTTCTTCCTTTGAGCTTGAACTTGCTGGTGCAGGACATCCCTTTTTCCCAAGGAAAGCTCTGAGAAAGGTCCACTGAAGTGAGTCGTCCATGAATGGGGAAAGAAGTGACATTTAAGCATCTACTTTTAGCTAATGGGTAAGTTCATAGCATTTGGCACATTACCTGGTTTAATTGCCGTGTCATAATAACATGTCACAGCAGAATGGCTGACAATTCAGGGATAAATGGGGATCTACACATTCCATCCATGACTCCTCTTCCCATCATGGGTTCTCACTGAGCTGAGCAACAGCTGAGGGAAGTACTGGGCTCCCTTGAATGCCAGCCTAGAGGGCATAACTGTGCTTCTCTGCTGAGACTGCAGCTGAAGCCTTCGGGAGCTAAGAAACCCACGATTACTCACTTGGTCACGAGTTAAATTAAACCCTACCTCAGTGAGCCAACCACAAGATAAAGGTGGGGCCGCTCCTAAGAAACTTTAACCCAATGAAAACATGCCTGAAAGCATGTGCGTGTCTCACCATTATTCTTTCACCACTTAGGAGGCATGAGAAAATGTAGGAAGAGCAGCCAGACTTTGCTCTTGACGGATTGTTGAAGGTAGGTAGTATCGGTGAGGTCTGGTGGGAAGACTGTATCTTTGGCACTTTGAGCTCCCACTGTATCTACAACAATCCACTCCTCAACTATATATATATATATATATATATATATATATATATATATATATATATATTACAAGAAGAAAAGGGACTTGGACCATACCCACTCTCTCTCTCCTCCTGATAGCCTTGACTATAGGTCTAGACGATATTTCTCCCCTACTTGCTGATTTCCCAAAGTCTTGAGTCCTGATAGGCCCTTCAAGAATTGGAGAGACTTTCAGAGCTCTTAGTCTTAATTCTGATTTCCCAGAGTAAAGATTAACCTCACAAATGATGGCTGGACCATCTTAAATAAGCCCATGGAAGGTGGAACTGGGGTCACTGGGGTATTTATCTATTTTTCAGTATGGTACTGGGATCCAAACCAGGGCCTTGTGTAAGTAAGCAAATACTCTAACTATATCTCCAATCAAAATCTTCCAATATCTCCTCCCTCTCTCTGTCTCTCTCTGTCTCTCTCTATGTGTGTATGTGTGTGTGCACGCATGTTTGCATGCATGTATGTAAGTATGTATATATGTATTCCAGACTGGCTTTAAATCTGTGTCTCTGCTTTAGTCTCCTTAGTGGTGAGATTGCAGGTAGGTACCATTGTGTTCAGCTGCACACAAGGGCCTTGAAATTACTGATTAAGACTTAAACTGTGCCCCATCAATTCATATGTTAAAAATGTAACCACTGGTATCTTAGAGTATCATTGCAGTTGGAGGGGAAAAAGTCATTCAAGAGGTTGATAAATTTAACTGAGGTCATCAGTGGTGCCTCTAATCTGTCTGACATCTTTAAGAACTGATTAGAACATAGACAATGCAAAGAACAGGTGAGGACACAAGGTGGAGAGAGGTTTTAGGAAAACCTAACCCCGACTCCCCCAGATCTTGTATGTATAGCCTCTAGGTCCATGGGGGAAATCAATGCCCATGTGCTAGCTACTCAGGCAGGATCCTTTGATATGGAAACCTTTGATATGGAAACACCATGGTACTTTAACAATGGCACCGGAGAGGCTGAACTTCTAATGCCTCAAGTAGACAAGCTCTGCTATCAGTATTAACTCAGGAGTGGGTTGTTCTGTGGATAGACTGAATTCTTTGACCTGGTTATGTTCTGGTGGCCAACATTCTTGCTGATAGTTTCCATTGTTCTAGCTGCCCCTCTCACATTTCTCTTCCTCCTGGCTCTCTGTAGAACTCCTGGTCCACTCCTTGTACACTGTACATGCCATGCCTTGTCTCCAGAATATGTAAATGACCTCAAAGGGATACATCCTTCCTGTTCAATCCTTTTATTAATTGGGATATGGTCGTCCACTCAACTGACACTCCCTTGCATGCATAACCTTCAGTTTCTTATGATTTGCATATGCAGGTTTTCTTTCTGTGTCTTGGTGATGATAGCAGCCACAGTGTCCTTATGATCTCTACACGTGGCAGATATCTGGGAACCTTGACTAGGTAGCTAACATGGATATAAGAATAGTACTCAGAAGCACCTCTCGTTTAGCAAACACACACACACACACACACACACACACACACACACACACACACACAAACACACACTCCTACCTGCATGCACACTGAGGAGATGTGCTCTAGCTAATACATGTGTATACAGTCTGCTGCTTCCTGAACTTGTGCACTAATCTTGCACACTTTTACATTATGGTGGCTTGCTCAGTGTAGTTCTATTCCCCTGGGGACCCTCTTGGTAATTCCCTAATTGCCTCAATAAAGCTCTCTTTCTCCCAGTTCTGTCAGCCTTGAGATTTCCTAATGGAAACCACTCATTCCTATTGGACCCCCAGGCTGTAGTTAGCAGTCTGGGACTTTGGTTTCTTTATTCTTGTTGGTGTGAAGGTGAAGCCATCGCCAACAACATTGCCAATGTCATCTGAGCAGCTCCTCGAGGAGAACATATGATAGAGTTGTTGCATGTTGACTGTCTCCCGTGTATTTATTGACTGAAACATTACTTCCACATTTGTAATTTTAGATCACAGATGCCTAGCGTGTTTAATCGTACAGCAAAGCTCACATTTAATGAGAAAAATGTCAAGTATATTGTTATCCACCGTAAAAAACTGTGAAAAATATTTCTGCCATCTGCAGTGTGCCTTCTGCTGCCGCCTCTAAGAATTTTTCGAGTAACAATACAAAATTAGCAGTTGGGCAAACACTGTAAAAAGAAAGTTTCTGAACTTTCTCAAATTCAGAGCATGTCTCAATGTCATGGCAAGATACTTTACCTAGACTCCTAAAATAACCTGCTACTGGAAGACGTGGCATCTTCCATGCATCATTCGGCATTCTGTGATCAACTAGATTCTCAATCTGGCTACATCAGCCTCTACCTAACAACCTTGCAAGGCATTTCCTCTCTTGCTACCATGCATCAGCACACTATGTGAGCCTGTCACCCTTACCTTTACCTCCCCGCTGTACCCTACATTCCAGCCAAATAAAGTTAACTTACTGTTGCTGCTGATAAGAATACTTTTCCTTCTCTCTGTGCAGTTATTCCTACACGTTGGGCCATATCTACCTCAAATGTCATTTCTGGGAAATCTTGAGTGACATTCCCTGAAAGGATGAGTCCACCAGAGCCTTCATTGTATGCTGGCATAGCATTTCCACTTGAAGACTTTGAGCGAACTCCTGTTCCATTCACCAGCCTCTCGCTGTTCAACTCTGAGCCCCCGGTTTGCAAAGATGGGGCTTCAGCCACCGCTGCCTCCCAGCCCCAAACTGATGATGGTAAAGTGGCTGTGGCAGCTACTTTAAGGGCCTCAGAAGCTACAAGTCACCGTAACAGGAGTAAAGGAGTCTCTTACCCAGGGACTTGCTCTTTTGACGTTGGCAACACAAAACCTTGCCATTATGCAGGCTGTGTTTATTTCTAGGTTTTCTCTCTGTATTTTAGCCCTTTCTCCTGCTGAAAGAATTAACAGTCCTGTCAGTCAGAGAGCAATTGATAGTGATAAAAACTCTCCTTTTAGACAGTGAGTTCACTTGTTCTTAAGTCATTCTTCGCCACAAACTGCAGCCTCATTATCCGAGGAAAATGTGGTATCTCAGAGAAGCCACACTCTTAGAAGTTTGTAATTTACCTCGCCTGATGACTAAGGTCTGGAGGTTTTCGCTGCTTATTTGAATGTGGTTTGGGCGGGGAGGGAATGATAAACAAAGCCTGTCTTACTCATTGGAGCTGGCCTGTGGAACTTGTGTAGCAATACCTGCTCTCTGGACAGTACCTTCTGCTTTTAGGAGATACAGTGAGGAGGGGGCCTTCTCAGAGCCTCAGTGTGACCCCCAGCTCTGAAGAGGTGCCCACTGCAGATGGTGCAGCTCACCAACAACCTGTCTTTCTCTTCACTCCATTTCACCTTCTGAGTGAAGGCAAGACCTCAGTTTTAGACATAAACTCTTCTTATATGATTTTTTGTGAAAAAAATAAATGGCATTTGGGTAGGATGCTGAGAGAGTTCAGAAACCTCTAGGAAGGACACAAAGTACACTTCAGGTAGAAGTTGACTGGGGAGTTAAGAGCAGGGTGGATAAGTGAGACTTCCAGTCACTCTTAACCCCGATAAGACCATGCCTAGAAGTTCTGCCTCGATGTCTTGTTCATAGAGAGAACCCTATTACATTTGTTTGCTTGCTACTACTGTGATAACCATGATGCCCAAAAGCAACATGGGAAGGAAAGGGTTTACTTCACAGCACTCCTCTGGATCACAGCCCACCATTGGGGAAAGTGAGGGAAAATACTCAAAGGACCTGAAGCACAGACCATAGAGGAAGGCTGCTATCTTAGACATCTCAGGACCAACAGCCCAGGAATTTTTTCAGTTGAGTTTCCCTTTTCCCAGTAATGCTAGCTTGGGTCAAGTTGATGACTAACCGACCAGCACGTGTCTCTTTTCTGAGTGCCTAGTGCAAGTGCCTGCATTAATGCCTCAAATTAGCACAGAGGACATGTGTCATATATGTAGAGTCCCTCTTTGCATGGTGAAGTGTGAGAGTCACATACATGCCAAAGTCCCCATCGGCTAGGGACTTTCCCTGTTCTATCCTCTCTTTACATTATGGGATGATGAAGTCAGCCAATAAACCTCAAGCACAGCTGTATCTATGAGGCTCCCTCACGGCCTTCAGAAGGAGCTAATGGCACATACGCTTTACTTTAGACCTCTTGTCCCTGTGAGATTTAAGTTCTGTTGATTGAGTTGCCAAGTCCCTGGTAGCTACTGATGGGAGCCCCAAGAAACTAACACACTTAACTTTATGAAAAAACTTTATAAAAAAAAACAAGGACCAGGAAGATCTTTCAAGTGACCATACCATTGAAAGAGGTTAGAAATGGCAGGGTCACTGTCATGGAGTTCAAACTCATCAGTGATGTGGATAGCTGCTATACCGGAGACTATACCTCCTTGCAGAATACAGTGACGCTAATAAAGTTTTAATAGAAAAATTATCTCTGTGTTGGTTACATGTATGTAAACACACATAAGAGACAGTGAGGATAACTATTCACATATACTACCAAGACAGAGAAATACAGAACGTTGGTCAAAATACTCTTCATTAAGTAAACGGATGAGTGTTATTTTTAAGAAAACCTCTTCTTTTGAAGCAATAGCTTTCAATTGGCCATGTCTATTGCTGTTCTTTTTAACTAGATGTTTATATTAATTTATACATAATTGTGTCACTTCCCATGCTCCCCTTTCCTCCCTCCTACCCTTTCTATGACTCCACGTCACTTCTTTTTTTTAAAGTGATGGTCTCTTTGTCTTTGATTATTATCGTTACATATATTGTTACACATACAAGTATGCACGCATGCACACACACAAACACACACTCATACACACATGAATATATAAATACAGCCTGCTAAATCTATTTAGTATTATTTGTATGTATATGATTCAGAACAGACCACTTTATACTGGATAACCAATTATGGGGCTCATCCCTGAGAAAGACTATTTCTCACTCTCTCATCTGCCATAGTTGCATCTAGTTCTTTGCTTAGGAATGAGGCCTCCTGAGGTTCCCCCCTTCCATGTGACTTTGGCTACTGTGTTGTCCACGTTCAGGTCTTGTGTAGGCAGCCATGTTGTTGATATATGATATTATTGCTTTACTTTTTCCCTTCATTTCAGACGTAGATTTTTTTTTATTTGAGACAGTTCTTCCTTTCCTTTTTAGCAAGACTATTGGCTAGGCCATTTTTCATAATTCCTTCTTTCTCCAGAAGGCCAGTCTATTGAACATGTACAGTTTAGCGGTTGAAAGATAATACATTCTTCATGTTTAATGATCTCAAGCTGTGCTATCCAGTATGGTAGCCAATAATCACAGGTGGCAATTTGTCTTTATATTTAAATGGATTTCTATCAAATATTAGAGATGCCAGTCTCAAAATCAAGCGCTCACTGGACACTTATGATTAGTAGCAACCACACTGAACAGCCCACATAGGAAACATTTCCATCACCACAGAAGGTTCTATTGCTCAGTTCTGTTCAAGAGAAACAAACCAAGAATGCTAGGCTGAACTAGAGTCTGGGTCCCAGTGCCTGCTTCAAATGTCTTGACAATATGCCTCAGGCAAAAGATTTGGAATGCTTCATCTTTCTTTCTCCTCTCTACTAAAAGAAGGAGGAAAATAGATGAGCTATATTGTAAACTTTATAAATTTAATTATATATAGAAATCAACTTAGTGCAACAAATATACATGAAACATTTATGAGCCAGGTATTATATGGTAAGTCTGCAAGAGAGACTAACATTTTCCTCTGGCCTCATAGAGTTTACATCAGAGAAAGATGAGGCTATAAGTATTGAAAATGCAAATGGTAATAAATAACCATCAGATATTAAGGTCGAATGGAATGGTGGTAAAAGGTAGGAGAATGCTGAAGAAAGGCATTTGGAGGAAGAGTCCGCAAAGGAAGGGCTTCTAAGGTAAAATGGACTGAAGAGGGATTGCTGCTTCAATAAGCTTCCCCTTAGCTTTCTGGAATAGACCCTGCTTAACAAAATCTGAAACTCTGTTCCCTTTGTTCTTTCCACGTCACCTCTGAGCAATCTTTCTTCTTCGTCTGCAGAGTGTGTTATTCAAGCAAACTCTCAATGTGAACCATTACACACACACACACACACACACACACACACACACACACACGTGTGTGTGTGTGCATATATATTTATTTGTATGTATATATATATGATATACATGTATGTGTATATATGTGTATGTGTATATGTATATATGTGAGTATATGTATATACACACATATGTATATATATTATATATCCACACACATATGTATATATACACATTCATATACTCACATATATCATATATACACACATACATAAACACATACACACATACACACACACAGCCATAACAAAATTTAAGAAGGATCAGTTTTCAAGATATTGGACCTCCCTCCATGGAAGTCAGTGGTCAACAAAAGTCAAGAAATAATCCAAATAAGCCCTGAGATTGCCCCCAACCATAACATAGCCTCCAGGAGCTGGCACTGAGAAAGAATCTCAATGTTACCACTGAAACTTCAAAAGACAAGGCTAAAGAATTGTATAATTCCACTTATACAAAATGTCCTGAACAGACAAAGACAAAGAGCAAAAGTCCATGAGAGGTTTCCATGGGCTGGAAGAAGGATGGGGAACACCTGCTAATATAGGTTTCCTTGAAAGTGCTGACCACCGCTTTAGTAACCAAGTGTGGTAAGGGTGGCCTTGCTTTGTAAAGATGCTAAAACACTCCAAAGCATGATTTTATAGTATGTATATGGTCAATAACCAACTTGATGGCATTTAGGATCCCCATAGAAACAAATTTCTGAGTATGCATTCAAAGTAGTAGCCCAATTTGGTAATAAGGGTAGAAAGGCCTGCCTTAAATTTGAGTAGTACCATTTCATGGGGTGGGAGTTGGGATCCCAAGCCAAATATAAAGGAGAAATTGAGCTGACCACAAGGATTCATTACTCTGCATTTGCTAAGCGTAGATCCAATGAGACCATTGCTTTCTCTTGATCCTGATACCATTCCTTCTCTGTCATGGTGGATATAATCTACCCAGAAGTTTGAAACAGGATAAACCTCCCTTTTAGTTAATTTTGTCAGGAAAATGATGAAAAGGAAACTAATACATTGGTATGGAGATGTGGGCCCATTGCCTTGGTAAACCTGATTGTGCGGCTCTCAGGTCTTTGGAACTGATTTATAGGAAGGATGTGGAAGAGTTTGTAGGCTTGGGCTAGAGAAGCCCTTGAATTTCATAGAGCTTAATGGACCATTCCAGAGGAGACCTAGACGAAGAGACGTATAGTGCAAGGTCTTGAGGTTTCAGAGGAGACCAAGTCTGTAAGTTATCCCTGAACAAAGTGTCATGGATTATGTGCCTTAGACCACTGCAATTTGTGCTTTCACATCTGTGCAAGTACAAACTGAAGACATAATTCGTTTCTGGGATGCAGTCTCTTCTAGGTTCACTGTGCCTTTGCCTGGTCACTGATTTCTGGTGTCTCTTTCGTATTTCTAAGGCTTTAATACGTAATCTCCCCTGATTAGGGAGGCCTCCATCCCAAACATTTTTATCTTACCTGAGTATCTTTCTATGGATAATTTCAAATTTTTTACATATTATTTCAGATTTAAATTTTAATTATTTTTCCAAGTCTCTATAATGAAATGTTAATTGTCTCTCCAATGATGTTTCCTATGCTTATGATTTTATCTGGTTTGGATTTGTTCCTCGTATTATATACCCAATGACAGAAATGGGTCAAATCACCTACCATTTTTACACATGTTGATCTGCAAACCTTCACTCTGTTATCTGCAGCATGGAAACGTTAATGCCCTAGCATATCTTCACAAGCATCGGTTAGTATTTTTAAAGTGATATAGTTCTCTGTTCCTTAGTACAAAGTGCCATTAGACACATATCATTTTAAACAGACTTAATATGCTAAAATATAGTTGCCTAAAGCACAAATAAAAAATGATTACTAGACTTTAGAAAGCAGTCCCTTTGAAGTGCACTGAAACTTGTAGGTGATATTCAGCAGAATGTGTGTGTCCATAGGTGGGCAAGTGTGAGCATTGGTTAGTAGTAACAAAAGAAAGAAAGTGGGGTATAAATTCTATGAAGGGAAAGACTGGCTGGCTTGCCTCTTTTCCTGGGCTTTTCACATGGCAAGTACTCGGTGAGTTTAATGTTGTGGTGGAATTCAGTATAAAGGTTTCTAAAGACAAACAAACAACAAAAACTTAACAAACAGACCTACCAGATCCAGTGATAACACTACTGATATTTACTGGAAGGACTCTAACTCTACATATCACAGATATTTGCACATAACTCTTCATTGCAACACTATTCACAATAGTGACATTGTAAAAAAATTGATGTTTTCAAAATCACAATAGTGAATAAGGAGAAGGTGATATACATACACAATGGAGTCTTTTTCAGCCATGAAGAATGAAGTTATGCCATTTTTTCACATGGCTCAATTTTAAGATGCTTGCCTCTTTGCAGTAGATCACGGCTCTAGCTCTATCATGGGGTTAGAGAGAGAAGCTTACACTTATCAAACATTCCATATTAGGTATGTAGCATCTTAATTAGGGTTCCCATTGCTATGAAGAGACACCATAACCAAGGCAACTCTTATAGGGGACAACATCTAATTGGGGCTGGCTTACAGGTTCAAAGGTTCAGTCCATTATCATCATAGCAGGAAGCATGGCAGCATCCAGGCAGATATGGTGCTGAAGATGGAGCTGGGAGTTCTGCATCTTGCCAGGAGAAGAGTGGCATCTTCAGGATGCTAGGAGGAGAGCCTCAAAGCCCACCCCCTACCCACAGTAATGCACTTCCTCCAACAAGGCCACACCTACTCCAATAAGGCTACACCTCCTAATAGTGCCATTCTCTGGGCCAAGAATATTCAAACCACCACAGTAGCCAAGATCTGTGCTTACAGCACTTGAGGAACATTTACAGCATTGTGATGTGCATGCTGTAGTGACCCTTATGACTACCAGGTATGAGAGGTGAAGAGACCCTCTGGTCCAATCACTCTGGAAATGGTAGAACTGACTCCCGAGTCTGTGTCTGTGCTTTAACTCTAAATGACGGGCTTTCATGGAAGAAATACTCCCTCCGTGTAATTTTTCCTCCCCAACATACTCAGAGAATAGCCTGTTCTTGCCTCTACACCACAGACTGTTGTTCCACACTTTCCCTTGCAGAAGTCTTTCTGAGAGTAAGGCTCTCTGACCAGTTCTACCTACCTGGTTTCCTAGTCTCTCAAAATCCAGCGAATTCAAAAGAGAAAGTCAGGTGTCCTTGAAAAGAAAGAACTGGGGAGGGAGGAGAACATGACACAATGCTATGCTGGAGACAAGATGAAATGACAGTAGATGTCATGCTCTGAGAATATTCAATCAATGGCTAGAATAAAACTGCTAAGATCCTTAGTGGGAGAGTGAGCATTGAAGCAGCAGCTCACCGATTATACCTAAGTGGTCACTGGGCCCCCCATTCCTGCTCTCTGTCATAGAAGAAGCTATTTCCCTTCAGGATAGAGATATATGCAATACCAATGTTGAATAAGCACCATGGGGTTAAGCCTGGGGCATTAATTAAAGAATATGTCCACTAATTGTCACAATGACTCTGACCTATTGCCTTTATATCCCCTACAGAGCAAGCTCACAAGCCAAACTTGCCCAATACTTTTTTCTATATGGTCCATGGGCTAAGAACTATCACTATATGCTCAAATGGTTTAGAATACGAAATAAAAAATATCTGTGTGACTTACGAACATTACTCCTAATTCTAAGCATCTAAGGATGGCTTTGCCCATTCGTTTATATGTGATCTCCAGTTTCACGCTGGTGACTGTGCCTACATAGCTTGCAAAGCGAAAACTGTATACTAACTAGCTTTTCACGTAAAAGTTTGGCTGACCCCTTGTCTTAGTCAATTTTCTGTCACCATAACAAGATACCCAAGTCAGTAAGTTATAAAGAAAAGAAGGAGATCCCTTTGAGATCACAGTTGCTGAAGGCTGGGGAGTCCAAGCTCACGAGCCATATCTGGTGATGGTTCTCTGCTGCTACACAGTGAGCAGAAGCAGAAGGAGCACATGGGTATGGGAGGCTATGATAACACAAGGAGCTGCCTTGCTTCATACCAATCTATTATCACCAATAACACACCAGTGAGAGGGCATTAGTTCCTCCTAATGAACTAATCAGCTCCAAAAGAAGATTCCGATCAAATACCAACGATGATCTCACAGGAGGCCAACTGTATCCCCAATCATTGCACCCCATGTACAAATAAGGATTACGAGGCCCAGAGAGACTGAGAAATTCACTTACTTCGAAGGATCCAAAAGACACTGAAGACCACGCTGTTCCTACGGTGTCCACCCTCTCACTACTGAGAAGAGGCAGTTGGATGTCACTGGCTTCAATGTCATTCTAGTCTGAGTTGGTAATATTGAACAGTGAGCACATATTGCTTTTACTCTTCTGATGGTGTATTGTTCAAAACCCAGTTGCTCTGCTAGTAAATGTAAGGTCTCTTAAAGAAATGAGATTCAGGAAAGCCTTTTTTGCTGAAGATCCTAGGTACTTTTACAGTACAAATTGGTAAAAAAAAAAAAAAAAATACACTCTTAAACTTTGTAAACAAAATGCAAGTTAAAATCTACAATAAAAACACAAATTTAAGGTCAAGATACATGCTCATAGAAAAAACTGGAAGAGCTTGAAGGGGCTTGAGACCCCATATGCACAACAATGCCAAGCAACCAGAGCTTCCAGGGACTAAGCCACTACCTAAAGACTATACATGGACTGACCCTGGACTCTGACCTCATAGGTAGCAATGAACAGCCTAGTAAGATCACCAGTGGAAGGGGAAGCCTTGGTCCTGCTAAGACTGAACCCCCAGTGAACAGGATTGTTGGGGGGAGGGCGGCAAGGGGGAGAGGATGGGGAAAGGAACACCCATAAAGAAGGGGAGGGGGAGGGATTAGGGGGATGTTTGCCCGGAAACTGGGAAAGGGAATAACATTTGAAATGTAAATAAGAAATACTCAAGTTATTAAAAAAAAAAGATACATGCTCATAAAGTTATTCTCATTTTCCTCAAAACTTCCAAGTAATAACTCTCCAGAAAGGCTAAGCCTATTTGGTGTGGTAGACACAGACTAGGTGTGTGGCAGGTTTGGAAAAACAGTGAAACAAGAGTTAGAGTCGAATCTCCAGATTACATGCAAGGCTGTGCCGGAAGAAGCTTACCAACCATTCATCAACAAATCCAAAGACCGTTCTGTCCAAGCAAGTTCTCACAAAGCACAAACAGGACAGGCAAGGAGCCCCTGCTCTTTAGCAGCAGACATCGTCATGGAAGAGAGATGCCATAAATAGAAAATCTACTCCAGTTGGTGATGAATCTGTGCAGCAAGCAGAGAAAAATAACAATGATTAGTAGACTCGCACTGAGTGGTCAAAGAGGGCTCTCTGAGTAGAGCTTTGAGAGAAAAAAGAGTCTACTTTGGGAGAACAGATCCCAAGCAGAGGAAAGACTGATAGAACACAGTACAGAGTCAGTAGTATGTGAGAAACAGAAGAGAGAGTGCTAGAGGACGTTTGGGGCATAAGGAAGAAGGTAGCAGAGATGAGACCTCTGAGGTCAAGAGTCCACTGATGCAAGTTCATTCTTAGAAAGAGGTGAAAGGAGGGACAGTGTCTCCCAAAACATATGAGTTTAGTGACTTCAAATGTTACTTTATAGGGACGGGTTTATTTTTTAAGAGTACCATTAAGCTGAGATGAAGTCTATTGCAGTATGATGGGCCCTAATCCAATGGCTGGTGTCCCTGTAAGAAGATAGAACATAACAGAATCTCACAGGGAGGAAATGCCTTGCAAGAAAAAATGAGATAGAAGTGATACAGCTACACATCACAGAGTGTTTGAACAACCACTGGAAAACTGGAAGAGGCTAGGAGGGATCTGCATTAGGGGTATGGCCATGAAGACTCCTGATTTGAGACTCATACCCCTGACATCTCAGAACAAACAAACAAAGCTGATGTTTTAAGACCCCCCCCCCAGTTTGTGTGAGGAATATTCCTTGCCATCTAGAAGCATTGATTCCAGGATCCGTGCAGGTTCCAGAATCTAAGGGTGTTCAGCCCTTTGTACAAAATGAAGAGGTAATTTCACACAACACAGCCACATCTTCCTGATACCTCAAATCACCTCTAGACTCTTTGTAACACTTAATATAATGTGCACAACCTGTCAATTGCCCTCATCTTCTTTGGGGAATGATAACAAAAAGCCAATCTGTGTCCAATATAAATGCAACCATGGTAGACAATATAGCACTCTCTATCTTTCACCAGAATGCTTCGTAGACACTTTTGACTTTTGAAACTTTCTGAAAAATGATTAGGATCAACAAAATGGTTTGATTTGCATCCAGGTATTCCCAACCAAGTCTGATGAGTTGAGTTCATGTAAGTCATACAAATTGTCCTCTGACCTCCACACGTGCACCCTGGCGTATGCACATGTGCATGCATGCATGCACCACACACACGCACATGAACATAATCAATCAAGAAAATTTCTAAAATTAATTTCAAAATATTTCTAAAGCCACGTGATTGAATCTGCATATTCAATTCCATGATTGAGTCATGGAATCTGCAGATACAGGGGGCCATACTGTAATTCATTGTCTTAGTCCATGAGAAACTAAGGGATTTAAACAGAAGTGTGTCCGGCTGAAACTTCGGAAAAAGGTGTGTCTACTAGGTTGAAAGCTGACTGCAAGGGTTGAGAGCGTGGATCAGTGGTAAGACTTGTGCTTAATTTGCACAAGGGCTGTGAGTTTGGTCATCATCTCTGAAAATAAACAAATATGTAAGAACTAAAGAACAGACAGTTAGGGAGAATACAGCACTGCGGAAGAGAGGTAGCCATAGGCAGTGCCACAGAGCTGGACTCTGTTTTGAGGCTGAGCACCTACAGTGGCAGCCAGGCACGATGTAAGAAACACCTGCACAGTTGGATCCGTCTACGTGGAGGACTCAGGTGAAGGCAGCCTATTGTACTTGCAAACCCTGACAAAGCAGATACCCTTCAGTTAGTCATCCAATATGACTCCCTGGAGATGAACTTCCCAAGGGATGAATTAATGGTTTTCCATAATTCTGCATCCCCAACTATTTTTCCAAGGGACTTGTGTAGAGGTAGTTACCCTATGACTGCTGATCGATGTGGATGGAGTGAACTGGGAAGGTAAACATGTTCTCAAAAAAAAAAAAAGAAAGAAAGAAAAAGGCCTTGCTTACATGCCAAGACTGTTTACATTTAATTTGTTCCTTCAATTTTGTTGGAATCCATTTATTGCTTGTATTAAAAGTAACATTTCATCCTGCAGTGTTCCTGTGGTCAGGAATCTGTAATTCATTCTACCTCCTAATTAGGGTGAGAAAATTTTGATTCTTCTGAGTTGGAAACAATGACATCAGGAACCAACTTACAGCCATGGACAGCCACTGTTCCTTCACCCTGAAAGTGGGGCTACTTGGCTAACAGGCTTCACGGCAATGAACAGCAGATCCTTCTACCACACTTCCACACCACTCTTTCTTTAGTGGTAAAAGTTTTAAAGCCACCATTGTGATCATGATGGAGAGATTTACAGATGTTTCGATGAGGCTCTTCATTTGGAATTTATGCAGCAGAGTACATATTGACTTTGTGTCACTGAAAACAGCAAGATTTATTATTCCTGAAGATAAGTAATAACCTTGACTTTGATTTGGTCAATATTTATCTCGCAAGTCGATAAATCTCCAGCAATAAATTTCAACAAAAGCCAACACTTTCTGATACAGGGCTGTATTTTGCAGAGGCCCCCCCCCAAATTTCTGGGGGTGTTTTTTTTCTCACACAGAGAGCAGTCAAACCTGAGAAAGTATTCTCAGACATATTTTATTTTTAGTGAGTTCAGTCCTTTTATGACAGCAGAGTTTTATCCAAATAACTTAATGTGGGTGGGAAAATTACAGGCTCTGGATCTTTTTGTCTTTCTTTCAATAGTTGTAACCAATGAATCTTCTCCCCAGTCCAGGTCTTTCTAAAGCTGATCCCAATGCTAACACTAGACAGTGGCCAGAACAGGCTAAGGGACAGGCCTGTCTGCAAATAAAGGTGATATGTGATACTGGTCATTTGTGTGCCTGTCACTGAAGGCATGGTCCAAGCCACCCTATTATATTTTAACAGTGAGTGACCTCATACCAACTTCGCAGAAGCCCCCAAGTCTCTTTTTAGTGTTTGTTGGTCAAATAGTCTGTCACCTTTTAAAACGGTGCTGAATATGTGAGCCGTCAGAGCAGTTTTCCCACCTAGCTAGACATGACAGGATGGTGGAAACCCCAGATGACTCATCCCCTGCATCTGCAGGGGCCTTTTTCTGTTCAGTGTTACAGGCAATCACCTTCTTTCATAATCTTTGGGATATGCGTTCTATTCTGTAGTAAAGGATCCGATACAGGATAACTTACAAAGAACTGAGATGGCTCTTGCTCATGGTTCTAGAGGTTAGGAAATCCAAAAGCATGGTCCTGGGATCTGTTCAGCCTCCAGAGAGGGCCTTTCTGCTGCATCATAATCATGGAAAGGCAGAGCAGTGATGCTACCCTGGCTGTCTTACTCCTTTTTATAAAACAGCTAATGCCATCATGAGAACTGCATCCTCATGGTGTCTTCTGATCCTCACTGCCACATAAGGGTCCCATTTCCAAACACAGGAATATATAAAACACAATGCTTCTAACATTTTGCATTAGGGGACATATTCCAGCCACAGCAACAGGCTGACAGTTTATCAGCAGGTGTGCACCAATACTCCTGACCACACAGTGTCTCTTCTCCTCTGAAAAGAACAAACACGGCGGTGTGTACTTTCTGTGTGGCCCATGGACCTCACCAGAGAAGATTCTTTAAATTGAGTCTATAATAGCCTTTTTTCCTGCCTATCAAATACACATTCCAACATGTGTATCTGGGTAAGATCCTTACCAGCTGAAATTTTCCACCCAATTGTAGTTTCATGAAGATACTACTTAGCTGTAGATTTTCAGCTACCGGGCAGGCTTTGCTGCTGCTGTTTTTAAGTGTTTGACTTGAGACCAGGTTTATTTACTCAACTTAATTTACTCAGTAAAACTTCTAGAGAGCTTAAATCACAGATGGAATAGTCTGAAAAAATCTGATGTACATATTTAGGTTATGTCAAAAATGATCCCAGTTGATCAAATTAGTAATCTCCCAATAATAGAATTCCACCCTTTTAATATTTATATTGAGATGATGGTACAGATCAAAGTAAGGATTTTGGAGCCAGACTGTCTGGTGTTACATCCAACCTCTCCTACATATAAACTGAGCCATTTTGGGCAAAGCAATTATCTCTGTGTGCATACTTCCTCACAGGTTAAACTGGGATCTCTAGCTGGAGTAGTATGCACATAAGAATTAATATGTGCAATGCTTGAAAAGTTCTTAGAATAATATCTGGCTTGCAGTGAACAATAAATGCACCACACTGGTATTTTGTTGAGAGAGCGAAATTTTTAATTAATATACACTCTTAATTGATTATCGTATATTGCAATTGTATATTAGTGACTCTTATTATAACAATTTCCACGACATGTATTACTTGACAAATAAAAATAAAACAGACCCAAAAGATAAATTGATTTGTCTAAGGTGGTTTAACTTGGTGTCAAAATCTTGGCTTCAAAATCAGGACTCTTGAGGGGAAAAAAAAAAATACTGGTTGTCCTGGGGAGGACCCTCTCTAAGATGCAAATGTCACTTTCACTGAGAACTCCTTACAAGAGTTCCATTTTCACATAGGACGTTCCATGATTGCAACGATTCTTCGAGGTTCTTTGCTCCTATTCCATAAGGAACGGGGTCCTAAGGACACTGACGACTCCTGGTTCTTTTAAGTGTGCGAGTACGGTTAAGTGAAATGCATGTAGAGGCCAAAAGAGGGCATCAGATCCCCTTGAGCTGCAGTTACAGGTGGCTGCGAGGCACTCAATGCTGGTGCTCTGAAATGAGCCCAGGTTGAGTGCATGTATTCTTAACTGCCGAGACTTCTTTCTGTCTCTCGGTCCTAGATTTAAATCTGTCTTCTGAGGTTGAAATTGTTCACTTCCTATCCCTCGAACCGCAGCCACGTGTGAATATAAACTCTGAGTGGCTTTCTCATTGGCAGCCTACCACATCCTACCTTTGCAGTTCGACACTTTCGAGGCCTTTGGAGAAGTTGAAAGGACACAACAATTAATATCTAAGTGTCCATCGACTGATCTCAACAATTATTTTTTTTATTTTGTTTCTTCCAACAATCATCTTTAACGTAAAAGCTTTTCAGACATATAGACACGTCACCAAGAAGCTCTGCATAGTGTGAAGAGGGTTGCTCTTCAGTCACAAAGGGTATAACACGGACTACGCTCTAACCGTGATGGGTACATGTGCATCAAATAACACAGCATCGAGTTTATAAAGCAACCACCAGAGGTACTATCTCATGGGCAAAGAGAACCACATGGGAAGACTTAACCCTACTGCTCTCGAGTCATTAAAAAAAAAAAAAGTAAGCATACAAAAGACTCGAAAAAGCAAAATGAGGACAACCTGGGAGGAGTAAGAGTTCTACATAGTAAATTTCAGGTCTAAATCCAAGTTACAAGGTGAAGCCCTGTCTCACAACATGGGGGAAGAGCTTAAAGGAGCGGGGGCGGGGGGCATGAGGGCACAGGGCAGGGGGCTGAGCTAGCATAGGGATGTGGACCCTTAGGGAGGATGAGCCCTCGAGAGTTGGTGCTTCATCGTGGCACCTACTAGACAAAAGGAGGCATCAAAGGCCAAACTGTTGGGTAAAGAACAACGCAAAAATACACATTTCTTTCAGAAAAATAGGAGCAGAAAGTCCCTTTCCTCTCATCAAAGCAGTCTGTGTTTGTGTGGCCCGTGTCACATGCCTTGTCTTTAGAAGTTATGTAGATCAATGGACAGAGAAGAGGGGGGTCAGCTGCTGCCTGTTTTCAAAGAGCACTGCCCAGCCGAAGACTCCATGGGCTTTTCCAAACACAGTGCAAACCAAGCATCGATCACTCAGAGGCCATGCTTCCCTCCAAGGGCAGCAGAGTTTGTCCCCGGATCTGTACTTGAGATGGACTCCCTTTCCTAGCCAAAGGTATAGTGTCGAGAGACGGTTTACTTCATCGGGTGGATGAGAAATGTAAGAGCACTACACTGAACACAGTGCAACTGCCTCAGAGCTTGAACGTGTCACGCCTTGAACAAGTTAGCGGCCCCGAAGCAGAAACTCTACCCTACTCTAGCTCATAATCCTAACTCGGAGATTTGTTTTGTATATTCGGAAGCAAATCCCGACAGTGTTAGACACACTCAAAGAAGATTTAAGTGTCAAATAGTATCTTCTGCTTTAATGGAGTTAACGGTCCTCAAGTATTTGGCTGCGCCTTGACTGTTCTGAGCCTCACGTAGTCATGATGCTGACCATCTGCTTCTCGTGGGTGACAGTAGGGCATCTTCAGCTGTCTGTCTCAGTGGATAAAGGAGGACATGAGGAAGCGTTACTCTTCTGCCATAAACAACCCTCTACTGTTACTGGTATGCTGAGTACGTGTGTGGAGGTGGGGGTAGGGGTATGGCAGTTTCTTTTCTGATAAAATACAACAAATGTAGCATAGGTTGATGTCTATATGCAGGTAAGGGCTGGTGCAAGTTAAGGTGAAGCCTGTAATTGGACAGTAAAAAGTAAGGATGAGAACCCAGAAGGAGGCACAGGAGGACGACCCAGATCCAGGTGGCCTTAAATGGCCACAGGTAGCTATGAATATTTAAGGGATAGTTTTTTTTAAATAGGTCAATTTATCCTATCTAGGTGGGCGGTTTATATTGTTACTCAATCGGCTCTGAGTATCGTGGATTGACAATTCAACATATAAATCTGATTGCTAAATTATAAGCTTTTGGGGTCTCGATTGTACCAGGTTACAGGGAATGTGAACAGAGTTCGGGGCAGAGAGCCAGCCAGGAAAGGGCGGCCATGGCATGCGGCTAGCTGGGGTGGACAGACCGCCGGGGACAGGAAATAGTTGGGGGTAGCATGACAGGGTACCCTGGAACAGGCAGCCGCTGAGATGAATGTACCCACTAATGCCATGCTAGATTCTTTTCTAACAATTACTACAACAGTGTAGCTTGCCGCAGCAATGGTTTATTCTGGCTTACAGTTCCAGATGACGTAGAGTCTATCCTAGCGGGGAAAGCACACCAATGCCGGAACGAGAGGCTGGCACGGCAGCCAGGGAGCAGAGTGATCCCATTTCGTTCACACCCAGGAAGCAGAGAAAGAGAATATAAAGTAAAAATAGACAAATGCCAACTAAAATACCAAAGCCAAGCGATGATGCACTTCCAGCAAAGCAGCACCCTAATGGTTCCGTCGCCTCCCCGCAGTCACTACTGGGGTCTAAGGGTTCAAACATGGCTTCTGGAGGACTTTTCGTATTTAAACAATGAGAAGCAGTGTACCCAGAAAAGCCGAGCATCTCCATAGAAGTCCTGCACCCTGCATTTGCCACCACGAGCAAGAAATGGCCCACACACCTCTGCTGTCTCTGCGGTCTAGTGACCCACAATATCCCAGCACGGGCTTGAGAGATGCTAGGGCGAGCATCCGTGGCTGATACTGGCTGGCTGGGAGTCCTGCATGAGGGAGAGGTTGTCAGTTCCTGTTTAACACCGAAACAACGGCACAGACTTTAGTCCACATCCAGGAGGACCGAAACTGTAGCTAGTTTGTAACGAGCAGCTTCTGCTCCTGCCACTTCGTTTAGGTTACAAACATGCCATCCTCCTGAAGCAGGGACATCAAAACAAAACTCTCTTGTAGCCTCATGTTTAAGGAAAACAATTTCCAGAAATGTAAGCAAATCAACATGAGTTTTTTGTTTTTTTTTATGGCATCCAATCATCAAGCAATTACCATCAGCAAAGGAAATCTGCACCCACACTGAGGGATGCGGTGCAACGGCTAGCCTGAGTGAGATACACTGAGAGCTAATTGATTGCCCATTTCTGAGCAAATAGAAATGTTACACGGGTTAAAATGTATTTAGAAGCAAGAGTGACAAGAGAGCAAAGGCCAAGAGGGAGAAAGTTCATGGCCGACAAGTCTTGGTTATCAGCATGAAGTGGGACAGTACACCACGATATCACACATCACACATATTTGCTTCCAGGAAGAGGAACTAGCCTGAAACCACGGTGCCCTGCGTTGTTTAAGAGACTGGGGGGGGGGGAATTGCTTAGCACCTCTGAGCCACTGGCAGGAATAAATTTTATTCATCCGTAAATTTGGATCTTAGGGTTTTGGGAGGGGGGATTATCTTTTGCCTTAGCAAAATGTTAGAGTCGAGTTGCTTACAGAGAACAGAAGTTTGTCCGTCTCGTGGTTCTGGAAGGGAAGTCTAATGCAGGATGCTAGGATCTAGGGAGAGCCTTCCTGCTGCCCCAAGCAAGACAGAGCACACGGGCCAGGTGAGGTCTTTTCCTCTTAAGGTCCCCTGATGCAAGCATGAGGGTCCCACCTTCATGAACTAATCCTAACTGCCTACCTTAGTCTCTTCCCAGTTGCTGGGATAAAGCCACTCAGAAAAGTAGCCTAAGGGGAGAGAATGCTTTATTTTAACTCACAGT
Source organism: Rattus rattus (assembly GCF_011064425.1). NCBI lineage: Eukaryota > Metazoa > Chordata > Mammalia > Rodentia > Muridae > Rattus > Rattus rattus. The sequence goes on along the minus strand of NC_046164.1, from coordinate 80,998,204 downwards.
TCAAGGTGAAGACGGTCACAGCCGGGAAGTCAAATCTACAGGAGTTTAAGGCAGCTGCTCACATCACATCTGCGATGAGGAAACAGGAAGAAATGGAAGCAGGCTGCTTCCCAGCTTGTCCTCTCTGTGTATACAGCCCAGGATTCCCTGCCCGGAACTGTCTCAACAACTGAGAAGTCTCCCCCATCAATAAAGATGGCCAAGACAATCTCCCATAGGCATAACCAGAGGCCCATTTCCTGGATAATTCTAGACCCTACCAAGTTACAATACCAGTCATTAACACCTATCACTGTGGCTAATCTTAATTGTCACATTGAGAGGACCTGGAGTTAATTAGGAAAACAGCTTCTGGGCATGTCAATGAGGAAATTTCTAGAAAGGACTAAGGGGAGTAGACCTTCCCTCACAGCGAGTGATACCCTCCAGCCTGTGGCTCAGATGTAAAGAGCCAAGGAAACTCAGCGCTGCCCGCATGCCTGCCTGACATCTTCTGGAGCAAGCGCATCTCTTTCTGTTACTGTCACTGCTGTCCCCTGCTGACATCAGATACCAGCTTCTTTGGTTTTCCAGAATGCACTCCAGAAGACCCATAACTCCCCAGGAGTTTTTGAGAACTTCGGTTCCAGATTGGGACTGCAAAGGCACTCGGTTCCAACAGCTGAGTTTGCCAATGTAATAAAGCCCCTGCCCCTTCCTTACATACACACAGAGACACAATGTATATAATCTGCCTGCCTGCGTTTCTGAGCCAATAACCTGGGGAACTTGTTTTTCTAAGGTGTTCTCAAATAATGCTGGCCCTGCTGCCTGGGGACTATTTACTTTGAAAACAACAGTTTTAAGAAACACAGCTCTCTCTATATGTATTTTTTTTCCACTCTGCCTCTGTCTGACACACATACCAAAGGTCTCAACTCCAAATATTAACTCGTTAATTTCACCATCACATTAAATCATAGCAAGTAGGAAGTTGTTACTGGAAGTTTGGTCAATACAATGTTTAACATTTTTTCAAATTCATACTCTACCTCAAAGCTACTGAAACAGAATTTTTATTTTGGAATCTTCTTGCAAAACACACGGGTATTATAAAGACTTATCAACCCGGTAATTTTGAGTTCGTAGAATGTATAAGCAGTCAGACACATTTTTTGTTGTTTTAGACACAACTGTACAATAGTACATCCTACAATCTGTTCCTTACTTTTATGTGCACTGGTGTTTTTGCCTGCATGTCTGTGTGACAGAGTCAGAGCCACTGGAACTTGAGTTATAGACAGTTGTGAGCTGCTGTGTGGGTGCTGGGAATTGAACCCAGGTCCTCTGAAAGAGCAGTCAATGCTCTTACCCACTGAGCCATCTCTCCAGCTCCTGCCTGATCCATTTTTAAACTTGCTATGTATCGAAGTCTGGCCTAAACTTCCAGTCCTCCCGGAACATCCTCCTAAATGCTGGGTTTACAAGTGAAGGCCACAACACCTGACCTGAGAAGGTTTGTTTTAAAAAACGAAACACTGAATGCAGTGTTAATATGAAGTATTTTCTAAGAACCAAGAAGAAAAGAAACGTTTCTTCTTTGTCGCTGTGGTTTATAATTATTGTAATGAACTAGATTTTCACTTTACTTCTAGCGTTGTATTTTCTGATGAAACAATAAGGCATCAGGTTTTGTGTAAACCTGTTATTTACCATTAAAAAGTTTCAACGTTCTCCACTTTTCTGAAACATCAGAAATTCCAACCAGCAATACGTCTTTCAAGTATTAAAACACGAATAAAATGAGAGCTCAGTGAATGACATCCTTGCTTCCCCAAATTGTTGGAGAGTCGGAAGAACTGGTCTCCTCATTACACAGGTTGTTTCACTGAGAGGCCTTTCAACCTGAAATGGCTGTGACGGAAGCCAGGTGGGTGTAAGGATTTCTAAGCCTGAGGAAGACCAAGAGAGGGAGGCAAGAAGCAACGTGGGGCCTTTCTCTGGGAGAGAGACTGGAGTTGTGGCAAGAGGACTTGCTGAAACTCCTGAGGGCCCCTGCTTCTCTCTTGTGAGGATGCTAAAGTCAGTCTCAAAAGCCCGGAGACGAGGCGATGAGGTACAGTAAAGCCATAGCGAAGACCGGCCTGTGCATGTCCGTCAGGGCTCCTAGGAGTTGTTCCTCTCTCATGTTGGCAGACGAGCAAATGTATTCATGCAGCCTAAGGGTCTAAGCACCAGTCAGATGCCACTCTGAAAAGCCAAAGGCTAAGACTTTCTTGGAATGCGTGGTCCTGGCTATGGGCTTCCCTTGTCACATCCTATAGAATGTATAGACAAATGGTATGGGTTTGGTAACTTACTGGAAGTTGACTCTTAAGGTCTGGGTCTTTATTTGTGTGCTCTTCTGGGGCTTCTGGCTAGACCTTGCTTGTCTGCAGGGGCAGTGTGGGGGTGGATCCTCTGTTTATAATAATTGCCTAAGGTCAACTGCCTGACTGAATTTCTGAGCCAGTCACCTGAGGAACGTGTTTCCCTAAGGCGTTCTCAAATAATGCTGACCCTGCTCTTCAGGGGACTATCACTTTGAAAACAACTGATTTAAGAAGGACAGCTATCTTTCAGAATCTACAGAGGATTTTGAAATCCCCTGCCTGTACCAAAACCAGGGCTACTTAGAGTCATTTAAATAAGATGCATGTGATTGATACACTGTATCCCCTGTACAGTCAGTATGTCTAGAATATGTTTAACAGCCACAGAGACCCAACTGCCCTTTACAATTTATAAAGTCTTTCCACACGCTCCAGTCTTCCTGAATCCAGCTAAACATCTTACGTTTGAACTGGATTTCAGCAACACTGTGACTAATATTCAAACCACTGTGACTCAGTGGGGAAGGCGTGGATTGTGAGATGCTCGAATTTACTGAGCACAGTTCTAACTCCAAGCGCTAGGCAAACACCAGCCCAGAAAAGTTAACCTACCTAAGACGGACTGATCAGCTGGAAACAAGAAGTCATGTTTGAGCCTGGGCTGTGTGACTCCTAGGATCACTGTTGATCGGCCTACAAATGACAAAATAATTGTTCGATCAAAATCAAGTACCTGTCACCCCCAAAATACTCTAATTGACTGCAAGTTCCATACTGTGTTCAGCCCAATTTCCTTAAGTTTTAAGACACAGAAGACCACTCACATGCACCTTGACAAAGGGAAAACTTGGCGAGTAAGCCTGGAGAGCTGCCCGGGGTGGGTCCAGCAGCCAGTCCTTCCCTGTCTCTCATGGGGTCCCTTCTCTGTGGATCTTGTACCACTCTGTACATTTGCTTTCCTTTGGTGTTCAAGTTTCCATTGCTCGTTCACGAGTCAGCTCCTGACTTTAATTTTCCCAGCACCTTTGCTGGGAAAGAGGCTGGTATCTCTATACTCCCCAAATGGATGCCCCAAGCAAGAAATGCCCGTGCTGAGAGTAACCGTTCTGTATTTCTCATCGTTCCCCCACAACATTGCCAAGTACTCTCTTGGCTAAGGAGACCCCAGCAGCCCAATCAGCTACAGAAAGGAACAGGAATGTGGTCTCTTAGATAAACCACAGCCAAATAGGTGAGCAGTCACTTTGTTCGTTAAGCCATCATGGGTTTGAAATAAGGAAGACGTTGAAAGATCCCACATGTATCTTTATAGCTAGTACCTGTTTTTGTCTAAGCCATTGTGTGGATGCAACCTGCTTTCTGCTGTTTTATTGAGCTCAGTATGGCAAAGGCTTCCAAGGGCTTTCCCAAAGTGGAGAACCAGGGATCAAGGCCATCCCTCCAGAATGGGCTGCTGCCACACAAAGCCATTTTCTTGAGGGCCAAGAAAAATTGCACACCTATTGTTTAAACAGGAGTAAAAGCCTGGTTTAAGAACACACCAAGGACAATGAGAGTCTTATCAGGGATTATTCTTGCATTGTTCAGGAGGTGAGATTCTCCCTGGAGTTGTTCTCTTGGAAAGGTGTGGTGTGTCAACTGTATTCCCTGCCCTCACTGGCAGCTGTGGAGGCCATTAGAGTTAGGGGTGTCATTTGTTGCACAGGTAGGGACATCTCTTGTGCTAAGTTAATCATTTGAAACAACTTCACGAGAGCAGTTCAAAAGCATTTGAGCCTCAGCTCAATGCTAGACACAGCGCACGTGTTAGTTTGGAAAGTAAGATTGAATCAAGGTCCCAGGAGCTCAGAGGAGAAGGCAGATGTTAAACAGGATTTACTGTTAATGGCGGCACAAACACAGGAGACTTGAACACTATATGGCTAGGCAAGCCCAGTAATGTCTAGGGTGAGTCCTGAGTCTTGTTTCTCAGCCAGTGTTTCCCAGGCCAGCCTGTGGGAACCCATTCAGGCAGATCACAGCTGCAACCCCTAGAGTGACTGATTCTATATACCTGGGTGGATTCTCAGAGAATGCATTTCTAGCAAGCCTGCTGGAGGTGTGGACACATACTTACCTGGCAGGGGAGATCTCGTGGTCATGAGGGTGATTTTTCCCAAGATGAGGCTCATCCATCGCAGTGTAGGCATGTTAACCCATGACTCCTCCGAAGGCAGGAAACTCAGCTGCACGACTTGTGGCAGTCAAGAGTTCTGTCATCGAAAAGAGAGATGGACGCTGCCAGTCTGTGGGGAAGACACTGAGAAACCTTTCTCTGCTCCATGGCTCGGAACAGTATGTTCTGTGTCCTGTCCCGGGTCCTGCAGAGGACATAAGAAAAAGAAGCAGGTTGGACTCTCCAACTAGTGATGATGAAGTAGGTGAGAGCAGACTGGCGGCATCGTCTGACGGTCGAGAGTGTAAGTCTGGAGCTCGGGGAATGTGTTAAGTGGTGGTTTTCAGTGGACAGGGAAGTGATATGGCTGCAGAGGAATTGTGAGATAGATAAGGAGGTGATATCCCCCTCCCGGTGGAACACGGTCCATCCCCCCAATCCCTGTACACACACAGGCACCCATAGGAATAGGCGCACACGCTCTCCCTCCCCCTTCCCTTCTGTCTTTACCTCCTTCCACAGATACACATTTATCTTAACAATATGTCTTCTGCAATTTACAAGGGTGTGCCTCTGAGTATTCAAAATGTGTATTTGGCGGACTTCATACGGCACCTACATTTTGGAAGTTCCTACAATCTGTCCTTGTTCGTGACTACTGTGATCGTCCATTGCTCTCCCAGACTCTGCTGATTCCCGGCTAATCCTGAGTCCCAGAACCCTCTGTAGAAGGTGCCAGCCTTGTTTCCTGGTAGGCAAACCTCTAGGCTGAGGCAAGGGTATGTGACGCCAGCTCTGGAACCTAGATAAATGATAAGAGAGAAAAGATGGAGACAAAAGCAGGAGGAGATCTCGCCCTGCAAAGAGTCGGGGTTGGCAGTGCTGTGGCTGAAACCTCTGTCTGATATGGCTCCCAATGAGCCATTTTAAAGATGTTTTCCTCGATAGGACCAGTTCGAAAGATTTCATACTATTGGACCAAAAATCATTGGTTTTGATAAGGGTAAGTTTTTTTTAAAGATTCTCACTATTCTACAACCTCTTCTTTGTATTTGTGATGGCTAATCTCCATCACCAACTTGGCTGTATCGAGAGATGGCTAGCAAGTGAGTAAAGGACTTTTTTTGGTGGGCCTATGAGGACATTTCAGAGCATCTGAGAGAGAAAGACCCTCCCAGTAGACCGGGAGCTGGGATGGAGTAAAAAGTGGGAGGAGAGAAAGAGAGTGGTCTCCACATGCTCCAGTCTGAGAAAGTACGTTGACTGTGGCTGCCGTTATCCATGAACATTAGACTCCAGCTTCTGATGAAGCCTGTAGCACGTCTTCCGAGAGCTTCTGCCTTAGACGAGGATGACGTCGCTGGTTCACCTTGTTTGAGGCTTGCAGCTTCCTGGACTGAAAAACAGCCAGGTTCTCTGGCTTACCAGTCACCATGCAGATGGCCACTGCTGAACGACCTAATCTGCAGTCTATTCCATTGGCCAATCTGGTAAGTTCTCTTTTATTACATACAACACACGCTCACAGTGTCTGCGTGTGTGTGTGTGTGTGTGTGTGTGTGTGTGTGCATCATACTAATTCTGTTTTTCTAGGGAACTCTAATATAATCAGTTCTGCCCTCTATGACTGATGAATCTAACTTAGAGACGAAACTAAATACTGACACGTTTCTAAACTGATATAACCCCTAACTACCGCATTCTAAATACCTGTCTTATTAACACAGATAAGCATGGCTCTCAACCCTCATCAGAGAAGCTTCCTTTTGCAGCAGAAAAAGGCTACTATAGAGTTCATCAAAATACAGAGAGTAAGTGACCAGGAAGCATCCATCCTCAACTGGGACATCTATAACATATTCGTATACACAAGGAACAGCACGAAAGAGGGGAAGGAAAGAAGCTAAGAGCCAGAGGATGAGATGACCATGGATAGTGTATCCTAGACACAGGAATGTTGCACCCACAATACAGTTTTAAAATTGTAAAAAGGAAAAGAAAAGGTGAGTGAACTAGGTATGGCCAGACCTGGAGTCCACCACTGAAAGGGGATGTGCACGGAAGCACTGGGCTGGAGATGCTCATGGCTGAATTCTATCACCCAGTTTTATATGTCAAAGCTCTAGTCTTAATTGGACAAATTTGGAGAGAGGTCCTGAGTGATGAGTAAGGTAGATGAGTCCGGTCGTCGGACCTTGTCCAATAGGATTAGCGTCATCATAAGAGGAGATCAAAACACTGACATCCATAGAAGGAATACTGTCGCAGCGATGCTCCGAGTAAATGGTCATTTCCAATCCAAGGCTAAAGCCACGGGAGGAACCAGTTCTGCCTGGCACCTTCACTTACACGCTCAGCTCCCTTCATTGTGAGAAAATAAAATCCCTCTTTTTAAGCCACCAAAGGGAATTTTATGAGGCATGAGTTTACTAGGCGTAGGAGACTCGGGGAGAGATGAGTAGCAGAGAGAGACTCATCAGTCACACCTGTGTGTGGACCCCATTTTCAAGAGTGGATTTTGAGGCTTTTTGTCATTGACATGAATGACCTATAACAGGAAGTCCTAGACTGAGAAGTGGTTTACGAATTGTGGAAGTGGTCAGCCTGCCCCGAGGTTAGGGTGCCTGTGAGGTCATCTGCCACAGACACTGCAGCTGATATAGGGAACCGCCATGAAATTTACAGTCAGATGCCTGTTGTAGAATAATGCGCTGTTTATATAATCGGAAGGTCCCACAGAGACCTCTAGATCAGTTCTCACCGGTTAGCTGTGTTGGGCTGCACGCTGCCAATGAATGACGTGTCCTTGTCTCCTGGGGACACTGCTGAGCTTGCTGGCTGTGCATCTGGCATTGGTGTAAGAGCCTTCAAGATCATATAGGAGTGCAGGCTGATGGGTGGCTGATTAAAGTGTGATGTGGTTGAATGTGGTTGCAGTGTATCCCCCAGACGTTTATGTTGGAATTCTGGTTCTCAGTGTGGCAATGGTAAGAGGTGGTGGACCCTTTGAGGGGCAGGGCCTAGTGGGAGGTAATAAGAATAAATGCTGTTTATCCTTCACAGGCTCATGGCATAGGCGAGTTCTCCATCATGGTATAAGTGGTTTCTTCATCTGGCTTCCTATCTCACTGAGTGGTCAAACCCCCCCCACATCCTGCCAAGATGCCACTTGCTATCATGTGACACCCCCAAGAAGGCTCTTACTAGGAACTAAATCCTGAACTTTTAAGAACCCAAAGCTATAAGGTCAACATTTTTTTAAAAAAAAAAAATAAAGTAGCCAGGATCAAGTATTTCATTACAGCATGCACATGGCAGGCTACCTGGGACACTCTCGGCCATTTCCATCTGTATAAGGACCAACACAAGAAATGAGAAGATGCTAGTGTGGAATTACAGAGTTTGTGACAGGTTTTCAGTGTTCATGCAGTGCTCAAGGCAAAAGCAGGGTGTTAGGACTCTCTTGTCCCCATCAAATACCATCCCACCTTGCATACTATGCACCCACAGCATGAAGGAACCTAGGTAAGGCTGATACAATCACTGATCCATTAGGACCCGCAAGAGCAGGGTGCTGGCTCTAAGGCATTGTGTCCATTATACTTGTGTTGTTGTGGCCACAACACTGGAAAGAGACAACGTAAGATGGGAAGGATTTACTTTGATTCAAAGTCTCAGGGGATGCAGTCCACCCTGGCAGGCAAGGCAGAGCAGAGTTCGTGTGGAGGGTTTGTATAGCAGAGTCTCTTTATACCCTGACAGACTCAGAAAGAAGCAGGACAGGGTTCAAGAGAGCCGGGAACAGATATAATATTCAAAAGCACATCTTCCGCTGCCTACTGTCAGAGGATCCCAACACCTAAAGCCTAAGAGATAGCACTACAGGCTACAATCAAAGCATGAGCCTCCGAAGGGCACTTCCTATTTAAACTGCGATAGTCACTAAGACTGAAGAATGGTTTTGCAAAATTCCATTTGGAAATAAAGACTAAACTGCACTCCGTCCCATTCAGGATGCAGTCCTTCTGCCTCGCAAGAGGCTTGACCTACAACCTAGCCTTGTGTGAAATCTGGGTTAGCCTAAAGAGATGGCTTTGTTTAGGAATATGAACTCTGGCATGTAAACACGAAACCTGTTGGAAATGGACATTGGAACTGTGGGGAAATTGGGTGGTCAGTGTGCAAGGAGACATAATGTCCTTGGGAAAGCTGGGTGTGTGGGACATCTCACACACGTGGGAAGCGCCAGCCAATAGGAAAAGGGATGAGGCGAAGCAAAGAGTCACCAGGAGCATAGCCCACGAGGCTCTCGCCTTATGCCACAGGTATATTCTCCATCAGTAGCCCTTCATGTCTAAGGTAACCTGAGAAAATCATTCTTTCCTGACTCTACTAAAAGGAGGAAAGCAAAATATCAGTTTTCTAAGGGAAATAAGAGAAAAAAAATACATGGCTTGCCCAAGGGTGTTTATTGCAACGCTATTCATAGCAGCCCAAATGCCCAACAGACAAGCATGTGGAGGGTGCCGATTCATAGAAAGGGGTGCCTGGAGGCAGCCGAAACCAAAACAAGAGAGGAAAGTTACTCCTCTCTTGTTGAGATGGACGCATGCACATCACAGTATTGGGAAAAGGCCAAAGGTTATATAAATAGTTGACATTTCAAGTATTTTTTAACTCTTCCTGTCAACTTGTGAATATAGGGGAAATTTATCTTCTCACAGATGGTTATTTAAAAAATAAAAATAAAAAAAAAAGATGCTCTGAGCCGCACGGCATTGCTTTCTACTTTTCTGTCGTTGGAACAAAGCCATCACGGAGTTCACCAGCTCGCTGCTAAACTTCAGGGCTAGATGTCACAAGGGCTGGATGTTCACCCCCAGGATGGGTGTGGAGAGTGCTTTTGAGATAAGGAGGGAGGCAGGCAGACCAGCTCAAAGCTCACCTTGCAGGCCACCCAGCTCAGCCCTTCAAAGGAACCGTCGATGGAACAGGGTGGGGATGGGGACAGTGTGTCCTGTACTATGCAGGAGATTCAGGTGTGCATTCTTTGTCGTTGCACTGTCATCTGACTGTCCGGGCTGTGGCTCTGAGTCTCTCTGAGTCTCCTATTCCCCAGAAAGACAGCAACTAATAGCCTCATAGGTCAAGTTCCCTTCCCCACAGGGCGACCATGAACAATAATGATCCTGGACATCTGTCATCGGAAATATCTTATACTGAGCAATGTATGAAGAAAAGAGGTTTACCTGAGCCCCGATTCTGATGGCTAGAAGGTTCAGACGGCATGGAGCAATAGTCAGTGAGGGTTCCCTGGCTGCATCACGTGTCAGGCGGAAGCTAACGGAAAGAAGAGAAAGGGTGAGAGGGGGGACACACATGAAGAACATAAGAGGTGACAAGGAAAGAAGCTTAGTTTTTGTTTTGTTTTTGTTTGTTTTGTTTTTTGTAGCCAACTCTTCAAGAGAACAAACTCAACCCAATTTTTATTACTCATTCTGTCCACTGCTCTGAGAAAACGCCTGACAGAAACAATTTAAGTGAGAGAAAGACTTACTTCGTTGATGACTTCAGCGGGTTCCCTGCATCATGGTGGGCAGTGGGAGGCAGGGCAGACAAACTAATATCGTGACAGTGGAGAACAGGGGACACTGATGGCTTTTCTTCCATCTGGAATTAAACTTCAACATGAGTTCCGATGAGAACAGATCATACTCTTTGCCGCCATTTACTGATGGCGGTAGGTAGGCACACTGAGAATCACATGTACACACACAGTCAGTGAATCTTGAAATACTGCCTTAGGAAGTTGGGAATCGCTATTTCTCCAGGCCACAAATAAAAAAGGCAGAATCGATACACCGCCAAGAGGCCACAGAAGAACTGATCTGATTCATGTGTCTCCAGATGATGGTCGTGATAAAAGAAAGCCCCACTGACTGTGGGCACCTGCCATGGTCCTGCCATCGTATGAGTGCATTTTCCTACTAACTTGGAAGCCCCCACATTGTAACTGAAAAGCCTTAATGCTCAGTGTCTAAGACCCTAGCCTGGATGTTCAGGTCGAGAAAGTGCAATGATTTGGAAGTGGTTCAATGCTTTCCCGCTACTTACTCATTCCATGGGGAGGGAGACAGGCGTGGCACAGCATGTGTGTGGTAGTCAGAAGACAAATTTCTAGAGTCAGCTCTTGACTTCTACCATGTGGACGCCATGGACTTGAATTCTGGTCATCGGGCTTCACGGCGTCTCTATCTGTTGAGGCATCTTGCTGACCCCTGCAAGTGGTTTACATGTGGTTTGTCTTCTCAGGGCTGATGTACGAAAGGATTGTTCCTCATGGTACTTTTCAGAGGTGTGGGACTCTATGGGAAGTCACCAGAAGCTCTACTCCAAAGGAATTAAGGTAGGTCCCAGAAATGCTGGGTTAGTTCTCAAAATGAGGTCTCACGGAAACAGCAAAGCATATAAAACTGTGAGATGAGTAAACTCTTATAAAATTACCAGTCTCAGGTATCCCCCTCTTCTAATAGACTCGCGTAGTGGAGTGTGGTGTGGTTTGAAACTCGTGATTCCCAGACAAAGAGTTGTTTGGGAAGATGGCTGAGGTCTAGTCAGTGGAGAAGGGTCATGGAGGATGGGCTTTGCAGATGCCTATGTCAGCTTCTGTTCTCATCGTCTACATCCTGACCTGCTGCCATGGGATAAGCAACAGCTGTACCCACCCACATCCACAGCCTGAGCCATATGTTCTCCTTTCTGAAGGACAATGCCATCCTGAAACCACAACCAAAATAAACCCCTCCTCCATTAAGCTGCTACGTGAGGAATTTGTCGCACAGTGAGAAAAATAACTGGTACAGGTAAGAGGCAAGTAGCCACGCTTGCTGTTCTGTCCAAATTCCTGACCCACAGTTCTGCGCACATAATTTTTATATGTGACTAAATATGAGAGGTTCGTGTTAAATTATATTAGTGAATGACTATACAATGTAAAACCCACCAAAGCAACCCAATCAGGTAAGAATCATCCTGAGGAAACTGCAGCAGTGGGTCTGTAGCGTTTGTTCAAGCTCAATTCATAAGAAGTAAAGTAAAAATTGGCAACTATTTCTGTCTGACATTAAAGCCCAAAGCTTTTTCCAGGGAAGATCATGCAGACACAACAGGATAGTCTCCATGTTGCCCAGTGAGTTTCCCTGGAGAGTGATGGCCCCTGTTGTAGAAGTTCCCTATGAGTACCAGAAGTTTATGGATACGCAGAGATGTTAGTGCTCAGAAGAAAAGCACCTGATAATTGTCTGTGCCAACTGCTCTACAAAATCCCAGTCTCCTTGAACTATAGTTCAACTATACTCAACTGCTTAGGGTTCCTTGGTGGGCTAGAGGCTCCATGCAGTTCCCCCTTTAGGGTGCACCTGGGCACCTTTGATCTGGGTATTATAGTCCCCCACCCAGCATCTTGCTGCAATCCTCTGAGGTCTCCAGAAGACTGTCAATATGCACACCCTACCTGCCTATCCAATAACCTTGTGCAAAGTCTGAATTTGGTGTTTGTCAACTGAAGATGGGAACTCCAAGGCCACTGATGCTGTAGAGTTCAGGCGTTCCTATTGGTTCCACTTTCTACCCCACTGAGCATCCCTCTCACCCCCATCAAGGACCTTGATGACATGGGGTTTCAGCTTGACCTAATGGTAAACCGAAGGAAGCCATTTGCACTGTGGCAGTCAATCACATCTCGGTACCTACCTTCTCTGTAAATGAATCTTGATCTCTTAGTTTATATCCTCCTGCTTGTTAAGGGCCCTGTCTTCTTTTTGTCTAGGGTCTGAATCCATGATCTAAATGTAATTCCATAAACGGACCCCCTTACTAGCTGCCTCCATTTACTTGACATACACTATAGCTTGAAAGGACCCCTGGTGTCTTGTGGCCCATCAGTAAAATACCTCCTTCTTTTGGACATTTTGAATACACTGCTTACCTGCATGTTCAATGCCCTCCTTCCATGGTATTTTGGATGGGTCTTCAGGCTACCTAACAAAGTGCAGTCCCAGGCTTGTGGTTCTCTCTGGGCTCTGAGAGGTCAGAATTCTGAAGATGGCATTCCTAGCCAAGTCCTCAAATTCTCTAAAAACAAGAGAGAGAGGGGGGTAGATAAGTTAAAACCTGGCTCAGAGATGGACTTCATATCTTTTTCTTTTCATGATCATCCCTGTTCCACCCCTTGGATCTAGGACATGGATCTAAATAGAAATCAAATCACATTGTATCACCCAAAAGTAAACAAAACAACTTTCCTAAACAGGAAAATATTAATCCTATTACAATCTAATCACAGATCTATACGTAAATGATACCTTAAGAGGTTGTGGGTTGAGATAACAGATTATATTATAAAAATAGTAAAGTGCCAAGAAAATGACAAGAGACAGCTCTGAGTAGAGAAAAAAGACGGGTAGGTACAGAGTCAGTCAGATGGGTTACAAAAGCTCTTAGTTAAGTGGCCTTGAGACATCTAGCTTCTCCAAATTAGCTTCCTGGATTATAACCTAAGACCCTAGTAGCATTTACCTCACAGTACATTGTAAGCATTAACTGAGACGTGTGGGTAGAATCAGTGTTTACATAAAACAATCTGTCCATGTGTAGGATGATACAGGCGCTTCAAAGACGCCTGTCTGGGGAAGGAAGAAGATGAGAAAGGAGAAGACAGAATAAAAATTAGAAGATGAGAAAACAATTTTCCCTGGAAAAAAAATCTTCCATATGCAGTCAATGCATCTTCGATTCAGACAGGCTGTCAACCGTAAGAACCTACACGGGGATGAAGGAGAAAGACCATAAAGCGCAAGTCTCTGTGCACGTGACATGCTCCGCTGGCCAATAGAGGGCACAAAGTCCCCAAAGGACACAGACCCTCAGAGCACCGCTCTCCACCTGAAAAGGCTGCTCGTGCTTGCGAGTCCAACTATGCTACCTTTTACCACGCACACCTCCAGAACTATTCTGCAGAAATATTAATCCTCTTCATGAGTATATACTGTCCAACAGAAGGAGTTTCTGCTATTAAGAGTTTTGACATTGATTGCAAGTCCTCTCTTTAAAAATATACTTTCCCTCGCCACCTTACACACTGTGGGAAGTGTGTGGATACTAAGACCCCAGTAGCTCTGAACAATTTTTACCATGTAAGTAATCTCACCCTTGTTTTTGGGTCCTTCTCTTAGCCCTGAAACTTACATTATTAAAACTATGAAATGCATTGGATGAAAAATACATCTCACTAAGCAAGGTTTGTATGACATTAGTGGTTAATTAACTAATTGAAATAGGGGGTTGAGTTGATTTTTTTATTTTTTTGAGGCTATGAAGGATCTCACATGTTAGGGGCACGACTATATGAAAACTCGACTTTATAATTGCATGCTAGCCTTCACATTCTAACTCCACGTAGAATTTTATTAGAACGCTACCTTTAACTAAGACGGGACCCTGGAGCTTCACTGCTGTGAAGACCGTACACATGTGTGTGGATCCTTCTGGTTGTCCAGTCATCAGCAACACACTCCTTGGACCTTCTTTCCTGCTGCACCAAAGTTTAAAATCCCATACACTCGCAACTTACCTTCCTCCATTCAGCCTGTAGGCTGGGACCTTGTCCCAGACAAGATATAAAACGAAATTCCCTAGAAGCGTCTATGATGAGCAGAAGGGAAATGTTGCCTTGGTTCCTTGGACACAGTCACTAGAGTAACTGATTTTTTTTTTTTGAGCCATGTCTATGTTACTGGGGACGAGCATTAAGGTGAAGCCAGAACCTTGAAGTTGATCAGGCAAAACTGGAATTGCCTGGGATTTGGATTAGTCAGCCTCATGGTCCAAATCATGTACATGGATGCTCGGTTTTCCAAGTTGGATGGAGACGTCTTGTGGGATGGCAGCCCTGCCCCAGAGTGAGATCCTCCTCCAGTGGCTCTCCCTGCACCCTTTTCTTATATGCGTCATATCTCATGCTTGCTGCCTGCCCTGTGGGCTCTGCGACGTCTTCCATGCCCTGGAGCATCGAGAGCACAAATGTGTCTGATCTCATTTCTATATGGAAAAATCCACTTCAGAAGCATAAAGCTTCATGGGATCCTTCGGTAGCATCCTCAGATCCTTGCTCCAGAGATACAGAGCCTGGGTCCCAGCTGACTGAGCCTAGGTCCTGGTCCTGCTGCCTGGGCTCTGTGTCAAGGCAACTACTGGGCTCCAGTGGGTGAAGTTACCTTAGCCACTTTCCCAGTGTGAGACTGTGATAGTGGTGGCCCAGTTACCAGTTCTGCTATTCAGTCAAGTGTGATTTTTGTACCAAAGAGCCAGTCTCTGGGTTCTTTCTTTAAATGTTAACTAGAGCATAGACCAGGCTCTTTTCTATCCCATTCCCTACCCACAAAACCAAGGAATGTGTTAGCCCTTCTCAACACTTTGTACAGGCCATTCATCTGAGACCTTCCCTGACTCCCACAAGAAGTGTTCTTCTCCTTCATGCCCCATCCTCAAGGCCAAGCAATACTCCAGTCCTACCGCATGGCACTCAGCCACTCCTGTCTAGTCCAGAGTCTCTCAACTGCACGTTGACCCGACATGCCCAATGTTGACCGTCCTTTTCGTAGTGATGATTCTCCTTACCCGTCAGTGTTCCGGCTGCTCTCCTCTGTCTGTAGAGAAGTCAGATGGAGTTTTCTAAAACTATCTGGAGTCATCTAATTCTTCCAAACCACCTATCAAAAAACAAACTCAAGTCAGATAATAGTGTAGACGTAAGACCTCAAGCAACAGAACTTCTAAAGGGAAACATATTGAAGAAACTTTAAAACTCAATACTACAAAAATAACCCAAAAGAAACCCGATTTGAACAGACTATCTGTCACAAAATAACAGACCCAACAAGTAAGCACAGGGAAATGTGCTTGACGTATTAACTGTGAGGGAAACTCAAACCTAAAAGCAGGAAAGGCATACCACTACCCTCTAATATGGATGGCTAAAACGGAAAGGACGTGAAGCAACTGGGACCGTCATGATTTTCAGTGCATTTGCAAATGATTTTCAGTGCATTTGCAAATGGTATAATTACTTTGAACATAATTTGGAAGTTTCTGATAAAACACACCACAAGACCTCTCTGTTTGGCTTAGCTGTTTGCACAAGGGAAACGAAAACTTGTGTCTCCACAAAAAGCTGCCTCACAAAGGAGTCTAACGATTTGATTCATAATTGCCTAAAACGGAGACTGACCCAAATGTCTCCTTACCAGTGAAAGAGTGAAGAAACAGACACACATCCACACCATGGAATCCTAACCTGGGTTCGAAAGGAACAAGGTCTAAATTTGGGAAACAACACAGGTGAGTATCATCGGCACCATGTGCACCATGTGGAGCGACTGTACTATTCCGTCCATCTCTGACAGCAAAACCACAAGGTCAGAAGGCAGGTGGGTGGTTATCTGATGTGGGGCCCAGGGGGTGGGGTAGGGTGGGTGTTGACTGCAAGGGTGGGTTATGAAGCAACCTTTTGGGGTCAATACTGTCCACTATCTTTACCGGTTACACAACTGTGTACCATTCTAAACTCCACACACGTACTTTTTTTTTTTTCAAAGAGTGAGTTTTCCCGTCAGCAAATTGTCTCAATAGGTGGACCTCGGGGTATATTTTTCTGGGAGCTCCCCCGTTTCTCTCTCTGAAAAGTCCTTTGGATTCTAGCTCTTCGAGAAAAGTTGAGTTTATATTAAGATGTTATGAAAGAGAAGTATATAGACAGTCCAAAGAACATCATACTATCCCAAGCCTAGAAGTAAAAGGTCCTATTTGTGATTACCAAGTCCTACTCTGGGATCCTCATGTAGCTTCCTTTGTCCTGATCCCCATCCAGTCTATAATTCCAGGTATAGCATCTGATCATTCAGCTCTGCCCACTGGATAACACGCCTAGGATACAGACCACTTGTTCAAGGTGTTATCCTCATCCATCGGCGAGCAAGAAAGCTGGGATTGCTGAGGAAGTTCATCACACACATTATCTTCTAGCGGCTTTAGGTTAAATGCAAATGCCTGAGCATAAGGAGTGAGACCTCCTTACCCCTTCAGTCTCCCCCTCCAGTCTCAGCCTCGCCCTTCCATGCCCCAGCAACAGCTCCAGCTCCCAGAATCCTTTGGGCCTTTTTAGGTTCCTCTTTCCCTCACCTTCCAAGTTTGAGAATCTAGGTCCTTTGGAGTCACTGCCTCAGCCAGAAAAATTCTGAATGCCACTCGTCCCTAGACTCTGGAAAAGCTAAATAGCTCAGAGACCTGAAGCATTTGGACTGCTCGTGTGCGTGTATGCCCAGTAGGTTAAAAATGCAGATCAAGTTGGGCCTTGAGACTCATGGTTAACCTCAGCTCTATAGACACTGAGGCAGGAGGATCCTGAAATGGGACCAACCCATGAAGGTGCTTACTGTACTGCCCAGAGGGATTTAGAAACCAGGGGTAAACAGTCTCCCGAGTTTCTGGGTCAGCCACTATGCCAGAATTTATGTTCTTGTGTTTTTAAACATTTTAGAAACATAAGGGAAGGATTTTTTGTTTTGGTGTAACTTTGGGTTTTTTTGTCTTGTTTTGTTGTTGGTGGTAGTGGGTTAGAGTTCATGGCACCAAAGTATCCCTTCCATCATGGCAGGGAAGGCCTGTGAGCTCTGATCATGGAGGTCAGAAAGGAAAAAGAGGATCGGACGAGAAGCAGGTATTACCTTTAAAGGTGCACGCCAAGAGACCGCCTTCGGAATCCATCCAGGTTCCACCTCCTGAGTGTCCACCACCTCTTTCCTTGAAGCAGGGTCACTGTGAAAGATCGGTGCCCAGCACAGGAGCCTGTAAGAGAGCCAGGGCTGTGAGTGGCGTTTCCTATACAGATCATAACCTACAGGGATTTCATTATGGCTGCAGATCACTCACTGACCCACCAGGGTGTTCTGTTGGACTGTCCTCAGACTGGCTGGTCTCTGGTTTCCAGCCCTGCCTTCTAAGCTATTCCAGAAGGCACCATGTGCAGCGAGGAGGAGCGGCATGACTAGCATCTGTCAGGATGCCATTTACCCTCCATGTTTTCCCTCTGCCAAAGCCACTGGCAACATTTGAGCCGATGCCTGGGGCTGAGAGATCACTCCGTGGAGACATTCATTTGACTGCTAGTTTTCCAATGACTTACTCCCTTTAGTACCCTCTTTTGACCAGGGCCCCCCTGCTGCCTGCAGGACACTAGCAAAGGGTAAATAGTTACCAGTGACAGTATTCCTACAATCAGCAAGGGAGACAGATGTTAATCAATTCATTACTAATTTACAATTAGAGTCTATCAGAGTCTCTACTTTTCAGCTGAATGAGCCTCCTGGAGCTCATTCTTGGATAATGGAATCCCTCACTGCCGGGGAATCCTGTTTTCGTGCCTTAACACCCAAGTCTAGTTCATATATTACTCCTTTGGGAAGTCTGTGAGCTACAAAGCCATCCTGTCTTGCTCAGGAGGCTGAGTTCTCTGGGCTCATTTATACACTGCTAACCTTACAACGTGCGGGTCTGTCTGTAATACCTCTGTAGGGGAACGTGTGGGCAGGGGGCGCTGGGAGTCTGGAGATGAGATGGTAGGAATGTAGTCCGCTCACAGAATCGGCCAGGACCTCCCTCTCCACCGGAGTTAACTGGAACCCCAATGCTACAGCAAGGATAAGGCCAAAACCTTTGTTCAGAAAGGTGCTCTGTGGGTCCTACCGGCTGAGGTCTACAGGGAACCAGGAAATTTGGGGGTGAGGGCCTGTCCAGGACTTTAACACCAAGAAAATACTTGATCTCCAGACCATTCTAGTGAGTAAGAATGCCTGAAAAACACAGATTAAACTTTTCGCCTAGGGCATTGGACTGGTCTGTAAGGAAAAAGAATGTTCTAAATTATCAGATAAACTGAAAAAAAAAAACAATTTAAACCTAGATTAAATACACACACGATTCTGTGGATTTGAAAGGTATGTGGTTGTTATATAAGAAAACATCTCCATGTTTGGGAAGGCAACATCAATGTGTAGAGGGCTGAAGGGTCCACAGTGTTTGGAACTTACCAACAAATCGATTCAGGGGGGAAAAAGTATTGCGAAAGTATGTAGAAACTTTCAAATATCTGTAAAAGTTCCCTGACCTGACAGGCTTTGTGTCTGGACAGTATGGATCGCTGGTGAGACTTTGCAGGAAAACTAAAAAGTTTGAAGCAAATCAACTTGGGAAAAGTTAGCCCAGTTTTCTCTGCTTTGGTTCGCTTTTGAGTCCTTTGTCTACAAAAGACTTCTTGTGTTCCTTTCCCGAGGAATCTAAGACTTATTTCACATCCTTTTCTCTGGATTTTCACCTTGTGGGTTTCTGAGTCTGGACCAACGGCCAGAAACAGGAGTGAGTGTTCAGTTATAAGAAAGGGAAAACTTTTCATTGATTACATCAATCTGAGGTCGGAAAAACCACGGTTAGAAGCAAGAGTTACAGAGCAGTGCTCTCAAAAAGCGCGTCGGGACAATACGTGCACAGCACAGCTTTCAAATCCTTGCCCTGAGCTCCCTCCCAGCTTCTCAACCTTCTAGAAGTTACTTCTTAAGAGACTCGGTCTCTCTACTTTCCTACGGTTGTTCCAGAAACAACCTCAGAAGTTTGAGTGAGGGAGAAGTAGGAGAACTCACGAATGTTTCACACCACGTGTCTTCTCGACTACGGTGATTTACGGTTGGGGCTGCTTTTACCAAGCCGAAACTCAAGAAAAAGGTGTAATTATTGGTATCCTATCTGTGCGAGAAAAGCGACCCAATATAGACATTAAGAATTATTTCGAAGGGGCCGATCACATAAGCCCCGTCGCCTTTTCGTGGGTCACTTTAGAAACCGGGCACGGCCCGTCTGGGCTTTACTTTCAGGAGGGCCCCACTTTAGAGGTAAAGGACACGAGGCTTGCTAGGCTGCCTCAAGAAACAATGAAGGGCCTCTCAGGCTTCCCTCCTTCGGCTACTCACACGCAGCTGGCGAAACTGAGGCTGAGAAAGGTGAGGCTCGGACCCGACCCGCCGTGAGCAAGCCCGAGTTTCCTTGTCCGGGCCCCGGGCTGCCCACGACGGTGTCGGGCGGCCGCAGCCCAGGAAGAATTTGAACTGTGCGGTTGGGGAGTACTTTCTGAGTTTCGAACAATTCCCTTCCGAATGGCCCTTCGGGACAGGTCCGGTCGGTCTTCGCCGGCGCGGCCGCGCACCGGGGCGGTGGCGTGGCGCCGGGGGTCCCGCAAGCTGCGAGCATGGTGGGCGCGGGCCGGCCTGGGCGGGAGAGCATCGTGCCACGCCAACCCTGCGGGCCGCCGAGCCTGCGCCCCCCGCGCCACGCCCTGCGCCCAGGGGGCCGCGGCTCCTCCTGCGCTGGCGGCCGCCGAGCGGTCGGGCGGCGGCGGGAGGAGGAGCAGGAAAAGCGGCCGGGGGAGGAGGAGGCGGAGGCGGCGGCGGAGGCGGGGAGGGCGGGCGGGGCCCGGAGAGTTTAAAGCCCATCGAGGGGGTGGGGTGCGGGGAGGCGGCAGGAAGAGAAGGGCGCTGCGACCAGTGGCGGGCGGGATTCGCGTTCCGAGACCCACGGGAGCACGAACTTTCCGCGCTCCGTCTCACGCACGGCGACTGGGACCGTCCAGTGTCCGTCTTTGCCTTCGGCTTTTTCGCAGGGACTCGTGCAACGTGTGGCCAGCGGCCACGCGGAGGCGACGAGGAGCTGCACGCCAGGTAGGAGTTGGGCGGGGAGCGGCGGCAAGTTACTTTTGTGGTCCGCGCCTCGCGGGGCCCGGCGGCCGGGCGGCTCCCCGCGCCGTCATTGTCTGCGCTCGGGGCCGCCTGCGATCGGGGACCTGGGGCCCTGCGAGGCGCGGCGGGCGGAAGGGCGTCGCCTCGGGGGGCTGAGGGACGGAGGGGCTGCGGCGCCCCCGGCCCGCGGCGGGACGCGCGGGATGGCGGACAGGGGCGGCGGGCGCGCGGCTGCGGCGCCCCGCGACGCTCTCCGCTGCGCTCTGGCCCCCGGGGGGAGGCGCGGGGCCCCGGGAGGGACATTCTTGAGCCGTCTTGTCCGACGGCGACGGCTCGGGGGGCTCGGGCGGGGGCCGCGGTCAAGGCCGCGCTTTCGGGGGGCCACCGCCCTGGAGGGTGGGCGCCCGGGGATCACCGGAGCGGCGGGTACTCCCGCTGCGCCCCGGGCCTCGGCGCGCGCGCCAGGCGGGCCGGGCAGCGGTGCCAGACACTCCCAAGTCCCAAGCGAGCGCCGCCCGGGCCGCGGTCCGAGGATCTGTCCCTACCCCCCCCCCTCGCGCCCCAACCCCCACCCCTTTCTTTCTTCGGGTCTGTTAGTGGCCCCGCTACCCGTCGCTGGGGCCTAACACCAAGTTTGAGGGCTCGCGAACTAGCAGCCCGCCAGCGGTGGAAACGTGATAAGAGCGGTACCGTTTGCAGAAGGAAATTTCTGATGCAACTCTCCGCCTTTGCTGATTGCCTCTCCAAACGCCTGCCTGGCGAGGGCCTGCGGCATGTGCGTTATGGAAATTAGGGTATTCACTTTTTAAAAAAATTGTATTTGCCTTCTCTCGGCGTTGGAAGAAACCCCGCGAACTTCTTTTCATTTGCTTTAACCAAAAAAGTAGGAGCGCCACAGGTGATTTTTACAAGGCCCGAGGTCTTTGGGATGTTTTTGAAAAAAACTCTTTTCTTGTAACTGTTTCATTCAAGAGATGCAAAGAAAAAGTCCAAAACAAGTAGCATTAGTGAGTAAATATGTGTTATTGCACAACTTTCCCTTTGCGGCTGTTTAAAAGGCCAGGCCCAGAAGACTTTGTTTCAGAAATTGCTGATTCAGCCATTTGGAGCCCCTGAGTTTCAGAAATGGTGCTCAGTTGAACGTTTCGCTCTCCTTTACCAGAACTCCAGTCGTTAACATCGCCCCCCCCACCTCACCCCCTCGAGAACAGACTAAGGCTTACACTTTAGTGAGGTTCCTATTTTACAGAAGTGGACCTCGAGTTCTGGATTTCTGCAGCTGAGGGAATTGTGTAAGGCGATGGATGAGGCGTCTTAGAACTATTTCACCAAGAGTGCTGCGATCAAATGTGCTCCCAGGAATGAGTCTCGCCTACCAAATTTTTGTCTTTAAAAAAATCAAAACTTTAGGATTACTGAACATACTTTTTTTTTTTTTTTTTTTGAGTTTTGAGTTTTGAGTTTTACTGGGAACATTTGAAAGAGGCCAGTCCCCACATTACAGGGAGGGAATTTGAGGACAGACGGAGTTGCAGCCCAGCAGGCGTTGCAGTAACTGAGAAGTGTAGCCACTGATACTGAGGTAGCATTTCGCAGTTTACAAGGCGCTTTCAAAAGCCCTGTTGCTTTTTATGCGCCTCGTGGCCCCCACGGTCCCCATTTTACAGGTCTGGAAACCAAGGCTCAGGAGGTTAACTGGTATGCCTCAGGCCGCACCAGCTAACAAAGGACAAAGCTCGAGGGAGACCTCCTGAGCTTTTTACACGTCTGCAAAAGCACATCCACTTCTAGAAGAAATGGTGTAGAGGAGGGACACCCTCCTCGACACACAGCAGAGCAAATGGAGGACGGGGCCTGGTTTCTTAGACCAGTTGCTTCCAGCCTTCTAGATTAATGCCACGTAGACCAAGCAATTATCACTGGGTTTTTTTTTTTCTTTTTCTTCTTTTTTTTTTTTACTTACATACTCATTTACTTTGAGAAGAAACTTCAATATTCATGAAGCCATGAGTTTGATATGATAATTTTGTTCATTTATGATTAAAGTTAAAACGCTTCGTGGCACCTAAATCACTTATTACACACTACTTGGCCTATGTTGCTTTTGAACCAGTGTTGGGTTGGTCAAAGTGGATTTTGTAGGCGGACTAGGGAACCAGAAAGCAGGGCAGATTTTTTTGGTGGCTAATTGTCTAGGACTTTGGGTGGTGGTTACTGCTATGGTTGGAAGCCAGAGCAGCTGTGTCTGTCCAGTTAGCCTCCACTGGGCAAGAAGGACAAAATCAGAACCAAAGATCCAGCTCAAAATTTAGGATGTGGCTGAACCCGCTGGGTCAGAGGCTTTACAGTGTTTCGAAGCCAAACTTTGGTTGAACCAAGCGTCCATGCGCCCTTAGCTCATTTTAGAGCTGTACAGATTTTTGCTTGGCCTATCTTTTTTTTTAAACTAGTATTTTATAGATGGTGTGATTTAGAGAACCTATTTGCTTGAAAGTCTGTTCCACGTGTAAGAAACTACAGGACCGTCGTATCTATTTGCAACTATGCGCTGGGGGCAGTTGTCCATCCATGGACACTCAGTGCTCCCCGCCGGACATTTCAGTGCTGGCACTTCATAGGAGGGAAGCCTGTGCATAATCCAGTGTCTGTTTCTCAGCCCGTTAAAACAACATGGAGGGCAGACGAAGCAGCTCAGTGTAGAGCCATGATGAGGCCTTGGCTTTAACTCCAGCTCCAAGTCCTCCTCCCTGGAGAAATTCCCCTCACAAAAACCCACAGCAGTATAGGGCTTTGGAAGGAGAAAATATTACTTGCTTTTTATTTAGGGGGTTGGTCACATGCTCAAATTTAAATCTTTTCCGTTAGTGAAGCTGTTTTTGATTTGGGGGCTTTTTTTCTTTTTTTTTTTCTTTTTTTTCCTCTCTTTTTTTTTCTTTAGGTTCCCCCCTCCTTCTTTTTGGGTTTTTACCCACCATTTTATTTTTTTTACTTGCTTGTAAAGTTTATTTTTCTCTTCTTTTGGCTTTTTGATTTCGATGTTCCATCAAAGTCGCAGACTTTACAGTGTTCAGAAACTGAACTTCGCTTCAACAAAGACATCTGCTGTGCCTTCAGTTTCATCCTAAAGCTGTAGGATTTTTTTTTATTTCTTAAGAATTTATTAGATAAAAATCTCAGAGCACAGATTTTTAAACCTCTTTTTTTTTTTTAATACAAGGATTTAAAGCTAGGTGTTTCCCTGTGAGCACTGTTTTGGCTGCATCCTGCAGAGTTTGATAGCGCAATCATTGTTTTCTTATAAAATCCAATCCAGAAATAGGGGAGATTCTGGGGGCATTTTGAGGCAGTCAAATTACCTTGGAGAGCTGGCAAATAGGTGCTTTGGGACTTGGGATATATTCTTCAGGGTTTGTGTACTAATGAAAAGGCAGATTGAAAGCTCATTTATAAAAACAGAGTGAAAATGCCATGCTTGTCCTTTGAGATATCAACCACAAAACCAGTTTCTAGAGTTATCAAAAAAGCATCTGAGAAGGGGGGGGGGAGGTGGGTGCCTCTGCTTTCTGCTCTGGAGGTGGATAATAAAAGGTTTTCTTTTTTTATCCCCCTATGCTAGAGTATTCTTTAATTTTAGACATTTACTTCCCATTTGATTTTGGAAAGGTTTTTTTTTTTTTTTTTCTTGATTGTTCAGATCCTAAATTAGAGTTGCTTGTTACTTGATCTGAGCCCGGCCAAACAGGATTTCTTGTTGCTCACTCACATCTACTGGGGCAATAGGAATATGTGCTTAGAGGAGTCACCTTTCTCACTGTGGCACTTCCTCTGTGATTTGCTTGACCAGCAATTCCTTTGTGTCTCTTGGTTCTACAAGTCACTACACTTCTGAGTCTGAACAAGTTAACCAGCCCCCTCCCACCCCCGCCTTTGTAGAATGGAAGTTTGTGGGGTAGCGTCAACTCACAAGGTACAAGCTCAGATGGGCAGAAAGTTGGTATATATATAAAGGAGTCTCTGGTTTGCAGGCATAGGAAGCCTGTGACATTTGTCTTCAGACTCTATAAAGATTTGTGTCTGGACACCATAGAGGCTTTTATCCCAGCCAGGAATGAAGTACGCACGTACACTTATCCTGGACATGCTGACCACGTCCCCCGGGGAGTGGCTGCAGCCCCATTCCAGGGCCGTGCTGGTGGGCAGCCCCACCCCTCACTGACTTCCTTGCAGGGTTTAGAGCCAAGTAATTAGGCCTGAGTAACTGCCATTAACAAGGCATTCCTAAAGCACACAGCACAGAAAGCCCTGTTGGTCTGCCATCATCCTTGTCACCACAGCCAATGCTAAGTCGGGGGTCTGGGATTCTCGCTTGCACCTCCAGAGCAGGTTGAGCTGCAGAGAAGAGTGTGGCTGGCTGGCCCTGTAATGGTCAAGCATGGTGGCTCTGTGTAAGCTTCTGACAATAGGAAAACCATGCTGGATACCTGCAGGTCCTTCCTACCTCCTCTCCCCCACCCCCACCCCACCCCCCATCCTATAGGAGGCCATGAACTGAAAGAGGACTTAACCACCTACTGCCTTCACTTTTTGAGATTTATGGGGACTTTGGCTTGCTTATTTTTCCCTGTCTCTCAAAGTGATGGGGATCAAACTCAGAACTTTGTACTTGTTAAAAGGGAGTTCATCATGGAGCTATAGCCTGAGACCTTAATATCTTAAGGTATCGTCCTTGGGAGTTCATGGTAAGTTTATAACTGAGATGCTCTTTGATATAAAAAGCCTTTATGTGTAATGCCGTTTATCTATAAATCTAAAAGTCAAAAGTCACAAATCAGAATGTTTTTTGAGCGACAACTTAATGCTGTAACAAAGGTGCAGTCATTCCTACCCTGTGAAGCTTATTTTAGGCATGATGTTACTAAGTGTTGTATAAGATTACCTTCAGACTGTTATGGATGTGGTGTATGATAAACAGATGCATTGTGTGTGTAGACTTGGGTGTCATCCCTGACATATCTCACTGCTCAGCAATGTATAAATGATCTAAAGTCCACAAACAAATAAATAAATAATTCCCTGCCTACCAGATTTAAAACTTTTAGCAATAGATTTAGGAGTCTCTGCTCCAGGAAGCTCGTAATAACCAAAAGCTACTATGAGTAGAGCTACTTGAGGACAATGTCCTGCGCTGAATCTGGGGCCAGCTTAGGAAGACTGCTACCAAGAAGGTCTTTCTGATGGGATATTAGGTAGGAGGTAGAGCCAGGTGAGTTGGGAGTCCTCCAAGTCTCTCTATGGCCCAGCTTCACCTAAAGCCTGTAGAGCCCATCTTTCCACCTTGGCCTCTATTGGGCCAGCACAGGCTGCAGTGTACTTTTCCCTGAGAGCCTACTGGTTGCCAGTTCTAGGGAGCTGCTTGCTCTCTTTCGATGAAAATCGTGTGGATCTTACAGAAACCACTCCAGGATGTTCCTAGAGAGGTGGGAACACTGTGCCCTGCTGTGCCTGCCTGGGGTGCACCTCCTCATTGTGGTAACTAAGCACAGGAGGAGGGAGGAGGTGATAAAAGGAGTGCCTCCCTTCCTTGTGGGATCACCCCCAGATATCAGGTTGTGCCTGGCCCTTCTCTCTTAACTTGTAGCCTGCAGGGTTGCAAGCACACACAGGTTGGGGCACTGTCCCCTGGCTCTCTGGGTTACTGTGTGGAGGGACACAGGCTCAGTTCCTCAGTTATCAGATCAGAGAAGGTAGGGTTTTTTGTTGTTGTTGTTGTTGTTTTGGGATTTTTGTTTTTAATCAGAATGATAGATAAGCCATTAGTGCTTTGAACAAAGTTAAATTGCTTTTCAAAAAAAAAAAAAAAAAAAAAGCTAGACTTAACTGCAGTCCCCCACAGTTACCTTCATAAACAGAGGCTAATGCATAGCAATCCCTTGCAGTCTCCCCCCTCCCCCCATCTCCTGTCTGACCCCCTGGAGCTGAGGCTTTTACAGTTCCTTTTACTGTAGAAGGTGAAGATTTTGCTTTGTTGTTCTGTCCCGAGTACTTTGTTTCTTTTGGCCAGATAAGGCATATACAGAGTGGGGACAATCCCATAAGTGCCACTCACGTCTCTGGCACTGTAGTCTATGGTGGAAACTTTGTCCTAAACTCATAGACATTTTACTTTTTGCTGTAGGATCTTGGGTTTTTTTGTTTTTAGGTTTTTTGGGAGGGTCCCTTTTTTAAATTTATTCCCCCCCAGGTGTTTTTACATTGTTGTCACTGCCTCCAAACAGACACAGATTTTTTTTGGTTTTTTTTGGGGGGGTTGGTTTTTTTCTTTTCTTTTTTTTAATTTATTCCCCCCTCAAGGTGTCTTTATGTTGTTGTCACTGCCCCCAAACAGAGACAGATTTTTTGGGGGGGGTTCTTTTTTTCCTTTTTTTAAAATTTATTTCCCCCCCCCACCCAGGTGTTTTTACATTGTCGTCACTGCCTCCAAACAGACACAGATTTTTTTGATCTTTTTCGGGTTTTTTTTTTTTTAAATTTATTCACACACACACACACACAAGGTGTCTTTACCTTGTTGTCACTGCCCCCAAACAGACACAGATTTTTTTTTTTATCTTTTTTGGGTTTTTTTTTTCCTTTTTTTTTAATTTATTCACACACACACACACACACACACACACACACACACACACACACACAAGGTGTCTTTACCTTGTTGTCACTGCCCCCAAACAGACACAGATTTTTTGGGGGGGTCTTTTTTTCCTTTTTTTTAATTTACCCCCCCGCCCCAGGTGTTTTTATGTTGTTGTCACTGTCCCCAAACAGACACAGATCATATCTTCAGATGCATTAAATAATCCCTCAGTTTTCTTGTTTTGTTTTTTGTTGTTTTTTGTTTGAAAGCAATCTTTTAGGTACCCTTTGACCATGCCTACAGTCATTGGAGACTCCCTGTACATTGTACATTGCCAATTCTGTGTCTCCCTTCTACAGCACCCTCAACATGGCCTTGTCTCATGCATGGGTCTCAGGTTTCTTTTTTTAATTTCTTGGTTTATCAAATCTAATGGAGAGCAGTCTATGTCAGCTTTCCTCAGAAGAGGTGCCTTGTAGGTATGAGATGTCCTCATTCTAGCCTTATTTAGTTGAGTTCATTTCTAGATTTCAGTTAGTTTTCCCTCAAAGAGTCGAACCCAGCTATTGATTTAGGGAAGCCAGGAGCTGAGAATGAAGCTCATTTAATTTTTACTTTTTTTTTTTTTTTTTTTTTTTTTTTAATGAAAGAAGACCATTTTTGGGGATGGTGGTGGTTTGGCCCCGTTCTTGTTGTGTCTGGGAACTCTTAGGGATTCTCATTCTGTGTGCCAAATTCCTTTGGACCTGTGACCTGGTGGAATCAACAGGGTAAGTCGAGGCCTCTTTCAAGCAAGAAGCCATGTTTCCCCCAAGTCTCGGACAATTGAATCAATTCTTTTCATTTCTTTTCTTTATTCTCCAAGAGTGGTATTACTTATTTGAGTTTTTTTTAGCCTTCTACACTTGATCTCTGGTGGTTGACTCCAAGTCTTCACCGGTGTAAGGTAAGTAAGTATTCTACTAATTGAGATTAGGGCCCCAGCCAGATCTCTTATTAAAAGTTTTGATTTACAATTCTATATCTGTCACGGGGCTTTACGTTTTACATAGTGTCCTTAATTTTATCCTTAGCCTTTCTATTAGCTTTCCTTCACATTTTAACTTTAAAGGACCTCTTTTTTTTTTTTTCTTTTATTTGCTATTATGTTGGCGGCTGAGTTCAGGGCGTCGTATCTGCTGGACATAAGCTCTACCCCCAGCCCTCTTGGATTCTGCAGTAGTGTTTTGGGCAATTTTAGGTTCAGGATATACTTGAATGCAGTGGGCACAGCACTTCTACATGGCCTGTCTCGCCAGCGTCTGCCACTGTGCCACATCTCACAGCAGAGTGACAGATTTGTTTCGGCTCGTTCTCCTGTGTCGACCCCTTAGTATACCCAGAGCCAGCATTCTTCTTGCACAGCATAACTTAAGTCTAGGGTCGTTGTGCACTATCTCGCTATCTCATTGAGAAATAGTAACTTAAGGAACTTTTCCCCGCATAGTTTCTTCTCGTTTACGTTTTTGTTTCATTTAGCTTCTCTGCATCTGACTTAATGGGAAGTGGAGTGAGCCTAGAGATGGGTAGGAAGGAGGGGCCTAGTGAGCCACTGTGGAGCTGATGGAGTTGAGGGCAGCAACTGACTTGGGCTGACTGTGAAACTGGGGAAGCTGGAGTCCAGGGTTGTCTCTCTAATTGGCACTTCTTACCGTCAGGGCAGTGGTCCTCTTGCATGCAGTAGGTCACTGGGGTGTAGTTAAAGAAGTTTTAGGTCAGTGATGGATGGACAAAATGGTGGACGGTGGTCCTCTTGCATGCAGTAGGTCACTGGGGTGTAGTTAAAGAAGAAGTTTTAGGTCAGTGATGGATAGACAAAATGGTGGACGGTGGTCCTCTTGCATGCAGTAGGTCACTGGGGTGTAGTTAAAGAAGAAGTTTTAGGTCAGTGATGGATAGACAAAATGGTGGACAGGTCCCATGGAGGTGATGCCCATAGTTAACTCGTGGAAAGCTAGAGTGGCTTCTGCCCCTGTTAGTGTCTCCTGTCTCATTTTAGAGGTTGTATGGACCCCTGAGACCCTCCCTGTCCTTCTACTTCAGAAGCATGTGCCTGAATAAGCTGTGGAGTACAGCCTGGTGACTTTAACTGAGCCTCTGTCCCCTGTGTGGCCCCCCTGATACCTGTATCTTCAGAGTTCTCCATAGCTCTGAGGGGAATGGGGCCTGGGAACTTTCACCAGACTCATTGTTTCTAGTCTGAGACCAAAGATTTGTTTGTCTTGTCCCACTGCTTCTGGAAAAGTCTGTTGAGGAAGGGGTGAGATGCCTAAAGTCTAACTACCCTTCAGACCTCCAGTGCTGCTTCTTGCTTTGGATTCGGCCTTGTCTGTGTTTACAGGAGTAATGTCTCTCACCTCTGAGATTTTTTTTCCTGGACTTCCACTGAGTTTATCAAATTTCATCTCTGATTTCCAGTTAGATTTCAGCTCTTAAGCATTTGATAAGTCAGTTACCCCTTCTCCACTTGCTATGATGTTACCACTGAACAAAAGCAGGTGTCTAGGATGTTAGAAGGCACAGGTGGCACGGCTCCCCTGGATTCCCCGAGTCATCATTAGACTGTTCCCCCTTTGCATTTTTGGGGGATTTTTTTTTGTTTTTTATTAATAGAACTCTTTGTCCTATATGGCCTGCACTTCTAGGCCAGGAAGGTACAGAGCAGGTGTCCAGGTCAGGCAAAGGACTTCCTCTACCCTACCTACCCCAAGCAGAGGGGTCCAAGGATTCCCATATGTGTTGACTGTCCAAACCGAACATACCCCAGGAACCTCTCCTCGGACTGTGCTTTAAGCTTAGCCACGAGCTGAAGTGTGTTCTTTTCCCTTTTGAAATTTAAGGTTGACTTCTTCTGTCTGTCATTCTGTCCCTGGTGGTGTTTGCTTTGCTCAGCATCCCCACTAAAGACTAGCATCTCTAGTCTAAGTTACGTTTTCAGACCAGGGCTTGCTGTCTTTGATTTGGGCTTAGCACTGCTGGTGGCCACTCTCAGAACTGCCTCAAACCTGCTTTTGTTGGGTTGACTTCACAGTTAAAAGAATTCTATATAGCAGGACCACCTTGAAGCCTCTGTTCCCTAGGGAGCGTCTTCTATTTCCCCATCTTTCTCTCCCCCCCCCCGTAGTACTTAGGGACCTGAGTGATGTCCAGCCTACTTGCCTTATTGCAACGTTTCTGATTGGCCTAGGAAAGTGCCTAGATAGGGATTTCAAAGCTCCCCCCTCCCTTTGCAGATGTGAATATTGCGTAGTCTACCTCAGCTTCCAGATCTGAGATCTACTGGTGGCTGCTACTGTTTTTATCGCCACCTACAGTTTCTGTCTGTCAGAGGAGAGTGTAAAATCCACTCCACGGCTACTGCTCTGTACCTTGGTAGGTAAGAGTCAGAAATAATCTTTCCAAACCTTCTTTTTACTTTCTTTATTGTAAATGTGTGTGTGTGTGTGTGTGTGTGTGCATGTATGTGTGTGAGTGCACGCGTGCTCCGTGCTCTGTATTTGTGGGTTCCACATCTACTAATTTAATTAACACTGAGTGAAAAATATTCAGAAAAATTGCTTTTCTGTTGGCCATGATTAGAGTTTTTCATGTCATTATAAAAAAGTAATATACTATAGCATGTATTTACAAGGATTTATAGTGTGTCAGACAATCTAAGGATAATTTAAAAGTACACGGGGAAGATGCTCATAGGCTGTATGTAAAAAAAAAAAAAACTTATAGAAGAGACTCGAGCATCTGTATATTTTGATACCTGTAGGGTTCTAGAACCAGCCTCCCAAGGATACCAGTAAGCTGTGTGTGTGTGTGTGTGTGTGTGTGTGTGAGTGTGTGTGTGTGTGTGTGTGCGAGAGAGAGAGAGAGAGAAAACATAAGCATGTCCTATCCTCTTATATGTTGCTTCCTTTGTTGCAGCTGTGTGTCTGTCTGTGTGTGTGCGTGTGTGTGTGTGAGTGTGGTGTGTGTGTGTGTTTGTGTGTGTGTTTGTGTGTGTATGTGAGAGAGACGGAGCTAGTGCTTAGCAGATGCTTGCTATAGAGTATTATTTTGTTAGTTTTTTCTATATATGGGACCATACTTTCTCACCGATAGAATAGTGGGTGTTTGTTGGCTTTCTCTCCTTTCTGATATGCCTGCTTTGACATTTTGGGAAAGGGTTTGAGATGAAAATGATTCTGGATGCTGAGGTTCTCTGGTCATGACCAGTCAGAGCTCCCCTTCTCTCACAGGTCAAAAAAAAATAAATGGTGTTTCTGGTGTAATTCACCACCCATTTCTGAGCTCCGTGTGTGATTTAACCAGTGGACATGGTGGACTTTTGGCGTCATGAGAGCTGCAGGCGCTGTTCCTGTTCTTGCCCATCAGAGTGAAGGGGGAAGTGGGGGAGGGGAGGACGAGAAGCTAGGAGCAAGAGGTTCTTCAGGGTTGCCATGAGAACCAGGGATCCGGGGATTGGGCAGCAGAGGGCCCCCGCTGGGCCTCGGGGCGTGGCTGCGTCACATGGGTTTGGTCCTGGGGTTCCCGTAGTGCGCAAGGACCAGCCGCGTCCCTCATCCTCCCGGTCGTCAGGGGTGCCCAGTCAGTTCCCTGGAAGCTGAGGAGAGCGGTAGAGGACCAGGGACCAGCTCAGCAGGACAGGCTTCCCAGCACCTGTGCTATAATGGGGGTGGGTCCCGGCGAGCATTTTTTGGGGGGTACGGGGGAGGTAGGGCACCCTTGTTGGGGTGGCTTCTCGGGAGGCTGTGTTGCTTCGCTTAGCGTGTTGGCCCGTGTCGGCGCGTGTCTGCGTATGTCTGTGCGTGAGGGCGCCTGTCAGCCGTGTTGGCGCGTGCTGGAGCGTGCTGGCGCGTTCCAGAGCATGCCGGCGCGTGCCGGGCTCGCGTTGGCGCGTGCCGGCGCGTGCCGGGCTCGCGTCGGCGCGTGCCGGGCTCGTGTCGGCGCGTGCCGGCGCGTGCCGGTTTGTATTAGCGCAGGCCGGTTTGCTTGCGCGTGCCAGCGCGTGCCGGCCTGTGTGTGGCGCGTGCCGACTCGTGTTGGCGCGTGCCGGCGCGTGCCGGTTTGTGTTGGCGCGTGCCGGTTTGTGTTGGCGCTTGCCGGGCCGGCTGCGTTCACTCGGCTCGGCGCAGCTCGGCCCCGTTGGTTCGCTTAGGACCTAGTTCGCCGTGTCGGTTCGTGTTGGCGCCTGTCGGCCCGTGTTGGCGCATGTAACACGTATGTCAGCGCGTGTTGCCGCGTGTCGGCCCGTGTTAACTGCGTGTCATCGCATGTTGCCGCCTGTCAGCGCGTGCCTGCCGGGCCTCCACGCTCCTCGGGCTCCGGGACCCTTCTTCGGAGCCGTAGGCCCTTAGCTGGGGCGGAGCCGTGGCGAACCCCAGCGAGCCGCGCGACCGAGCGCTGTCCATGAGGAGCGCTGTCCACGCGCTGGGTACTGACGGGTTCAGGAGCTGTCCGCTACCCCGGTAGCGCGCACGCAGCGACCCCGTGTGGCGAAGTCTGTGCTAGCCAGCTCTCCAGGTACGCAGGTACTCCGCCATCCACAACGTTCCGGGGGTCTCGGGGTAAGAGGAGACGTGCTCAAGTCACGGGGGTCGTTTGGAAAGGGTTTGCCTCCCGAAATCTGCAAAGGTCCAAGTGGCGAGCAGCTCCGGCGAGCTCGCGAGCACGAGTGGCCTCGGGCTCGGCGCGCTGTTGCGCTGCTGGCTGTCGGCTCGCTTGCTTGCCGGCGCTTGCTTGTCGGCTCGCCTACCGGCTCGCCTACGGTCCGGGATCGCGCGAGCCTGGGTGGACGGTAGCCGTAGGATAGTCTTATGTAACCATTTTTAATCTTGATTTTTAAAATGTTATGTAACAAGTTGTAACTGTATCCACGTAAACCTGTAATTGGAACGTGGAGACGTAGCGTCTGCTCTCAGCCAAGTGGTAGACAGCGGTTGTGCGAACCAGCTTTGGCTGTAAGCAGACATGGGCATCTGGGATAGCTGAACCTTTTTTTTTCTCTTTAAAAATAGGATACTAAGGTTGGCCTGGTCATCTTTTAAACCTCAATGGAGAATAGTCTAGTATAGGAACCTGGGATAAATGCATATTGTCACTGTAAATCTTTATTCATAAAACCTTTTATTTCAATGACAGAAAATATCAATTAATTAAAACTGGGTGACAGATTCTGTCGTCATCTCTATGTTTTTGATTGAGTTCAACAAATTGTTCACATGACCATAGCCAATATTCCTTCCCCATTGACGTAGGTCTTCAGAGAAGCAGTCAGATCACCTGTTTACATTTTGACTGCTCTTCTCATCAGCTGCCGTCTTTCTGTTGATGGCGGGAGCCACTGCCAGGGTATTGATAAGAGACCTGGACAGAGCATTCACCCAGGCAGCTGCTGGCTGGGAACATTGCTGTCTGCATTAGCAAATAATTTCATTTCTGGACCAGTGAGTAAAAAGTGAGTGGGGTTTTTTTTCTTTTTTTCCATTTTTGTTCTGTCTGAATTTGGAACGCAGTGAATGACTGCAGGGATTTTGACCTGTTGGTAGCCAGGGCCATCGGCCATCATTTTCTACGTGTCCCTGTTTCTTTGCTTTGGGTTTTGTTGGCTGGGATGGGGTGTTTGGTAATGGTCCTGTGCATTATCTTTGAGCCCAGACCCCTTGTATTCAGCAAATGGGGTGAGGATGGGGGGAATGATAGGCTGGGGGTTGGGGCGACTGAGATTTTCCTTTCCGTCAGCCCTGAGAAGGAAGATGGTAAGTGGTACTTCTCATTTAGGGTTCCACAGAACTATGCACTTAATTGTGGGGGTAGGTGTGAGGTCCCCATATGGACTTCCAGCTGAATTCCTGCTGTGCTTCGTGCCCCTCCCTGTGTCTGGACTAGAAATCGGGGATTATAGCTCCCGCCTGGCAGTGTGGAGGATCGTGTGCTAATGGTTAGAAGAAGGCAGCAGATGGAGTTAATGGCAATTTCACTACCAGTCTGAAGGGGGTGGGAGAAGTGCCAGATTGGTAGAATTAAAATGTGAGTTATTTTTTTTCCTAAACCCTCTCCTAAGGATTTCCATCACCAGTCACTCTTCTCAGTGTGGTGTAATTACCACCCAGAACTGGGCTCTGGAAATTTCAGAGAACAGTGCATCTTTTGAATTTTAGAATTAGGTAACGTTTAGTCTGAATTCCCTGACTTTCAACCTTTGTGGTCCCACAAAAACCAGACGGTTCCATACTTATGACTTAGAAAGAATGTCTTAGGAAGCTTTCTTGGGTTAGCACAGGTGAACGAACATGCCATTTTCGACCTGGGGGACTGAGGTTTGATGATACCCAGGGTAGCAGAGTATTTGGGGAGGTGGGGAGGGGCATGACCTTGGAGCACATACTGCTCAGCCCCCATTTTCAGACTCCACTTGGCCCTTGCTGCATCTGAGAAATGGAATCCACCATCATTGTGAGGCCCTTTGGAGGTTCTTTAATTTTTTTTAAATGTATACATTTTATTTAGGGGTGGCTCATGCACAGACCATGTGTCGAGGTCATCAGACCATGTAAGTCCTCTGCTTTCACCATGGGGGACCTAGGTATTGGAAAAGGGAACCTAGGGATTGAGCTCAGGTTGCTGTGCTGATGGCAAATGCCTTTATTTGGTCAACCATCTCACCAGCCCCCATGGCTGGTTCCTAATGGCCTTGAAGCTGGAGAAGAGATGCTGTGTTCTGAGCCTTGTAACCACGTGGGCTTTGGGGTATTAGGGCAAAAGGTTGGCAACTTCTTCTGGCGGAGTTACTACCTAACTAGAGGGACGACAGCAAAATGAGGGGTGGTGTGGAAGCAGTCTGAGCCCTTTGGACTCTGGGAGGTCTGGGAGAGCGTGTCAGAAGAGGCCTTTGTATGAGCCATCTTGTTCTCTATTTCATCCCATTTTAAAATGGGAGTCAACCTGGACCCCAGGATTCCAGCTTCCACCAAAGCAGGAGGATGAAAGGCAAATCTGACAGTTGGTACAGCCACTCATCACATCCAAAATTGTTTGGTTGGAGCACATTTGCTTGTAATCCATAGAATACATTACAGAGGGCATGGCTGGAGACAATTTGATTCATTTTTTTTAATTTAACTTTTTGGGAGTTTCATAAGTGAATTACCACTGTTATAATTTCTAATCCAGACTTTAAAAGTTTTCAACTTTATGATGGTATGCAAACAGCATACATTCAACAGAAGCCCTACTTTGAATTTTGATTGCTTCCTGGGCTAGTACCATTCTGTAATATTCTCCCAAGTCCTTAGGCTGAGGCAGCAAACAGAGCTCTAGTTAGCCATGATATGCTGAGGAAATAAGACTAGTACTTCACAGTGTACTGAGTCGCAGGCTTGCTCTGTAGAGGTGGAGAGTTATGTGCTGTTCAAACACAGTATTTAAAACTTACAAGCCACCGTCACTCAAGGATTGTCTATACAGGTGGACATGTCCCAATGTCTTGCCTCATTCCTGAGGCCATCAGTGCCTGAACCCCATCTATAGATGATTGTCCATTTTCCCCCAGTATTCTCCTTTCTTGTTTCCCACCAAGTGGGCTTTGTTCCCTCAAGGCTGGTGGGAGTTAGAGTAAGGAGATGGTGAGCTGGGGTTGGGAGGTAGCTAAACATTGATTGGACTCTGCCTTCCTGCTTTTCTGGGGACAGGGACTTCACTTCAGGAACATTCCTAGTCTGTGGAGAGCTTTCTGCAGGCATCAGGAATCACCAGGGGTGAACTCAGGATGCTTCAGCCTGAAACTTGATAGCAGGGAGGAAAGAGAATCCTGATGGTATAAATGGGACTTTAAGTCACCTACACATGATTTCTCTCCACTTCAGAGCCAGTCTGGGAACTCTTCACCTTTGTCAGCCATGGCCATGATGGCTGATACAACCTCAAGCAGTTGTTTAGCATTTAAGTGGGGCAAAAATTGCAAGGAGTATCTTGATGGCTTTTGACAAGACCTTCTCCTGTCACATTCAACAGACTTTTGAGGAATCGGCCTGTTTTCTTGGTCTGTTTTCCCAAACTAGGGTTGAAACTAGCTACAGTTAGCGTGTGAAGTGTGACCCTATAGGCTCGTGTGTTTGAGCACATGGTCCCTAGCTGGTCCCGTGGCACTGGGAGGTGGCAGAACCTTCGGGAAACGAAGGAAGGAGGTTGCTGGTAGCAGGTAGTGTCTAGACCTGGTTTCCGCTGGAGTTTCCTCTGCTTCTTGGTGTAATTTAACCAGCTGCCCCAAGTTCCTGCAGCACTGAGCTGTCCCTCGACTGCGCCATCTCCACCATGATGCGCCGTACCCTCTCAAGCCGTAAGCCAAAAATAAAAAGTCTTTCTCTCGTGAGTTGCTTCGGTCAAGCATTTTGTCGCAGCAACTGCAGCACATTTAAGAAAAAAAAGTGGCTAAATATGACAATGAAAATAAATGAAATGATGAGAAGAAAGAGTGGACGGATAGCTCCGGATGATTGACAGACAAACACAGGCACAGGAGTCCCTCGCATGCACAGGAGTGTTTCGAGACCCCCCAGAGGAGGCTCGAACTACAGACAAGAGCTGAGTTTCATAGCTTTCTATCACTGTTTTAACAAATATGGGGAAGAATCAGCTAAAAAGAGGGAACCCTCATTTTAGCTCAGGGATTCAGAAGTTCCTTCCATGGTTGCTTATCCCCATTCTTTTGGGCCTATAGCAACGTGGTCCACCCTGGTGGGGAGAGTGTGTCCCAGAGGAAAGTGTTCACCTCGTGGTGGCCAATGAGAAGCAGGGAGAGAGAGAGACAAGGAGAAGGGCATATCTGAAGCCCTTCAAGGACTAAAATTTCCGTATAGGCCTCCTTTATTTAAGGTTGCAGCCATCTTCTATAGCTCCAAGGTAAAGGCCAACTGTTTTAACATGCAGTTCTTTGAGAGACATTTAGATCCAAACTATGGCAATACCGAGCCTGTCCACATTTACATCTGTGGTGAGATTGTACTTATGAATCAGGCACAGCTTACTTATTTCTGGAATTTTCCATTTCATGTCAGATGTTGGCTGACCACAGGTAACTGAGACCACAGAAATTAAAGCTATAAGCAAGGAGGGAGGCCAGCTATTAATATTTATTTATTGTCTTGAAGGGAGCTAGCAAGTTTCAGTTCTGACAAGTTAAATGTTAATACTGTTAACTGTTAATATTTAACACCGCCTCACTGTTTGAAAGCAGTGCTCCTTAATTTTAGCATGCACAGGTCTCTCAAGGCCCCGTAAAAAATCTGCTGCAGTTGGTGTGGTGCGGGGCCTAGGTCTGGTTTTCTGACCAGTATGCTACTTGATGTCCAGGCCTTGTGCAGCGAGGCCTTAGTATGGTTCCCTCTAGTTACCCCCCAATGCTTCTTTCTCTAGA
This sequence comes from Rattus rattus, assembly GCF_011064425.1. Taxonomy (NCBI): domain Eukaryota; kingdom Metazoa; phylum Chordata; class Mammalia; order Rodentia; family Muridae; genus Rattus; species Rattus rattus. The sequence goes on along the minus strand of NC_046164.1, from coordinate 80,960,784 downwards.
ATTTTTCCATTAAAGATACTTCACCCTTTAAGAACTACCATTAATAGTGCTATTAGTCCAGGAATATTTGCGAAACCTTTTCTGTCATTAGCCTCACATTGTCATAAGTAGCATTCTTAAATGTGCTAAATTATAAATCAGTTTTCCGGTATACATATTCAAGGTGTCCTGTTTGCAAACTCACTTGCATTCCTATAGGTTTTGTGTAGGAGGTCGTCCTTCATTTAGAATGGCGCACCTCTCAGAAAACCCGTAAACCTTTGAATCTGGAGTGGATTAGGAAACCCATTGTGCCTTTCTTGGTCATCCTTGTCCTGTGGGGATTGAACACAGGGCCTGAGGCACTGGACCTGAGCCCTCGACCACTGAGTAACTTGCTTTGCACTTGTACAATTTAATACCTTGCTTCTCCAGGGGCCCCAACGTACTGTCTTCGCCTCTTAGTAAGGTAAGAACCAGGAAGGGCCTTTCACAGTGTCAACAGCAACAACAGAGATGTCCCACTGAGGCTGCAGACTACGCTCTTGCCCTGTCTCATGTCAGCATGAAGTCTGACATGTCCTGGAAGGTAGGTCAAAGCCGTCTCATTATTAACCCTGGTAAGGGAAGTGACAACAATTAGCTTCCATCTTATCTGAACATGTGACCCTAAATTCTAAATTCTCTTCTACTTTGTTTAGTGCTACGTTTAAAAAAGAAAATCTGACACCAAAATACCTCCCTGGATAATAAAAGCACTATTAAATTCTTGTATTCATGCCTGTTCTAGTTGCTCAATGGATGTATTAATAGGGCCATTGAACTTTGGGTCCCATTCCTTGTCACCTTTTTATCAAGAATCATCCTGGTTGTGTTGAGATATTGGGCAACTCTGCACTTTCCTGACGGCCCAGAGCTGAGGAAGCTTAGAACAGTGGGCCAATGCAGGTTCCTTGTGGCAATACTTTCCAGAAAAGTCACTGTGCTTCAACGTACCGTGATACTCAGGGGAGGAGTGCATATGGTGGCTTGAAGTTGTAGGACACAGAACTCCCTGTTTTGCCCATGAACTTCATGACAATAGCCTTTTGTAGTGTTCTCTTCCCTTCCCTTTTACACAATCGGTCTTACTGAGGTATAATTTACACACCATGAAATTTACCCATTTAAAATATTCAATTTAATTTCGATTAGTGTATTTATGGATAAGTGTGCTACTATGGTCTGAATATGTGACCCCAAATTCTTGTGTTGCCGTTCGTGCAGTAGCATTAGAAGTCGCAGTTCTTAGGAGCTAGGTAAACCATGAGGTCAGAGACCTTCTGAATGGGATTAGGACTTTAGTAAAAAAGAACTGAGTGAGTAGGTCTGTTATCCTCATGCATCTGGAGATGTTTGTTCCCATGGAGGGCAGAGTAATGAGGGGCCATCTTGGAAGCCAGCAGTGAAGACCTCAGGCTTTCCCAAGCCTTCATGTTAGACTCTCCCGCTTCTAGATTATGATTGATTGATAGATAGATAGATAGATAGATAGATAGATAGATAGATAGATAGATATCCAGACCTGGAAGTGCTTGGCCGTTTGGTAGTTCTGTGGTTAACTGTTGGAAGAATTGCCAATAATTTACACCATACTTTGCTCTATTTTTTAACTTTTGAGGTCATAGAGAGGGTGATATGACAAGTAAGATTGCGGAAGATGGTGGTAAGATGCAGACCACCATCGCAGTCTCATGAGAACTCTTAGTTTACTACCAGACCACGGATACCCTCATCACATTAAAGTTAGACTGAGTTTATCCCACTCTCTCAGGGCCAGCCTTGGCTTTTCAAGGAGAACGTTGTACACTGTACTATACCAAGTCCTCAGGAGAAGTAAGAGGTGTGATAAGGCCCTTGCCCCATTTGGAAAGTGCCTCATGTTCCCAGGTCAGAAATAGATCCTTGAAGAGCTGTACTCAGTCCCGGATGTGGTGGCCTGACCACAGACAGAACGTGGTTGGATGTTCCAACCCATTGGGAGGCCTGCGATACACAGTTGTTCACTGGAGCCTCACGGTCCATTCCTCACAGGCAGCAAATTCTTAATGTCATACGTTTGGAACAGACGAATACAGATAGTGTGTGTCAGTAAAAGCTGGGCACTGTTGCTCCTCTGTGGCTGGGGACTTTTTCTCTGGGACTCCAGTGAATGTTTTTGAGCTTGGCCTCTGAATTCACCGTGACAAAGGGAAGATGGTCGAGCTCTGGCCACCTCTGGGTGTTGGCCACCCCAAAGAGGCTGCATTTCACCCAGGGGCAAGGCTAGAAATTTCTTGGAAACTAGAAATACTGGAAGTGTGACATTTTTCTTCTGTCCTCTCCTCATGTGTATGACTTGTGCAGAAGGAGACTAAAGAACATTCTCCATGGTGGGACTACATATCATGCCAGAGTCCACACACAGGCTGGGGTTTGGGGAGCACAGTCGAGCCACTTTTGAAGGTGCTGACCTCTGGGTGCCTCCTGACAGGGAGCAGAATAGAAGACATTGTCCTACCCTGAGCATTCTGGGAGGCACATGGTCTGGCCAGGGACATTCATGTGTATGACTGGGTTTCGGGAGAAAATTTATGAAGCCTGGTGTAGTTGTTTTAGAAATATCTTTTTGAAGATGTCAAAGCACAAACATTTGTTAAGTTGTCAATCCCATGGCCTATTGGTCCTTAAAAATGACTAAAAAGCCGAAAAAAATTGTGGCCAAATGGCTACATCTATTGATATTCATCCCCTACTCCTTGTTTTCTGGTTTCAGTCTTGCTATTTAGTTAAGGGTGACACTAAACTTCTTGCTTCTTGCCTCTGCATCACAGGAATGGACCACCACACCTGGCTTTTTTTTTAATGTACTGTAGATGTTTTTAGTGTAGTGTAAATTCAGGGCCATGTGAGCTTTATCTGCCAGTATTTACCATTTGAGACATCAAAGCAAATATATATATATATATATATATATATTATTGCCCTACCTTTAAAACAACCTAAGTACAATGCCACTTAAATAAAAAGTACAGTATTAAAAACTCTGAGGAAAGGCACTGCCGACCATTTCTCGAGTCCTCCTAGTGCCCAGTGTAGAAGAAGGCTGGGTTGTCAATCACATGCCCTGTGACTCTAGATCAACCTATCCTAGAAGAATGAGGAGGAAGGTGGAAAGATTAGATTATAGTCTCTTAAAAGTAATTCTGGCCTGTATCCTAGAGGGTTCTTGCTCCAGTGTATGAGATTTGTCGCGTGCTCCAAGGAGTGTGGGATGGTGCAGGGACCTGGGGACCCAGTGGGATCATGTCCCCTTCAGTACCCTGTGACAGAACCCACCTGTTCATTGGCACATCTAAGTCTGTGGTGTCAACTACAGTTTCAGAAGAGGTTATCTGGTCACCTCTGAGTTCCTCAGGTTTCCGGTGTTTTTGTCGTGTCCTTACGTTAAAATAAAGGAACATCCTGGAAATGTTGATGACCAAAGCCACTTGCCACCTCCTACTGGCTGAAGCGGCCAGTTTCCATCAGCCATAGAACAGGAGTATACAGGATCAGGCAGGGTAGTACCAGGGCTCTGGAGTCTGAGGGACTCAGAAGCTCTGCCTTTATCAAATATGGGAGGCTTGATACTTGAGTTCAGGTAGCTGACTCTTCCCTGCCCCCTATTTGCTGAGTTTGTATAGTGAATCTGGTCTGAACAGGTCTACTGACAGACAAGCTCTATCTTCAATCTCTCTTACCAGTTGGAGGCCAAAGAAACCAATGCTGGTGATATTCCCATACCATTGGAGAGACTTTAGGACAAAGTAGAGCTATTTAGCAGTGATGGGGATGAGCAGGGGGTGGTGAGGTGGCCTTTTGTCCTTGGTGCATTACAGGGCTATAAGTTTTAGAGGTTTAGAAGGAAGAGTGTTGCAAAGAAAGCAGCTTTCTTTCTTGACTCCTGTCTGGGGCAGTTGCTCAGGGCCACAGAGATATGGCTGTGGGACATCCCATCAGAAGGCTTTGTTGCCTGAAGAACAAAGGTCAGCAGCTTATGGTCCTTCCGGACCCCCTGAGGGCAAGCCCAGTTAGAACACTTTAAACACTCGCTCACGTGCAGGTCTTGCAGAACTGATAAAAGTAATAGCTGACCGTGTGTGCTACAACCTGTTTGCCTTTCCATACTCTTCATTCCTGGGTCTTGAGCAATGATAAGAGTTGGCCACACTACTCATGACTTGAATCTCTAGGCTTATGGAAGCAAAGTTAGGGCCCATGTTGAAGATGTTGAAATAATTCAGGGTGTTAAGACTGAGAATATGGTGAGCACCCAAAAATTATAATTCAATAATTAATAATGACTCAGTTAATGAAAGAATAATGAATTCCAAAGCCTAGTAGGCTTATCCATTCTCTTCTAGATCTGAGATACATGCTATCTCAGTCCATTATGATTGCTGCAACAAAATGTTATGTAAGGTTGTACAAACCACACAACTGCTGGCCATTAGCCCAAGGATTCTAGAAGGAAAGAGAAGTGATAAGGCTCTTCCTTTAGGACAATTTGGGAATTGAAGGAGACAGAAATATGGGATTTTTGCCTTTTCTAACTAAATTTTCCGAGTCAGGTATACAGTGGAACACAGATTCAGCTTCCCACGGTTGTTTTCCAGGTTGTCCTTTGGCAGTTTGTCTGAAGCAGAGTCAAAGCTCTACTTCATGTCTGATGCGTACTGTCTGCCTTACTCCCAGGTACTAGGTACCCGGGATGGAGGGAGCAGGCCTGGGAGTCTGTGGTGAGATGGTTGTGTGGTGCTAGGACAGCTCCCCTCCAGCCTCTGAGATAGAAAGCAGGTTAGAGCCAGGGCCTGCAACCATAATGAGGAATCCATGATGGTAGGCATCACATGGTCAGGCTGATCGGCTGAGTCCTGCTAGACAGAGGAGTTCACTGTGATAATGGTTTGTTGAGAGGATGGATGATAAGATAGAAAACAAGTAGACTACCAAGCTAGCCCAGCATAGCTCCAGTCCCTAACATGGGGGCATGTGGAGAAGTCAGGAGAGTCTAATTTTCTCCATAATAGTCAGTCAAATAGAGAATTTCCTTTTAATCTGTTAGTTACTGTTGCTGTAACAAAATATTCCAGCTCAGGTAATTGGTAAACATCAACTTCACTCACAGTTCTGCAAGGTGCTGGCACCTCAGAAAGACCTTCTTGCTGAGTCTGAAGCAGCCAAGGGTGTCACATGGGGAGACAGAGCAGCTGTGTTCAGTCGAGTCTTCCTAATAGTATAAGCCATATAACACACTTCCAACCGTCTCACCATATAACACACTTCCAACCATCTCACCATATAACACACTTCCAACCGTCTCACCATATAACACACTTCTAACCGTCTCACCATATAACACACTTCCAACCCTCTCCCAAAGCATCCGCTTCCAAGTCCATTGACATGAATTTGAGGATTCTGTGCTCTCAACACTTAAATTTCAAAGGATGCACCCAACATATAAACCAAATTGGGTGGAAAGACCAATGGGCCATCTCTGGGGCCTCTAAGCATATGCTGAGGACTGAACTGCCCCTTGTACATCCTAAGCTTTAGTATGAAGGGACTACCATATCCTGACTCAGAAATGTGACAGAAGACATGGGACTAAGAAGTAGGGGAGCTTCAATAGTCAGGCCTGTGCATTTCTGAAGAGATTATTTCTTAATACCCCCATGTGGCCATAGGGCACCAGAAGAGAGCCACCAAGTGAGGCTATGCCAGTATGAGTGAGCTACACTTCCAGTTCTAAAATAACTCCTCCCTCAGTTTGAATGCTATCCTTGAAGTGGCATATGCTGTACACTGCCTGTCCTGGTTCCTTGGAATCCAGGTATCACTTTTAGAACTGGAGGACAAGGAGTAGAAAGGGCCAAAGCTCAACATTCTTGTCTTTGGATAATTTTCTCCTCACAAGACTGGTCTGCAAGACTGAAAACGCAGTAGTCTACTTCTAACACCTGAGCTGGGGACAAAGAAGACCAACTAAGAGATTACCTGTAGTTTTTATAAACAGCTGCCAATTTTCAGAAAATTAATATAGATAGTTGCATTTTTAAGTAGAGTACTTTTTAGTCCTTACGTGTATCCTGTTTCATCAGACCTGCTCTGTGCAGTGCCATGCACTTCTGAGTCAGTAATAATTGCTTTCTTGCTATTCTTTTTTTTTTTTTCATTGTCTTTGCTAAAATTTTGATCCCTTGAGAGGCAAGGTTTCCTCACACTTGCATGGGTATAACTTGACTCTGAAAACCTGCTATTGTCTCTTCTAGTTACTGGTAGAATGTGCTGCATGAAAAGGTGTGATAAAATAGCAGTGGTGGTAAAGGTTGCTGGACTTTGAGGAATGTGAGGTGACATGGCCAGCATTGATAATAGGCTGATAAGGTGCTAGAGAGCTCGGACTCCATCTCTCCAAAGACACAGTCCTGGAGGAGGAGGAGGAAAAGGAGACAGACAGAAGGAGGGGGATCCTCTTATCTAGTCACCTGCCTGCTGCCTCTCAAAGTGTAGCTGCCTCCAGGGTTGCCCTTCATGGCTCTCCCTGTGTGTGCTTATCTTTTCTTAAAACTCCTTTACTGAAGAAAGACAAAGAAAGAAAAAGGATGGGTAAAAAAGACAAGAAAGTAGAAGACTAAGTTCTTCCAGGTTTCCTGGAAGTTATACACGGAGCAGGGTCTATGTAGTCAGTGTTCATGTGACTTGGCCTGAAGCACTTAATAAGCCCATTGTGTTTAGGTGTGAGGAGGGTGGGAGAGCTCCTCAAGGGCACAGGCGGATGGGGCTCCTTCCTGCCGAGTAGGCCTGACAACATCCATTGGATATTTGGGTGAATTCAATGTACAATAAATATCATATTTGAATTCATCCTTTGCATGTTTCTTTATGGAGAATTGAATCTCTAAGTAGTATATGGAGCTCTGAGGCCCTCGGATGGGCGATAAGGTTCAGATGAGTGTAGGAGACTCCCATAGTGGTATTAGTGAGTTTACAAGAAGAGTCTAGAAGCAAGCTAGAATATTTGTTGAGTTTCACCATGTGATGCTGCCACCATGTTCTGATGAACCAAGAAGGCCCTTGACAGATGCCAAGCAGATTCCAGGGCCATGCACTTGGACTTGGCAGTGTCTAGAACCATGAGCAAATAAGCTTCTATTTATAAATTATCTAGGCTCAGATATTTTGATATCTCAGCAGAAGATGGATAAGTGTGGCATGTCGATGCTTCTTAGTTCATGGGCCCTGCAGTGCTGGGGGATGGGTGGGTAAAAGGATGCTGGGAGATAAAGCAGTGTTTGTATCTGAAGAGAAGGACTGGCTGCTGTCAGCAGTAGAGGTAGGAATGGATGGCTCTCCATTGCTTTTATAACTAAGGTTAGTTAGGCTGGTGGATTGGGTGAAAGGCATGTAGGAATGGTGGAGGGTCTAGGATGCCCTTTGATAGGTGCCCAGTATGTGAACAGAGTAGATGGAGGAGGGAAGCAGGAGTTTGGAAGGTCAGTTTAGGTTGTTCAACGTTTTCTATGTGTTCTGAGGACGTAAAACCTCAGTTCAACAAGGGAACTCTGAACACTGGGTGTGAAGTGAGCTGTGTTCCCCTGTCCCGCAGGAGTGGTAAAGAAGTATCCCCATCCTGGGAAACTTTTTTCTATATCTGCTCCCTCAGGCTCCTCCACAAAAGTTCTCTTCAAAGAGTCTCATGTCGATTTCTGCCTGGAGAATATTATTTTAATGCTTTAGTGAATGAAATGGCTTTTTTTTACCATCAGCTTTCTAATTACTGCATTACTATTGGGATTCAGGGGGCAGGGGTTGCAGCCTGCTCCCAGATTGCAACCTTATTCAATGTTCATCTTGGTTCTGATTGATTGTCCTTTATTTCATCTGTAAATAACAATGATTTTTTTTTCAAAATTTGTTTCTCTATCCCCCATTCCCTTTGCATATCTGTTTATCATTTCACCGTGTGACCTTTGGCCCTGGGGTGGTTAGGGCTCATGATGCATGTGGGCTTTTTGCCTTTGATGTAAGGGGAATGGCCTTGTTTTGCTCATTCTTTTCTTTTTGAGCTACGTGTCTACTGAATATGGCTTATGCATGGCATATACCATGTATAAGATTAAGGCTCTTTATTGTTTCATATTTTATCACCAAAATCCTCAAGCAAGCAGGAGATTTTTTTTTCTCTTGCCAACTGTGCTTTGGATTTTAGGCTTTTTCTTTCAATGATATTTTTCTTTAAAAATAATGATAATAAGGTGAGGAACATGACTCAGTAAAATGCTTACACTGCAAACATAAGTTGGACCCACAGCACTCACATTAAAAAAAAAAAGCAGGTCTGGCCAGGTACATCTCTATTCCCAGTGTTGGGGAGGCAGACAAGAGGGTCCCTGGAGCTTGCTGGCCACCAGTCTAGCCAACTGGTGAGTTCTGGGTTCAATGAGTGATATTGCTTACCTTTCTGTTCTGGGATAAAATATTTTATCATGGCCAGAAACAAAATGGAGGAGTTTATTTGGGCTTATGGTTGCAGAGGGAGAGTCCATAATGATGGAGAGGAAGGCACAGAAGCAGATAGCTGTGCAGAAAGCTAGCAGTTGGTAAAGGCATCTGACATTGACCTATTTTCATTGTGCTCACACATGTGCACACACACGTGAGCATAAACCTGCCTATGTACCACACCCACACACAAGTACTTCACCTGTTATTTTTGAGGCAGGATCTCTCACTGAATCTGTGGTTCCCGTGTGTGACCTTTTACATGGGTTCTAGGTATCAAAATTCAGATCTTCATGTTTGCACAGCAGGTATTTTGTCAATGGAGTTGTCTGCCCAGACCACTTCTATATTTTAAAGGTGCTAGTTTTCACATCCAGGGCCCTACAAGCACCTGTACTGCCACCAAGCAGTACTGCGTCTCCTGGATTTAATTGTTGATTCACTTTGAAGCTGCCCATATGTTCTAGCCATAGAATTCTAAAATTTCATGACTGCTTTTAGAAATTTGCCTTTTCTTTCATTCCTACTTATTCATGTATTTCTTAATTTATTCTATTAAGTACCTTACTTTGTGAACACATGGTAGTCTCTTGTATCTTTCCAATGTGGAATTTGCTTTTTTAAATTTATTCTGCCTCCTTTCAAGAAGGTCTGGGCTTCCCTGTGGCCAACCAGGCTGAATATCTTTGTTGTGGAAGTTGGGATTTGTTGCGTGTCTAAATAGTCACTGTTATTACTCTAAATATTTAGTGTGTGAATGCTAGACAGAAAGAACACTTTATATTAGCTCAGGAATTTTTGGAAGATACCAAAGATACCAAACAAGAATCTTGTTTCTAGAAAATCTTGAAATAAGCTAAGACATCTGTTTATGTCCAGGTTTTTGTATTCCTTAATAAAATCTTAAGTTTTCTATGTCTAACTATAAGACTGCATGAGATATACTTTTCCTGAAAGGAAAACAGATGAAGGAGTTCCATCTGGACTCAGAAGGTGCCTGGCCCCCATGGAAATGGTCAAGGTCAGCCCATGACCATGGCATGTTGGTCTGCTTTGGAAGGTTACCAGAGCCTGCTGTAGGTGCTGTCTGGGGTCATGGTAAGCAGTGCCCAGAAGTGTTTGTACAGTCTCTGTGGCTATGGATCAACCCTGAGGTCATTGTGGTGGGTTGTGTATTAGTTCATTTTGTAAGACTTAAAAAGTGTACTGTTTGTTTTTCCAACTACAAAGTTTAACATCCATTTTTTTTAAAATAGACAACAGTATTTGATGTGGTGACCTTCCACGTTTTTTTGTTTTATTTTAGAGATTGACTTATTGTGCCCCCACACATTTTAAAAGCAAGTCTCTGGATCTGAAGGTCCACACATGGCAGAGGCATTAGTCAGTGGCTCTGGGGTACCCAACCAGGATCCAGGAAAAGAATAGGTCCAATGAAGGTAGGAGTCTCCAAACATGAGAATTAGAAATGAAGTCATTTCTAGAACATGATTTAAAGCCCTCATCTCTCTGACAGACCTTACCCTCTTCCTAATGGCACAGATGAGTATAGGTGTTAGGGCTTTGGTGTCTGAAGCCCAAGGAATAGTTAGAAAATGGCTGTTTGAGTTTCCTGTCGTGTGTGCAGCTTGAGGTGCATGCACACTTAGGGAGGGTGATCCTGAGTAAGGAAGCTATAACCGGTGCTCTGGCATCCAGCAGTAAAAGCCCCCTTGTGTCTCTCTGCCCCTTAGTGCTACCAGAGTCTTTCTCCACTACAAGAATTTATTGTGAGCAGCACGGAGGTTCCTTGAGGTGTAGGTCTATTTTTGTTTTGGCACGCCTTCTCGGGGTTGAAGAGAGACATCTGAATAGGCAGAAGGCCATCCATAACCACTCCTGGCCCCACTAGGATCATCTGACCAAGTTGTATCTCCTGTGTTTTTCTTTTCTGGTTACATCATTCAAATGGAGCTCTTCCTCAAAGCCTCTGCATTCCGATAGCCTGATCAGGACTGCTTGATGTAGACACAGCAGGGAAATGAAGACGCTTTTCACAGTTGGCCTTTCTGGCTTGAAATGTGGTCATCAATAGCAGCCTAAGGAATGGGGCCTCCTGGCAGGAAAGGCTGGTGCTATGACAGGCCCTACTTTTTATCTGAGCTCCAAGAGCTGGGTCTGCATTTATCTACTGTCATAAATATTTAATTTGGTTTTCCTGGTATTAGCAATTGAACCATGGACTTTACATATACTAAGCAAGCACTCTCACCAATGACACACTCTGAACCTTATTGCTCTGATTGACAACTGAGTCCTCACAAGTATCAGTAGTAATTAGTGTGCATCCCACCAAACACTTCCGGACATTTTTAGCCATAAATTTTTGGGATATTTTTGTTTGTTGTTTTGAGACCATCCCAACTTATCACATATGCAAAGGAAGCCTTGATCTCTTGGTTTTCCTGCCAGTGACACTCGAATGCTAGAATTACGGGTATATACTATCATGCCCAGCTTTCAAAGCTCCCATAACTGTCCATTGTGGAGCTCACTGACTGCTCTGAAGCACCACTCCACACACTATACTCACTGAGGTAACTGATTACTGTGTTTTCTTAAGTTTAGGACCAGGGTGGAAAGCTTTAGACTTTAGGGAGAACCAGTTAACATTGTTATACCTAATGTTTCCTGGTCCTATACTTTATCCTAAATCCTGACCAGGCACTTCCTAAAGCAGTGTGATGGGGAAATGGCTATAGTAGGGGGGGTGGTTGTGTATGGACTCCCTGCTCTGGAATAAATGTATCTTTTCCAAGACAGTGCCAGTCCATCAGGGGTACTGGCAAGGCTCAGTATTCACGAGCCCAGTTGTTAAGGGGCTATCTGACCTGAAACTAGACTCACTGGATTAGTATGCTTTCGGTGTACTTTAAACTGTTAACAGACTTGGTCTCCCCTTCCTACCAGTTTTTAAATCCATTCCACATGTTTGTTGTGAATGCCCATTTGATACAAGGCAGTGTCCTAGGTTTCACAGCCTCCTTACATAGGGGATACTTTGAATAGAAAGATACTCTGTTCAGAATTTATGCTTTGATTGAAGCCCAATCCCTTAGCATTTCGGGAGGATGACACAAAATAGAATCAGGGTTTGCGGCAGGGCAGATTGTTGTCAGCCAGGAATGGCTTTGCAGTGTCAGACCAGGGCATCCAGGCCTAGTGTGGGCAAAGCCTGTGGTCTGAACTGAGATGTCCTCTGAAAGCTCATGTGTTGGAAGCTTGGCTGTCAGCTGATGGGCTTTGGGAAGTGATTGCCCTCTGAGTGCTCTGACTGGACTGATGGATAATTCCCTTGAGGGGTTCATGGTCCTCAGAACAAGCAGGGTCTGCCTTAGAGGAAAGAGGCCACTCAAAGTGTGCCTTTGAAAGGTATATCTAAATCCCAGCCTCCCTCCATGTCTCATTCCGTTCTCAGCCACCATGAGGCGAGCTTCCTCTCACATATACTCAGAGGCCAGGGGAATGGAGTCTGTCAGCCATGAGCTGACACCAGGAGCCACAAACAACAAGCAGTCTCTTTTTGAAGGAGACTCATTCTTCTGTGGAATTCTTACTTTATTTTGGCCTCACCTGAGTCACTATTGGATAGTCCTGACTAGGTAGTTTTCTGTGTGCTCTGTCTCTTATAGATCATACTGGACATCTCCCACTTGCCCTGCCGTCCTCGATTAGCCAGCACTAACCTGTCACACACACACACACACACACACACACACACACACACACACACACACACACGCCCCTTGAATAATAGCACTTTAGCTCCTTTTTGTTTCAAGAGTATTTGCTACTCTGATTGCAAACATTTTTACAGTAGCTTACTTAAAACCACCCATGTCATCTTGATGTTGCTGCCTGCTGTCTCCTCTCAGCCAAGCTGCCATTTTCCTCATTCTTGGTCTAGAAGGTTGTTCTCCCATTGTATTTTAGGCATTGCACCCCGTGTCTCTGAATCCTAATTAACCTTCCTCTTAGTGAGCAGCTTCCCTATTGCTCTGTGGGGTGCAGTGGATGCTGCACACCCCTCGGTGGGTAAGAGATGACAGAGAGACAGGACTGCGTGCACTGTCATCACTGTGAGATGGCAGAGCTGCCGTGGGCCCCACCGACACTTCTAGCCCCTACTCTTTACTTTATTCCCCTCACTGGCATGGGGTGGAGATATTGGCTCCCATCGTTTATTGTTTGCTCTGCCCCTATAGAAGACTGGGTTCATCACCTCCTTTTACCAGGTGAGAAATAGATTTGCCAGTATGCCCAGTGGTGGGGAATGAATTAGAGTATCACTGCTTGATCCATGTCAGAATCTGGGAAAGAGTAGGACGCCAACTCCTGTTGCCTCCCTGAAATTAGTGGCAGCGGGGACTATCTTCTGCTTTAGTGTTTGGTAGTTAAAAAGTCTTTTTTCTCTCAGGTCCTCTCCCACCTATGGGGAGATTTTAGAGATTTGTCATTTGGCCCTTAGGAGGTTCAGCCAGAAAGTGAAAATAATTATCAGAATTCTCACAGTACCTTCTAGAAATTCAATCTGTGGGTATTTTAGAGACCCCAGCATTTTTCTAGGTTGGAAGGACCATAGCTCAGTGATCTTTGAAATCCTGGTGGTTTGTCAGTCTTCTGTTTCTGTTGCCAACTCGTCTCTTTGCCATCATTCTATGGGTTCAGAAGCAAATGGTAATTCTCACTGTTATTTCCTGTCAGAACTGAAGGAAGATCTAGTTGCAAAACATGAAATAGTGGTGCTTTAATTTTGGTGATGGCCAGTGGGCCGATAAACAAGAAGGTTCTCCAGAGCATGGAAACATACCGGAATTGTTGGTACATTTCTGGCAGTGTCGACTATTACTGGTCTTTAAGCAGACACGAAGCCCACGTTGCAGTAGAATGAATACAGTGCGAGTCCAGAAGCAGCGAATGTGGCGTTTTAAGGTACGTCACAGAGATCAAACCCAGCAGTCTCAGCGCAGGCACAATCCCTGTAGCTTCTGATGTCACACAGTGTGGTCTGGTGCTCAGAACGTGCTTAAATGTTGGGACTGGTGTACTGGAAGGTAGATAACAGCATGGAGCACATGTCCAACAGAGCAGAGCGGTAGTTCTCATGGGAGCAGAGAGCAGAGCAGATAAGGATAATGAACGCAGCAGCACACCAGTCGAGACATGCTGGGCTGCATGTATGCAGGGGGCTGCTCCGTCAGTCTGGTCACCCATGGAGTGACACGTGTCTCCAGAGTGTAGAGGGGCAAATGCTCAGAAGCTAGATACTCTTGATGCTTCCTATTTGAGATTTCTATGTTCGTAAATTCAACGACTTGTTGAAGCTTCCAGATCTGTTGTTTTGTACACCTTTGTGGCCAGTCACAGATGCACATGCAGGAATAAGAACCATGCACTCCAGGGGAGATCAGACAAGGATTCAATACTGAAAACCAATGCTTGTACTATGCCCTAGATGTCAGTATTGAGTTTCATTGTTTTGTTTTGTTTTTGAAGGGAGTTGTTTGTTTTTCTGTAAATTTTCTGTTAAAATGGCCCTAATACAGTATTGGCATATTTATGAGCTCAAGAAAGCTGTAATATTTCTCACAGTAGCACCATATAAGCCTTGTTCAGGCTCATTCTTGGCTACAGGTTATCTTAGCAGGTTATCCTGTTGTCTCAACATCTACAATATCTTGCAGGGTGGGGTGTCTTCACGGAAACTTAGATTATTTTTTCCTTCACAAGTTCATAAAGCCTCTGAAGTCCTTCTTACAATGACTCCCAACCCTGAAAACAATGCCTGGTATTAAAAGCTCTCTAAAACTGGAACAAAGGATTCAGCTGATGTCTCTGCCTAGAGTGACACTGTAAGATGGGGACCTGTCTTGTCTCAACTCTGAATGGGCAGAGTCCTCAGAGTAGATTTCCACCCTACTGGCCCAGCCAACTCTTCTGTAAAGGGAACAGTATGAAGAGAGTGAGGAGAGGGGTGGAAAGGAGAAAAGGGGGAGGAGAAAAGGGAGAGGAGGAGAAGGAGGAGGAGGGGGAGGAGGAGGAGGAGGAGGAGGAGGAGGAGGAGGAGGAGGAGGAGGAGGAGGAGGAGGAGGAGAGCAAAGCATGGGAGGAAGTTAAATCATAGAAAAGCACTTCCTCTCACCTTGCTTTAGAGAACTGCCTTACTAGATTAAAGGCTCAAAGACATATTAGGGAAAAGCCAAGCATTTGGCTTTGTATAAAACCCAAACTTATTTCACCATAAAGTCTTGTCTGTTTTGTGGATTTGGAAGGAATGTAGGACTCCAGGCTTTTTTCTCTGCTTTTTTTCTTCATCAAGAGCATGTGCCCCAGCCAACTTTGGGACTTAATTTCTGTACCTGCTATTTCTGGCTTGAAGAGGATTGATTCCTCATCTTTCCCCAGCTTCACCCACCCAGCCATCCAGAGCAACAAGACCACTAAAGTCTCTAAAGTCTTCGGAATGTCTCCCACTTACTGTTCACAGTGTAGCTATTTTAAAACAAAGTCCCTGTTTATCCCAGGTCTAATCTTCCCATTGTAGAATCCTACAAATGACACCTGAGGAAGACCACATTGAAAGTTTGTAGTGCAAATCTAGGAGACTGTTTTCCAGGTGGTGTAGGTAGAAAAGCTACAAAGACTGAAGAGAGAGAGCTGTTGTTTAAGTTATAAAGTTGGGAAAGAACCGCATTGGAGATGTTGTCGTCTGTGAGAGTGTTGATTCAGGAGAATGGACTCTGCATCACAGTAGGTCTTCTCAGTGGCAAGACACAGAGACTTCACATAACCTTTCTGAGGTGGGAAATGTACAAAATTACTCAAGATCCAAAAGATGGGAGCAGAGAGGACTAATCAGTCACAGAGGTTTAGAGCAAGAGTG
Organism: Rattus rattus; assembly: GCF_011064425.1. Lineage (NCBI taxonomy): Eukaryota > Metazoa > Chordata > Mammalia > Rodentia > Muridae > Rattus > Rattus rattus. Next base: position 80,945,315 of record NC_046164.1, on the reverse strand, counting down.
AGCAAATCCTTACATTTGCAGAGCTAGAAGCGTAACATGTAGCGTGACTGGCTGTAGCAGAGTCAGTACACATATTCTGTATAATAAAAGCTGAGATGGGTTAGACTCAATTTCATCTTTCTTGTTTTCTATTTTTAAGAGTTTTGAATTATTCTTTTATCTCTTTTATAAAAGAAGCAAGTGTCATGGCACTTGTTTCTCTTGCCTCATTCTTAAAACTCCATGCACTTCACTTGTTATTTTTAAAGTTTATCTAAATTTATTTTATGTATGGTTTGTCTACATGTCTGTATGTGTACCATATGCGTGCAATGCCCACAGAAACCAGAAGAGGGAGCTGGAATCTGCTGGGACTAAAGTTACAGATGATTGGAAGCCTCCAGGTGTGTGCTAGAAACCCAGACCAGGCCTACCGTATGAGTAGCCAATATTCTTAGCTCCAAAGCCATCTCTCGAGGGCTAAATTTTGAATCTTTTAGGAATAAAGACCTAACTTCTCTTTTCCTATAAGTTACAATGTGAGTTATTATCAGTGTATCACTTTAAAATTTGAGTTAGTTTTTCTTGGCCTTTCCCTGTGCCTTACTAAGTGATTTTGTATTTCTGCTTAGTTTTTTATGTCTGCTCAGTTTCTGTCTCTTTAAAACTTTTCTATTACAGTCTGCCTCAAATATTTTTCAATGTTAGAATATTTGTGAATAATGTCTCGAACAGGAGATAATTGGACAGTTGACATTCATTGCCACAAGCCATCTATCTTCTATCATAAACTGTCTCTGCTTTAGATGTTTCTTCATTTGTCTCTTCTCTGTTTTCCCTTTGATGTTTAAAGTATTCATTTCTTTTTATCCTTTCATTAAGATTGAGAACACAAATGTTCTGTTGTTTGTTATGAATGTGATTGTCTTAATAGATCATGAACATTGCTCAATTCTCTTCATAAAGAATAGAATTTCCCAGCTTTTATGGAAGGTACAACCTTTTGTGGTAATAATTTAAGACTTAAATTTCTTCTTAATTTTAATTTTTTAAGTTAAATTGTATTACTTAAGCTATTTAAAGCTGGGTGTGCTGGTACCAGCCTGTAATCCTAACACATTGAAAATTTGAGGCAGGAGAATAAGAAACTAAGGTCATCATCAGTGGTTCCTTCACAAATGTGAAGGCAGCCTGGGCTACCAGAAACAAACAAAAAAGAAATCAAATAAAGAAAGAAGACAAAACACAGCTATTAGTTGGCAAATTATCCCAAGTCCCCATTACTGAGTACCATTTAAGGCATAGCAAGGAAGGTCACTCCAGGTCTCTTCTGAGCCTGCCCCAAGCACTGTATGATCACTTTCTCTGTTTTTACCCACAAAAGCAGCTGTTTTTTAACTTCCTTTTCTTAAAGTTAGACTATAACTCATTAGATATTATTATTATTATTATATATTCAAATAATGTGTATTTCTATGACACCCCCACCCCAGGTTCCCCTTGCTAGTCATCTTTAAGCAGATGTTTTAAAAAGCAAAGGTCAGAGAAAGGAAGAGGTGATCATAATGGCTGGAAACAGTGTGGGACAGGCTAAGGGCCTGATCCAGCCAAGAGAGGAGAAAAGACGGAAGAAGGCCCAGTACATCTGCCACCCCACTGTGCTGGGTATGGCCTGGGTATCCAGAGCATGGTCTTTGGACTTGGGGATGATGAACGCATCACTCTCACAAAGCCAAACTCTGCCAAGACCCTGTTTGCAGGCTGCGGGCTAACCCCTCAGCCATGCTTTAAAATCATGGTAATGAGAAGCTTTAGAAACAGAAGAGAACACTTCAAGTTGATTGCAGAGATGTTTACCGTGCACTGAGCATACTGCCAGTGGTCATGTGATACTTGTCTTGAAAGGCAACTGAGGTAAGTCAGGCTTCGTCACAGAGCCTCATTAAATCCACTGCTTGCTTGCTTTGCATTTGGATTGTCAGCTTGACCAACAGTAGGATAGGAGTGTGTACACATACAGATCAAGTCCATCATGAACAGGATTTACAGTTAGCTGTGGTAGCTAGGGTTCAGATGTCACCTGCGCTCTGCTAGTCTCCAGAAGGCGGTGAGGAATGCCCAACATAGTTTTCAGAAAAAGTGTTACTGAGTACAATGTTATTCAAACTTATGAAAATAATTTAATTGGTACAAATGGCCCTTAAAATATAAAAATAAAACATAACACCAAAAGAACAAAGGCATATTCAAGTTCATTTGTGGGATCCAGAAGTATAAATATTGACTTTTCAAAGAAAAATATTGACTTTGGTATCATCGAACTCTTGACTTTGTCTTAATTGTATTTCAAACCTATAGTTTTAATAAGGAAGAATAAACTTTATAATGACGATTATTTAAGTGTTTATGAGGTCACAACAGCATAGACCAACAGACTTTCATACATTATTTATAATGACAGTCTGTAAAGAAGGATTTAACATTAAATGTGCACATGAAATCAAGACAGCAAGACAAATTTGTCAATAGGCCTTCAAATTAAGGAAGACAAATGGGCCACAGTTTTTGGCACACTTCTATAGTTATTCTACAGCTGTCGATGAGAAAGCCTGGTAGCATTTAAGATAGTAGTCAACTGTAAATTTTTAAGCTTATAAGACATTTCTTCAGTGTCTATGAACATGGTATAGTATGCTATATATTAATAGAAGGGTTTGCCTCTTGTGGGATCACAAGCAACAACAACCACAACATTTTACATTTACACCCACAATGCAGAAGAGCTCCAATGTGTCCACATCCTCACTAACTCCGCCCTCTGTCTGTATGCATGTGCATGTGTGTATGCGTGTTAGCATCCCAGTATAGTTGAGTATCTAGTTCCCTAATGACTAGTGATATGGAACATATTTTCACGCATTCCTTAAGCAAACTCTGTTTCTGAGTCTTTAATTTTCCTTACTGACATAATTCGTGCAAGTTTTGTGATTTTTTTTCCCAATACCTGTTCCACTGATTTTTATATCAGAGAAGTCACTGTCAAATACAAGGTTATGAAGATTCCCTCTGTTTCCTCCTTGTGTTCTATGAGTTAGTATTAGCTCTTAGTTAGGTCTTCCATCCACATCATTTGTTCATGGTGTAAGGTAGGTTCCATTTTTTTCTTCAGCATGAAGATCATCCTGTCTTCCCAGAAGTATATTGGAGACACTGTCATGTCCCCCTTGTTGAAAATCAGCTATATCCTCAAGAGTTTATTTCAGAGCTGTTTTATTCCTCTGGTCAATGGCCTTACCTAGCATTGAACAATCTTAGTTACTGTAGCTTTGTGGTAAGTTTTAGACACAGAGAACAAGAATACTTAGACTTTATTATTCATTTTCAATACTGTTTTGACTATTCATACTCTCTTGAGAACCTGTACATTTTAGATTTTTCAGGGGAAAAAATGACTACCAGTAGATTTTGATAATAGGTTGTATTGATCTTGTAGATTGATTTTTTGATAGCATTTTTATATTAGCAATCTTTCAATCTATGAACATAGTACATCTTTGATTACTTATGTTTAATTTATATTCCTTTACAACATTTTATAATTTTCAGTTATCTAGCTCACTTACCTCCTTGGCTAAATTTATTCTTGTAAATTGAATATTTTTAATTATTTTTTAAGTATTCAACTGTTCTAAGCTACAAATACAATTCATTTTTTTATTTTGTATCATACCTTTGATAAGTTTCTGTATTAGCTCTAATAGATTTTACTTGTTTTGGTTTTGCCTTGTTTTGAGACAATGGTCTCCCTGTGTGGTCCAGGTTGGCCTCAAACTTGGCCTTCAAATTTCTCACACAAATGCAGAAATTACAAATTGTTTCCATTGTACCTGAATAGCTCTAATAGGTTTTGCTGTGTTCTTGTTTGATTGGTTTTGTTGGCTTTTTGTTTTGTCTTGTTGAGATAAGGTCTCACTGTGTAGTCCAGACTGGCCTTTAACTCACAGAGAGCCTCCTGCCTCTGCCTCCTGAGCATTAGAATTAAAGGCATGCACTGCTGGGCCTGCCTTTGGATATGTAATCTTGAGTGTTTCCCACAAGTGAGCTGATTTCATTGGTGAATAGAACATTTAGTTCATTCTTTCTAGACTGGATGCTTCTAAACTCAAGTGGTGTCTCTGTTTATCTGTGTGTGTGTGTGTGTGTTGGGGCTCACCTACTGATCTCATTTCTTAATTTTTGTTTAAAATTTTTTTTCTTCAAATAAAGTCACATTCTAAGTAGAGAATAGGGCTTATGAATTTGGGTAGAGCTTATATCCAGCCTATACTGGAGTCTTTTGATCCGAGGGGCAACATGTACATGTGCTAGTCCTACACTAGAATACATATCCTTAATGTATGCAGTATCAAGTACTGTGTACTTCAGGAGATAGCACTGAATGGAAATGTCAGGTTTAATGTCCACTGAGAGCTATGAAATATTAAAGTTAACAGATCTGATTTCTCCCGAGTTCTTGTGGATATCACACTCTGCTGACCACATAAAAATCTCCAGGCTCCATTCTTGGTGGCTTCAGAAAGAAAAGCTAGCATTCTTTGAACCTGCCAGCATGCTACAAAAGAACCAAATTGAGCAGTAACTTTTCTGAGGAGAGGGAGCATGACTTTTCTTGCTTGGTCTTTGCTCCAGGTTCCACAGTGTAGTAAATACAATTTAAAGACACACGAAGAACCAAGAGCTTTGACTGACTGACAGAGTACTTTCTGCTTTATCTGCCATTTCCTTCACTAGCAGATTACCAAGGGAGTACTAGAGACAAATAGAAGGCCCCATAGTGCAGACAACCTTGGCCCACCCTTGCTTTCCTGCAAAGAATCACTGCATCTCTTTCTGACAGTTCTGTCATAGCACAACTGTGTGCATTGATTCCCAAAATTAGGTATTCAAATTAACTGGTTGTTTTTACCTCCCCTCTTCAAAAACTCCAATGGCCCACTGGAATGCTGGCACGCATTGGGGCATTCAGTTGGAGACATGAGTCTGCCAGGCAAGGGAACAGATGGAAAAGGGACACACGGTTTCTTAAAAGATGGCTGCTTGGCTTAGCTGTCAGCTTCCACAGCATGGGTCTTTTTCTTCCCAGAGGTAGAATCTTAGGGGAGAAGTTCTTCTTTATTTCTTCCATTTCTCCAGCTTCTCTTCCTGAGCTTCGGTGTCCTTCAGGTTCTGAAATAGACCTCAGTTCCAACGTTTGCTGAAACTGTGTGCACGGATTGAGGGTTGGTCCTTGGCTCTTCAGATTGGAGCAGGAACTCTTGATCTATGCTTATCAGTACTCACATCACTGAAGCACTCGCGCCATCCCTCTCGGGCCTTCATCCTGCCTCCTTGGTTCTGAAGTCTTTTCCTATGTACTGGCCTTAATCATATTTTCTCACTTCTTTGAATGTGTCTTTCTTCTCCCTTAGTCTCTGAAGTCTCTTTTTATCTAGTGATAAGTATTTGCTTACAGTGCCATGGCTGCAGAGTGAAATCTTTTTCACTCTTTTTGCTCTCCAAGTGAGCAAATCTGCAGAGAAAACTGAAGATTAGGAATACCATTCATTCTAATTATTGAATCTGATGTAAAGCCAAAATCAGTTACATGCCAGAAAAGGAGATCAAAACTGTAGCCAACTGTGAAGGTTGGTGGCAACCTATGAGTCTGTTTAGTGGGTGAGGTCTTGTGTAGAAATCCAGTTCCCTCTGCCTCATACATACTGGTCTCCTTGTTCTTAAAGGGGCTGTGACTGATTGAAGCTCTCTGCTACATCCATGGTCACAGGCCTGACTGTCATGTGGCCAGTTAGCTTTGGCTTGTTTAGGCTCATAATGTAGCCCTTCCCCCTGCATGCTGTGTGGCCCTTCATTCCTTCTGCCCAAGAGAACACAGCGTGGAACTCAGAGGACCATATCCCAAGGGAGAGGCTCTCTAAGTTCTTTTACTAGTGTCATTGTCAGCTCAGTACAGGATAGACTTTGAGGGCCAAATAATGGCCCAGGGAAGGGTAAAGACACAAAGACTCTCTTACTTTTCAATCACCTCCCCCTGGCGTTTTCCATTTCCTGCTGGTACATACAGAAATGGCAGCGGCACAGACTCCAATCAATGCCTTACTTTGTAGACTTGCAGGGTGTTTGTCCTTGATGCTGCTGTGCCCAAGGCTGCTTCCCTAGGAACCAGGACACCAGGAACACACCAATGCTGACTATTCTCTGCACTCCTCTGTCATACTTTAAGGACATGTTCAATGCTGTTCAGTGGCTTTTGAAGGCACTGTCTACTCTTATAAAAATCCAGCATCAAGACTTGGCAGTATGTATTCAGTGTTCCTGGAAAATTAGATGACAGTTCCAGAATTTCTCAGAAAACAGGATGATTTACAGTGGGTTCCAGTCTTGAGCAATCTGCAATTACAGCAATTAGATAAATCTCCAGGGTTTTATAGAGAAAAAAATTTCTTCTTAAAATCTTCAACATACAAATAATTTTCTAATTCTAGCTGTGTTCACTAATAGCTGTGGCTTGGATCAGATATATAATTCAGTCAATGAGTCATTGATAGGTGAATTTTTTATTCATACAGAAGCTTCAAAATTGTTGCATGCTTCTAATGACCCTGCTTTCTGCTTGAATGATGGGGGTAGTAGTAGGGCAGGACAATAGTAGGCAGGGGCTGACTCGTAGGTAGAAGGCCTAGACTCTACCTTTAAAATCTGGAACTTCATATTCTCTTGTCTCGGCAAGATCAAAGACCTTCCCTATCCCTCTGTTAAAGTCATTAGCAGCATGATAATTGTGACAGACATCCAGGAATGCTTACAAGTTACTCAGCATCAAGACAACCACAACTTAGAAGCTACTCAAGGGTTATAAGTTGAATTCTAATCTCTCAGATGCTAAGTATCATTCGTGTACTAAGCACATTTGAGTGGTCAGGTTGCCATCTTGGACCTTACTAGACAAATTAAGTAGGTTCACAAACTCTACTGAAAGAGATAGACATAGAACAGTGATAAATGAAATAATTATGAATAGTGATAATAATCATGAAACAAATACAATAAGACAGTCTGGCAGAGGATGGGCTGTCTAGGCAAGGGATGTCAGAGATGTCTCCTGAAGAAGATAGGCCCAGTATACCATGAGAGGGCCAGGAAGGGTCTCCCAAGCATTTGAGGGTAGTGTGATGAGTTGCAGAAGAGTGTGAAGGCCCAAACATGATGGATGGGGTTGATGGTCAGAAGAGGAGTCTACAGTTCACTCAACACAGAATGAGTCTGAAATATTCTGTAAATACAAAAAACTCATTGTTAATAACTTTGAAATGTCAAGGGCTTTGAACCTAGAAAGCTCTTCACTGCTCTTGTAAGACCTCTGCCCTCTATACTGCCTTCATTGTAGAGTAAATTTTGTATGAATGTCCTTTATTGCCAGCATATGAAAAGTCTTTCCATTGGTCTTTGGATCAGACTCTTGATATTTGAGGTACATGTGTATTTTTCTGTCTTCACAGAGACAGAAAGTAGACTTTTAGCCAATGTCAGAGAATCTAGAGAAACAGCTTAATCCTCTGGGATCTTTCTTTACCTCAGATGAGTAAAAAAGAATTAAAAATAATCTACTGAGAATGTAGACAGGAGTCCTGGCCAGTTCCTCCTCCTGCACGTACACACTCAGCCCTGTCTGCAACCAGCCTGGGCTCTACACTGCGGGGGCCCAGCCTAGGCATGTTCCCAGCTCAGGAAGGTGGGTAGCGGCTGGCTCTTGGCAATGGCGGAGTCGGCTGGGCACAGAGGCCTGCAGTGATTTGTGTATTCCGAGAAAGTTTAAAATAGATTCCTGGTTGGGGACCTTTACTGTGCTGTAATTGTTCAAGTGTGGCGAGCAGTACACATGGCGTCTGTGTTAACGGTTGGTGACACCTCAGTGACTCGGGGCATGCCTTCTTCTTTGACACTTAGATGAAGCATTGTTTATTTTGGTTTATTTTGACAATCTCGCTTGCTTGGGTTCGGGTGCTGTAAAACATCCTTACTTACTCAGATGCAGAAGGGTTGGAGGATGCATGGATAATCTCTGCCTTGAATTACCAGACCAAAAACATGAACCTCATAAAGGCAGGACTTTGCTTTAGTGGTTATGAGAAGACAGCATGTCTTATTTAGAAAATATTTAGAAAGTAAGAGAAGTACTTTGTTAGAAAGGGTAATTATGATTTCCAGCTTAGTTACCATTGGAAGGGTCACTGATAGCATCAAGGACACTTGATTCAGTTGTTCTTTTTAAAAGAGAGTTGTCAAATCACATCCTTACGAGATCATTTGTGTGAACCACTGGATTTCATTTTGGAAATTCCCACCACAACTTGCATCCTAGCACTTGGGCAGGAAATGTTTGAACAGACAAGAGGCCTCCCTGTCACCCCTCAGTGGGTTCCCCAAGAATGACACAGGAAGCAGAGTGCTATGGAAGTAAGATGTGGCCTTGTTTGTTCTCACCTGTTCCATCCTGTGTAGCTTGGCATACTGTCAGCTGAAAACTGGCCCATGGCCTTACTGTCACTCTTCAAAGGTCCTTCTACATACTGGTCTCAGAACAGGGTCAACAAATGGAGCTAGGGACTCATTAACCTTTGAACCCCATTTTTGAAAAAGAAGCCTTGAGCGGAGGAGGAAGGCATTTCAAGTATAGCTGATAACAGGTAAGCAGGTAAGTAACTACCTATTGATGTTCTGGGGTAGAATCAGTTTATGATTTAGGGGGAAATCTTGAGGAAGAGAACTGTTTTGCAACTTTAATAGTGGAAAAGTAAGAGCTTATGGTAGCTACAGACAGCCTGAGTGTGGATAGTGCAACACATACACATCACATCAATATGTGCATCCACTCACTCCCACAGCCCTCCGTCTTCTCTTGCAAGTGTCACTGTATTTGCATACAGTATTAGCAGCACACAGCCTGGCAGCGGGGCCACTGTGACGGAGGCAGCTGGCTCTTCGTCTTGCTGTCTGTTGAAGCTGGAATGGCCTATGAATAGCCAGGTTGTCGCCATTTATAACTGCTGTTCAGGCATGGAAGAGTATGGACGGCTTATTAAAAAGAACGGTGAAGGCCTCCATGATTTTCTTCTTGGCCCCTTGCCCAATTACCACCTCTCCCCCGGCCCATATTAGGCTATGGCAGAAAAGGAAGCCATCTCCTCCAGGATAGCCAGAGAAGCTGCCCTGGGTTTTGTGACTGGACTGTTTACCCCTCAACTCAATGTCTTCCCAGCAAAGCCTCTGGACTAAGCATATTTACTAGTGTAACTGTCCAAATCCGTCTACAAATGAAACCCAGGTTCCTAGCTTTTCACGATGTACTGAGGCAGGACAAGTTGATGTGAAGATGTCAGCTTCCGGCTCTACCTGGGTTGGTGTGGTTTGATAGTCCAACTGTAAGTATGTTGGCAAAGAAAGTAAAGGCAGCTCCCTTCAGTCATACCAGACGTCAGGAAGGCAGGAAGCAGCATAGGACTCAAGCTTGGGCTAGTCTCCACCACTTTGCTCTAATGGGCCATCACAGCTTGGAAATCTCTACAGGTGATGCAGGGGTGACTGGTAGGGCCTAGGCCATTGTTCCTATCTTCCTAGGATTTTTTTTTTTTTGAGACAAGATCCCACTATGTATATCTGACTGGCTTTGAACTCATAATCCTGCCTGAGCTTCTCCACCACTGGAATTGTAGGCATGCACTACAGGACCCAGCTCATAATACTGTTTTAACCATGGTTCTAAGAATAGAGTCTTGGGGATATTTTTATAAAATGTGCAAGTCCTGTCTTAGAACTGAAAGGGAATGTACTAGTCCTTCTTTCTAGGTGAGGAAATAGCCCACACAACGAAGAGTTAGCTCTCAGTATTTAGTTTGCCACACTGGTCATTTACAAACATTTGATTCACACCACAATAAGATTGTCCTATGTGAAGGATGAGGTGAACTTCTTAAGGCCCACTCTGAGGAACCCAACCGTCCTTTCTACTGAGGAACCCAACCATCCTTCCTACTAAGGCGGCAAGCTGCCTTGTCTTACAGAGAGAAGGCACTCTCTGACCAAAGCTCTGAGATTTGGCCTCTGTGCTCATTTTTATATTAGGCTCGTGCTTTATCCAAAGACAAAATAGATTTTATATCCGTTCTTTCTGTTGCTTTGATAAAATGCCCTGACAAGAACAGTTTATGAGAGAAAGGGTTATTTGGTTTACAGTTCAAAGGGGCACAGCCCAGCATGGCAGGCAGGAAAGGAAGGCATAGGGGCAGGAGTGTGAGTCTACCTGGCAGGCAGGAAGCAAAGCATTGTATCCACAGACAAGAAACAGAGAGAGGAAAGATAGGAAGTGGTGTGAGCTTGGAACCTCAAAACCTGCTTCAGGTGACTTCCTCCATCAAGCATCTATCATCCTAAAGGTTCCATAACCTTCCCAGACAGAGCCAAGAACTAAGGACCAAGTATCCAAACACGGGAGCCCAGGGGTAGGACGGGATGGTTCATATTCAAACCACAGCACATCTTAGGGAAGGATCACCTTGAACCATCATCACCTTCAACTTCTGCATTCTCCAACACATACCTCCCCTCTGAAGAACAATCACACCTGGTCCAGGTAACCTCTCAGCTCTTGGCCATGAGCTACCAATTCCCTTGGCCTTCTGCCATCTACAGGGACTTAGAGATGAGGAAGAACCACTACCCAGGATTACATCACACTAAGCCCCGAGGCCTTTTCCTGCTCAGCCAGGACAGGGAGAGCCCTTCCCAAGCTCTGGGATTATTGTTGAGCAAGTTCAAGGAAGGGCGCATGCCTTCCTTATGCTAAACTAAGGGCAGAGTACAGGCATGCGGTGTGCCTGCTGTGCGCCGGGCACTCCGCTCTGAAGGCAGCTCCATCCTGCTTATTGTCCTAATTGTGTGTTTGGGGATCTGGCTTTAGTAACGGGGAGAGGAAAGAGTAATATTCAGAGAGTAAAACCTGGAATTTCTCCCTTTTCCAAAACTTTAAGTCATGAGGCCATAATTTCTTGAGGTCAGAATCAAAGTATTTTTAAATTCAGTTTAGAAATGCATTGTTTTCCACTTCTATCCCTGCCCCTGCTTGTGCCTTGACTGGAAGTCTTACATACTTGAAGGCTTTAGTTGTCATTCTTACTGCTTAGATAGTTCTGGGATGTGGGTATAAAGTCTCTGGGTACTTCTTCCTGTTTCCTGCCTGAAGTGACTGTAGAGCTCACAGTAGGTTAAGGTGCTACTTGATGGCAGATCTAATAGTTAGCCATATGTAATTAAAGGTACAAGCTCTGGCGTCCTTTTCAGTTGTCTTTTCACAAGGGAAGTGGTTCATTAAAGGTTAAGGGTGCTGGAGGTGGTGTTAGGGAGAGAGGAAAATCATAGCAATGGTGGATTGAAGGTGCTTAAACTTGTAGAGAAGAGGTGACGGTGGGGTTCACTGGGAGTTACAGTGGAGGCTTAGGGTGTAGCGATGCTGGTAGGTGGCAGGAAGTAGAAGCCACACTAGAAGAGGAGGGAGTGGTGTAGGAGATGGAGATGGTAGAAGTGGAGGTGAGGGAGGAGATGGAGGGAAAGAAGGGAGGTGGATGAGTGTCGGAGATGGGAGAGGCTGAGGGATGCTGGAAGAGGAAACACTGATTAGGGAGGAAAGGGAGGGGAGCCATGGAGGATAGCGATGGTCAAGCTGGTGCTGGTAGAGAAGATGGAGCAAGATGCGCAGTGAACTGGAGATGGAGGTTGTGAGGATAGGTGGCGGTGCAGCAGTACATGGAGGGGCTGCTGTGGGCATGGCCACACGGACTCTCCACAGCAGCCCTTGAGGCTACGGAGTCTTCCCCAAGGTCATGTAGCTGCTCATCTGCAGAAATTCTAGAACTGGTGTCCTTCACATTAAGGCCAAGCCGCCTCCTTGATGTGGGAATACCGGATCTAAAACTGGGAATAAAACTGACTTGGCAAAGATATTTTATTTTGGGAAAACCATTTGTCAAGATTGACAGGCTCTGGACACAAGGTTTCTTTGGAGGGTGATGGAAATATTCTAAAATTAGAACATGGTGAGGGTTGTACTCTCTGTCTTGATACCAGCACTCACTGGATTGTGAGTACAACACACGTACAACAGAGGAAGCGTAAGCTATGTAACATCTCAGTGTAGGTATTTTAAAGTATGAGACATTGTCAAACTCTACCATGAATAACTGAATGTGATGTCTGTATGTCTAGCATAACAGAACGGGTGCTAAAGCTAAGCCATTGAAAATTGCTTTTGCTGATGCTGTCAAAAGTAGCCTCCTTTGGAGCTAGTTCCATTGAAGAAACGCCAGATGTTGAGTACTAGGGCTGTTCTGTGCTTCTCAGAGGTCATAGTAGTTAGGTTAGTAGCAGATCTAAGTGGGAACTCGAGCATGCATGCATATACACACCCACACATCTTAACACATACCATCTATTCATATATACACATGTATGCATATAGGAGACAAGTTTTTGAAGTCTAGCCAGAAATGGCCCAAACAATTTTCATGTTAGACTCAGCAGCTTATATAAATAGAATTATGAGCAAAAAGTGTAATTCACACCGTTACAGATTAAAAGCTATCACCCTCCCTCCTTGATAGAGACAGCTGGCACGCTGAGCTTCTCTTCTCTCCTTTGGGCTCTTGGAAACTATTCTGGCCTGGGCTTCGTGCCTGGTTGACATAGGTCTTTGCTCTTTACATAGATATAAAGTGTGTGTCATCTAAACAGGCAGGGCCATGTGGGACAAAAGCACGGCTGCAGATTTGTGGTGAGCATTTTACCCACTGAGGCAGCTGATTTTGTACATCTCACCAGAAGAGGGATTAGAGTGCCAGGATTGAGCGTTCACCAAATTGTCTGTTACTGTAGGGAAAGTAGGTACAGCAACATCTACTATTAAGAATAGATGGGCTTATACCAGTGAATTATGCACTGGGCACCTGGACAAAATCCTCTCCCCACCTCCTATCAGCACGGTGTACCAGTCATCCCAACTGATGTCCCAAAGAACATAGATGGTCAAAGATTGTTGTAAACCAAGACATTATGGGGGAATGGCAGCTAGCGCACAGATGGTCAGTGCATAGCAGTCACTGGTCTTCCTTTGAATTAGGCCCCACACGCACCCCTGCTACTTGTTCTTCTTCCCCAAGTCACTTCCCCAAGCTTTGAAGCACTGGGTCCTTGATAAGTAGAATGAGAAATTAAACTGTCTGTTCACTAGGCGAGGGTCTCAGCAAGAATTCCAAAGAGTTCTTTACACAGCACACTAATATATTGCTTATAAAACCTAAAATCATCAAACCTCTTCCCAGCTTTTGTCCCTCCTGGCTTACCTTGCTCCATTGGCCACCATTTTGTGAAGCTAAAGGTCCAGGGATCTGATGGTGCAGCCCAGGCAGTCCTGCTGTCTTAAAACAGAGACAGAATGGAGCTGACCATCCTCGCTGTCCTTTTTCACCAATTTCAGGATTTTGTGTGAGTACCACTCCACCATTTAGTATAGTGTCCCAGATTGGGGCACCCAAGAGAGGGTGGGCTTTTCCTGTTCCTGTTTCACAAAGACGTGTTTCTACTTGAATGTGCTTGGCAGTCAGATTTTACTTTAGAAAGTACTTCCAAAACCACATGAATCTGAGAAGGTCCAGCATTAACTAAGAAAGTGCCCTGTAGGGCTTCAGGTAAAGAACTTCTGAAACACACTCCCAGCCCTCCCATCTATTTCTGGAGGTAGACAGCATAGTGATTAAGAAGCATATTCTAAAAAGTGTTTACTGTTAGTCTGTCCTTCAAAGAAGAGCCTCAGCTTTCCTCTCAAGCCCTGCCTGGGCCTCCTGCTTAGGCAGACTGGACCACAGGCCCCCCTCTCGCTCCCCTGCCCAGTTCTATCTTGGAGGAGGCCAGGAGGCTAGGAGCAGACATGCAGATAAACAGAAACTAACCTGAAGAGGAAACCTTCAGTCTGGCCTCGCTGTTCATTCCCTCGCTCCTGGCAGTGTGACATTGTTTGCCTCGGAATGGTGGGCAGACATTGGCTCTTGACCTTGTGGGTGTCAATGCCACAGTCAGTAGGTAACTTTACTCCTCTGTCTTTGGGGGTTTGATTTCATTTTACAAATGCCATAATTTGTAGTACACGGGTTTACTGCTTCGAATTGAAAAACCTGAAATATGAACTCTAAAATTAAAAACTTCTTGTAAAAAAATATGAGACCACAATTAGAAAATCTGTCCCTGACCCTGTATATAATTAATAAAAGTATGCCATATGTCTACTGTGAGGAAAAGGTGTACAGGACACATAACTGATTTGTGTTTTGACCTGAAATTTATTCCTAAGCTCTATCTATCTGGGCACAGATACTCCGAAATATTCTTTTAATGTGAAAAATTGTTTAGTCTCAGACATTTCAGCTAAGTCTCACTCACCATGAGTTAAATCTTCTTGGCTTCTCATAGAGACAGAATTCTTAATTTTAAAATGTGTCTTTTGTTTCATCTTGGATTTTACAAACACATGCAGTTCATAGTGGGTTTTCATGATCGTACCACATTTAAACGGTTGCTTGAGGCATCATAAGTGTTGCCAGATGAAGTAGAAAATGCCCCAAGACGCTGTAGATAAGCTACAGGTAATACTATGTAATAAATATTTGGTAATACTATGTAATATTTGGTAATACTATGTAATATTTGATAATACTATGTAATATTTGGTTGCATTCTTATACCAAATAATTTTCTGTCTAAACCACAGATTTAACTAGGCATGCTGTATTTTTATTTCTAAATCTAGTTTATACTATTTTGCCTTAGTTCTGCCTGCAAGCTACTTGCCTTTTAAGTAGGTGCATCCATGTAGCCCAATGTACTTTTGATTTCTGAGGTTTCTCAGGGGAAGTGCTGTGCTGTGAGTGCATGAGAGAAGGGGCCTCAGACCTGAGTGTTCACAAGACACAGCCAGGTGCTGTCAGGTAGGGCCCTGTGTGTGATGAGGAAGGTATATTTAAGTACAACTGAATGAGATCTGAGCTACTAGAACACAGTCTCTCGAGCTCCTAGAAATGATGGGTTTGTATGTCTTGGTACTGGCTTCCCAGTGTTCTGTATATCTACTTCCAGGCTAGTGGGGTGGTAGCAGCGTTTCCATTAGTGGTACTACTCATTCAAGGGCGTGTTTCAGATGAGACATTTTAATATTTCAAGTAAACCTTAAAATTAAAGCCATATCATAGATACATTGTGAGAAATGTGTTCTTTGGCAATTTTATCATTGAACAAACATCATAGAGTATAGTTATACAAAGCTAACTGATGTCCCTGAATACCTGGGTTGTATGGTGTACCCACTGTCAGATATACAGCCTTTATGAATGAAGCTGTGTGCTCTATGACTTTTCTAAATCTGTATTAAATCTTTCCTGGCTCAGAAATTTGCTTGAAAGAGAATGACTAAGATGTTCATGTAAAAGAAGTGAGAAAGGAAATACTCTGCTGATGATAAAACCTGTTGGCGGGCTATGTGTGTGGAAAATGCAGGATGTCAGCCCAAGAGCAGACAGATGTACTGAACTGATGAGTAGGGAGCTAAGAAGGGTGTGTGTGTGTGTGTGTGTGTGTGTGTGTGTGTGTGTGTGTGTGTGTGTGTGTACGCGCGCGCGAGCAAATGCAAGCAAGACTTAATGTGTGCACAGCAACCTAGAGCAAGCAAAAGGAAGGATTGGGTGACAAATAGTGTTGTAGTTTGCAAGTGATCTATTGCCCAAAGACTCTTGTTAAGGGTTTGCTCTTCTAGGTGGCACTTAGGGAGGTGATGGAACCTTCGGGAGGTCAAGCCTAGGGAGAGACGATGGGGACTTGCTCTTGAGGGCAGCCACTTCTTTGTCTCTGGCTCTCTTTTTCCACTTTCTTGAAAGTCTTGGCTATGAGGTAATCAAGTCACCATGGACTCCCTGCTGTTGCCACCTGGCATCTCTAGGTATCCAGAAGTCATGAGGCCAACCAGTTGTAGACCAAATTTTAAAAATGGAGTCAAATTAAACCAAGATAATAAGTGTTATCTTGGGTGTTTAATATAGTAACAGAAAACACAAATTGGTTGGGTGACATCTGTCAAATCTCTCTCTTCCTACTAATCACCAAAATAAATGTCAGATATATAAAAGAGTAGTTCATCAAGTCAGAAAGAAAATTAAAGAAAACTCAAGATGAAAGCAAACGGTCAGTCTGAAATCGCACCCCACCCTGAGCAAGAACTCAAGCGTACCATGCTTACTTTGAGATATACTACTGAGATCTCTAAGTGAGTTAATAGAGTTCAAACTTCATATTTAAAACATGGGTTTGGCTCCAGTTCAACGAAGAAATATGTATAAGCAAAGATCAAAGAGTAACTTACAGAAATTTAAGAAAATAAGGCCAATATGACTTCTCTGTTTTTCATCCTCTTTCCTATTCATATTGTTGGAGTTGCTACAGTCCTAGAAGCAACTTGATACTGGTGGTCAATTCCTAAGAAACTCAACAACCCTCGCAGTGCTCCATTTTCTGTTGCACATAATGTGAAGCCACCAACTGGATAAATGACGATGGGTTTTGTGTTTGTTGATAGTCCATAGGACCACAGATGGAAGTGTTTCTGCCTCTAACCATTCCAGTGCAGTTGTTTGAATCCACAGGGGAAGTAATAAAAAGCACAGAAGACCAACTGTATATTCTGAAATATTCTTGACATTGACAGAGTAAGAATCTGATGCTGTAGCAGCTTGGTATGCTGGGAACAATGGATAGGTACAAGGTTGCTACTAATCAGTGGTAGATGACCTTCCCTCAATCTATGATTGTCCTGCTTAAGGTTTGACATTATCATTGTGTAAAAGCAACATAATTCAGCACAGACTTTTTGAATTTTAATCTTGGATCATTTCCTAGACTAATGGTGCGTCGTATGGTGCTATCTTGCTATGCTGGGCAGTAGATGTGAACCACAGGTCCTGCTGGACCTCATGGTGGCCTCTATAGTGTTCTGTGTCTCAAGGGCAGCGTGGAGTTCATTGGGTATGTTCACCTCAGACATTGCTGGTTTATGTTTATCTATTGGGATATGATCCCACTGCAATCGAAGTGGCATCTGTGCCCTGCTTGTGACTGTATATTAAGTGGACGTAATGAACATTTTGCGCTTTTGGCACAGTTCAAAACCTTTCTAATTACAGAAGTAGTATGTATGTTTTCAAAATGTTCACAGATTTTACAGATTGATCAGAGATTGTTGACATTTGACTACCAAGAGTTAATCGCTGCTCTTTTTTTTAAGCATACGGATATAAAGTAGCATATTTCTACCCATATTTTAACATTTCTTTCACCATCTTGGGCTGTTTCTATGAAGATACTTTTCTAGAATTATATATGTGCTTTTTTAATTTTTGCCTTAAGACTTTGTCCTTATTCAACATGCCACTGAGTTCCCTGTCCTTTGCAAGGAGCTCTGGATGACCCGTCTCTGGATGTTTCTGGCCCAGGAAGGCCAGTGATGGTTACTATGGTTCTAGTGTGCGCTCTATGGAGTGTTGATTATTGACATGCATTGCCTGAACTGAGCAGTCGACAGCTGTCCTTTTTAATTACTCTTCAGTGGATTCTAAAACAAAAATAAAAAAAAAATCTAACTCCTTTGACAACAGATTACAATTTGCATATATATTTGCATATATATATTGCATATATATACATATATATATATATATGGATAGAATTGGAAGAAAAGAAGAAACTGCACACTGCACACATCGAGCCAGCCGGGTATGATGCCTCCCCTCACTCTGTTGTCTCTCTCTCTTTTTTTAGGACAAAGTGGGGCAGTCAACGTCCAAATCCGAAAACCTAGCTAAGTCTGGGTTTTCGCCACAACCAAGAAGCCAACCAGGTAAGTACAGACTAACTTTGCAACGACTCAAGAACATCACTGCTACAATGCTTAGCATTCCTGACACAGCGTGACACTGTTGCAACACCTGTTATACTGTGTTATTAGGGGGCAGTGACACAGAAAATAATCTGTATGTTTAGTAAGATTGAAATTTTTCCAAGTATTTTTTATCTGTGCCTGGTTGAACCTATAATTGTAAATTCTAGGGATAAAAAACCCAATTGTATTTTCTAAAATGTTCCTGGCATTAACAGATTAAAACGCCAGCATCTTCTTTTTCTCTTAAGGCCAATAAGATCTAACATACACAGAATTATACATTTTCTTTTTTAAGACTTATTTATTATTTATGTATAAAATGTTCTATTTGTATGCCTGCATAGCAGAAGGGCATCAGATCCCATTACAGATGGTCGTGAGCCACCATGTGGTTGCTGGGAATTGAACTCAGGACCTCTGGAAGAGCAGCTACCGCTCTTAACTGCTGAGCCATCTCTCCCACCCTATATATTTTCTTTGGATGAAAGTGAGCCAAAAGTTATGTTCTGTTTTGCGTGAATTATCTGGGACTCGCCTCTCACTGGGTTCTGCACAAAGACAACTCACCATTGCCTACTGGGGTCCTTCTCCAAGGGTTCTCTTCTTTAACTTTGGGGTCCTTTCACCCTGGGACCTGCTGCTGAGTTTTCTGTTGAGTAACTTCACAGCAAAATCCTGTGTGTTTGGGACTTTTCTTGCTTTTCAGCTATGCTAGTTTTGCATGTATATACTCATGGCTTCTGTCTTCTCTTTTCTCATTTCTTCTATACTGTTGGGTTTCTGAGGGCGTCACTCTGGGGAAGAAGGAAATGTCTCTAAATGAATATGAAAGTAATTTGGTAAATTAGGTCTAATAAATGAAAACTTTAATCAAGAATGAAGAATGCGATCCTGACGTGAGACTGGGGGAATGCACACAGCCCATTGTTGGGCTGCTGGTGAGTGTAAGTTCAAGAAGTCACAGAGTTTTGAGCTGGTACGAGTTGTCATATTTTTCTTATTGTTTCTTGAAAAAGGATGATATTTAGCAAAAAATCAGTGTTGAGGTGTACTGTGTAACCAAATAAGGTTTCTCAGGCTTCAAACACCTCATAAAAGAGCCATCGTCTGCGGTAGACAAACACAGGTTCACACTCAGAACATTTTCAAATGATAAGTATGATATATTTGGCATAAGCTATAGATATAAGATGAACATATAATATAAGTAAAAGAATACATGTTCATTAGGAGAGGTGTGAATTTTAACTCAGTATAGCCTACCACTGACAAATGATCTCATTGAAGTTGAGATGTTCCAGGTGTTATCTGGAATTCTCAAGAACATATCTCTTATCCTTCGTCTTTACACTCCACTCTCAACTACTCATACACAGTAGGTAAAGTTGGCTTCCTGTGTGTTCTCCTTCTCTTATTGGCTATGTAGCAGCCAGTGGAAGCTAGGACTCTGATGTGTCACAGCACCTGAAATAGGACTTAAAGGGGAAAGGATCATGTTTTCATATGAAATTCAACTGCCTATTGCCCTCAGAGTTTTAACCTTTAAGCATACCTGTGACATTGGCTTCCCTTAGCCCTCTTCTTCACATAGCATAGTGTAAAACCAGAAGAAAAAAGAGACCCAAAGAAAGGCCTGGTAGCGTAGCCTCAGAACCAACAAGAACAAATAGAGATTAGTCCAAAGTAATGAAGCCAAGGAAGATGTAAAGGGAAGAAATACATGTTCTAACACACTGAGACCAATAACCAACCTGGGCACAACAAATGTCAGAAATCTAATTTGTTTCAAAACACTAAGGGAAAGGTAACTTTCTATCTAGAATTTTATACCAATGTATCCTTTCTAGAAGTAAGGTACAATGACACTTTTTCAAGCAGTTCTTCAGGAAACAAGTTACTGGCAAGCTTTGTTGAAAGAAGGATTCAGGGCTGGGAAAACATAAGTGAGTGGTAGAGCTCTTGCTTACCAGGCATATGCCCTTGGTTTTATTTCTCATATTGAAAAAGGTTATCAAAGGTGCTACTTCAGGAAAGGGGAATGGGAGCATTGAGGGGAAAAGGCAAGCATGAAACAGTGCAGTGGAGAGAAACTAGCATGGTATTGTTAGTGCAATGCCATGCAAATTGTTGAAACGGGGACAAAGTGAACACCACATACTCAGATTTTGGGAGTCGTCAGTGAGTATGAGTCAAACCTGAAGAGAATCTAGTTAGGAGAAATAAAATGTGGAAAGACTTGTGAAAAGCCTTGATTATACATTTGAAAATGTTAAATGCAGCTAAAAGTTTATACTTACTAAAAGAACATATATATCTATAGTTACTAAACAGAAAAATGAGAATGTTTTTTTCTTAAAATCGAACTGCCATATAGAAAAAGAAGAAAAAATAAGACAGGAAAGGAAAAATGAAGTCATACAGAACATACAAGACAGTAAGGTGACTCCAAGCATATCCATAATGGTACACAGACTCACTCTCAAGGTTCACCTCCAACCTTACACCCACCACCACTCAACCTGCTTGACTTTTTTGAAAAGTTGGCCATATATGGAAAGTTGCAGTAAATTTTAAGCAATCCATTTCATGCAAGCCTCGTTCTTTGACCTAGTGTGATTAAATCAAATGTCAAAACAAAACACGTAACATGTTTGTAGAAACTTTAAAACAAACCCTTATTTCACTCATGGCCTACACAAGGAATCATGCGGGAAATGCCAGTCATTTAGAACGGAATGGGCATGAGTGTATGGCAGATAGAAAGTGTGTCCACACACTGCGCAAGTGCTATGTAGAGCCTCACCTCTGTCTTCCAAAAGGGATGGCTGAAGCTAAAAGAGTGTATATAGAGTAAGTCTGAGCAGTTTCAAAGGAAGCAATTACAAAAGTTAAAATAGGAACTCAGTGAAATAAAAATAGATCAGTAAACAATAATGAAATCAAAGCTAGTCTTTTGTGTTAAGTAAATAGAAAGTTATATCACAGCCCACAGACTTGTATCAAAGCAAACCATATTAGTAGCATGTTAGAGTTTTAGAAACAAGAAGATCTCAAGCTGTGAATGTGAAAATATAGATAAATGAT
This sequence comes from Rattus rattus, assembly GCF_011064425.1. Lineage (NCBI taxonomy): Eukaryota > Metazoa > Chordata > Mammalia > Rodentia > Muridae > Rattus > Rattus rattus. The sequence goes on along the minus strand of NC_046164.1, from coordinate 80,924,170 downwards.
CGCAACAGTGTAAAAGCATATCTGCTCTTAAAATAGGCAAATCTTTGTGTAGATGTGGTGTTAGGTACTGAACCCCTAGGACCCCAGGCATAGGCAAGTGCTTTCTCTACCACTGAGCTGAAACCTGAAACCGGAAATAGAAAAATCTTAAATAGCTCTAGAGGAATGGGAACCAGTGATCAAGACTCTTCCTTCAGTAATATCTACAGTTTCCAGATGAATATTACAAAATTTTGAAGGAACACATATTGTCTGTCTATGCAGACTATTTCAGAGAGATATAGGCATAAGAATGCTTCTATTGAAATGTATTTATGGCTGGGGATTTAGCTCAGTGGTAGAGCGCTTACCTAGGAAGCGCAAGGTCCTGGGTTCGGTCCCCAGCTCCGAAAAAAAGAACCAGAAAAAAAAAAAAAAAGAAATGTATTTATAAATATATTTGAAATAGTATAGAAGCCAAAATTATAGGCCTGTTTCACATTTTAACACATTTTAAAACCTAAATAACTCCGTAATTAATCAAATTCTTTTAGTTTAGTCTTTAGAAGTATTATACCCAAGTTGGAGTCAATTACACAAAGGTGGTTTATCATCATAAGCTAGGGATGGATATAGCAAATATGTTACAATATTAAAGAAAAATGAAAGAACTCTGTCCTTTATTTGAATAACAAGAATAAACTAGAAGTGAGGCTCTTCATGCTTAAAGGCTAAGACCTCTGTCCTGTAACCCTAGAGAACAGTGCATGTACATACGAATTTCTGTTTAAATGACACAGGCACTAAATGGTACTTAGCCCCTCCTCCATGGTAGGGAGGAACAATGTATGTAACATGCATAGTATTACTGTCTTCTGTTAGGTAGGAAGGAAGGAAAGAAAAGAAAGAAACTAACTTTATTCTTGTAAATAGTAAAGACAGTGTCACATAGAACAGATAGCAAAGAGCCCGGGCAGGCAGAAACATCGAGTGTGCTGTCTTCCTTCTGATTCTGGACACTCAGTTCACACGAAAACCAGGGAAACCAACTGAGTGGAAATCAAGGAAGCCGATGCTCCGAGGGAGGGTTCATGGAATACAAGGGCACAGTCCCTCTTTCAAGTGTGTCCAAGTGCAATGTTCATCTTCCCTCTTGGCACGCACACAGCACTTGGGAGTCTGTGGTGAGCAGTCCTGGGTGTGCAGCTCTCTGGCAGTGCAGTACAGAGGCCGTTCCCTTCCTGGGAGAAAGTGGACCAGTTTGTGTCTAGGCAAGCATAAAGCCCCACAGGAACCTTCAGGGCACCTTTCCAGTGCTTTCCCCAAACTACCATCCTCTTGTCCCCATACCCAACACCCAGAACCAAATTCAGTATATAAGGTTCCTGGGATACTTGGCTGACTAGGACCAAGACACCATGTTGTTCCTTCTTGCTTCCTTCATTTCTGATACCAACTTTAGGATTACAAATATGTGGGACCCAGAGTTGCCAGTTCCTTACAAGGGACCTAATGTATAGAATAAAAGATTAGCTGTGCCTTTCCTTGACCTCTTACTTCTCTCTGGCAAAGAGGATTTGTCGTTCCTGTTTGGTTATCTTATTCCTAACATAAGCTGCTTATTTTTATGTGGCAGTTGCTAAAAACACTCCATGTATTTCTTAGCTGCACCAACAGAAAGGGCTACACTTTACTTCAAAAATGGCTCATTTTCTAATACTTAAAACTACTCTAACAATTTCTAAAAAAAAAACTTTCTTATGGAAAAATACATAAAATTAAATTTATCATTGTAGCCATCTTAAGGGTATAATTCAGTGCTGCTCTTTTTAGTCACAGTGCTGTACAACCGTCATCAATAGCTATTTCCAAGGCTCTCTTAGCCTCCAGCAGAAACTCTGAGCCAATTAAGCAGTAAATCCTCCTGCCTCTTACAACCACTAGTCTTATAACCACTGGTCTATATTAGCTTATATTATAGCCTCATATCTTTTACTGCTGAATAATATTCTGGTATGTTGGCCTCCATTCATCTGTAGATAGATGATTATTCAATTTTCTTCCACCTTTGGCTCTTGTGGCCATTAGCATTTGAGTGTCTAAATCTCTAGATTTCAAGTCTCATGGGCATATTCTTAGGGGTGGAATTACCGAAATTTTCCTCACTTCTGTACTGAAGCCTAATACATTTGTTAGAGTCAGGATGTTAAAAAGTGGGAAAATTACCTCTAGTTCTTTTCCCACCAAATCGCTAGTGTCTAAATTCCTTCTGCATTATGGAAAATTAAATAGCTCTTGCCATTTATCTTACCAGATAATGACACTTGTACATCATGATGACTGGTCTGGTATCAGACAGCATGAGGAATTATAAACTCTTAGATTGGACATGATTTCTTGGCTGTCTTCTACTTGCATGTTTCTGGTGCATGCTGGTCTGCAGTGAGTTTTTCAATGGAGTTAAGCACTGTTAGCAGAGATCACCAATCCGTAGCTATTAGAGTCTAGCGTCTACTGATTAACTCATTTTCTGCTTCACCGCTTAGCACGTAAGTGCCTGGTCATTCAAGCCTCTGACTCTAGATTCAATTTTGATTTTAGACTCTAGAAGTCTTTGATTTAATAATCCTACAAGATGAAGTTAGCATGCAGGTCCTTGACTCGGCTATCTTTTTGGCTATCTTTTTAAATAGTATGCTTACATGCCAGATAACTGAAACTCTATGGCAGAGCTTGTGTGCCTTTGGGTAGGTTGTGTAGTGAATGACTGCATCCTAACTAATGGAAGGACAGTGAACGAGTTCACATCTGTCTACTCACGGTCTACCCTGTGGCACTTTTCTAAGGAATGGAAGAGTAGAGATGTAACTGACCACAGAGTTTAACTTCCTGAAAGACTGTAGCTTTATGAACTTACTCAACTATTTAGTACTACTCTGTGCCAGACCCCAGTGTTAGGTGATGAGGCAGAAATGAAAGAACTTAGTTCCGGCCACGTAGAAATTCAAGTGTAGTGACAAAGGGAGATAGAAAATTGAAATCCATATCAGGTAAAAAAGAACTAAAGGAAGTAATTAAGATGTAAGGAGATAATGTGTCCAACTTTTGACTTAGGTGGTATATTGTTTACTCTTTGTTATAAAATACTTTAACCAAAAGCTGCTTACAGACCACTCTATTTTGGATTATGGTTCCAGAAGGGAGTCCAAAATGGCGGGAGGAAGCATGTCAGCACTCAGTCAGAGCAGGAAGCCAGCTGACCAGATTTCCATGGAAACTCAGGAAGCAGAATGACCATTCTAACCAAACATAGGACGCAAAGAACAAGCTAGAAATGAGCTGAGGCTATAAACCCCTAAAGCCCACCCCTAGTGATGAAATTCCTCCAGTGAGGCTGCACCTCTGTCACTCAACAAATGGTGTAGCCATCTGGGGACCAAGTGGGAGGCATTTCTCTTCCAAATGACCCATAGGTTGTTCGTTAGTCTCCATTGCAGTAGTTGAATGACTCAGCCCCGTTTCATTACCTGGAAAGAAAAAAGTAGAAAAAAATGACTACTTGGCTGGTTTGGTAGGATATTAGAAATAGCTAGAGAAAGAGCCTGCCCTGTGACATGTGCCACATAGGACATGGCACCTTATAGGTACTGAGAAAATGACAGCTCAGTTTTGTCCTTGTCATTAGTACTTGCAACCTTTCAGAGAAAGGCAGCAATAAAAAAGTAACGTTCTTTTTCTCATCTGCGTCCAGCTTATGAGATCTGCGTAGAACGTGTTCTATCAGGACACGTGTCTGTCACACTCTGACTGAGAGGAGCCTGTGCTCCTGAGTCAGTTCTTCAAGAAGGTGCTGCTTAGGGTTATGTATTTATTCTTCATAACATAAAAGCTATTATGAAAAGAGCAAGCATTCACTTAGTGACGGTCGTAATCCCTTCAGACTGCCACAAGCCAGTGCCACAGCTTAGGTGGCATATAAGTAACAGGGATGTACTGCACTAACCTCAACAGACCAGAAGTCTAAGATAGAGGCCTCTGCAGATGCACCACCTTCCTCACAGCTGCCTTCTGGCTGTGTTTGCAGCTTGTAGGAGGGGCAAGTGTGTCTAATCCTATTTCTGATACAAAGCCCTCTTGACCTAATCACTTACCAGAGGTCCCACCCACCAACTCAATGCAAGTTGGCCCTAGTACCTAGTTTCAAGACCTGCAAAAATTCAGACCTTAGCAGGAACTCAATTCTACTTATATCCTGTGCCCAGCCCTAAAGAGTGGGATTTATACCTCCAGGTGCATTCCAAGAACATGTTTTCACCCACAGAACCCCAAGTAGCCCTGCACTTTGTGCATATTAGGAGATGGCTCTGGATGTTCTATTCTACCCAGCCCTGGTCTGAACCTGCAATGCTGGTACAGCTGCAGTCTAGTCTCTGTCCTAGAAGCCAGCTTTTGTCTCCTGGGCTTTTTGGCTCTGGGGTCTCCTGGGATGGCTTTCAGCCTCTGATGCCTTAACACTGAGGCTCTTCTGAGAGCCGAGTGCCCTTTCTACGACTGCCTGGCCTGTAAACAGAGGTGGCGTCAACTTCTCTCCCTTAGCACTGAGTAGACCCATGCTGGGAGGAGTGCTGGCCTCTGGAGTGTGTTTATAGACCAAGAACTTCACTCTGCCAAGAATCCCTTCATCTGAGGATACAAGCCTGCTGTACCTTCCCACTTCCCCTAAGCTGAAGCCAAAAATCATCCCTTTCAGTTGGGAGTCCATGATCACATTCCTACTGGACATACCCTGATAGGTACCACTTAAACTAGAGCAGGTTTTAACTCAAAGAAGGAATTACTTTTCCAAAAGTTGTAAAATAACAATTGTTATATCCTTCCCCGCTACTTTATATTCAGTACCTTAACCCTTTTCCAATGCTTGTGGGTTTTTTTTTTTTTTACTGACATAAGTATTACACATATTTATAGTTACCATGTGATGTTTTAGTACATGTATACATTGTATAATGTTCAAGTCAGGATAAACATGTTCTTCTCAAATACTCTCTCTGGTAAACATTTAAAAATACGGGGTTGGGGATTTAGCTCAGTGGTAGAGCGCTGCCTAGGAAGCGCAAGGCCTGGTTGTAAAAAAAAAAAAAAAAAAAAAAAAAAAAAAAAAAATACGAAATGCTTTACGAATAGTATAGAGACACAGAGCTGGTCTATTTTAACCTTTGTACCCACTACCTTAACTGAGGATGGATAGGCAGTTTGTACTCTCTTAAATATGTGTGAATGAAACAGCATTGAGGAGGTGAATAGATTTTGAATTTATAGAGTTAAGTTCTTGAATGCACAGTGTTTCTATTTAATATGATGATAAAGATTCCTCAGTGTCTTATTTGGTTTTAAAACATTGACTCTTTGAGAGCTCAAGACCCATGAGTGACAGACTTTTGGACCATAACCTTGAGTTTCCTTTTTCGAGTCCAGTGTTCTTAGACTAATATTTTTAGGGTTGATGGAAAATGGGAACCTTCTAAAGTGACAAGTTATTTATATAGTTTCTTGTATCCAGGCTTCTGCCTGATTTATGATGTAATAGAAAAAGTAGGAATTGAAATTAGAAGGTTGAAAAGAAACAGTTTAAATTGGTAAGGAAGATACAGTTTATCTCTTGTCCTTTTGGAATGTTATTTTGTAGCTTGTGTACACATGCAAGGTATCTTCTGAAAGTAAAAATAGAAATTGCATGGCTGTATCTGTGCTTTTACAATGTAATTTGCAGCTCAGGTCTTTGGTTTCCATTTGGCGGGCTAACACATTTGGGTAGTGGAAAATTCCTTTGCTGTGTTGTATGGGTCTTTGGTGCGGAATCCAAGTCACCTTAAAGAACTGGGAAGAGACTTAGTCATGTCCAGGTGCTTCCTTGAACACTGTGGGAGGACCCTATAAAATCTGAGGAAGGACACTGTACCATGGGACACTTATTGAACACCCAGTGCCAATTCTTTAGTTTTAATAAATGGAATCATTGAGTAAAATAAGTAGCTTTCCTTATTTTTTAAAATGAAATTATTGTACAGTTCCCTGAAACATAGTTTTAAAAATAAATCTCATAGGAATCAAAATACAAAGCAATCAATCATTTTTTTATTGTTCTGTTGTTACTGTTGTTGTTGTTGTTACTGTTGTTGTTGTTGTTACTGTTGTTGTTGTTGTTTTTCAAGGGTGCAGAGTAGCTTGCAGTTGCACAGCCACCAAGATACCTGGCTTCAACTTTAATTTGCCCTAGGCTTTAGCCTATGGCACTTAGCTGCCCCTGGGGTATGGTGGGCCCCAATTGTCTATAAAGTAGACAAACTTTCTGTTTACCATAGTTCTATTGATTGAGGCTCTATTGGCAGTAGAGCTTTGCACACGCCATTATGATGTGTCCACAGTGAACAACTGCTTCCTGCCACTATCCTGAGTACTGATCAAACATTAATTTTATACTGAAGATTCATTTTTCTGAGGAAGAGGACCCCATGCTAACTGTAACTCACTTTAGAAACAGACAGCATTTTTGTGCCCCTATAATAAGCCAGTGCTCACAGTACAACCTGGAGAGCTTCCCCACAGACAGTGTCAGGTACCCTTGAGCATCCTTAATATTTGCTCACACACCTTTGCCTCAGGGGTTTCCCGTTCTTGTTTTGTCTCCTGACTAGGGTATTCCTCTTTTCCTTAAACTGATTTTCTCAAGGATTCCTCCTGGCATTTCTCCCTGGCCATGCTGGTGTCACTACTGTTCACCTGAGGCCATTCTGAAGTCTGACTTTGATGAGTCCAGCCCTATGATGGCCATCATGATCAGCATCCATGCCCATCTGCCTCGTGCTCATCATGGGGTGGGACATGTTTGAGTGGGCAGTGCTGGAAAAGTTGAGAAAAAACAGCTAGGAAAGTGGTTCTCGGTTGGGATAAAGTGATTCTTAGGGGTATGCTGTGCACAAGGATCAAGTGCCCAGGGTCTAGGATCAAGAACCCAGATTAGGCGAGCCCTGGGCTGTGAGTGACCAAGCTCTGAGAGAGTACAGTAACATTAGGCTAGAGCAGGCTTCATCTCTGAAGTGTGAGTGTGGAGTATGACTTCATTCCGGCAGAGGCCTATCAAGGAAAGCAGTGAAACTGGGACTTTAAATGGCCATGTTCAAAGGTATCTAAAAATCTTAAGTTTATTTAAAATTGCTTTTTTAGTATTTTTTAATGTAGGAAATTAGAGTCATGTGTGGTTATACATGCTTGTATTCCAGACACTTAGGAGACTGAGATAGATAGCCAGACAATGTCTCAAAAAACAAAGCAAAAGTAGTCATATTGGTGTGTAGCTGGTACCCAGGTCTAGCCACAAAACTCTGTCCAGTTCCAACTCTGAACCCACAAATATCAACTCTCTCTCTGCCCCTAGACTCTGGACACCTCAACCCTCCCTTTGCTTTCTTTCTGGATATGTATAATTTTTCTCATTTGTACACATAGACTTCAAGATCCCATAGAAACTAAAACTGTAGATGTTTGTGTTTCAAGAGCCAAATGGTGTTCTGTTTGCATATAAAATAGGAACTAGTTGATTGTTTATAGCAAACAATTCTATAGAACTACTAATATAGGCTATACTGCATTGCTTTAGAAAGATGACAAAAATCATCTGCAAATATTTAAAGTAGATGTATAGATTTTGTTCCCCCAAATATGTTTTGATCTGTGTTCTTGAATCCATTAGTGTCTTAAAGGACACTAATAATACCTTCATTTACTTTTTTAAAAAAACAGAAAAGCTAGAGTGGATCTTAACATCTTTCACCTAGTTATTAAATATGCTTAATAAAATATTAGTGAATTAGAACTTCCCAGTGTAACACTTCTCACATGTTAAATTGATTTCTACCCCCTCAGATTGGAGCATGAACCGTGACAGTTGTTCAGTACCAAAAATTATTTTTTGTAGTGAAGTCTCGTTCCATAGATCATGTTTTTAGCTTCAAGTGTATTTTGAAAGAGTGTTGATAGTCATTTCTGTCTTCAAGCCTTTTAAGTGACTGCCACGAAATGACAAATCAGAAAACACAAATAAAGTAGCATATAACTGAACTTCAAAAGATTTTCCAAGCACAGAAGGCACTTAGAGAAGAAGGTCCTTGTTGGGATGACATAGGGTAGCAAATACATGCCATGTCTCTGACTCAAGTCTAGGAAAATGGCAGCAAAAACATGGTCCAAAATGAAGAATCAGAAATTTCTCATGTAGACATACTGTTTAATTCTTCCTTCCCAGAGACGCAGTCATTAAGTCACAGTCACACAAGCTTGCCTATGTTGCTCCTCATTTCCCAACGAGGAAGGCGCTGCATGGTCCCAGGCGTGGGGGAGGGGCGTGGGGGCTTCCTGTGAAGATTGGGCCATCACAATGGATACATCATACATGCATAATGCAACCGTCTTTAACGAGACAAAATAATTCAGTGAAGAAAACCCAGAATCACCGTTAATCTCCAGTTCCCGTAAAAAAGACACTAGATGGTGCTATGAACCAAGAAGTGTGTTATTTGTTAAAGTGCTAAGGTACGCCCGCCTGGGAGGGAGAGCCTCCTCTGCCAACACCTCTCTGCCCTTTCCAGATCAGCACACCTCACTTGGCTTGTGAGAAATAGTTATTTACCAGTCATGGCTTAAGAACAAAATGATAATTTATTTAACTAAATTACATGTATTTCCAAACAAAACTAGCCTTGAGTTTGTTAATGACAGTGAAGCAAGAAGAGATGTGAATTTGAGATCAGATGGCCTCAAATATTTGGGGCAAAGTCCATGCCCATTTGGGACTTGGCTCTTTAGGGAAGGGAGACGCTACTAAGAGTTTGATTTGGCAGCCATGTTTGTCAGGAAACACAGTCATACAAATTCATTGAAGGTAAAATTGTCTATAAAAGTCAGTTTTCTTTTCTCTCCTGGTATTCTTTCTAAAGGGGTCCCCTTGTGGAACCTGTTCCGTCAGGTTAGCATTGAGTAGACAATCAGAGCATATTAGTCTGTCTCCTTCCACTTCTGTCCACTGGCAGGAAGTTCCAAATGGGTTATTGTAGCTCTCCTCAGATTCGTGAGAACACAGAAGCTTAGCAGTTGCCCACATGTATAGAAAAGACATACAAGGTCCTCACTGAGAAAAATATAAGTTTATAGAAAATTTACAAGAACCAAATGTGAGGCTGGTCAGTGGGGAAAGACACCTCCAAGCATGACAACCTGAGTTCAACCCCAAAACCCACATTGTAATTAGGAGAGAACCAACCTCAAAGTCGTCCTCTATCCTCCACCCAACTGCTGTGATTCACACCTTGCCATAAATAAATATGTATAATTTTCTAAAAAGAACTAATATAATTTTAGTATATCTTATTCCAGTACTTAAAAAATAAAATTGAGAATCAGCTGTTTAAAAATAGTTTAGATTTCATTTTTAGTCTACATTAGAATTTAAGGAAGTTCAAAAGTCAGTAATTTTTTAAAAGAAATTCAAACATATAAATTAGTAGTTATCCTCACAGGACATATTCCAGTTGGTTCTGAGTAGCCATTTTAGGACTTTGAGGCTTTACTTCCATTCTCACAGCTCTGAAAAGCTTGAAGGTTGAAGAATCCAGGTACAGTGGCTGCATTTGATTGGTGGAGATTGTAAGCTGATAACTGAATGTTATCAGACTAACTGGGCATTCTTTCAAAGACCACCCAATAAAGTATATTCAGATGAAGAAATTGTTCACTTCAGAGGAGAGGACAACAATCTGTGTACATGTGTTATGTCTTCTAGAGTCTACCTGCTTTATATGAATGATATTTGAACAGTATCAGAATTGTTTTGACTTTGACTTTACAACAGAGAACTGACCCAGGAATTTACCTGTTCCCAAAAAAAGAAATAGGGCAGGAGACACCAAGGACTGCCACCAGGGGTCGGCACAGCCAAAGACTACAGCAAGCGCAGGGAAAAAGAGCCATGAATGCTAATCTGCCAGCACGGACCAAGCCATTTCGTATTCTCAGAGGCTGGGAGCGCTGTCGGACCAGGAACCGCACTGCCAGTAGGTTTCTCTAGGACTAGAGCAGGAAAAATAGGGCTCGGTGTCTTACAACGTTCTTTTCTGTCTAAACACTTAGGAAGTAGCTCTGCGTGGAGCGAAACTTGGTTTGCACGGGGTTCTTTCAGTCACGGGGTTCTTTCAGTCAGTGAATAGGACCTGGCCTGAGCCCCACCCCACCCCACCTCCCACACACATATCCTTTAGTATAGAGAACTTTGCGTTTCACCCAATGTTGCTTCTTAAATGATCTATCAGCATAGAAATGCTTACTTGTGGGTAGAAGCATGGATAATTCTCAATTGTTTATTAATTGTTAACAAAATAATTGTTTGGAAAACAAAATAATTGTTAGTATGTTAACTAGCCCTGAATGTAGATGTGTCAGGAGGCACGTATTCTGGAACTCTCCTCTAAGTGCCAGACTTGTGAACGACAGTGTAACTTCTGTTCCCACTGAGGTCTCCTCCTTAGCCTCCTCTGACTCCCTCCCTTTATAAGTGGGATAAATGTTGCTCTACTGCTATTCTGGGGAGGCCTGTAAGAGGCCTGTCCCCTCAGAAGACGGCAGACTCTGAAGTGGGACCCCCTCTTGCCCTGCTGGAGTCTTAGATCGTTGTCCCGCAGGCAGCACCTAGCTGGGCAAGTGCTCTGCTGTCTCAGCTGTCCCTCTGTGATGCTAGGCTTTTGGTCATTATTAATTACCAATTCAGCACTCTGTCCATTTAGTATCTAACTGAAGGGTTAATATGTGACCTTTCAGAACCTGTGCTGTATCACGATCCTCTTCCTCCTCCTTAACCTTATCTATATATAGTTTCTCCTCTTCATTACCAATCTGAATGCTTGTGTGCACCGAACCACTTCTCTCTTTGCGCACAGCCCACTGTTCCCTGCTTGTCAGCATCTCTCACACAAGGTCTCTGCTCTTATCCAGCAGTGGCTACACTAGTCAGACGGCTAGAGCCATCACCACTGTTTTCAGCAACCTGCTATGTTGTCTCTCCTAGTGACCTTGGAGCCTAGATGGACCATGGGTCACTTCCACTATTCAGCTTCCGTCAGGGTCTCTCGTATAGCTCCAAGCCAGGGCCCTTCAAGGTTCTTTTGCTTTTGCCTATATAGTCTCATAATTATGCCCTGTTCCTTCACCCACCAGAGAGATACTAATCCCTGGAATGTACACCTTGCCAGGTATTCTCTAGTGAGCTTTAGTATCTTTTGTTGTCACATCCTCTAGTCTTAAGAAACAAGAGGCCCCTAAGACATTGTAGTGCTGAAGGCCAAAGTCCTCGTGCACACACACCCCAGACAAGCACTGCACCACAGGACCACTGGCCCAGCTAAACCCAGAAAGATCCTCAAGCCCACTTGTTCATCGTCCAGGTCAAACAAGCATCTAAATTTATTTTCAAATCCAAGATGCGCTCTACTGCTGATGTTTTCTGGAACAGAGCAAGTAACGTCATTCCTTAAGCATGCTTCCTTGGCTGATAGGCCAGTTGCCTTTCTGTGAACAGGTGAAATGGAGCTGCTTCTTCTGTACCAGACTCCATTAGAAAACAGGCCACACCTGACTTCACCCTCACAGCCCCTAGGGGTGGGTATATTGCTAACTGTGTTAGACTTGAGGAGACTTCAAGCAGAAACCTCCGGTTGTTGTCCCAGGCTTGGAGGCTGTAGGAGCAGCCTGGGCATGACAAGCAGGTTCAAAATGCACTCTCTTCTTTCTTCCTACACTTTGGAGGCATTGACCTCTATGAGAGTGTCTAGCATTCTGTGACTCCCAGCCTTGTGCGGGGTCACAGCTGGCCATATCTTACAACTTGTGACGTGCTATGATGCAGTCAGTTTAGGTCCCTTCTTGTCCGGTTGTTAAGTTGACAACTTTAGGAAACACCTTCACTGCTGACTTCTGCTCTTCTGCCCCTTACCATCTTCCCGCCCCTTCTTCCTCAGTGTCCCTTAAGTACAAGAGTTGTGTTGTAGATATATCTGAGCACCCCATGATCAGTCCTTCTCTATACTTGGTCTAGCTAAGCTCTCTGTAATGGTTTCCATTTGTTGCAAGGAGGCGAGAGCTATAGCTATCTGTGGGTGTAAGGATGCATAGAATCCCATTAGAAATTATGCTGGTATAGTAAAGTGAGGTAAAACAAGCTTCTCTAATACCCATTTCCTCACTTGCCCTGGGAAACTGGGTGGGTTTCCAGTACTGGCCTTAAGTCAAACGAGAGAAGTCATTGGTTGCCACTGATGTGGGTGCCACTGTTGCACGGCTGATGTCTTGCCGTACTGGCCATTGCTGTGCTTCATGGGTGTCATAGCCGGGTGGACTTTGGCCACCTTCTTCCCTTTGGAGCTTTTGTAGCACCTTTTGGTATTGTGAAAGCTAATCCTCAGGGAGGAGACTTTCCAGTCAGACCCAGCTTGGGTGTTCCAGTCTTACGTCTAAACCCTATGGTATCTTTAGCAGTAGGGAGGGACTTACCTCTAACTGCCAGAAGGCAGCCAAGAGCAGCTGCAACAGCTGAATTGCCCTGGACTCCCCTGACGAACAACCCGAAAGGAGATTTGTTCCGTGCCTAGCACTGCAGTGTTTCCTTGACGATATATAGCGTTTGAAGGAAGCATTATCATTCCAAGTGGGATAACTTCATTTTGAACTATACATGTATATGTATACACACAGACTTACCATGTATTGTATGTAACTAATATGATTTCATAGTATTTTTAGAATACTGTTTGGTTTAAGGGCCTGATCAAAGGTAACCATTTTGGTAGAACTCTACACCCTGACTGACATTTTTTTTCGCCTCTTGCCTTTTTTATGTGCAGAGCATGCTCTTGGGCTTCAAGTCCTAATGAACAACGATATTAACTCATCCGTGGAAAGCCTTAACTCAGCTTGCAACATGCAGTCTGACACTGACACTGCGCCACTCCTTGAGAATGGCCAGGATGCCAGCAACCAGCCGTCAGCATCCAGCTCCCGGGGACAGCCGCAGGCGTCCCCGAAGCAGAAGATGCAGCGCTCGCAGCCTGTGCACATTCAACCGCTCAGGTGGGCCACATGTGCTGTCTGCAGAGGCAGTGCACTCCGCTCTCCAATCGGTGATGGGCAGTACCTGTGAAATCAAGTCAGATGAGACCCTTCTGTTAGCAGCAGCTACAGTTGTCACCCTATCATGTTGGGGAAAATGATCCATAATCCTAAAGCCAGAGTACAGGCCTGAGCTCCTGGTTTACTGTAGTTCTCCCTACACATCATAACGATGCATGACTTATAAGTTAGTACTATAGTATGTACAACAATAATTAATAGTATGGCAGGATAATTATAACACTAATGAAGTCACATGAGTGGCTCCTGTTCTTCCTGCTGTGATAGTAAAGATGACACAAAGCGGTGAGATGGAGGGAAGCAAGTGGGGTGGGTGTCATGATACTCTCGGCTGTAGTTGACCATGTATGTCAGGATTCTCAAGTCATGCCTCTGCCAGCTGACCTCAAAGAGTCAAAGTTCAGCCCTCAGTGGTCCCGGGTGTGCTGGGCAGCGTCTGAGCATTTGATGTGAGCAGAAAGGCATATCTGTGAGGAAAAGGAGAGTCCTGGGACCTTGAGGGAGCTTCCTGGGAGGAGGCAGGTCTCCGAGCTGAGTTCAAGCTAATAGGAAAGTAGAAGGCTGCAGAGTGGAGGCAAGGAGCGGGTTTAAAAGGCTTCTGTACTTTTCCCAGCAGCTGGGCAAAGAAAGGTTTAGAACATAGAAGAAAGGAAAAGTTGCACTGTGAGCACGTGACTTTTATGTGGAGTTCAGGAGCACAGAAGATTAGACGAGGGGCTGGTGTTGTGCGAAGGAGAGCGAGCGCATAGTTGAGGGAGTTTGGTTTTGTTGAGGGGAAGATAGAGAGCCCTGTAGCCATCTTGGTTTATGAAACCAAGCTGAAGAAGGCAGCTCTTGAAGAGCACTGCCTTGGCCTGGCTCAGTCTCAGGACTCCCCTGAGTTTCAGGCTTGCACGACGGAGCGAGAATGATGAGCTCTTAATACAAGCTTGCTCCTGCCTCTCTGGGAATTCGCAGATGTGTGTGCAGTGGACGGTGCTTGGGTTGTTGCCCGGCCTCGGTCCAGCTGCAGTTCTGGTGGTTGTACATCACTGCCTACTCTGGGATGTTCCACCTCCCTGCTTCCAGAAACTTCTAAAAGGGTTCTTCAAATCTTCTTCAGCCTCAGTAACCATCTTTCCCTAGGTATCTACTCTTTCCAAAGATGTGGATGCTGGGTTCATACTGTGGGGGGGCTCCCAAAGATTCCCACAGGCTGGGTGAGCCAAGTCGAGGCAGTTATAAAGGAAAAGTCTTCAGAAGGCCCATATATTCCACGGCTAATTAATGGAGCAGGAGGAAGGCCGTGGTGAGGGAGAGAGTTACTTTCAAGTAAAAGACCAGGCAAGGTTTTGGAAACACAGACCCCTCCACCTCCCAGGTCCTCACAGTTCTACAACCATCTTGACATCCCCGGATCCAGGTCCTCTCCACAGACACTTTCCCTCTACAGCCTCAGGGACAGCCTCTTGATGTGAGCCTCTATGTCGGGGATTGCCTTCATCTTTGCATAATGCCCCTTAATTACACCTCTGCGCAGTATCTGTGAAATGTTATAGCATAAAAAGATTAATGAGGTTAACAATTGAAATAATTTATAAACTTTCAGTACACCCTAATAAAGAGGGAGGCTTTTGTGAACTTCTGGAACATCAGGAAGAGTCCCATCTGGTTCTGTAGATCAGAGAGGCTAAAGCTGAAAGTGCTCCAGGAAGATCAGGTCTGCTACCAGGATCTGTGATGGGCTGCTATAGGAAGGACTGCCTCAGGTCTCACAGCACAGGTCCCCTCCATGCACTGAGAGAGCTGGCATCTTAAAGGTCAGAGCACTATTTCCTGGTCCATACGAAAATGGCGAGGCAGGTCTTCCTTGGAAGTCAGAATGGATGGTAAAGCCAGTGATTGATCACACAGTGACTTTTCCAATAGCCAATTCTCCCAGGAAGGCTCATAGGTCAATGATCTTATCAGATGGTAAAAATATTCAAAAAATTATTTGAAGATAATATATAAAGGGTAGTTCCCCAGTGTGCTGAAATAAGAGGAGGGCCAGACCTGAGCAGACCATGAGTGGCCCCTTCTCTGCCTATCCTGAAAGGAAGGCTCTACACACTGGTAATGTTCCCTCACTGGTGGGTGAGTGGGACGAAATGTCTCTCCGGTAAGCCCTGGGAAATGGAGTCAGGAGGTCGCTGGTAGGACTCTACAAAGAAAAGAACTGGGAATTTATTATCATTTTAGCTTTGACTTTGAACTTGATTTCTCTCCTATTTTCATTATTATACCCAATTCATCATCCTTTGCTTAATGGTGTAACTAGTGAGCTTTGGATTTTCCAAAGTGGGGAGGAAGGAAAGATGACCCTAAATAAGTACCAAGGAATACAGAGGAGAATGAGTAGTGAGAACATTCTAGGAAGAACGATATAGGAAGCGTTGATTTCCAAACAGTGTAGTCCTAATCACTTTGCTCATAAATTGATAATTTCCACAGTTCAGGTGAGGAAACAGGAAGCTTCCTATGGTTAGATATGTATTAATTTCAAAGACCAGGAAGTCCTGTTCTCTTCAATCTGACTTTATTCACAAAACCTTTTTAAGTACGAAGTACACATTGAACAGATAGATGCCAATAGAGTATGGTATGCTGAGCCCAAAATATACGTTGCATAGTCGCCATTTTTTAAAGTGTAAGTGACCAATTGGGATTGATGACCAGTCTCCAGAATATTCTCATCTTAGAGAACAGAAACTGTACTCATTAAACAGGAGCTCCTGCTCTCACTTCTCTGTCCCCACCATTCTACTTTCTGAATTCAACTATTTTATATGACCTACACGATGCAGTCTTCTAGCATGTGTCTTTCTGCACTTACAGCATATGTCAGAATTCCCTCCCCTTATTTTTTGAGTAATTCTTTTTTTAAGGCTACATGATATTTCATTACAGAGACATGCCCATTCACGGTTGGACAGTTAGGCTACTTCCCGATTTGGGCCACTTTGAACAGTGCTGTCATCATGAGCATGGTTGTACCAGCATCCATAGAAACCCAGCATTTCCTTCTCTGGGGTGTAGACCCAGCAAGTGCGTGCGAGCATGGCACATTAGTTTTTAACTCCTTCCTTGTAGGCGCCTTCAGGAGGAAGACCAGCAGCTCCGGACTTCATCTCTTCCGGCCATCCCCAATCCGTTTCCGGAGCTCGCTGGGGGGGCCCCTGGGAGCCCTCCTTCAGTTGCTCCTAGCTCCTTACCTCCTCCTCCGAGCCAGCCTCCTGCCAAGCATGTAAGTGGTCCCTGACTACAGCACGGTGATGCATTTCTTTGTGGAGAAAAGAGGGAAGTTCTAAGATGGCCTCTTTGGGTTGATACTGAACTTCTTTTGTCTCATGAGTCCTTTTAATGCATTGGCTAAAATTCAATTTACTAAGTTAGGAATGTATCAGGGTGGTTTTGCAAAAAAAAAAAAAATTACTGTGTGTATATACTTATTTATGTGTTTATTTATTCTTAGAGACAGTATGTGTGCCATGATGCATATATATAATTAAAGGACAGTTTTCATGAGTCAGTTCTCTTTACACCATGCAGGTCCTGGAGGATCGAACTCAGGACCTCGGGCTTAGCATCCAAGTGTCTTTAGCCTCTCGCCAGACTGAGGAATGCATCACTGTGTTTCAAAGAATCTTAACTGTGTTTTGTTGTTGTTGTTGTTGTTGTTGTTGATACTGCTGTTGTTTTTTAATTAATGATTTGATGCTTGAGGATGATTTTAGCTCTTTTAAAGAAATCGTGCAACCAGGTCGTCCGGGTCAACCAGCCCTTCTGCTGTGGCACACCGCTGGCCCTTCCGTGCGCACTCTTCAGTGTGGGATGCAGTCAGAGCTTCCATCTTGAGGTCTTGACTTCGAATGCAGCCTGCTCAAGGCCAAAGAATGGCCCCTTGACTCAGGAGATAACTGTCCTTTTAAACCTTCTTTCTCCTTTGAAGTGGTACTATGCAGTGGAGAGCTGGTCACTGCCCCCATGTGAGAAACTCCCCAGTGACAGCCACTCAGCCTATCAGAGACATGGGCAGGCGACTGGTGAGCAGTGGACTGGGAACAGGATGGCCCAGCAGCACACCACAGCCTGCGGCAGGGAATGTTAACCGAGACAGTGACTTTACATGGAGGCTAGGCTCCGCTCGCAGCCCAGGCTGCTATGGCGCTCACTTACTGCTCTGGTTGGCCCTATAAATTCAGTACAGATGCCACCATCTCCTACAGTGGAGGAAACTGAGGCTGGTGTCAGCATACGACTGCCTCTTTCACACTTGCAATTTAAAAGGTTGTTTTCCCACTAGAGCCACTCTTCCTCCGGCTTGCCCGCCTCCGCTGCTCTCTTACACAGGGGAGCCAGCAAGCCCCATTCTTTGCAGCCTGGTGGCACACAGCACCAGCTCCCCACTAGGCTTTTTCTAATTCTCGCTGACTTTGGAACACTGCTGCCCCTGAGCGCCTCTCGAGCCGCCCGCATTACAGCACTGTCAGACTTAGAAGGTGAGGTCAGTGTTCCTTGTCTCAGAGCCAGGACTGTCCTGGCTTCCGCACAGGGTCACATGCTGAAGTGCATCTGGGCTGTCTACCTCCCTGGTGACCTTCTGCCTTGAGTAAGGATCCTGATGATCGTGTATGGTTTGTCCCCGAGGTTGTTTACAAGTTTCCTGTCCTGAAGTAGACCACAAAAGTACTGTCTGGCCCTCGCCTTGCCTGGCAAGAAAATAAGCCTCCTCCCCACCGATTGTCCAAATTTGTAAGAATAAGGAAACCCGGGAATGTTGCCTGCTCGTGTTTTTCTTGGGATCAGAGTTGGCTCTTCATGAGAACACTGCACTGGTGTGTTTGTCGTCAGATTCCTCAAGCCAACTGGGACCAGTGAGAGCAGGGAGGGTGTTTCTCACTTGGGGAAGGCTGTTGTTCTTTGTGGCTGTTTTTAGTTTTATTTTGTATTTATTCTCTGATAACCTCATGCATGTAAATTGTATAATTTTGTCAATATCCCACTCTTTCTGAGTCTCTTCTTCCACAGAAGCCCTATCCTACTTTCTTGTGTTTTTTGTCCCATCTCGGCGAGTTAGAGGCCTTCCTTCCACTCCCTCTGAGTTTCCTTTCCAGGGATTTTTCAATGGCTCCTTAATGGGGCAAGAGTGTCCTGGCATAGGTGTTTGGACCCCAACCCTGAGAGAGATGCTGGGGTGTGGACTTGTTGCTCATCTTAGGCATTAGAGTCCTAGTACTGATTCCTAGGAAGGTGAGGATGTGAGTGGACACGCTTCCCTGCATGGGACAGTTCCACAAGCCCATCCCAGTGACCACATGCTGAACACCAAAGACCTGGAGCACTGCAGAGTGCCGTGTGGGCACATGCAGCTCTGCTACCAAAGGTTCCAGTGGTCTTGTCTGGGGGCCGCTGCCACGCTCGGTCGCCCTGCAGCACTAGCCTGGCTCCTTCATAGATTCACAAAATGCCTCATGGAAACTCAGTAAGCAGCTGGTTCTGGCAGCCCCAAGACTCAAGGAAGCACAGGAGGGAAACTCTGCAGGGGACAGAAAAGACCCCCAGCCCCACTCTTGCAAACAACAGTGCTCCCCGGTTCTGCTTCTCATCCCATACAGACAGGGGCTGTGCAGAGAGTAGAGTAAGCTAAATCCAGCTTGTTACCATCCGACAGACACTGCCCTGAGTGTAACTTGTCTGGGGCCGTGTACTCAGCAGCCTGGTGGGACAGCCTTATTAGGAAGGACGTGAGGGACCCCATATCACTGAGGACTGACATAGTTACAGATGACAATGGCACTAACATAGCTTCTGGATTTATGGATTTCCAAGTTGTCTCAGCCACTGTCAGGATATATTTAGCTGCAGAAAACCAAACCTGGCTGGCTTCCTTCATGAGGACACAACTTTGATGGAGTAGGATATCTGGGGCAGAAAGCAGAAGCTGCCCTGACCTTGTTCTGTGATGTGGAACTTATACACTGTCTCTGTAGGCCGAGCTGGCGTAACCAAAATCGGGCCTGTCATTAAGCACAGCCTTTCCACCTCAGTGGGTGAGCCAGGTGCTTGAACACATGCAGTGGTGACAGGGAAAACTGAGGTCCTGTCTGGAGTGTACTGACACAGCGGACATAAGTTGTTGCTGGATTGTACTGTTCAAGGGCAGAACTTCTGAGAAGTATGGAGGACAAGGGAACTCGGAACAGGAGGTCTGATTCATGTTAGGTAGTGCTGTAGACGGGACCTTACTGAATTCATAACAGGCTCAGCAATGGCAGGCTTCTCCTTCAACCAGTCAAGTTTCCCGTGACCACATAGTGACTCCTTAGCGTGTTTCCCTTTCGCTCTTTAAACACTATTAGTCTCATATTCTGTGCCCATCATTAATGGTGCACAAATACGGCCTCAGCCCCAAACAGGTCTTCTCTCTTCGCCTAGTTTTAAAATTAATTTTCTGGAACTGAACTGATGGCCTTACACAGGATTCTACTCCTGCATTTACCGATGGCCACTGGGGTCTTCCCAGGCTTTACCTGCATCCCGTGAGTGCACTGCCATTGAGACCTTGGTCTAGTGGGAAAGTCTGGCCATGGTTACCATGTGAAGAGTAGACGCTCACACGGTCACTCCTCTCGGTGCCTCCACCCTCCACAGCATGTCGTGTCATCTGGTGCCTCCTGAGGTCAGAAGTATGGCGACCTAGACCTAGCCGAGGTTTAATTTGAGTTCAGGTGCCCCATCCTGAGACAATTGTAGTTCACAGAAGTCCCCGGGCTGCAGCCAGAGCTGAGATGGAGATACCCAGTGAGACAGAGACAATGGCAATATCCTATGGTAGCCTGGCGTAAGACATGTCAGCTCATCCGCGTCAGAAGATAAAACCCTCTGCTTGGCACACCCTTCTCTTCTTCCTCTAACCTCCTACTCACTCACTCACACCTCTCCAGGGAGGCCCTGCCTGGTGGCTGTCTCCTCTGTACTAAGAGGCAAGTCCAGTGTGGAGGGTGAGCCTAGACTCACATTAGGACAGGGCTGGTGGCCCCTTCAGAGCAGCAGCACCTTGGGAAGCCCGAGCTCCCTGTCTGTTGGAGGAGGCTGGTGTCACTGACCCTTGTCTTTCAGATATTAATTCGGCACATAGGAAAATATAGACACAGTGCAGCTACTTCCTATATTTGATACAAGACCTAATTAATGCCACAGCTGCCGCTGTGGGCACTTATTTTATCCTCTTCTCCTCTTGTGAAATAGAACAGACCACCAGAGACTTGCTCAAACATCAGCCAAGGCCCAAGAAAGGCAAGGCCACTTTGCAGTCAGTAACTAAAATGTCAAAAGGATAAAATTTGTATCTGAGACCACTCACACGTAAGACCTTTACTGAAGTAGGTGCCACAGCAAACCTGAGCCTCAGAACAAGCTGGACACCCCTGCACTGTCTCAGTAGGAGCACCCATGTGAACACCAAACGCAGCCAGGCAGAACCGCTAGCTTGGGCTGGGGATGTAGTTCTGTGGTGCAGGATTTGTCTAGCGAGTACAAGACTCCAGTATTCCACAGTTTGGGAAATTTTGCATTTTCCCCCACGTTCTTGGGAATTCACATTTCCTACTTGGTCTCAGAGGACCTGAAAAAGTTAACAAAGAAAACTCAAGTTAACCTAGAGCTTTTTGAAGGTTTTTATAAAAAATAAAAAAAAAAACTTTACATATTTTAAGTATTTATTAGATACTACATATTATAAAAATACTCACATAAAAACAGTTCCCACAGAGCCTGCCCAAGATAAAAGTAAAGGCTGCCCTGACCGTCACGGCTGACTGGTGGTGTTGCTAAGCGCTCAGAGCCCCAAGCTTTACAGCCTCTGGAACCTGAGCACAGTCCCTCTTGCTTGGACGACGTGACGGTACCTTCATGTCTCTGTTCGCCTCTGAACAAATGATGCAATCCCAGCAGGGAGTCGTGACCTAGAGCCGACCATGTGCTTGGCTAAAAATGAGACAGGAAGTCATCCCAGGAATCTCGTGTGAAATCCCAGCCTAGTGTTTCTCTGCACTATAAATATCTTATATAAATTCTATAAATTTGAGAAGCCTAGCTGATTACTACAGCCTCAGATCTCTCTTATCTTGAAAGAGTACTGCAAACATGAACCTTAAATTTTATCTTGTGGAAAGAACCACCAGCCTTTAGCTACAGGAATGAGTTTGTGCCTTCCCTGCACAGGGACTAAGGTGATAAGATCCTTCTGCAGAATCAGAGACCAGCAAGGGGAAGGGCTTATTTTTTGAACATTGGTGAGTTTTTTTTAAAAAAAAAAAAAAAAAAGAGAGAGAGAGAGAGAAAGAAGAAGAAAAAAAAGCCTCTGCGGCTGCTAGAAACCAGAAATCATTTTCCTGGGAAAATTGATTTGCGAATTCTTACTTGATGGTTCGGCTTTAAATTTCATTAGAAAATGGGAACGTCGCCAGCTAGTGAACTTTTTACCTGATTAGCTTCTGTCCTAGTTAGCTTCAGCTGTCAACTTGACACAGCCCAGAGTCATCTGAAGGGAGCTCAGTTCAGAGATTGCCCAGATCAGATTGGCCTGTGGCCATGTCTGTGAGAGATTGTCCTAACTGGTGATTGATGTCGAAGGGCCTGGCCCATGCCTGGGCAGCCCCGTCCAGAGGCAAATGGGTCTGAACTATAAGGAAAGCTGGCTGAGTGAATGTTCCTCCATTGTTCCTGTACTGAACTCTTGCCTGACTTCCCACAGTGACAGGCTGGGACCTGGAGTTAGTTATAAGTCAAGTAGCCCCTTCCCCACCAAGTTGCTTTTGGTCAGTTCTATTTCAGCACCAGAAAACAGGCTCGCATCCCTTTTGCAGTGGCTGGGCTTGCCATCTCGCTTGCCCTCAAAGAGCACTCTTCCCTGTGTTAGCATTAGAACCCAGTGTGGGGGTGGGGGTGGGGAGGCAGCTTGTTACACCCACAGCATGTGAATGTCTGCTCTTTATAGACGCAGGCTAAGCATCTCTCATCCAAAAGAGGCATCTGAAATGCCTCAGACTCCAACGTGAGGCCACAAATGGAGCACTCCGCTTTCGCTACTTCATTAAACTATTAACATATTAATTAAAGTTACTGTTTTATTATATAAAAGAACCTTCAGGCTAAAGATTAGTCCTCTCTTGAAACTAAACTTTACATTTAGACTCAGTGTCCTCCCCAGGTAACCTCATTGTGCATATGCAAGTAGTCCCCAGACTGAAGAAACTTAAAATTACACACATTTAAGGTAGGCCCTATGAGCAACTAAGAATGTGTTTTCCCACACTCCGCACCTCTGCTGGCTCCTCCTGGTTTAGAACAGAGGTGAAAGCTTTTTGTCTTAGCTGAGGGTATCCCGTACAGCTGGGAAGTGTTCACCACCACTACCGAGCCTTAATTAGCCTCTGCACTCTAGAGGCAGGCATTAGGCTAAGTATAAAACTGCCTTGCTGGCTGAGACTCGCCCTTGTTCACATCTGCGCCTGTGCTGTGAGGTGTCTTTTCCCAGCATGGCACCTCCCTCCTCTCTTCTCCCTCCGCCCTCATCTATGTCTGGGTACTTGTCTCCCAGACATTCACCTCACCCTCTTAACCAGCCTGAGTGGAGTCAGAACAAACATAAGAATGATAAGAATCCCTGGAGGGAAGCAAGCAGGGTATTTTGAGTGTCTTCAGTAGAGGGAATGGGGTAAACACTCTCTCTGGCCACGAGTGCCAAGTCTCCACATTTCTAGGAAAGAGAACACAGATGTTGACCTCATCTGGAGGTTAATAATTACATGTCTTCAGGTTCTCTAGAGAACTACATGCAAATGACTACTTGTTTATCTTTCACCTTACCTCAAAGTAGTTTCCTTCTCGTAATTTCATACACAGACATGCTGTGCTCAATCAAAGCGGTAGGTTCCTAACGGTTTTAGTGTCCTCGCGTCTTGGATTCGTTTACATGAGCAGTGCATTCCTCGGCTTTTATCCCTGGGAGTGTTTCTGTTCACACCGTCCCCACTTTCTCCACTGAGCCCTGGAAAGGAACCAGATCAGTGGCAGCAATATCATAAATACTTGAAAGGGGAAGCGACAGTATTTCCTTTTTCATGTAACTCTGGAATATAAATATGAGTTCTGATCATTGAGTCAAGACAAAACAGTGTTTTAACAATAAATGTGTTAGCCTGCCACCACTACAGCAAAGCAGACCTGAGGCACAAACCTGTAAAGATAAAAAGAAAGGTTATTTTGATTCAGTTATGGAGGGTCTGGTCCAAGATCACACGGCCCTGTTGGTGTGGGGGTGCTGCTGTTAATGGAGGCACTGAGAGGAAGAACTCAATTCCACAATGTCTTCTTGAAGACATTGCCCACAGTGACTGACCACCCAAAGCTTCCATTCTCTAAATTTCACCAGTCTAAGGACCAAGTCCTGGACACAGGGACCTTTGGAGACACTCAGTTCAAACTGTAACAATAAGACAGTTGACACTTTCTCTTTGCTTTTGGTTTCTAAGTATATTCCCCAATACAAGGAATGAAGTTGTTTAAAGAGTGGAGGAGAGGCATAACGAGGATGGAGGAAGAGCTTGAAGAGCAGAGAAAGGGAGGAAGATGGGGTCAGGAAGCCTTTGAGCATGTGGTCCCAGTAGGCATCTCCGGGAGTGGTGCACAGGACAGTATCCTGGCATGGCAGACCTGGTGACCGAGGGGTCTGAGCATCTCTTTAGTGGTACCCGTCCCCTGAACTAGTCTGGATACGTTCTACTGAACAGCCAGAGCTCTTCAGGGCTCTCAGACCTCAGAAAAGTCCCAGAAGAGAAAGTCTACCCTCTACAGAGTAAGAGACCTGATGGGGTACAGCTCTGTCCAAGTGGGGTCCATGAATTAGACAGTCATGTGGTTTGATGGGACTAGCCCCTGGCCTGGTTCTGTTAGATTCCTACGAGTAGCCTTTCATCACTGAGACTCTGGGCCGACCGTGGCCTGGGATGTGAAGGCAGAGGAGCAGACAGTCCACCATGCTGCTTAGTTGTTCTGTAGTTTCAAGACTCTCTAGACGATGTTTACTGAGCCCATCTGGAGCAAGGGGACAAGCCAAGAGATCTGAGGCAGTGTCATTTGCATCTGAATCTGTCCTGGAAACCCATTTGACTCTGAGTACCAACCACTTGGAAGAAGGCAGTAAAATGTGCACCATTAGTTTTAGGTCTGTGTTCATTCTGAGGTTGGCCTTCTGAGGTTCTGCTCAACAGACCCTTGTTCCCTTGGTTTAAAGGAAATAGGGCACACACTGTTATTTCTTGGTTTGAGTTTCTCCCCAGCAGTTTCATCTGTCCAGCAGGCCAGAAGACGTTGTAATGGTGTCCTCAGTGGCAAGTTTTGCTTGGGTTGCCTGATTTTTAGTCCTTGTGACAGCCATCTGGGAGGGTGTGTATGGTATCGATTAATATGTTCAATGAGTGTCAGAAATCATTCGCTGAGTGCAAACTCTTTGTAAGGTACTTTTTTACACTGCTTGCATGATACCCTGAGTGTTGAACCGTTCTAACTGTACTGCTAAGAACATCCGGTCAGAAGGGTTGACACATGCAGCAGGCAGCAAAGTCTAGGACATGTCTAGGACATGTGGGCTGAAAGTTCATGCTGCACCACAATTTCTGTCAGATGTGACAAGTGGACACCAGGGGGAAATACCTAGGGCATTGGGGAAACTGAAAATCCGGAGATGACAGATGGGTGTGTCCACAAATTTGCTTGTTCCTCAACAGCTAAGCATTTTACCCAAAATGTCTAGCCAACTAAGTCCTTGAGAAATGTTTAAGCCTAATAGAGAGATGTCTTAGCAAGGCATGATGTCAAGCAATCCATCTTAAGAAAATAAACATATGCACTGAGATATATATTGGAAGACAATTCTAATCTATAATAAGAACAAAAAGCAGGGGGGCAGGGGGCAGCGTGGGAGAGTTCTTCGTTCTTGATGCCTTGTAAGCTCTGAAGCAGCGAAGACGCATGATGACATGGTAAAGTGTCTCTGATGTAATGTGAGGCTGGACAGCCCGGCCTGAGTGTGTGTGCAGTCTGCTTACAATTCTGTCAGGGTTTCTATCTATAAATATCATATTCACAGGAATGTTGTCACAGCGAGTCTGTGAACTGTCGGTGATTAGCAGAGTTTATCTCCCCTTTGTTCCTTACTGTACTTTTCCACTTTGATAGGCGAATCACGTCATTTCTATATAAAGCTAACATGTATTTGTCTTTAGTCATTATCTTTATGCATATGTATGTATTTGGATATATGTGTGCATATTGCTACTGTACAGGTATGTTCATATGTTCATGTGCAAACGTGACTGTATATTTTGGTATCACAATTCTTGAGTTCAAGCAACCCTTGTTTTATTTAATAAGAGTTCTAAAGCCCAATAACAGTGATCCTGGCCACTTGGGAATGACAGAGACGCTGTAAAGTACTTTCTGTAACTGAACAGGTAAGAGTAAATCGAATATTTTTAAGAGCAATGACTTACTTGAATACTTTTCACCACAGTACTTCCTCAGAATTGTTTTGTTTTATTAAGAGCTGTTATTGTTTGTTATTATGAGCTGTTAATCCCGTGCCATGTCTGTAACTGAATGTTTATCACAGGCCCACACTCACAGAACACCTCACGTAGCTTAGAGTGCTCTCTGTCCTTTGTCCCAGGCAGCTCTAGGGGCCACAAAGGTAAGGGAGCCTTGTTTTGATTTGTCTTTGGGTCACTAACAGGTTTTTTTCCTAAGTAGCTTTCAGTTTAATTTGATATGACTTGGTGTTAAAATATAAAAATCAGTTTTGTCAAAATAGCAGAGTTTATGCATCTCAGATGAGGTAAATACACAGATAAGTAAAACAAAATCCATTCATCCACATAAGCTTGTCGGCTGAAGTAAAACCAGTGCAGGGCAGTCTCAGCCAGTGAGACCCTTTCAGAGGAAGCTGAAGTTAACATTCAAGCAGGGCTGTGTATTCCTCTGGTGGAAGAGCCACCGTGACCATTGCCATTGAATCCTGTGCTTCTGCTTCAGTTCTCAGAGACAAACTTAAAGCTCCAGAAGACTCAATTAAATTCAGTTCTTTTTTACTAAAATTAGTTTAGCCCATCATATTCATCCTGAAACTTCAAGTCATGGGGTAGTCCCCCATTCCTCTGTTTGTGGGTATTTGAAACATCTCAGCTCTAAAGTCTTGGAGCCTCTCTGACAAGAAGGATTCAAAGAGCTGAGGAACAGCTAGTTAGCTGGTGTAGGAAAAAAGGCCAACTAGAGCAGAGAGCCCTAGGTTCAAACCCTGGACCCAGGACTGGCTATCCTCCAGAATGCTTCTGATGAGGCTGGGGTGACACCAGCTCCCTTGAGGCAGCTTTCCTCTGCCTGCTCCGGCATGACCGTTCTACCTTTGTCTCTCTCGGCCCTGCAGTCTCAGAATAATAGTCACTGCTCAGACCTCAGTGTAGGGTTCCCTGAGTGTCCCATGCATGCCCTTCCCAGAGCTCCTCTGGTCCTGATTGCATCCAGCCTCAAGATCTTTTGATCTAGGGGTGATTTAAACAGAGACTACGAATAAAGACAACTGAGGCTCCCAAAGCCTTTGCTTTGGCTGCCATCACTGCTGCAGGTCCTGTGCAGTGCTAGGAAGAGTGGGCACCAGCCTGTGTGCCCCCAGGGACCAGGCCGTCTACTTAGGGACATCTTGCAGTGTAGACAGCTGGTGAGGGGGGACAGGGAGGCACAGAGCTTCGAGTGTCCTGTTTTCTATTTTTATAAGGTGAGCTGCTGGCAGGGTTTTAGCTGCCAAAGTCGGAAGATCTTTGAATTCAGTAACAGGATTCCTTAGGTTCCAGCCAGCAGCAGCAAGGTCTATTACAGGAAGCTGTGGTAAGAATCTATGCCAAGACTGAGAGGCCGAAAAGACCCCCACACTGTTCACCTGCTGGGGACCATGAAGACAGAAAGCCAGGCATCCCAGATTACAGCCTGGGGCCACGGAGCAGACGTGCCCCAATACCCTCTTCCTAAACACCTTCCTTTAGGTCTGTAGAGAAAGGGGCTTTTGTTTCTTCCTCTATATGGTGAATGTATAAGAAATGACAGCACAATGGAACATTTTATCCTCATCAGGGCCCTCACAGCAGTGTGTGTAGTGGGCCAATACAGCAAAAAAAGCACCCCCATCCCTATCCCCCTCAAAAAGTTTTATTCTGTTGACGTAATTGTGCCTGGTCTCTTTCACATTACTGTTTTGTTTTTAAAGCAATTGAATATTTGGTTTGTTTGTTTGTGATGCTTTCCCATTGCATCTTAACCAGTTGAGGTCTGCTTTCTAAGAATTGGGAGTACTGGTGAACAGGTATTTAGAGCCCTCCCCATCTCTCTACTAAGTTCCCTCCAGGCTTTCAGCTGGCGAAACTCACCCGTCCAGGTCTGTGGACAAAGACCACTGCGAGATTTTCAAAGAGGCAACCTAAGAACCAGTGTCAAACCGACACTGCGAATGCAGTGTCACGGAATCCCACTTCACAGATGGAGAAGCTGAGGCTCAGAAAGGTCGGGTAACTTGTGGAGGGAGTTGTGGCTCCCTCTGATTCTAGAATTGCTGCTTAGAACCAGCCCTAACTGTCATGCCAAAACTTCTTACCATTGCCAAAGTTGTATACATGGAGCATCAGGCTCTGTGTGTCCCCCTCGTTGTCAAATAGTGCTTCAGGGTTCAGATGAGGAAGGTGAGGCTAAGGAAGCTACCTAGATGTCAGGATAGAATTATGTCTCTCCAGCCCCTTCCAGGATTGCACAGAATCATGTGTGCCCTGGACAGTTCTCCCATGGAAAATAGCTGCCAGATTATGGCTCTCACCCTGCTGAAATATGAGTTGCGGGGGGCCCAGAACTTGCTCTTATTGAGAGAACCTTCTGTGTCCACCCTGAGTAAGAAATAAGAGCGTTCAGTGTGCCTAAGAGGCCCAGGCTGCTCCCAGGAGCTCTTGGCCCAGGCTCTTGCACAGACCTATGAAATATACAACCCTTACTTGATTCCTTAATGAGCCCCAGCACAGCTCAGAGGTCTGCTAAAGGGACATATGACAGTGTGGCACAAAATGCTTCACCTAGAACCCTCCTTTAAAAGATTCCGTGGAGGGAGCATGGAGCTGCACACAGCATTAGCTTTGTGCCTTATATACTTGCCACAAAACGTCCCTTCTGTAGCTTCCAGCCTTTCCCCAGATCAACACTGCTGGTGTGTGTAATGGTTTTTCCAGAGTTCTGTCTTGGAGCTTGTTTGGCTTGCGGGCAGCAAGCCCTGTGGAGTTTGGAGAAATAGCCAAAGAATGGTGTGTCAGTTAGAGTCTATAACGGGAGATGTGTACTTTTCTGTCTGTTCTCTGTCACAGGCTTTGGGGTTCAGGGTGGGAGGCAAGCCTTAGCTTTTTGCCCATCACGTACTGCCCCGTCCTGCCAGCCTGGCTTTTTGCAGGAATCTCAAAGCAGTGGAGATAAACCTGTGACAGAGTACGTGTTAGTTTGTACTGCCCAGACTATATATAGATCAGGGAGAGAGGTTGGCTGTGGAGCGTTTGAGGGAAAAAGAAAGAGTTTAAAGAAAAATGCAGTGGGCTGAAAACAGACTTTGAAGCGTGGAGCCACGGCTGATCTGGGCAGGAAGAGTGGCGAGTAGACTTGGGGAGACATGAGACACATACTTCACCGCCACATAACTTTCCTGGAGGAGACACTGTTTGCTGTAACCACATAAATGTTTCAAAGCTTAGGAAAGGAAGAGCATTAGAAGACCAGTCTGAGGCGTGGAGAGCTTCACTGACTTAGGAGGCCCTGTACACTGCAAACCAGAATATCAAATGCATTTGTACTTTCCAAATTTCTGTTTCTTTTATGTTAAGGCATTTTAGAAAGAATGTTCTTGCCTAGAGACCACAGACATATTTTCTTGATTTGAATTAAGTGTTAGTTCCTAGACGGAGTCAGTCATGTGAGCTGTGTGTAGGCATCTGCTCTGCTGGTCAAGGCAAACTTTCACTGAGGCATAAATTCCAGAAGAGGGAGGAGTATTTTTCTTTAAAAGTGAAAGAGGGTTTGAAAGCAAACCCTAAGATTTTTCTGAGTCAGGGAGTGGCAGGAGTAGAGAGGCCCTTTGGATTCCCCTAGCTTCTCTTGCGTAGAGAAGGACCCTTCCTGAAACCCCTGAAGCATCTCTACCCCAACTTTTGAGTTCAAAGACCAGAGAAGTATGACCTTCCTCTCCCCAGCCTCGTGCTGCCTTGCGCTGAGCAGTAGTGGTCCTTTCTACAAGAGGATGTGCACATAGGTCCTATGCCCAGTGCCATAGCACCCTCCCTAGTGCTGGCTTGACTCCCTTCCATGCAGCCATCCTTCCAAGCATCTGAACTGGGGAAGGGAGCAGAGACCTGTGCCCCTGGAGGTAGTTTATCAGGACATCAACAGGCAGCTGATGGCAGCAGTTGGGGACAAAGATTAATGGAAAGTTGGTCAGAACCCAGAGAACACTCCAGTCTGAGCAGCCTGCTAGGGTTTCCCCACCCAGGGAGTTTTGCAGCCAGTCATGCTGCGTGTCATTGCTGGTGTCACCATTGTCATCAGCCTCAGCCCCAGGTCCCCCTACAGACAAGTGGGAGAAGAGAGCCCAGAGGCAGTTACACCAGTGCTAGCAAGGGCATGAGCAGGCTGTTGAAGTGATTGATTCCTACCTCAGGGGTGAGAAGATGGCAGGCAGGCAGGCAGGCAGGCAGGCAGGCAGGCAGGCAGGCAGGCAGGCAAAGGCAGCCTTGATTGAAGCAGAGCTGCCTAGGATTGCAACTCTTGCTCAACCGTGAGCCCAGCCTCTCAGGGAAGGTAGGAACACGAGGAGCAGCCTGCCAGGCAGGAGGCAGTCACAATTAAGAACGCCACCATGGCCCTCTGACTGCCTTTTCCATGCTGCTGAGGTGAGGTCTTTGGTAGAGCTTTGTCGTTGGTGGTGGTGATAGGGCTCGTATAGTTGTTTTTGTTCGTTTAAATACATCTCCTAAAGACTGCATCCCCATCAACTGGAAAAGGTAGAATGTTTTTTAGCCTCCCAAGATTTGTATTCCCTTTCCCTAGGATGGATTTGAATAGGACCTGGAAACTATGGCTTGTTTTCAGTCTTGTAGAAGAAGGCCAAACCATTTCATGACTGGATTCTTCCATGCCCCCTTTCACCAGTCTAAACATCAGCATATCCCTAATTCATTTACCTCAGCTTGCTCCTGTCCCTCAGGAGCTGTGAAGGGTGTAGAGCTAGGAGGAGCTGTAGACCCTGTGGGCTCTGGAGATAGAGAGGAACGAGTTACCACAATTTAGGGTAGAAGGAGGGTCAACTCAGACATTTGCTGAGTTTGTTAAGTCTAAACGTCCAACCTGGAACCACCTGTAGTGTTTAGTGAGTTCTGTTACTCCCTAAGCTAGACTGGTGGCTTGGCTGTGTTCTGTCTGTGCCTATGAGGTTCCCTGATTCCTCCAAAGAGAGGAAAGGGAATCCCATAGCCCTTGGCCTACATCTGTGGAGCCAGAATTCCCACTTGTCCATGTGTTGAGACACTCATGTCTTTACTTTTGTTTTATCTTGTTTGTTTTTCTTTCATGTAAATGCAAAGTTGCTTCATATGTACTTGTCCCGTTTGTGTGTTGCAGGATGTCAAAGTCTTTAGTGAAGATGGGACAAGCAAAGTGGTGGAGATTCTAACCGACATGACTGCCAGGGACCTGTGCCAGCTGCTGGTTTACAAAAGTCACTGTGTGGATGATAACAGCTGGACTCTGGTGGAGCATCACCCACAACTGGGACTAGGTAGGGGACTGCTTTTCTAGCTTGGGAACATCACCTGGGACTTCAGTATGTGACCAAATGGGTATGCCACAGCCAAGAGTGAATGTGTCACTGTTTCCTGCCACAGTGGCTGGTGGTCAATAGTTGTTCTTCACTCCTTCTGGCCCCTTCCTTTTTCCTAAATTTCACTTTTCTTCCTTCCAAGTCCTCTCCCTCTGATACTCTGAGAATTTCTCCGAGTTCTCAGAGCAGTAACTTCCCGGAGGCTTAGCCTGGGTTGTAGGTCTTCTATGACTTGGTTCTTCTCAGATGTCTAGACCCCTGAGGGGACTTGCTGCCCACATGTGTGTTAGAACCTATCGTCCACTGGATTACAGCTGCCCAAATCAGAGAGCAGCTCACTGTGACAAAGGAAGGAGGAGGCATGAGTCCTCTGCGGTAGGGACAGGGAGTTGGGATAATATTACAGAGGCGTCTCATAGGCGTATAATGCCTACATAGCGTCTTTGTGAGGAGGAGCCTGTACTGTGTGTGCACAGGCACATATATGTCTGTATCTTGTCTGTGGAACGAGAGTGTATTTTAGAACTCAGTTGGTTCATCTCAGGTAAAGAAGCTTTCAGACTTTTGCTTAAAATCTTATTTGCATGAAGTCTGAAGCCTGCAAAATCATGAGCAGGTATTTAAAAACAGAATTTTCACTCAATTAAGCTATAATTTCCCCATGCCTTCCATGTCTTAAAAGAGAGATACCAAATTTCACAGTTTTAATTTCTTCTTATAACCCTTTTGAAAGATTAGTAAAGTGGAGTGCAACCTCTTGTCTTAGAATATTCACTGAAACGGTTGGCACTCTTCCAGCAGATAGTATAGTTTTTAAGCACAGATAATGCGATGTGAGCTTGAGTCGCGATTTCCCGCCTCTCTTTGGACTTGCAGATTCCTGTAATGTTTGCTGCAAGCACCCAGAACTCTAGTGCATTGTCTCAGCTACTCTCCCCATTACTACAACAGAAAGGCTTATGGAACGGGGTTTTGGGGTGGGAGAGGATTGAGTCCAGGATAGAACAGGCCTTGGCAGCAGAGTTACAGTTCATCTGTAGAGGAGAGGCAGAGAGGACGGCTGCCAGGCTGCCTTGCTTAGTCCTTTGAGCTCTGAACCCTTGTGCTGCCCACATTCATTGGGAGCTCTCCATATAGGCTGTGGGTCTCCTCCTTCTGGCCCAAACGCCTCTGGAAAGCCCTTCACACATTGTGCCCTAAGGCATGTTTCTTAAATGACTCTAAGTACAGTCATACCGACATGAGCCATCACACTCCTCTCTCCCATCTACTACCTATCCTCCCTTCTGTCATAGTCCTTCACTGCTCCATAATGACGGACTATGGGGGTCAATTGTTCCCACAGAGATGACCGACTCCTGTCAGACCGCAAGTGGACTGTATAGTGCTCTACGGCAGGCATTAGCAATCTCTGTTGACACACACATCACTTAAAAACTAAGCAGTAGTGAGAAGCCAGAAGAAACAGAGGGGGTGAGGACTGTGGGGAAGACTGCAGGGATGAGTCTGTCTAGTCGAACTATACTGTCCCAGGTATTTGTGTTCAGTCTGTGGGTAGAATGGCGTGCACTGAGAAAATCCATACAGATCCACACAGGGTTCTTAATGCACAGGGACGGCCTGGAAACTGCACTCAGTTTTTCTGGTCAGAGCCGTCATGTGGAGTCACCACACAGTACATAAACTAGTGCTAAAGCTCTGGGAAGAACTAGAGCGCTTTACTGTAAGGAAGTCGAAGAGAGGACACGGTATATACAGCCTCCCAATGGCGATATTTCTGTGTCCCTTTCTTTGTTCTTTTCTCAGTCACTTTAGAAGTACACTAGTGTACTTTAAAATGAATAGTATATTATTTTAAAATCAAATTAAAATGGGGAAAATGTAAAAGAAAGAATAAATGAAATTATTTTAAAGGAAACAGAAACCTTTGAGTTAAAATTTGGGTCTCATTTCACAAAAAGAAATTAATGAGCCTCACAAGGCCAGAATCTAGAAGAACTGGATGTGTGCTCAGACATTGTTTCCCTTGGGTGTTCTTTCCACACCGGTTCCTCTCTTGTTACAGACAGTAAAACACACTTACCGCTTGGGCTAGATCTTGGAAAGCAACCCCAATACAAGCTCCATTTCTGCCCTCCAATTCCCTCCATGTAAGGGGGGGGGGGGTTGTGTGTGCAAGTGTGCACGTTCGTGTATGGTGGTGGTGGGTGTTGATTCAACCTATCATTTAATTAAAACAAAACACAAAAAAAGTACATAGCTAATTAGCTCTTTTAAAGGAAATCCTGTTTCTGCCACAGTTACACAGCAGTCTCTTGTCAGGGTCCTGTGAGTAGAGAGACGTGGCGCTCTGGCTCTGTGGTTCCTCTCAGAAAGCCCTCCTCAGAGTCAGCTGCCCTGCTGCTGAGGGCTGAACCACAGACTGTGGGAGGCTCTTTGTAATGGCTGTTGCTCTAGGGTGAGTTTCTGGGTCTTGGCCTGAAGCGTGGGGCCTCACCTATGTTCAGCGTGGACCCACCCTGCCTCACATTCCTGGGAATCACTGTCTCCAGGGAAATAACTCTCTTAGGCAAGTCTATATTGAGCCTTCTTATTAGGGAGGAGGACACGCAGGGAAACAGTGGTACAATTTACAAGTCTTTCAGACAAATTCTAAAACAGATTATGACCCAAAACTGTGACAAATGGGAGCACAAAGATAGCATTCTGATAGTTTTAGTTCATAGGTGACCTCAAATTAAGGTCTTCAAAACAATTCCTATGCTGATTTTAGCAGCTGGTCTACTGGAAACTTCACCAGAAGTTAATTCTTTAAGTAGACAGAGTTGCAGAGATGCTCTGTGTGAGCCAGCGCCCTTTCTGCTACAAGAGTCTATGGTCATGGAGTGGACTGATGGAGAAGCGGTAACAGCCTCCTGAAAGTGGGAATAGTCAGTAATAAATCCACGCCTAGAGATATTCCACCAATGCAGCCTGAGGCCACCAGCTATGGAGTCTTGAACAAGGGCTCAGCAGGGTTTCTCCACTGTTTCCCAGCTTCCTGGGGAAGGAAACTGGAGTTAAAGCTGCAGCTGGTTTGCACGAGGAGCCCTCAGTGAGGCCCCTCTGGGGTCAACTGACTAGCGGGGGAGGGAGGAGGGGCGCATGATCCTTTAGGGCCGCATGGGCTAGCTTAGCAGTCACTGGTTACCTGAAACCGCAGTGGGGCCCAGTTTCCCCTGCCTCTTTCCCCAGGCACCAAGCCCTCCCCTCTGTGTACGTGCAGTATGTGTGCAGCTCCCCCGGCCTCTCCCAGGCAGCTGCTGTTAGGGAGCAGAGCTGTACAGACCACAGCGTTGGTCTTAGCTGGGAAGCTCCCCACAGGGTCCCTGTGCCTCCTTCCGCAGATTCTTTGGAAAGCACAACACTTACTGATTTAGAGCTAGCCACTGCACTCTTACTGGGGTGGCTGCTACCTCTCTGCTTTACTGTTTGTGAAATGGTGAAAATATTTTATTCTGTAAAGCAACCACCTACAGGTTATTGGGTCGTTGAGTTCTGTTCTAAGTTTGTTTAGAATATTTTCTCTGAGTAAAGCCCCTGATGGAATTCGCTGATGTGTTTTTGGACGAGAAAGTCTGTTTAAAATGAATGAACTTAAGCCTGGCTGTTTTCTTAAACCATGCATCAGTTTTTAGTCAATGTATGTGGTTGTTCGCATGCGTCTTGAGGAAATATAACCCTTGTATAAACACAAGCGTTCATGTGTTCCAGGGAGAATTCTCCCAGATAGAAATAAATGGAAACTATTCTAGGTTTGCCTCAAGCCTGGCTTTTCATGCCCTGTGAGAGTTGTAGCTGCCAACGGGGACAGATTCTGCTTTTAAATATGTTTCTGCCAAGATGTCCCCTTCTTGCAGTATCAAAATGGAGGCTAAAGCTATTTCTGCCCAACTGCTCTTGGTAATGGGAGCAGTGCCCCATAGCCACAGTTCTCCTTTGTGAACAGAAATTCTTTCTCCCAATTCTGAGACCCTTTAAAGTGGCCTTTCCTAACCGTCTCCCTTCCTTCGAAGGGAAGATTTTTCTAGAGATTCAGCCATGGCTGCATGAGAGGCAGACAGTGGGGACTCAGGATAGAGCGCCTGTGTTCACTGAAACTGTGAATGCCTGGCTGGCATCAGGTCACATGTGTAGCCTGGGGTGAACTTGTCAATAGTTTATCCTGTTGTTTGATGTGGTTAGTTCTGTGTCACTACCACCTCCACTATGGCTTTTCAGGAGCTTTGTGGGAGGACCTCTGATCTCCATTCCACAGAGAAAAGCACAGCTCGTCCAAACATGGTATTCGTGTCAGCAGGGAGCAGGCTGGGCCCTTCCTTCATGCTCTCTGTAAAAGCAGAGGTTCAGAGAAGGGACTAAGCAGCCATTCTAGATCATAACGTAGGGTGTTCTGAGAGGAGTGAGTCATCTACCTAGTGAAGGCAAGAGGCGAACAGTCCAGCTGGATCCTTCATCCCATGGCATGACCAGTGCTGACTAGCTAGGTCTGAATGAGGAGTACATCCCACTGCTTAGTATCTTGTCCACTGGTCTCCCGGTCTTACCACCTGTGTGCCCTGTGGTCCTACCTGCCCTGCCTCCTGCTGTCTATGCCTATGTTCCTTTGCCTTTAGTTTTGTAGTATAAGAGTAGAAATCATTTGTGACTCTCTCAATGTTGTGTCAAGAAATCCATGTAGGTACTAACCCAAACTTTGTGTTTTAGTGAATTTTCAGACCTCTTTTAGATACCTGTCAGAGAATTAAAGAGAGTTAAATTTAGTGTTCCTGACAGACTCATCTCAGTACTTAAAAACAGCTTTTGACCTTGTGAGATTGCCCTGAAGTCCCGTCACATCTTACATGTGATGCTTCTCCCTACAGAGAGGTGCCTGGAGGACCATGAGATCGTGGTCCAAGTGGAGAGCACCATGCCAAGTGAGAGTAAATTCTTATTCAGAAAGAACTATGCCAAGTATGAGTTCTTTAAGAACCCCGTGGTAAGTTTCCTGAAATCTTGGAATTTATACTTGGGTTGAATAAAACCTGATTATCAGATGATGAGCTGAGACTTACTGGGTACATGGGTTTAGGAAGTGGGACACTATTTAATTAAACAGAATGAGACTGTCATCTGAAATACAAGTGGATCATGATCATACGTGGAGAAGTTTTACTATTGTCAGACATGCGTCCCTAATACCCTTGCTTCTCCCTGTCTCTCAGAACTTCTTTCCGGATCAGATGGTCACTTGGTGCCAGCAGTCCAACGGTGGCCAGGCCCAGCTTCTGCAGGTACTAAGCAAAATTCTTGCTGCATTCATTCTTGCTGGAAGTTTGAAATAAGGAGCAGACTCCTGAAATGTTCCATCTTCTAAGGAAAGTAGCAGCCTTATGTCTACACTATAGTGGGAGCCATTTGCTTCTATGTCAACACCTACACAAATTCTACACAATATCAGTTGGGATTTTAAGAAGTTTTAAGGAAGAAAATTTTGCCTAACCTTCCGCGAAGTATTTTAATGATTCTGAAAATGTCACCTATATGTAGTAATAAGATACGTGCTGTCATTGTTTTATGTGCATACCGCCTAATGGTAAAAGTGTATTCCTTCACAGAATTTCCTGAACTCCAGCAGCTGCCCTGAGATCCAGGGGTTCTTGCAGGTGAAGGAGGTGGGACGCAAGTCTTGGAAGAAGCTGTATGTGTGCCTGCGCAGATCTGGCCTTTATTACTCCACCAAGGGGACTTCAAAGGTAAGTTTTAGAACTCCCCACCGCTCCCTGTACTAGGTGTTCTTGCTGTGGACTTGGGCTTAATTTTAAAAAAACCCTGAACCCCTTATGCTAGCGTTAACTAATTAATGAGCACTTTATATAAAACTGTACACGCAGGGACCCAGTGTACTGGTCTGTCAGAAATTGGATGGCATCACATACAGCAGCTCCTGTCCTCTAGGATGGTCGGCCCTGGATCCCGCCTGTGGGTTGAATGCAGCCCATCCTGATGGACTCGGTCCACGCAAGGGTGCATTTAGTTTTCATAATTTAGACTCTAGATCCAACCTGGCCATAGGATACGTGCTGGGTTGTTGTCCTGTATTCATAAAGCAAACTTTGGTTTTCACTCTACTGGAGCAAATTTTAAGAATTGCATAGTTCCTGTGAGACAACCGAGTCTATTACAGCAGAGCTGGCATCTGAGCTCACGCTGTTCAGAGTCCACGTCTTCCTTTAGGGCTGTGTGTGTGACCAGGGGAAAGGTGAGCTTTTAGCACTATAGATTTTTTTTTCCAGAAACTGTGACCTCACAGGTAACTTGACTGCTGTTTTGCAGGAACCCAGACACCTGCAGCTGCTGGCTGACCTGGAAGAAAGCAGCATCTTCTACCTGATTGCCGGAAAGAAGCAGTACAACGCGCCCAATGAACACGGAATGTGCATCAAGGTACTCCATGGATGCAGTCCATGGGCTGGGGCTGGGGCTGGGAGCCGTGCAAAGGAGTTTTCTCCTGGCCGGTATTTATTTGGTTGTGGATCCTTCTGCTCTAAACAGAAACTTTTTCTTTCCCTTTAACACTGGCCTCATTGTGTGCTTAGGATTTGATGTTTTTCTTTTGTATTAGCCCGGGAGCTTGGGGAAGGTAGACACATGCTCTGTGGATCACTGAGAGGACTCAGTGACTTAAGGCCAGGTAGCCGTTAGCCTCCGGCAGGGGCTCCAGCCACTGAGTGTACCACTGTTTGTGTGGGCTTCTGGTCATGATTGACCATGGTACTGCCTACCCCCTCTGTGTGTATATGAGAGCACTGGCACATGGATACAGATGTGTGCCTGTACAGAACACACAGCTGTGAATATACACTTAGGTGCAGACATGCAGGCTTACACGTACATGCACACGTACCACAGCCAAGACCATGTTCTTTCCCTCTTGGTGAGATTGTAGCAGTGTTGATCATCACAGTGGTGACCACTGTCTCCTGAACTCTTACGCATGAGTTGTTGTAAGTGTTTTATGGTCACTGTCTTATTAACCTTTGTGGATACTTGGGAGGTGGGAGCCTTTGAGTAGATGACCAGTGACTCGTTGTACTTGGATCTCCCCGTGGTGTGAGGTTTCTAAGATCTGAGGACAGCCTTCTCTAACATTGGGTGTATGAGTTCTCACTGTTTCACTCACTGGTCGGCTCCTCGTTTCTCCTGTAGCCAAACAAAGCGAAGGTCGAGATGAAGGAGCTGCGTCTGCTCTGTGCCGAAGATGAGCAGATCCGTACCTGCTGGATGACAGCCTTCAGACTGCTCAAGGTACATGGCTCAAGGCTATATATCCCTGCCCAAAAATGCTATGGCGTTTCTACCAAATGTGATTTATCAACTGTAGTTGTCTATCCTTCTACTACGTAAGGTCTCAGACCATGTAAGGGTAGAACCAGGTTTTCCAACTTGAGCACTATAAGTGTTGATGGAAACTGATGCTCTTTTGGCTAAAGACAGAGCTCTATGCATTGTAGCTCTCTCCTACGAGATGCCCCCAATCAGTGGAGACAGCCAAAAATGCCGGTAGATGTTTCCAAATGTCCTCTGAGCATCAAGGGGTAAGGAATTTCCCCTGCAGTAGACAACTCTAAGTTCTAAGCCTGTTCAAAGTCTGTCATCAAAGTGACAGGATGTAAGCCGAGCATGAAAGGAATACTTTGTATGTGTTAAAATACTGAGATTTCTAGGTGTGGTACACATGCCTAAGATCCCAGCAGTTAGAGGTGGAGGGAGGTAGGAAGATTGTTGAGTTTGAGGCCAGCTTAGACTTTAGACAGAAATCCTTTCATTTAAAAAAAAATGCAAAAATACATAAAAAGTTGATCGATGTTCTAGAAAAACTATTAGTTAAAAAATAAGTGTATAATGATGTGTATGTAGGAGAAAGGCATTGCTGTGCCTACTGGTACAGGTTTACTTAGTGGGCAATGCAGGACGTACGGTCAGATTTTGTTCTTCGTCATTTCTTGGACACAGGACTATACTAGAGGGTTAGAAAGTTGTAACAGTTACCTACTTCTCCTATTCTCCCTCCTTTTCTGAAAGTTTCTTAAACTGATGTAAAAATTCCCCCCACAAAATGTCTTGCTGAGTCAGCACAAGAGCCTGCCATTGTGGTTGCTTTGGTTTTAAATTACCCCACCCTGAAAAGGCAATTAGGTTCGTGTTCTGCAAGACAGCAGACCACCAAGAGGCACAGGGAGCCTCCTCTGCACAAGCACTTTGACAGTAGGACCAGCATGCTGGAAACAAAGGAATTCACTGCAGTGCTCTGAAGCAGCTCAATGTGGGGCTCAAAGTCCTTTCTGCAGTGAGAAGGTTGTGCAGAACAAAAGACTGCACTGGGTGTAAAGAGGTCAGAGAAGCCTTGCCGAGCCCAGACCCGACTGCCAGGGAGAGCAGAGACTAAGAACCACAGAGTGACTTGGGTGGCTTAGTGTCCTCAGCCTCTCCTTAAGAGATCTCCTCTAGGGTGCATGTACTCCCTCCAGGTCCCACACAGGCAGTCTCAGTTACTGAAAGCAGTCTCCGGTCCCTGGTAGAAATGAAGGGTAAGGCCAGGAGGATGAATGTGACCTCAAGCTAATTGTGTTCAGAGGGAAAGGACAGCTTTGCAACCCTTAATTCTGAGGTGGTGGCTACCTTACCTAATGATGTTAAAATAGCTTTTGCTTTATAATTGTATGAGACCAAGTGGAAGGTTTCAGTTAATTGTCTAACTTCGTAAGTCGGTTGTTCAAACCTTAGGCAGCTAGAGTTTTTCCCCTTCCCCAAATGTATTTCTTTGTTGTATCTAAAATGTAAGCATTGTGGGTTTAGACCCTTCCTTGTATTTTTTTTTCCCCTAAAGAAGCCAAAGCTAGTGATTTTCAAAGATTTTTATAGTAGAATTTTTCCCTGTTTCAGGGTAGAATCTGTAACAGCCCAATATAACAAGCAAATAAAAGGCCTGATTTTCTTTTAGATGTGGCATATTAGAGTATTGTGAGGCATCTCTAGTCTCAGTGGGTTGCAACAGCAACTTATTCCTTACCCTTGGCCTGCTAGAACTTGGCAAGGAAAGCAGCCACAGCTTGGGTTTCCATGACCTGAAGAAGGGATAACTCACATCTTCAGTTATGTTCAAGATTATGACTTTGCCACTTCTGAACCAAGGACATGAGCCATCCAATCCCAGGGCCCATGGAAGGGTTGAGACTAGTTTTACTTAATAGATTGCTTTTGTTCAACATCTATGCTAAATAGGGTTTGCCTCCCATGTGATTTTAGCCTCCCCCTGCTGAAAAGCATTTCTCTCAGTTTGTCTTGCATTCCTGGAGTTGAGGTACATTCTCTGAAGCATTCTTTGTCCATGACTCTAAACCTTTTTTTACCCTTGCATAGAGCAGTAAACTTGCCTACCACCTCACTTAAGAACCTATGTGTCTTACTGAGTTAGTAGAGAAAGATCTGTCCTTTTATTTGACGTTTTGGGTCCTCCAGGATTAATGGCCAGAATGGAAACTAGGTAATAAAGGAAATCTGTCAGTGCACAATAGATTCACAAAGCAAATGGGTTCCTTTCATTAGATCTTCAAACTCAACCCCATTTGTAATGTTAAACTCCTGTGAACTTTATTGATGTGCTTATGGTTCTTTATTATGTTAATTTATTAATTAGTTTCTTTAGGGGAATGTGTGTGGGCATGTGTATGGAGGTCAGAGGACATCTTGGGGTAGTCTTTTCCCTCACCATGTGGGTTCTGGGGACCAAATCCAGCCTTGGTGACAAGCACCTTTACTCACCGAGAGCCCAGAGGATATTTCTTAACATGGCAAGCTCTGAATGTGGAGACATGGCCGTTGTCTCTACACAAAGCAACAAAACAGTCCGCCATTACCTTAATCCTCTGGTGTTTGAGAGAGTCACATCTAATTTGATGTGACGAGGAAATGAAAGGCTACACGGCAATGAAGCAGGAAACATTGTTAGGGCACACAAAGGAAATAACATTAATTGGACTATACATGTATCTTTAAAGCCCAGTCAGCTAAGCTGAAAAGGGAAATGAAAGAAGGAAACGCTATAGACAGCTAGAACATAATGACCAACGGCTTAACAGCTTACCCTGGATACAACCACCACCATGTGGGGCCTTATATTCTTAGTAGAAACGGTGTGAATTTGTAGTCTTTAGACTAAAAACAATAAATGTGAAAACATTCTTTCTACTTCCTTAGTAACTGAGTTTAAAAAAAAAAATCACATTCAAAAATCCAATGCAAATAAAGTATAATTTATACTTACTTATAGAAATGATCTATTTAAAATAATTCACAGATCAAGGAGAGAAGGCAAAAGAAAATCAGAAGATATATCAATTGAGTAATAATAAAAGTACCACAGATTACAATTACAGCAGAATTTCAGAGGCAAATGTTAATGTTGAATATGTGTTTTAAAAAAAAGAAAGAAAGCTTAAAGTCAGTGATCTAAGTGTCTTCTTGAAGGCATTCAAGCCAATTAGCAAGGGAGGGCAGGTCTGAGGAAAGGAACCATGAGAGCATACACTCCCAAACATAATAATATAGTATAGTCCAGAGGGAATGACCCTTCTCCAAAATACTTGGCAGCAGAAACATTTTGGCTTTTTGTGACCAAGGAATATTTGTGTAAACATGAAATACGCTTGTTTCATACATATATTTTACACATGCCTGAAGTAATTTTTTACACACTTGCCTAGGTTTTAACACTGATCTATCACTTTCAATCCCAAAATCAAATTTGGGATTTTCTACTTGAGACACTATATTGTTGTTCAAAAGAGTTCACACATTTTAGATTTTCTTATTAGTCGTATCACTGGGTACTGTGGGGAGATGCCCCCTGGATCTCCTTCCCCTCATTAATGAGCTAGGACTACAAATTCAGCAAAGTCCTTATACACATTATTGTAATGAAAGGGATAATAGGTGTGAGTGGATAGAGGAGAGGAGAGGAGTCAGGTACATACAGTACTTGAACCTAATGACAAAATGTATAATTCACCCAAAGTTTACTGACCAGAGACGCTCTCCAGGCCTCAGTGTAGACCCCAGTTTCCATGCATTGTTGGCCATACAGACCCATCACTTATGTGGCCAGCCTTAGTCCCTAGCATGGCCCCCAGCCCAGCATGAGTCACATTCTAACATAGGCTCTGTGGTCTGGCCTAGGGCGCCCAGTTAAGCACGTATATCAGGCAGGCTATTCTAATGACTCAGAGGCCACTGTTCTCCAGTGGGCACCCCAGTACAACAACATGCATCTTTTTAACTTACTAAAAAGCTATGTTATCTGATCCCTTCGCCACAGTCAGGCTGACATAGAGCTTTCTCCATGTCCTTTACCATCTATCTGAAATGCTCTTGTAGATAATCATCCTCTGCATTAAAATCCCTAAGACGTCCTGCTGCTGTGCATTATAGAGTCACATTTTAGTTTCAGCAGCAGCAGATTTGCACTGACTTTTCCCCTGCACATGCATTCTTTTCTAGAACTAGGAGAACTCAACTCTAGTTCTAGTGGACCCTAGAAACTTAGTCTTGCCTACATTATTAAAGGAAAAGCTCACTAGTCACAGTAATTTCTCACTGTCCTTTGTCTCTCTTTTGGTTTTGATGTATTTTTTTATCTCTGGGTTTTGTTTTGTTTTGTTTTTTTTTTTTTTTGGTTTTGTTTTGTTTTTTAACAGTCGTCTATGATGTGTTTGATTTATATATTCTTGACTCTGTAGTCTGGTATCTTCTCAGCAGTAGGAGGGAATTCCTGGTGATTTTTACTTTAAACACTTGTCTTGACCTGTCCCTCTCTTCTCCTCTCACAGGAGAATGGTTTTCATGTTGTACATGTTGTTTTTAGGAGGAGTATTCCTATAGGACCAAAAACCCCAAGAGAGCCTGTGTCTCAGGAAGGAAGGACAAGAGGATGATGCAGTCACTTCATAATTTTATTTCCTCTTCCCGGTGCCTGCTCACTCACTTGCTCTCACAATTTTCTCATTTGGTATTTTGAATCAATAGTTTGGGGGCTGTTCAAAATATATGAAACCTCTGTCCTCTGGAGACGGACTTTAGAACTGGCTGTGTGTATCGGGTCCTGAATGCCTCTCTTCTTGTGACTTTGGGTCACTTGCTTCCTTCTTTTGTGTTTCTATGCTATTATCTATAAAGTGAGGCTAGTGTATTGGTCATAAAAATGGGTAGTAGCAAATGCAGTAGACCACTTAGACTGTTTGACTCATGTAGAACTCTAGAAAGGTAATTTATCTTGATCTTGGTATTATGATATGTGTTATTGCCCTGTTCGTTTCCCTCCCCCAAGGCTGGGGCTGTGGGAGCTCTTGGGTGCTGGTACTGACTCTAGTCTTTCCTCTTCAGTATGGAATGCTCCTGTACCAAAACTATCGCATCCCGCAGCAGAGAAAGGGTTTGGCTCCTCCTTTGAACGCGCCTATGGTAAGTGGAGTCAGGGCCCTCAATGGTCAAGGCTATGGGAACCACAGTGCAGCATGCCTTGCCTGTTCTTATCTTTGGCTTTTTTTTTTTTTTTTTTGGAAGCCATGGATGCTGAAGTCATTTCCTAGTGAAGACACTGACAGTATAACCACTCCTGCTCCCAGAAAGCAGAGATGCACTATATTATCAAAATATGATCTTAAAGACCCTCTGGTACTCATTCCCAGAAGAGAGAGTGAGCTATATCATAGAAGAGCCTTGTGTCTACTTCCCTAAACCAATGCCCCCAAGCATGGTCTTCAGAGAAGAATTGGAGATGATCAACCTTCCTTCTTTCCTTTCCTTCTTTTTAAACAAAGCCCAAAGACATTTTGAGTGTGGTTCTGTTTAGATAACTGAGCTTTCAGCCCAAAACAGGGAACTCTGCGGCTTTATGATAGGGGTTTTATGATAGGAAGGTGGCCTCTGACATGTC
Source organism: Rattus rattus (assembly GCF_011064425.1). Taxonomy (NCBI): domain Eukaryota; kingdom Metazoa; phylum Chordata; class Mammalia; order Rodentia; family Muridae; genus Rattus; species Rattus rattus. Next base: position 80,879,978 of record NC_046164.1, on the reverse strand, counting down.
GCCCTGGCTGATTCCCTGTGGCCTTTGCTTTGCAGCGCAGTGTTTCTGAGAATTCTCTTGTGGCCATGGATTTTTCTGGACAAATTGGAAGAGTGATTGATAACCCGGCTGAAGCCCAGAGTGCTGCCCTGGAAGAGGGCCATGCCTGGCGGGTAAGGCACTAACCCTAGTCTGGTTGAAACTGGTTACACACATACACCCAAGTTTTGCCAGGAGAATATAGCTCTGCTGGTGTTAGTGGAAGCGGGTATGGGAGTAAGTGCAGGAAGCAGCTGGCCCCAAAGGTCCGCCATGCTGTCAGCCTTCCACACCAGTCTATCCTGAGCTGTTCCTGCTGATAAATTACTAGTGGCTGTTCATTGAGGGCACGGGGCCAGACGTTCGCATGAGGACTCCACAGGGAACAGTTCTCTCTCTAAGCTCAAGTGCTGAATGTGCAGATGGAAAGATTATCTCCCATCTCAGGTTTCCCTGAAATTTAAAGACCATGTGCAGAACACCTGCGCCGGGCTTTGCTTAGAAGACATTCCAGTCCTTCATCCATACTGTGGGAAAAGGGCAAAAGTCTTCAGTACAGGGACTCAGGAGAGCAGTGTTCTGAGAGTCGTCAGAGCTTACAGTGCTAGCCTGTGCTGCTCTGCTGAGTTTCCAGGATTTGTATCCTAAGTAGTCGAAATAAGAAACATGTTACCACAACCTCAGTTGGTTAGAAATCACCAAAATGGGGCTGGAGAGATGGCTCAGCCGTTAAAGGCTAGGCTCACAACCAAATATATAAGAAATCACCAAAATGTATTCGATTTACCATTTTGGCCAGTAACCTCTCTATTCTCCATAGTCAGGTAGTGTCATGGAGGCTAAGGGTTAGGGGACACTGCTCAGCCACCGTGTTTTGGATACTGGGTAACTTAGTCTCTCATCTTTGCTGATGTAAGCATTTCTTTTGCAGAAGAGAAGCACAAGGATGAATATTCTAAGCAGCCAAAGTCCCCTTCATCCTTCGACCCTGAATTCGGGTAAGCACGTCTGTAAGCACAAAGACCCCCTCTCTGAGCCGCTCCAAGCTGTGCGCAGTGCATGGGCCAAGCGACCTGAGCTGCCACACTGCTAGAGCTGAGCTCCGAGTTTGTCAATGTTGCTTTCTGGGCTCTTGAGGGTCTCTGTAGAGGAACCGTGTCTTACCCTCCATTCTCCATCCTCCTGCAGTGATTCACAGGACTCAGCATTGGTTCCATGGACGTATCTCTCGCGAGGAATCTCACAGGATCATCAAGCAACAAGGTCTCGTGGACGGGTAAGGAAAATAATTAAATCTGTGACCTGTTGAGGTCTCACTGTGCTGAACACATGCTCTGCCTCACACAAGGACTCGGAATTCCCTGCAGAAACTAGCTCAGAGGCCAAGTACGATGGCCTTGCCAAGTTAAGGGCAGAGGTGATATCCTGTCCTACAGATACAAACATATGTGCCCTCTACCTCTTCACTCAAGTTTAATAGAAAAGAACAAGGCTGGTTAGTTGTACTTTTTAAGGCAATAAACAAAAAGAAAAAAGAAATCAATGCCTTTTTATTTATATATTATAAATTCCCTTTTATGAGGAGCAACCTCAGACTGCTGTAGTTTAGAACCACGAGAGACTTGCATCTCATAGTTGGGACTGCTCAAGTAGACTGCCTCACTACTAGGCCACTCCGGACAACAGAGGATGTGGGTGATGGCAGCCATTGGCCAGAGTGACTCGGCGACTGTATGTTTGTGTATAGCAGGTTGACCTACATTCACATCACAGCTATCACAAGGTAACCAGAGTCAGCAAGAGAATTTGAACCTCAGGGTGCAAGCTGTGTCACAGCACTGTTGTCCCAGTGGCCTCTCCCAGCCCTGCCTTCATCTTGTCCCAGGACTCTATCTACAGACAAAAATAGTAGGGAGGTAAATGACTGAGACAGGGACCACCATCTTGTCTCTGAGCAGAAAGGAGCACTCTAGGCTTCCAGACTTCAGTGAGTGGGTAACCACGTTCTTTTCGTGACATCTTGTTACCTTGCCTGCATTGGCACGAGTCCCATTACAACAGCATCCATGGTGATGTCCCCTCCGTGCCCCCCCCCCAGAAGTGGTTTACAAACAATGGGCTTCGTTAGAGTTTTCATACATACCTGTCATTGCACTTTTCCCATATTACCTTCTTTGTCCCTTGTCTTCCACTAGTCCCTCTCCTCTCTATCAAATAGGACTGTTCCCTCCTACGTTCACTGATTTCATGTGATCCCTGTAGATACAGATAAAGATGAATAGTTAAGGATGGGTTTCGACTAGGAGGAAAACATGGACAGATCTTAGGTCCAGAATAACATTCTCCCTATAAGCCTGGCTAAACCGAACCAGGGACTAGCATGCTGGTGTGGATCTCCCAGTCCTATTAACTGCCTTCTGTTCAGGTATCACACTTTACAAGCTGGCGACACCACTGTTGGTGGCAGTTTAGTCTAAAGTCTGCAGGTATAGGAAAGCATGAGTTTAGGCTTCTTTGTGCTGTTCTATTTTAAATTTTATTTTGTAATGGTTTAGAAGTTGTAGGAAAGTCTCAGGCAAATCCAGTTAACTCTCATGTATAACTTTACCAGGACCAGTGGTTAACAAGACAGCACGTTCACTCCACCATTGTTTATTTACTTTAATCATTTAAAAGTAAATTATAGCTCAGTGTCCTCTTATTCCAGTGATTTCTGGGTGGAAGCTTGGTGTGGTTTTACATAACCACAGTGGCATTATAAAGGCCAAGAAGCTAGCGCTGATATCAACCGTTGCTACTGACTCATTTACATTTGGAGTACCCCTCATTGTGTGCTTCGTAACAGAAGGAAAAATCCACAACCTTGGGTACTGCGTCTAACATCCCCATAGGCATTGTCGTCGGCTCCTGTTGGGAGCAGACGCCAGACTTGACAAGTGGTGTCTGGATTTGCTCCAGGCAGTGTCCCATGGCTAGAGTTGGCTCGTGTATCTGGGGCAGGAGTGCACAGCAAATGGTGCAGTAGCCTCCTCAGTAGATAGAGGCTGGAGACATCTAAGGACCGTTTGTCCTATTCCCATGGTGGCGATCCGACACTGGAAGGAGGTGCTCTCAGTCTGACTCCTGGACCGTCAAGCTAACATTTTCCCTTTTGTAAAGAGTAAATATCAAGACTATGGTACTGTTGCAGTGGGAAATAAAGTTTCTTCTCAGGCTTGTGTCCCCAGGTGAACACTTTGTAGTCTCCCAGCCCTCCTTGTGTGCTAGGCATCTTCTCAAGAGAAAAGCTTCCCTTTGTTGGATAATTTTGGCCTGTCCCTGTCAATCTTGAACACTTTCTGACCCTCTAACACAGAACATTTCAGTTCCACCTTTATACTTTCTCTGCCTTGCCAGAATCAGCCATATTCCTAGGGCCCTGGTTCCTTCAGTGTTGAATGACATTGTAGACTTCTGGATGGTCTCTGTAGCCACTAAATGCCACTCAGATGCCAACACTCATGTGCCACAACACTGAAGTGTCATGGCTTGCAAGTGCATTTTTCTCAGTCAGTTCTGGCTGGTATGCACATGCATACATGCATATTCATACATGGACAATTCATTTTGGGTTTTAAAAGGAGTCAGTAATTAATCGCTGGTTTCCCACTCCCCAGGCTGTTCCTCCTTCGTGACAGCCAGAGCAATCCAAAGGCCTTCGTGCTGACGCTGTGCCACCAGCAGAAGATCAGGAACTTCCAGATCTTACCTGTAAGTGCCTCAGCCCGCCCGCCCTCCCGAGTCCCCTGCTCTAGTTCTAATGCAGTTTCCAATGTAAACACAGCAAGCTTGTGGACAGGACCGACAGCTTCAGGCTGGGGAAGTTCTCAGAGTCTCCGAGAGGAGATGTTGCAGAGGCCCCTGTTGCCCTGAGACCTCAGCGCGTGTGAGAGTCTAGATCCACTGGAGCCTTGAGCAGTTTGACATTGGCTCTTTCCAACACAAGAATGAATGGTCTAACCTGAGCCAATGTGTCTCATGGCTGCTCAGAATTATAAAGGAACTTGCTGATGGTTCAGTGGCTCCCAAGAGGAGCATGAGTTTTCTGTCCACTTGGTCATTGGATCACCAAACAGTTCTGCCCTTGGTCCACTGTGCCATTACAGAACACCTTCTCCATCCCCTTTGCTTTCCTTTAAAACATGGAAATTAGGAGAGTGTCCAATGTCTAAGTCTCCTGCAGTACCACAGGTTGTCCCCCAGGGTCACGCCCTCTAACATGGCAAGTGTTTTCTGTCTCTCAGCAGTGCGAGGATGATGGGCAGACCTTCTTCACTCTGGATGATGGGAACACCAAGTTCTCGGATCTGATTCAGCTGGTCGACTTCTACCAGCTCAACAAAGGCGTCCTGCCCTGCAAGCTGAAGCACCACTGCATCCGCGTGGCCTTATGACCTCCTTGCCCACTCAGGCTGGAGGCAGCAACACTGGAACGGAGAAGAGAGGCCTGCATGAGGGTGAGAACACACACCTACTCCCACCCAAGGACTCAGATCAACATGGCTTTCTGATCGGTACCAACCGACCAACATCAATTAGTTATTGGACTTTACAAAGATTTGCCGCTGCGGATCAAACAGGACCACCTCCCTCTGCATCAGCCATTTAAATTGGGGGAGGGAAGAGATCCAGTGCAAGTGTGGGAAGAAACTGGAATGATGATTTTGATTAGGCCACGTAGGGTGAAAACCGCAGAGAAATGATTGGAAATGAACTCTTGCCCTGGAATAACCTTGACAATTCAAACCGCGATGTTTACTTTTTGTATTGATCACTTTTTTGCACTCCTTCTTCGTTGTCAATGTTGTACTCAGCCTATGGTAGGAGAGGATGTGGCTTTGCAACCCGGATGAGACAAAGGTTTTTTGATTTGGCAGGCTTCGGCCTACACATGGGTCCCCAGAGTTTTCTAGATGGCGTCCTGCGCTCTGCAGGCTATGACAGTGTGGATTTGGCTCCTACATTATAGACACCCCAGTCCTCCCCATTATACTTGAAAAGCTTTTTTTTTTTAAAGAAATAATAAAATAAAAAGTGTCAACCGCAGTTGACACCAAGCATGTTTTGTGGACGCAGTCAAGCTGCCACAGTCTGGTCATCGTTGTTGTTGTGCTGACGTCTGGTCATTTATTATTAGTGTGTCTCGTTCTCCAGTGCCGGAGACCTCATTACTTTGGAAAACTCGCTGTTCCCCAGCGCAGCACAGCCGCATGACCTCAGCTTCAGACTGATGTCAGCCAGCCTTCTTGGAACACATTGGTATTCATTGTGGATGCCACACAGTCCATCTGGGGTGCCCCGTGCCTCCCATTTTCACAGCCGCCCACTGTTGTAGAATGATCGCTGCCTTTACCCTCTGCAGTAGCCTCCGTCATTTCAGTTCTCCCACAGGGGTGGGGTGGGGGTGGGGTTAAAGGATCGAAAGAGAAAAATGCCAACTTGTTGGCCTTGTGCTCTTGTCACTCTGAGCATGTTTGGTGATTAAAGAGAAGGAAACACTGCAGAGGCACAGGCATAGGCTGGCTTTGAGTCTTTGCTTGATGACCTCTGCACCCTACTGAAAACCCCCTAAGCCAGCAGGAGCAGGGTATGCAGAGGTCCTGCCTCTGCTGGCTTAGGGTGAGAAGTACCTCACAGTGGTTGTGAACATTGGATAGTTTTTAGGAGGATGATGTTTGCCTCCTTTGAGAAAGGAGTCAGAAGGTGGCCGGAGTGATCATTGGTCCCCTGAGCTCCATGGAGGACCCTCTGTTGTCCCCTTGATGATTCATCAGGCATGAGAGTAGCAGACAGGACTCCCTTGAGGAGCACAGACAGCTGTGGTGATCACATTTATTTCCCTTTCTTGACACCACACAGGAAGTCTGCTACACACCTGAGCTAGCCACTAGATTGCCAGTCCCGACTGCACGAAGTGCTCCCCAGGGAGCCACTTCTGATTGCGCTGCGGTTGACGGCACGGTGGAAGATAGATATGACAGCGCTTTGTAACGCAGGCCAGCGGCTCGCTGGTCCACGGTGTAGGAACACTGTAGTTCACAGACCACGCAACCGTGTTTCCACGTGATGTTATTACAACAAATGAAGAATTTTTTTTCCTTTTTTTCATTTTAATCTTTTTTGACTTTTTTTTAGTAAAACATTTTCTTACGCATAAACGCTCAATTGCATTTCTCTTTCTTTCGCAGCTAGTTAATCATTCAGTTGACAATGAGAGAATTCTCAAGTTCATACTTGGCAGCAGGCTCCCACTGATCTTCCCCTTGAGACAAATAGTGGACATTTCAGTTTTACCATACTCATTTCTTTCCGCTGACTTTGAGGTCAGACCTTTACAAACAGATAACAAACAGCCCTAGGATTTCTTTCTCCAGTTTACACAGACCAGTCCCCACAGTGCATAACCCTTTACTCTTCTGCCTCTACAGTAGACAGCTAAGATGTGTATCTCATATTTATAAGTACGCATTCTATTTAAGCGGAAGTATAGGCTTGACTCTGGTTCACAATTTTGTACGTAGCTGGTTTGACGTAGTATTTTGTACTTCCCTTGCTGAAGTGAATTGTTGAAGGCTGCAAGCCACCCGCCTTGAGTGTAGCAGACTTCAGTGACCCCGAGCTCGCTCACCAGCCTTTGCACAGGTAGCTGGGAATTCCACCAGAAACAGCTGGTCCCTAGGTTAGCGGGCACCCAGCCGCCCCTAACCGGAGACTGAAGGACAACTGACTTTTATTTTTGTATTTAATTGACATGAATGTAAGGGGACAGCTCAGGGGTGTTTGGAGCCTGTTTGACTTTGCAATCTCTGCCTGTGATTTTCTTTTCTTAAGGACAACTCCGTGTAACCACCTGGACTAAGTTGAGAAGGAAAATGCCAAATGCTTTGGGTTTTTAGCGTTTTAATAGGTAGGCTCTGTTATATTATTAGGTGTTAAGAGTTTCCAAACGACGTGTTTTCTTTTTTCTTTTTTTGTTTGCTTAAACTTTGAAGAAATATGTGCCTCAGCTTAGATGTTTTGTCTTCTCCTTTCTGCACTTAAATACCTGACAGCCTGTCCGATCACTGTGCCTCCGAGGGCGCTACTAGCTCATCGTAGATTTGTGATATCATAGTGCAAACTGCAGTGACCGGAAAATGACCTGACGTGTAAACGTTTTCAGGGAATGCAGAGGGTGTTAATTGATAGACAAAACCTTTATCCCGCGTGCTTTGCTTCACTCTGTGCTATATAGCTCTTTGGCTCGTGAACCTAATTGTAAACTTTCAGGTATTTTTGTACAAATAAGGGACTGATGTTCTGTTTCTTGTTATTAGAAATAAACATTAATAAAGTGTTCTTCATCTCCTGTCATTTGTTACGCTTGCGCCTATATCCAAAAACTGGGGTTGGGGAGGATAAGCTCAGTGGGTACGAGTGCCTGCTGTGAGCACAACAGAATCAGATCCTTCCAGTACCTGTGAAAATTAGACAAGACGTGGGGCCAGCTCAGCTATGCCAAGACAACCTTGACCAGCCTCTACCTGTCCCTTCTCTCCCCACAAGAAAGAATCACAGGCCTGGGCTGCAGAGCTAGGGCTCAGCTGGTAAAATGTTTGCCACACAAGATAAAGATATGCGTTGCAAACGGGTAGTAATGACATACCCTTTTAATCCCAGCACTCAGGAGGCAGAGGTAGGCAGAGCTCGGACTTTGAGGCTGGTCTGATTGAGTTTCAGGACAACCAGGCCTACACAAAGAAATCCTATCTTGGAGAAAGAAAAAAAAAAAAAGGAAGAATATGAATTCCATCCCTAGAACCCACAGAAAAACCAATGGTGGCACAGACTTGTAATCCCAGTGCTAAAAACACAAAACCAGACCTCTGGGACTCCCTGGCACCTAACCTAATAAGTTCCCGATCAAATCGAAGAACCTGTCTCAAAAAAGTGGGTGGCACCTGGGGAATGGCACCCAAGGTTAACCTCTGGCCTCCATACCAACAGGAGCACCCTGTTCACGGACACGCATATACCCAGGACTATGTATAGGCATACGCAAGGAGTCACAGACCTTAAATGGTTTCAGAGAGTCGACATCCACCAAGTTTAACAAACGCCTCCAAAATCAGACATTCGCATTTGTCAAGGCATTGAAACATCCAAGGACCTGGGTTTTCTTCTCAAATTGGCAACTAAGTGGCCTTAAAAAGACAGCTCAGCAATTAAGGGCACCAGCTGCTCTTCCAGTTTGGTCCTGGCATTGACAAGACAGCTCACAACTACCTATTATAGTTCCAGGGAATGAGATGACCTTTTCCGGTCTCCTTGGGGACCAGGCATGCACACAGTACACATACATGGGGGCAAAACATTGATACACACAAACAAGAGTATAATATTATTGAAAGGAGTTGGCAAATTAAGAAAATGGACGGACTCTGGCCAATGCTATTGTAAGCCCTCAATGGAGGGCTCTCTGTCTTCATGCCTCCTCCACAACCTATCCCAGTCACCCAGAGAAAATGGATATTGTCACCTGTGGTGTTTTGGAAGACTTGTTCGTGTAGTTTTAGAGCACAAGTCCGTAGGACTATGGAGCTGATTCGGTGGATAAAGTGCTTGATGTGTCAGCATGAGAAACCAGAGTGTGTGTCTCAGAACCTAACTAAAAGTCAGGCAAGTGTGGCAGCTCTGTAGTCCCCACATGTGTAAGGCAATGACTTGTCTGTATGACAAGCAGGCTAGCCAAACTGGCCAGAATTGGTGAGCCCCGAGTTCTGTGAGATACACCATTTCAGCAAACTTAAGTAGAAGGTGGTCAAGGAAGGCAACCAATGTCCACTTTGGACCTTGACATGCACACCACACACAACGTGATCCGTCTTTGCTATAAGCTCCCCTCACAAAAACAAGCAAATCTCAAAGGCAGGGCAATAATGTACCACACCTTCATCCTATCATGACACAGCACTACTTCACAGATCTGATACTGAGAGCCAAGGTGCGTATGGCACTACCAGACCAGTTTCAAATGTACTTTGGTCACTCCAAATAGAACAGAAGCCAAACAGAGCACGCATGGATGGGAAGAAAAAAAAATGCTCAGAGCATAATATGAACCTTGATATCACTGCTTCATAAGTACTTAAAATAATCTCTGTGCCAAACAGTGCACATACCTATAATCCTATGATACCAACACTTGGGAAGGGGCAAGAGGATAGTTCTGTCAAGGTTAGCCTTAGCAATAGAGGCCAGAAGCCAGCTTGGACTATATGACACTGTTTCAAAAGGTATTTTTTCAGTGAAAAACATTAGAATAGAAAAATCAGTCACACAACATTGTACCTTGGCCTAAGACCTCACTCTTAAAGATTGGGAACAAACAGTGGAAAGTGCATCATAGAAAGTATCAGACTTTGTCTCGGTGCATTTTTCTATTAGGTTGATAAAGCACCATAACCAAAACCAACTTGGGGAGTAAAGGGTTTATTTCATTTTACGGTTGTCCATTATGAAGGGAAACCAGGGCAGGAACTCAAGGCAGGAACTCAATCAAAAACTATGGAGGAAAGCTCAGTTGTTTTGCTTTCTTACATATGCCGGAACTACTTGCCCATGAATGGCACTGCCCACATCAATCAAGAAAATACCCCCATCGACTTGCCTACGGTATGATAGAGCCATTTTCTCAGTTTGAAGTTCCCTCAGATGACTTTGTGTCAAGTTCACAAAGAAAAAAAAGCCAACATAATTGAATTCTCACCTTGACACACAACCTCATCACTGTTGAGCCATAAACTTTCCTTTCTTGTTTGTCCCCAAGAACCCATATTGCTATTAATATCACAACAAATAAAACAAAGCAGAACTTTATAAAGCCTTTAAAAGTCCAAGATCTATTTAAAAAAAAAAAAAAGTCTCTTTGAAAGTACAAACACTCCTGGGGTTAGAGAGATGGCTCAGTGGTTAAGGGCATTGACTGCTCTTCTAGGTGACCAAGGTACAAATCCCAGTGCCAACCTGGCAACTCAGAACTGTCTGTAACTCTTAAGATCTGGCACTTTCACATAGACATACCTGGAGGCAAAACACCAATGCACATGAAGTAAAGGTAAATAAATTAAAAAAAAAAAAAAACTTTTAAAAGTCCAAACTCTCAACTGTGAGCTCCTGTAAAAATGAAAACCATGTTACATACTTTTAGAACCAGGACATAGTTGCGATCAAAGCAAAACCAAAATTCAACAATGTAAATTAAATCCTTGTAGCTCAAAGTCTTGAATCTGGGATGCACCTTCACAATGACCTCTCCTGGCCTCTCACAGTGCTAAGCCTCAACTGTTCTCCATGACCCTTCATGCCTTCAAAACCAGGAGCGCCTAGGGGACTCTTACGCCTTATCAAGTTCAGCAGCCAGTACGAGGTGCAGCCTTGGTACTTTCTAGACCACAGCTTTTGTGCGCTAGCCCTGAGGAAATAATTTCAGAAGATTTCACTTCACGGATACAAGTCTCCCCCTAATCCTGGTCTCCTCTTAACCATAGCGGATTTCTCAGCTCCAGCTGACCAGCAGCAATTGTCCCAATAAAGTAGCAGTTCTCAACCTGGGAGGCATGACCCCCTTTAGGGTGGAACGAAACAACACTTTTACAAGGGTCACGTATCAGACGTCCTGCATATTATGAAGTAGGAACAACAATAATTTTATTGGGGGTCACCACAACATGAGGGAGTGTGTTAAAGGGTCAGCATTAGGAAGGCTGAGAACCGCTGCAGTAAATAAAGCAAAGGTCTCACTTCAGTGGTCCTTATCCAGCCTTGCTCATGGATGAACTCTTCAGCTCTAACCGACCACACACTACAGAGGATAACTTTAAGTCTACCACATGAACTGCCCTGCTAGAGTCTTTGAGAGACTCTCACACCTCCTTCTGAAGCTTCACAAGCCAGGCCTTCACGGTCTGAACTCTTTAGAGCACTGTCTTCTAAGTTCCCACAATAGCTGATTAAACCCTGAGAACTCGAGTGGCTCTTCCAGGCCAAAGTTCTGAGCACTTCCACGACCAGCACCTCCCTCCGACCCTGCAACCTCGGGGTGGGGGTAAGAGGGGTGGGGGGGACATGCTCAGATCCGTCACGGCAATAGTCCACGGTCCCAGTATCAGTTGGTGCGATAAGGCTCAAAGCACGGCCAAAAGCAACTTGAGAAGGAAAGGGCTTCCTCGGTTTACAGGCCATCGTGAAGGGAACCAGGGCGAGAACTGAAGCAGAGACAGTGAGGAGAACACTGATTACTGACTGCTTGCTCCTCCTGCCTTGTTTGTTTTGTTAATTTGCTTTTGGTTTTCAGAGATGGAACTCTGTAGACCAGGCTAACCTCAAACTCACAGAGATCCGCCTCTCAACCTCCCTTTGCCTCCCAAGTTCTGGGATTAAAGGTATGCGCCACCACCGCCGCCCAGCTTGTTTGCTTTCTTAAACAGCTCAGGACCACCTGGCCTGGGATGACATCACCCAGGGTACAATCCTGAGATTTTGCAGGAGAAAAAACCAATTCCACTATGTTGAGCCACATTTAAAGCAAGCTTTATTAAATATTAAATACTGACCATGAGATGGGCTTTGGTCAGGACCACTCCCTGGAATTTTCCAGCTGAATGGCCCCATATGAAAGCAATGGCTTATAAAGACAAACCTATAGGTCACGGTAATTTCCCAACAGGCTTTGCTTGCTGTTTCCTATTTTTTTTTTTTTTCCAGAACTACAACTCCCAATATTTCAGGAAGGTACCTGGTCCTTGGGCAAGTGGAGCTTACAGGCATTACAGATAGGCTCTCCCACATCAATCAAGAAAAAGCCGCACAGACTTGTCTAGAAGCCAATCTAATGGGAGCGTGTTCTTAGATGACTTTAGCTGGTAACCATAACAAACAGACAACAAACCAACCAACCAACCAACCAAGACAGGTTTCATGTGTCATCCCATCATCCACCACAGCGGTGAGGCTGCTGTCAGGGGTCAGGAGCCAGTAGCAGAAACATCAAAGTGACCAAAGAGAGCCAGGTCACCAATCTCAGCCCCAGAGGGCATTCTCGGGATAAATGGCATATTTTGAGAAGCCATGAAAAGACCATGCATAGAACGGCAGCTAATACCATTGTCCTTTTTCTGATAGATTGTTTTCTGGAACACAGGGTACACCTTCCAACTGTAGGTTTGATTCCTTGAACTAATTCATGTATTACATCTGGCTGTTTTATTACTGTTAATGTTGTTTTGCTTTGATTTGTTTTGTTTTGTTTTTAATTTTTAAATAATACTAGGGATTAAACCCAGCACCTCATGCATGCTAGGCAGGCACTCTACCACTGAACTATTTTCCCAAGCCCTTCGTTTGGTCTTAAAGAGCTCAATTATTTGTATGTTGGATCACTTCCCTGATGCCCCTGGCCCCTTCTCTTCCCAAATCCTTTAGTGTCTGATCTACTCTTTGCTACCTTCTCAACTACTCCTCGACGTCTGTCCACAAAATAAATCAGCAAGCCCTGTGACGAAGAGCTGCGTGGATAGCTCAAGGCGATTAGAACTGATCGTCTCAATAAATTCCCCCTTCCCACACGTGCACTCGCACCTTCCAGATGGCTCCTGCTGAAATGCTTTCCAGTAAATTTTACAACCAGAAAAACATTTTCACTTGGTTTTTCCATCGAATATTAATCAGATGTCATTTCGGAGGCTTGTTATTTGAGATGAAAGCTATGGCCAATTCTCTTAGTACTAAAATCTCTGTTGGAATTAGAGCCAGCCCCCTGCCTCCACCAGTCTCAGTAGATTGAACTGAAACAGTTGCATTGTTGTTGATGTGTACTCTCTAGTTAGGTTCATAGACATTACATAGAGAGACAATATAGTATAGCATTATCACACAACCTTTATATTATACTAGGTACTATAGGTATTCTATTGACAATAGAAGGTTTACAATAGGATATATTTCAGTTATACACAGATATGATGCCACTTGGCACAGGGGACCTGAGACTATACATACTTGGGTATACGCAGATTCGTTTTATCTATAGAACATATTGTAACCAATCCCCCACAGATAAACAGAGACTGTACTGTGTGCATTCTCACGCACGCGTTGATGTCTGTGAGGGGTGCAGCACAGGATGCTAAAGGAGAAAGTGCCAAGGTAAGCTCTGGGTCAGAGGGGAGATTCATCCAGAAGGTGAGTAATAAAGGTTGTGAAGACGAAGCCATGGTGGTGGTGCATGCCTTTGATCCCAGCACTTGGGAAGTCGATGAGTGGATCGCTGAGGTCGAGGTCAGCCTGATCCTCCAGGACAGCCAGAGCTGCACAAAGAAACCTCGTGGGGGTGGGGGCAGAAAGAAGAAGTGTGAAGATATGTGACCCTCTCTTCTCCCTGGGGCTGTTGGTCATCAGCCTGCCAGGACAAAGGGAGCAGAAGCAAGGCACAGGGTAAAAACCATGGAAGGATGATTGACGTCTGGGATCAGCTTCAGCAAGACAGCTTGACTTCATTGGAGTGAACAAGGACAGAAATTCTAAGATGGATATACGTTATTGGCTGGGATGGACACCTGGGAATGCTTCATTTATATGAAGGGGAATTCTTATCAGGAGAGAAGAAATTGAACCTGTAATCTGGCCATAGGATACAGGACTTTCCTCAAAGATTTTCTTTTTGGGGGTGGGGCTGGGGGGGAAGGGGAGGGGTTACAGGTCAGAAGGGCTAACTGGTTATAACCCAGTACCTAATTATCACAGGGTGGAGAGGGGCAATCAGCATTTATTTGCTGAGTCATGCAACACTTGCAGGAAGCTTTTGCAGAGTCACCCTCTAGATAAGGTCACACACCTGCGCTTCGAGATACTCTTCCAGATAAGACTAGGCAGGGAAGAGGAAGCCCTGAGGAGAAAAGGAGTCTTCCATTTTGCACTGAGCTTAGAGAGCCTATGTGGACGTGGTAAGACTGCAACCTTAATAGCACCGGCTTCCGTGATTGACCACAGGTGGTCTTAGACCTTGCGTGTTCTGTCCAATGACCCCACTAGCCCATAGAAGGTTAAATTTAAATGTCCACTGATCAGACAATAAAAGAGGGCCATGATGATGGCCGCAGGAGTCGAAGCACTTGTGGAATTCACAAGTCTGGTGAATTCCATTCTGATTCCTAGAACCAGTGTTGAAAAAAAAAAAAAAAAGCATTTACAGCACTTCCATGGTGAGCTGGGAAGAGGAGACAGAAGGTTCACGTGAAACCTGTGAGCCAGGAAGCCTGGAAGATGGACACATAACAGTGAGAAAGGCTTCCTGAAGATAAGGTCTAAGAACTCAGGGCTTTGCCTTTAAAGCGAGGCGGAAGGGAAGAACCACAGGAAGAGGCTGCTTGAGAAGAGGTTGGAGGAGTTGAACAAGCAACACTGCTTCAAAAGTGAGGTGCAAGGTGAGAAGCAGAGGAAAGGCAGTGGCTCCAAACCAGGTAGGGTCAAGAATAAGAGATACCCTGTCCCCCAAACACACAAAGGCACCCCCAAAGGCACCAGACAAGAAAAACAAGAGAGACTCGGACTCAAAACAAGATTGAAGGTGAGACCCAACCCCTGAAAGAGGTCCTCTGGTGTCTACTCACGCAACCCAGGTACACGCACTAGATGTACACACATCCATGTTCACCATGCATTCACACACATCATTAAGTTATTAACTAAAACCAACCTACCAGTGTGGCCCCTGCACTCATGACTCGAAGACAGAAGATTACAGGATCAAAGCCAAGAACTACCCTGTCCTCTGCCCAAAAAGAACCCAAATAGATAAAAGAAAAGTTAGAGCCTCTCAACTTCTCAGTTGTGTTTTAAGTTCTGAATAGCAACACGGAGCTAGTGGCTGCCGCAGAGTACAGAGAGGGTATATTCATCACCGTAAAAAGGTTCAATTAAAAGATACTCGTCTAAGTGAGAAACAAATGTAGAAGTAGCAAGAGTGGGTTGGAGTGAGCAGGGATTCATTGGAGAATCTTCCCACACTGTGACCTGCCCAGTTGTCCAGAAAACCTCTGCTCTAGATTTGGGAGTAAGGACCCTCCACTTACCTACCCCATCGCCTAGACAAGACATATGACTCAGTCAGATTCATTCACATTCTAATGGACTGCGTACTACCTGTATTCAGCTTGGTCTTTTTACTCTGAGAATAAATGAATGTCAACACTCCATAGCGTAGGTGGATATTAGATGCAAAATTCCACTGTTTGGGCCTGACCTCCTCCCCAAAGGTGTCTGAAGAAAAACCGCACCGAAACATGCTTCCTAACTGAACTGTCAGCCTTTCAAGAAGCAAGTGGGGAGCAGAGATCAAAAGGATTCCACCTCATGCCAGTCAGAAGGGCTAAGATCAAAAAGTCAGGTGACAGCAGAGGCTGGCCAGGATGTGGAGAAAGACTCCTCCATGGTTGGTGGGATTGTAAGCTGGTACAACCACTCTGGAAATCAATCTGGGGGTTCCTCAGAAAATTGGACATTGCACTACCTGAGGACCCAGCTATACCACTCCTGGGCATATACCCAAAAGATGCTACAACATACAACAAAGATACATGTTCCACTTTGTTCATAGCAGCCTTATTTAGAATAGCCAGAAGCTGGAAAGATCCCAAATGCCCTTCAACAGAGGAATGGATACAGAAAATGTGGTACATCTACACAATGGAGTACTACTCAGCTATCAAAAACAATGACTTCATGAAATTCATAGGCAAGTGGATGGAATTAGAAAATATCATCCTGAGTGAGGTAGCCCAATCACAGAAAAACACACATGGTATGCACTCACTGATAAGTGGATATTAGCCTGAAAGTTTGAATTAGCCAGATACAATCCACAGACCACATGAAGCTCAAGAAAAAGGACGACCAAAGTGTGGTTTCTTCAGTCCTTCTTAAAAGGGGGAACAAAAATATTCATAGGAGGGGATATGGAGCAGAGACTGAAGGAATGGCCATTCAGAATGCCCCACCTGGGGATCCAGCCCATATATAATACAGCCACCAAAACTAGACAGTATTGATATAGCCAAGAAGTGCATGCTGACAGGAGCCTGATATAGCTGTCTCCTGAGAGGCTGAGTCAGAGCATGACAAATACAGAGGCAAATGCTAGCAGAGAATGGGGTCCCCGAGAAAGGATTGAAGGAGCTGAACGGGTTTGCAACCCCATAAGAACAACAATACCAACCAACCAGAGGTCCCAGGGACTAAACCACTACCCAAAGAGTACACATGGACAGACCCACGGCTCCAGCTGCATATGTAGCAGAGGGTGGGCACCAATGGGAGGAGAAGCCCTTGGTCCTGCCAAGGCTGGACTTCCCCCAGTGTAGGGAAATGACAGGGTGGGGAGGCAGGAAGGGGAGGTGGTTGGGGAGGGGGAGCACCCTCATAGAAAGGGGAGGAGGATGGGATAGGAGGCTTATGGCTGGGAACCGGGAAAGGGAATAACATTTGAAATGTAAATAAAAAATATCCAATAAAAAAAAAAAAAGGTTATACTTCTCAAGATAGGCACCTCACCCTCAGGATTGCTATCTATGGGAGATCTCTGCAGACTCAGAGTAGGTGAACTCTCTCCACATAGAACACACTGGCCTGTACAAAGCCCACTGATACAGTTTGCCAAGTGAGAGAAAAAATGGTGGCTGGTAGAACTTCTCAAAAGATGGCCTTGCTGGGGCTTGAAGAGATGACTCAGTTGCTAAGAGCACTGTCTGCTTTTCCAGAGGCTCCAGGTTCAACCGCCCACATGGCCACTCACAACTGCCTGTAACTTCTGTCCCAGAGGATCTGACACCCTCACACAGGCACACATGCAGTCAAATAACCAATGTACAGAAAATAAGATTTAAAATTAAAAAAAAAAAAGACAACCTTGTCTTAGCAACCGCATTTGAAGTAGGGATCATAGTCCAGGGTGTGGCTCAACGGCAGGATGCTCCCCCCAGCACCATAACATTAACTGATTAAGTTAAAGCGGACTTCATGATTCAAAAGTGATTTAGGTAGAGCAGAGTGGTGTTTTCTGCTTCCTTAGTTTTTGAAAGGCCAATTCACCTCCCCGGCCTCTTTCAAGTTCGAGAGATTCTTGACGCATTTTTAATTGAGAAACAGGCACTAACCAATGAATTTTTAACTTGTGTATAAGGTGAAGTACACTATTTTTAATGTTACTTAAAATCCGGCTGTAATATAGTCTGTGGTAGCATTCCATAGCTGTAACAAAGCACCTGAGGTAATAACTTAAAAAGAGAAAACGAAGCCGGGTGGTGGTGGTGGTGGCTATGACTGTGGTGTAAGCCTTTAATCCCAACACTCAGGAGACAGAGGCAGGGTGATCTCAAAGGCCAGCCTGGTCTACGTATAGAATGAGTTCCAGAACAGCCAAGGCTACACAGAGAAACCTTGTGGGGGCGGGGGTGAGGGGGGAAGGAAATGATTATTTTAGCTCACAGTTTTGAAGGTTTTACAATGAGCTTGGGTCAAGCCAGTACATCATCAAGGGAATGCACAGTGGTTCAATGAGCTTACTCATGGTTGCCGGGGCAGGGGTTGTGGGGGAATTGCCCTGATAGTCCCTCCAAAGAACTAACGTCCCCTCCTCTAAGCCATACCTTTTAAGTTTTATAACACCTCCCAGATGGCTGGGGACATTCTTGATAATTAGCATGATGCACTCTATGACATAACACGTGCTTGACATACGTAAAGCCCTGGGTTCATTCCTAGCACCACATATTTTAAAGGAGTATGTACATCAAGCTTGGTATACTCCTATAATCCCAGCACCTGCAAGGCTGAGGCAGAAAGATCAAGCGTTTAAGGCTAACCTCAGATATATCGGGAACTAGCAATTAGTTATATTGAAATGTATTCTGAGACCCTGTCTGAAAAAAAAAAAAAGTAGTAAACAGTCATGTTAACTGGTAACTAGAAAGGAGCTCTGGGCTTGTCTCACTCACTCCTACCGCCCTGGGTACCAGACACAGTAGCAGACTCTAGCTAGTTTTGCTCTCTAACTAAGCTCAAGTCACCCGGCTCCTCATTTCAGCATAGGCATCTGTACTGGCTGGTTTTGTGCATCAACTTGACATAAACTGGAGCTATCTCAGAGAAAGGAGCCTCCCTTGAGGAGATGCCTCCATGAGACCCAGCTGTAAGGCATCTTCTCAACTAGTGGTCAAGGTTGGGGAGGACCCAGCCCATTGTGAGTGGTGCCATCTCTGGGCTGGGTGTCCAGGGTTCTATAAGAGAGCTAGCTGAGGGACCGGCGAGATGGATCAGTGATTAAGAGTACTAGCTGTCCTCCCAGAGGTCCTGAGTTCAATTCCCAGCAACTGCATGTTGACTCACAACCATCTGTAATGGGATCTGATGCTCTCTTCTGTTGTGTCTGAAGACAGCTACAGTGTATACATATAGATAAATAATTCTTAAAAAGAAAGAAAGGAAGAAAGAAAGAAAGGAAGGAAGGAAGGAAGGAAGGAAGGAAGAAAGGAAGAAAGAAAGCTGAGCAAAGACAGGGGAAGCAATCCAGTAAGCGGCACCCTCCACGGCCTCTGCATCAGCTCCTGCCTCCAACTTCCTGCCCTGTGTAAGTTCCTGTCCTGACTTCCTTTGGTGATGAGCAGCAATGTGGAAGTGTAAGCTGAATAAATCCTTTCCTCCCCAACTTTCTTCTTGGTCATGATGTTTAGTGCAGGAATAGAAACCCTGACTAAGACAGGCATCCTAATTCTAAATTGGTTCATCTCCCAGACAAGGAACACATGAAACTTTAAAAAGTGGCAGGAGAGGACAGTTTGTCTACAGGAAGACTGGTAACCTGTCTAAGACTCAGGATCAGTACCTTGCATCTTCTTTGCCTCCGATCAGGTATCAGTGTGGCTGAAGAAAATGACAGAAAACAGAATGAAGGTGTCTCTCAGAAAGAGCACCTACTGTGATCAAGTTGGCTTTATCCTCAGAGTGCAGAGATGGTTGAAAATGCGTACGTTAATAAATTCAGTAAATTGGGTAGAAGAACTTAAAGACAACAATCACACAATCATCTCAACGTATGCGAGAAAAAAGTCCTTTGAAAAATCCAGCATGGTTTCATGATAAATGTCCCAAAGAAAATCAGACTAAGGGGAACACTCTTCATCACAATGAAGGGTCTATTTGACAAGACCACAGCCTACATCCTAAATGGAGACAAAATCATAGGAATCAGGAGTGAAGAGGATTCTCTTCTCAAGGATGAATTCCCAGAGATGTGGTTTCCAAGTAGCTCCCCACACTCTAGCTCAGGGTCCCGTATCCATGCATACACAAGTAGCATTAATTAGACTCAGTGGGTTTAAAAAATAAAAGGAATTGGGAAGAAAAGGTTGGGGTAGGGGGAAGAATAAAAAAAGAAAGGATTGGAGGGAAGAACTAGAGGGTAAATTTGATAAAAATGCATTATTTGCATATTTCAAATTCTCAAACTTTTTTTAATTAAAGCTTCTTGATCCTGGCCTTCCTATCTAAATGTGGTACATAAATTTCCTTTAAGAAAGGCATTCTCCCAACCAGAGCTTCCAGGGACTAAGCCACTACCCAAGACTATACTATACATGGACTGACCCTGGGCTCCAACCTCATAGGTAGCAATGAATAGCCTAGTAAGAGCACCAGTGGAAGGGGAAGCCCTTGGTCCTGCTAAGACTGAACCCCCAGTGAACGTGATTGTTGGGGGGAGGGCGGTAATGGGGGGAGGATGGGGAGGGGAACAGCCATCTAGAAGGGGAGGGGGAGGGGTTAGGGCGATGTTGGCCCGGAAACCGAGAAAGGGAATAACATTCGAAATGTAAATAAGAAATACTCAAGTTAATAAAGAAAAAAAAGGGGAAAAAAAAGGCATTCTCTTTGTAATAAGGAGTAAACATTCTTAACATTTGAGTTAGGTCAGTCATCACCACAAAGATGATATAAGGACAAATCTACATAAGCCTTTCCTTCCGTCACATTCCTCCACATCATTTCTACCTGTCTAATGTAATACTCCAAACTGAAACCTTTTTTCCCTATGCTAACCTGACACCAGGGTATGTTACTCTTTGTTAAAGTGGCATATGAGTTCTCAAGTCAATCTACCGCTCAGGAACTGCTTCTTTTATAGAAACTGATAAGGAGGAATGAGTTATCCTTAGCTCCTTTTCAGCCTAGCACTTAAAGCCTTAACTAGAATGATGATAAGACAAGAGAAGGAAACTAAGTGGATACTGTCAGGTCATGAGGAATGGAGCCAGGCTGTACTGGACAATAGCCAAAAGGAACAGCTTAGCTCTAGCGTGACTTTTCCATTCTACCTGCAGGAACAATGATTTTTCCAAAAACATCCCACTCAGCTCACCAGGCAAACCACAAAGAAAGAAGGAAAGAGAAAGAAAGAAAGAAAGAAAGAAAGAAAGAAAGAAAGAAAGAAAGAAAGAAAGAAAGAAAAAAGAAAAAGGGAAGGAAGGAAGGAAGGAAGGAAGGAAGGAAGGAAGGAAGAAATTAGCCACCACTTTCCAGTAGCTATGAATGTGTCCCCAAGCCCCCTCTAAATGCGTGTAACTTCTAGTCTGAAGAACGGTTGTGGCCCCTTGCTGCTCTGATAAAGCCACCTTGGCCTATTGAGACTGAGTCTATCTGCTTCTCTGCCTCATTTTTCTCATAGATACACATAGGAAAAGAAGGGAAATCCTCTCTGGTTGCAGAAGATCCTATATGATCCATGAGAGATCCCAAAGATGTCACTAAACTTCTAAAAGTTTCAGAAAAGAGGTAGGATACAAAATGTACCTTAAAAAAGTCAATAGCCTTTCTGTAAGCTAACAACAAACTCTCTGAGAAAGGATGCAGATATCCCCATTCACAATAAATTCAAAGACGAGGAGAAGGGGAGGGAGGGGGGAGGGAGGGGGAGGGGGGAAGGGAGGAGGGAGGGAGAGGAGGGAGGAGAGGAGAGGAGGAGAGGAGGAGAGGGAGGAGGGAGAGGAGGGAGAGGGAAAGAATTCTAGGGGCTGGAGACATGGTTCAGCTCTTAAGGGGCTTCTTCTCCCAGGGGATCCAACCTTGACTACCAACACATACATCAGGTCTGTAACTCTGTCCCCAAGGATCCAGTGCTTCTGGTCTCCATGAGCATCTGTACTCACATGCAAGCCCACACACATGCTCCTCACTCCATGATTAAAACTAAAATAATCCTTTTAAAAGATAAATCTCTAGGCATAAGACTAACTGAGTGAAAGGTTTTAACAATGAAAACTTTTTTTAAAGATTTATGTATTTATTATATATAAGTACACTGTAGCTGTCCTCAGACACATCAGAAGAGGTTGTCAGATCCCATCACAGATGGTTGTGAGCCACTATGTTGTTGCTGAGATTTGAACTCAGGACCTCTGAAAGGGCAGTCAGTGCTCTTAACCACTGAGCCATCTCTCCAGCCCCCAACAATGAAAACCTTTAAGTCTTTGGAGAAAGAAATTGAGGAAGATATTAGAAAATGGAAAACCTCTCATGTTCATGGGTAAGTAGAATTAACTGGGAAAATTATCATTTTACAAAAGACAATTTATAGATTTGATGCAGTTCTAATAAAACTCACATTATCTTCTTCAGAGAGAGAGAGAGAGAGAAAGAATCCTAAAGTTTATATGGAAGCACAAAAGACTCATAGGTAGCCAAAACAACCCTAAGCAAAGAAAAAAGAAAGGATTATTATACCAGATTTCAAGTTATATTACAGAGCCTTAGCAATAAAAACAGCTTAAAACAGCTGGGCTGGAGAGATGGCTCAGTGGTTAAGAGCACTGACTGCTCTTCCAGAGGTCCTGAGTTCAATTCCCAGCAACCATATGGTGGCTCACAACCATCTAAAATGGGATCCAATATCCTCTTCTGGTGGTCTGAAGAGATCTACAATGTACTCACATAATAAAATAAATAATTCTAAAAAACCCCAAAACATTAAAAGCAGTATGAAGATCCAAACTTAAGTGCACATAATTACAGCCCAATATTCGACAAGGATGCCAACATACACACTGGAAGGAAGGCAGCAGCATCAACATATGGTGCTGGGAAAACTCCATATGTGGAAGGACCCACGTGTCCATATGTAGAAGAATAAAATTTGATCCTTATCTCTCATCCCGCACAAAAATCAACTCCAAATGAATCAAGAACTCCAGGATGTAGACACAGGCAAGGACTTGCTGAATAGGACTCCATTCACTTAAGAATTACTGATACCAATTGACAGGAGGGACCTCATAAAAATAAAAAGTTCTCTACAGCAAATCAAACAGTTGAGTGAAGAGGAGTCCAACAGAGTGTGTGTGTGTGTGTGTGTGTGTGTGTGTGTGTGTATGTGTGTGGAGGGGGTTACCAGCTATAGTACAATGGAGAATTAACATTCAAAGTATACACATTTAAAAAAAGAAAACAAAACAAAAAAATTAAGAAAACAAATGATCCCGGTCAAGAAATGGACTGTAGATAGAATAGTTAAATAAATAAATAAATAAATAAATAAATAAATAAATAAATAAAGCTACTATCTCAGTGTTCAACATCCTTAGCAATCAGAGAAATGCAAACTAAAACGACTTTGTGATTTCATCTTAGGACCAGGGCTACAGGGAGAAACAAAAACAAAAAACAAAAACAAAGACAAAAAACAAAAACAAAAAACAAAACAAAAAAAGCAACTGACAACAAACATTGCAGAAGCGGGTAAGCGGGAAGGAACTGTTTCACTATTGATGGGATTACAGACTAGGGCAGCCGCTATGAAAATGCTGTGGAGCAGTCTCAACAAGCCAGAAATAGATCTACATATGCCCCATCTACATAACTCCTTCTCATTTGCCCAAAAGACTCAAAATCCTACTACACTTTCTCAGCCATGTTTGTTGTCCCTTTATTCACAATGGCTAGTAAATTCGAGCGGCTTAGGTGTCCATCAACTGATGAATGGGGAATAAACATGTAGCCCGTACGCACAATGGAATTCAGCCTTAAAGAAAACTGAAACCGTGAAATCTGGAAGTAAATGAATGGAACTGGAAAACATATTACGTGAGGTAACCCAAGCCCCCAAAGTCAAACGCCACATGTTATCTCTTACTTGGAGATCCTAGCTCTAAAGTGTTCGGTTTGGCTTTATAAACTTGCAGTCACTGTAGGAGCCGGGAGAGTAGCTGTCCAGGCTAAAGGAAACGACATTTCCCCAAAATCTGGCAGTTAGACAAAAGGCAGCATTCCTCGGGAACTTGTGAAACTGGTTCTCACTTGCCAAAAGGAGTGCTTCTCCTTATTGCCAGCAAAAGGGAAGTATGGCTCCTGCATTAACATATGCCTGTGATGCCTACCAACAAGTCAAGGTGCGAGCTTCCTCGGAAGCTCCCTCTGTGTACTCACAAGCACCCGGTATATATTTCAAAGCCCCTCCCCCACTCCGGCTCACAGACTACCTTTTCTCCCAGGAACCCACACATTTCCTTCTAATGTGGAGATCAGTCCTCCTTGCCCTTCTCTCTGGTTGGCAGACAACCCTTGGCAGTGCAGAATAAACTTCTCCCTTTTCCACCCGCAGAGCAGCCATTTCCGTTTCTTCACTGAGCCCCTGGCATTCAGAAATGAACCACTGGGGAGGCAGGCAGAAGAAGAGGCACTAGAGACAGGAAGAGTGGGACTCTGTGCTACGAAGTGGAAATGGGCAGGGGTGGGGAGGGCACAAGCAGAGGACTTCGTGGAGGGTGGTGTAATACAGAGGGAGAGGGAAAGAGGCAAAGTGACGAAACCTAAAAAAGCCACAGGGAAATC
This sequence comes from Rattus rattus, assembly GCF_011064425.1. Lineage (NCBI taxonomy): Eukaryota > Metazoa > Chordata > Mammalia > Rodentia > Muridae > Rattus > Rattus rattus. The sequence goes on along the minus strand of NC_046164.1, from coordinate 80,856,011 downwards.
TATTACATTATAAGATTATTATCATATATATTATTTAAATATATATGATAAATTCATATGTAAGTCTGTGAATAAATGAAGTCGCCCCATACTGAAGAATATTGTTTTCCCCCCCCAGGAATCGTAGACTAATGTGAGGAAAAAGAAAAGAAAGAAAAACAGACGGCTTCCTTGGAGTAGTTTGACATGGGAGTTGAAGAGCTCCTCTCCCCCACTAAACAATACCGGCTACTCCTGCACTTGGCTGCTGCGTGGTTTGCCCTCTAGTGCTCTGATAACCACCAGGACCACAAGCACTTGGAGAACACAGGCAGGAATCTGGAGGCAGGAAATGAAGCAGAGGCCACACAGAAGAGCACGCCTTGCACAGGCTTGCTCAGTTCGCTTCCTTTTATAACCTAGAACCATGCAGATCAACCACAGTTGGCTACCCCTCCCCCACCTAAATCACCAATCAAGAAAACGATCTACAAACCTGCCTCCCCGCCAAGCTCATGAAGGCATTTTCTCAGTTGAGGTTCCCCCTTCTCAGATAGCTCTTGTTTGTGCCAAGTTGACAAACTTAACACAGTTGCCTCCCAAAGCTTAGACTTAAGTCCCTTTTACTGAAGATGCTACACACTTAGATCACGGGACATGAATGAAAGAAATCAAGCTGGTTCTGACCTGGAAGCCTCCTCCTGAGCGACTGGTACTCGAGACATCAGAAGATGGATACAAGCTGCAAAGGCAGAGGAGTTATCAGCAGGGCTTGTCACAATACCACTGGGATCCACCCAACAGCCACCCAGCAACACTGCCAGCCAGGTTTAAGCCAACCTTGCAGAGAGGAAAGACTGCTCCGCTACCCACAATCCCTTCTCACTCTCACTCTCCCTCCCCCTTTCTTCCCATCTCCCAATAGGAAAAAAGAAAGCATCTTCAACAAATGGTGCTGGTCTAACTGGATGTCTGCATGTACAAGAACGAAAATAGATCCATATTTATCACCCTGCACAAAACTCAAGTCCAAGTGGATCAAAGACCTTGTCTTAGTCAGGATTTTACTGCTGTGAAAAGACACCATGGCCAAGGCAACTCTTATAAGGGCACCATCTAATTGGGGCTGGCTTACAGGTCCAGAGGTTCAGTCCATTATCATCAAGGTGGGAGCATGGTGGCATCCAGGCAGGCAGAATTCAGGAGAAACTGAGGGTTCTACATCTTCATCTGAAGGCTGCTAGCAGAAGACTGGCTTCAGGCAGCTAGGACTACGGTATTAAAGCCCACTCCCATAGTGACACACCTACTCCACCAAACCCACACCTACTCCAACAAGGCCACACCTCCAGATAGTTCCGCTCCCTGGGCCAAGCATATACAAACCATCACATTCCACTCCCTGGCCCCCATAGGCTTGTTCAAACACAAGAGTCTACAGGAGCCATATCTAGTCATAGCATAATAAAAAAAGTACATTTAGTCCACCTTCCAAAGTCCCCATAGTCTCAACAGTGTTAAAAGTCTCTTCTGAGATCCATCCAATCACTTAACTGTAATCCCCAAATCATGACAGGAAACCAGCTGGGGAAACTCCAAACTCTGCATCTCCACGTCTCACGCCAAAGTGGTCTTCAGATCTCCAGCTCCTTTTTCATCATTGTTGACTGCAACCAACGTCTTTTCTTGGGCTGGTCCCACTCCCTGTTAGCAGCTTTCCTCAGCAGACATCCTATAGCTCTAGCATCTTAAGTATCTTGGGGTATCCAAGGCAACTTCAATTTTACAGCTTCTTGTTGCAATGTCTAGGATCCACACATGGTCTTCCCGGCTTCTCCAAAGGGCTGGTGTCACTTCGCCAGCTCTACCCTCCGTAGCCCTCTAAGCTCAGGTTGAGCCACTCTACCGTTGCTGCTGGTTTTGGCGATCATCCTATGGTACCAGCATCTCTAATTACACTGGGGTCTTCCACTGCAACTAAGCTTCACCAATAGCCTCTCATAGGCTCTCTTCATGGTGCTAAGCCTCCACTCCTCTGCGTGACCCCTTCAGTCCTGGGTCAACTGCAACTGAGGCTGTGTCTTCACCAATGGTCTTCCATGGCCTCTCACAGTGCCAGGCCTCAGCTGCTCTTCATGACCCCTCCATGCCTTCAAAACCAGTACCACCTGGGAGACTCTTACATTTTACCAAGTACAGCTGCAGCAAGAGGAATAACCTTGGCTCTCTCTCAGTGATGCTGGTCTTTTCTTAATCACCGCTAATTTCTTAACTCCAGCTAACCAGCATCAGTTTTCCCAGTCGTCCCTTCTGTTCTGGACTCTAAAGCCAGAACCATGTGGCCAAAGCTGCTACATGCTGGGGCTGGAACATGGTCCCCTTGTTCTATTATCACCAGCTTTCTATTTTCCTACTCCTTCACTGCCTAAGCTTGGCTGTCTTGGAACTTGCTCTGTAGAATGACTTTGAACTCAGTAAAAATGAGTCCTAAGCACTGTCTGTCTCCTAAGCACTGGGATTCAAGGTGTGGTCCACCAAGCCTAGATTTAAGTTTTTCTTCACCTAGAACTTTCTCTGTTCTAGGCTAACCTTGAACTCAGAGGTCTACTTGTCTTTGCCTCCCGGGATTAAAGGCTTGTACGGCCCTGCCCGAACCTAAACCTCGATGAGTGGGATTTTGCCCCAAGCAAGGTCACTACTCCCCTAATTCAATTTAATATCCTTGAACACAGGATTCAGCTCCGTCTTACTTCTGAGTGCCCCTTTAATACTCCAACCATATATTTTACATTTTTCCTTTCTCATCTTGCTCCTTTTCATTAAAATGTTCTTCATAAGAGTGAACTTTAGTAACCACACAACAGAATTTACACCAGGCTGTTTTTGAGACTTCCCTTTTCAAAGCAGTTAATCTAAATCTCTTCACCTTAGCCTCAGGCAGACTCTTAGGTACCACAAAAACAGTCTCCAGGCCACCTACTGAAATTCTTCTCCACTGAAACCTCTTGGACCAGGTTAGCATAGTTCAAACAGGGAGAAGGAAGATGGTAGAGGCCAAGAGACTGAGACAATGCCTGAAAGGTAGCAAACTCTTTTTCTTTTTTACTTCTTAAAAAAAAGATTTATTTATTTATTTTATGTATATGAGCACGCTGTAGCTGTCTTCAGACATACCAGACCCCATTACAGATGGTTGCGAGCCACCATGTGGTTGCTGGGAATTGAACTCAGGACCTCTGGAAGAGCAGTCAGTGCTCTTAACCACTGAGCCTTCTCTCCAGCCCCAAAGGTAGCAAATTCTTAAGAACTCATGAATTCTCAACAATTTGGTCACCAGCACAGCACGAGATCTGCACAGGAGCACACCAGTCAACATGCCAGCTTGTACGGGGGGGGGAATTTCATAATGTCCCACCCATGTGAGAAGAGCTAATGGCTAGAGAATGTAAAGACAGTAGGAAATTTTCATAAAATTAAATAATAATAATAGGGGCGGCTGGCTGCCTCAGGGAGTTGCCCTGCCTAGCTTTCTATAGCTACTACTTAATTCTAATTTTCAGACTGGAATCCTCTACTTCTAGAGAAAGAGATCACTTCTTAGCTGTGCATGGTGACTAGCACCTAGAATCCTAGCACCTGAGAGGCAGAGGTAGCAAGACCCCACATACTCTATAGTGAGTTCAGGCCAGCCTAGACTGCATGAGACCAGGAGAGAGAAGGAGAGAGCTATAAGGAGGGGTATCACCTCTTTAGAGAGGGTTTGGGACTTTTTCTTTACAGTAAGATAAACATTATGAATTGTGGACAAAGGCCACACATAAATGTATGTACTTGAAACTGAAGCTTCGGAAAATAATAACATTCTCACCATTGAGAGAATGTTATTCTTTTCTACTCAATTCTGTCCTTTTTTTAAAAAAAAAAAAAAAATGCTAATCTTAAGACCTTCCAAATTGATTATATGACCCACTGGTAAGCTAAGGCCAGCAATTTATAAAACACTGAATGAAACCAAATGAACAGCCCAGAAACATACTCATCCAAGCATAGCCATCTGGTCCTTGACAAAGGAGCCAAGGCAATGTAAACAGGAGAGCGGCATTTCATCAAGCAGACCCAGGGAAGGCAAATGCACAGCCACATGCCCTCAACCAATCAGGAAAGGCATAGAGCTGAGACCTTACACCAGTTTCAAAATTAGTTCCAAATGCATCGCAAGCTTGAAGTCTAAATACAAAATTATAAAACTCCTAGAAGAAAATCCAAAAGCAAATCCAAGTGACCTTCGGTTTAAAGCTGATTTTTTTTTTCCCCCTTTAGTACAACAACTAGGAAAAATTCCTAACATGGGGGTGGGGGGGAGTAAGTTGGACTTCATTAAAGTTGAGTTTTCCTGTTCAAGGACTGAGGAGACACGGCAGTGAGGCAGTGTTTGCTAGGCTTTATCTTGCATTGGAATCCCAACTGTGAGATAGGAGGTAGACACAGGAGAATCCCTGGAAGCTCACAGTTCAAACAGCCTGGCCTACACATCAGCGAACAAAAGAGAGACCCTGTCTGAAGATTGAAAGCTAAGGACCGACATTCAAGGATGCCCTCTGACCTCCACACATGCACCATGGTATGTGCACAGCTGTACTCGTCACATATGCAAAATTAGAATGGATAAATTGTAAATTTTTTAAGTTTTCTCTGCAAGTGCAACTGGGTTCATATTCTTCTCAGGTCCTGGTGACGAGTACCTTTTCTAGGAAGATTCGATTCCCTTGGCACTCCTTCTCTGTGTATTTCCGCCACAGTGTTGGTACGGTAGGGAGGCCCCGTTCCTTCTACCCCAAAACCTTCTCTCTCAGTTAAGTCTGCACGCACAGTCTTGCTTCTGTAACACACACTGTGCTGTCACTGACGGCACGGAGCCCAGTGCACCCCCTCTCTCAGAAACAGCAGCATGTGCTGCCTTCTGCTTCCCTAGGTCACAGCAAGGTCACGTTACATCGACAGTTCTCAGCCGTCATCGCGCTGCCAGCAGACGACGTGAGTAATGCTGGAAGACACTTAAGGTTGTCACAGTGATGATAAGTGGTATCTAATGGACACAGTCCAGAGGTGGCTGAACGTCTTAGAATGCCAAGACAGCTCCCTTCAAACTCTCCATCTTGTCGACGGTGCTAACGGGGTATTTTTGCGTGTCAGAGTGCCCGGAAAAGCAGTGTTCGGCTATCTAGCACAGCATTATTTCTGAGTGTATCTGGGAAGGCATTTCTGGATCCAGTTAGCATTTGACTACGTAGACTGAGTAACGGATATACAGCGTCACTGTGAGAACCCGAGAGAGCAAAAAGGAGATAGAAGGAGGGAGGGTACCACAGCACCTCATAAGTTAAAGGAGGGTAGAGAGGGAGTGTATTGGGGATGGAGAGTTGCAAACAGGTAGAGGAGTGGTGAGGTGGAAGAGAGGAGAGAGCAGGGAGGGAGTCAAATAAGATAAAGGGAGCATGATAAAACCACCCAGTTGCGTATTAGCCTATCCACCACTATGAAAACATAAAAGAGAATATGAAGATAGACACCCACACAGGAACAGACAATGCAGATCCCAGAAGAAATGGCCCGTGAAACAAAACCCCTAAGAGGCAGATCAGAGAGGTCCCAAAGGTCCCCAAAACAATACAGGTTCTCTTAGTTTCCCACCAGAACTATTTTATGAGACCTTTCGACTGTACACAGCACACAACTCAGACGCCGGAGGTAAAGAAATCAAGTTGGAGCTGGTCTAGAGGAATCCTCCACTGTGGTTGGCTCTCATGGTGTTGGGTGGTGCTGTGCAAGGCTACTGTGCTGGTAAAAGCGCCAATAGTCTAACCCATCGGAGAATTCAACAACTTATAATGCTAACCTGCCAGGCAAGATAGGCCCATCCCTTTATTCATGGCGTGGCTACCATGGAGCGAACAAACCGCCACTCTCTAAGTGGATTTGGTGCTTGCTATCCACGAGGCAATCCGCGCCTGAGACTGTAAACGTGATCCAAAACCCATGACTAAAGAGGTCTTAGACCTTGTGGCATAGTAACCGAAGACGGATGCTTAGCTTAATCGACGTCGTGTATCTGTTTATACCCACAGAGACATGAGTGACTCTTTCTGTCTTAAATGGAGAAACCTTTCCTTTCGGAGACCTGAGGTAAGTGCAAAGACTGGTGGCTGGACCAGACGCTGAGAATAAAGGACTGCTGAGGGCTCAGCCTTGGATGACACTTCTGGGACACCCCTTTAAGGTTCAGGGAACACTGCAGGAAAAGAGACAGAAAGACTGGAAAATGCCAGAGAAGGGGAGAAAGGTTACAAAGTGCCATCTTCTATGCACGATACAGCATGACAGCCAGGGGCTCTCAGCAGCAATGTGTACTGGAATTGGGTCTATGGAAGTTGGGCTCTCTCGTGGTCAGTTTGGAGGGGGAAGAATTCTTGGGACCCTAGCATAGAGTCTGCTGGTTTATTAGAAACGAGAGATTCTGAGAGAGGAAAACATACTACCTAGTTGTATGCCCCTTACAAGGCCAGCTTTTTTTGATGGTTAGTTCCAAACTCAGGATCATACAAATGTCCCTGATGAAACCCAAGGAACACTTAACAAAACCAAAACATCTAAAAGGGGAAAGAGCTGTAGGGAGAAAGGAGGCTAGTGAGGATGAGAGGGAACTAGGAGAGAGTTAGCTGGGAGCGGGATCACATACGCAGGGTCCATATATGAAATTGTAAAAGAATACGAGGTACAAATACTGTCTACCCTCACCAAGGTGTCCCACAATCCATGACACTGCTGGCAAAAGCAGATCATGCAGGAGAAGAGGGTAACGTGTTTCTCTTCTCTGTTCTCTCTCTCTCTCTCTCTCTCTCTCTCTCTCTCTCTCTCTCTCTCTCTCTCTCTCTCTCTAGCTGGGACACCTGTCCTTGGTCTTTAAATGTCAGAGCTTCTGATCCTGGAACCTGCACACCCAGTCTGCCTCAGTGATCTGTGTCCAGGCCCCTCAGAACTGAGGTTGCACATACATTTGAGCACCCCTTTTGTTATACGAATGCCGAGAATATTATTTTGGGGCGAAACTTTTTAAGTGATACGTTCTTACTGTTCCTGCTCATATTGCTAAAGCTGAGTGCTTCTTATTATTTCCTGTCATACCCCTTCCACTCATAACTTTATTTCCTGTCCAGACACCTCTTTCTGAATTCGAAGCTCGTATACTGAAAGGCAGAGAGGATATTTGCTCTCAGATAAGAAAAGAACATCGGAAATTTAATTCCCAAAGCGAATGCCTGCTGTCGTCCGTCTCTCCTGAGACAAAGCTGGTCTCGTTTTCCACGTTCTGTTACTCCATAACAACAGCCTTCCACCTTTGGTTGTCATGCCTAAGAACCCATCTCTGTGGTTTTTTACCCTTTCCCAGAAGCTTCCTGATGAGTGTGTACGTGTGCATATATATATATATATATATATATATATATATAATATATATATATATATATATATATAATGCATAAGTGTATCTTAAACCTGTCTAACTTCCTTATCTTAACATTTTTCCCTCTTGGAGCCCTGTGCTTCCCTTCCCTCGAGAAAACAGAATTCCACTCTGCTTCTTCATGTGTCTGGATTCCATACTGGAGTCACAGTGAGGTTAAAATATAAATAAGGGAAGCACTTTCTAGAATACCCCAATGCTTGGAGAGCTTCCTTTTCTTTCTTTCCTCCAAATATTCTTAAAGGGATCTGGATTCTCCTCGGTGTCATGCAGATTCTCTCTCAGGTCCCAGTGTAAATCTTTGGGTCCAAGCCCACTCCCACCGCCTTCCCTGTCCCCACTGTGGAACACAGACCACTCCATACCCTAGCCTACCTCTGGTGACAGCCATTTTGTCTTCAACTGCCTAGACCCAGTCCTTTCCCAGGTTACCCATACGCAATCTCACACTGACTCTGTTCTTCATCCCCACTGGTCCAAATTGGCAGCCTTCCTGGAAAGCAAGTGCTTAGTGCTCTGTGGGTTTTTCCCTTGTGCCTTCTCAATGATACGTCCTTGGCTCTCCTTTCTGCTCCAATGAAAATGTCAGCCTTGGATTTCCCGAAGTTAATCAAAATCGCATTCACTATTTTGTCTCCTGTATCACAAGTGTCAATGGGTTGGGAATGAAGGCTAGCAGGTGGGCTCTGCCCATTGTCTGGCTCTAGAGACCCCATGAAATGCTGGCAATTTAAAGGCTCTGGACAGAGGGAAGGTTCTTCAATAGGACAGCCTTTTTCTGATACAGGGGTTGGAGTTATGAATCACTTAGTGGGGCTAACAACATGAAATTGGGGCTATGTGTGAAAGCATAGATGGTAGGGCTATGCAGTAAGAAAAAAACCATGATGGCTTGTTGTGAATCATTCTCACTGGGTGAGCTTTCTTAAGAGCCCAAAGAAGGGCTTCATGCCAACCCCCATGTGTGTGTGCCTTCTCTAGACTTCCTTGACCTTTACTCCATCAGAAATTAATGTTTAACCAGAAAACAAGGTTTAAATGCAAGGACAGAGAAATGCATCAGTTCCAAGCTGTAGTTTGCAGAGCTGGACAGTCCTGACTGGACTGAGTGGACCTGTGAAGAATCCAAATTCCAAACAAGTAAGTAGTATGTTTTGTCAGACGATAATTGCTGAAAAGGCACCATTTCTATTGTGTCTCTTGTGCCCTCCATATTACTGAATGTGTGCTGAAAGGACGCTCTCCTGAGAGTGGGGATTATTGATGACAAATTGTTTCCTCTGTGCTGAAGCCTTGGCAAACGTTTCAGTTCTATTGCAATTGCATAGCTGGCTGCACGTGTGGCCACACATACAGGCATGGCTGGAACTCCCATGCACAACAAGGGGGCACCAGGCGTTTCATTCCCTAGGCCTCCTCATCTGGGAAATGGGGAGGGGGGAGTTTAATGGAACCTACTTTGCAAGGTTCCTGTGAAAATTAAATTCATGCTCATGCTCCCATATCTGAGAAAATCTGGAATGTTGATCGTATTCCAATGAATATATATGGGCAACACAAGTTGGGCTTTCATTTGTTCGTTTGCTTGCTTGCTTGCTTGTTTCCCGGGGGAGGAATCAAGGGTAGGAGGACAGACCTGGGAGGAATGAGAGGGAAGTGTGATCGGGGTGTAAGTTTGAAATTCCCAACTAAATACTAAAAATGTTACGTTGGGGAGAAAAACATAGAATACAACTCTAAAAACATACAAGTTTAAACATGCACAAGAAATCTTAATGTGTTTATTGGGAGAAATTAAAAATATGCCACTAGAATGAAAAATTTCAGCATGTCTTTACCACATATCACTGTTTCTGCGTTCACAAGAGAACGCTGCAAAAACAAACCCATGAATTTTCAAGTGCCTTTTTTTAAAAGTGGCCTATTTGGGCTGGAAGGGTGACTCAGTGGTTAAGAGCACTGACTGCTCTTCCAGAGGTCCTGAGTTCAAATCCCAGGAACCACGTGGTGTCTCACAATTATCTGTAATGGGATCCAGTGACCTCTTCTGGTGTGTCTGAAGATAAGCTACAGTGTACTCATACACATAAAATCAATAAATACATTTTTTTTTAAGTGGCCTGATTGGCTTTCAACCTGCAGATAGCGCTTCCCATTCCTGTGAATCATCTCTGGATTACATACAATATATAATACGGTGGGAACATTTGCTAACTCTATATTAGCCAGCATTTGCTACTTTGTGGGTTCATTTTCTTCTACCCTTCTTCACCCCTTCCCCACCATTTCAGCTCCCTAAGACGAGATAAGAGAGAAAAAAGGATAGCCGTCAAAGGGGCGACAATAGACCATCACACTACCTCTAACTGATCAGCTGGTTGGATTCCTTGGGGCAAGTTTGATCTTCGCCCTCCTGATTTCTAATTTCTTTCTGTTGTTTCTTCTTTGCGCATGACTACTTAACAAACGGTTACCAATAGCAACCAAGCAACAGCCAGCAACCTACCCCACCCAGCGGGGCCCTAGCATTTACATAGCCTCTGAAAAGGCCCCACAATTCCAAAAGTCACACAGTCCTAGAAACTATCTGCCGCTGGCAAAAATCACTCCTCGGCTTAGAGCAAATCATGGTCAGCTGCTGTGGACTATGAAGCAGCCTCATATCCTATACCTAGGATTAAAACAAAACATTTCGGGTTGGGGATTTAGCTCAGTGGTAGAGCGCTTGCCTAGCAAACGCAAGGCCCTGGGTTCGGTCCCCAGCTGCGAAAAAAAAAAAGGAAAAAAAAAAAAAAAAACACATTTTTTTTTTTTTTTTTTTGACCCAATTGGTAAGATATAATTGCCCACTTAAACATACAAAGCCCGGTACCATCCATCCCTTAAGAACATTAATAATAACCTGTAAATACACAGAGCGAGATCTTTACATCAGCCTCCATTGTCCTGCCACGGCTTCTCTTTCTCCCTCTCCTTTCCATTCCAAAAACATTTCTGTGTTCGTTTAAAGAAACCAAAATTCTAAAGTGGTCACTACACTCTGTTGAGGTCTGATCTTCTGATGTGTATTGTAATGATAAATACTGGCCTCCCAGGCCTGATTGTTCCCAGAAAGGAGAGAATTCACATGTATAGTGTGACCTTGCTCCCTAATTTTAAACTATTGGTTAAATAAAGGTGCCAACAGCCAATAGTTGGGCAGGAGAGACATAGGCAGGGTTTGGGGTTTCCAGGCTTGGGGTCTGAGGAGATCACAAGGAGAGAAAGGAAGGAGGAGAGAGAGTAGATGGGTTAAGGATCTAAAACTAATGGCCACAAGGACTGGGTAATTTGAGCAGCCCGGACAAAATGTGGGAAATCATATAGTGGGGTTATTGACAGGAAATAGATACAATGGCACAGAGGATAGATATCTGCCCAACTCTACTGTTGATTAAGGCTTATTATGAATTAAAGGCCCCATTTACTTGGGAACTAAATACTCAAAGGTGGGTAGAAGCTCCTGATTACGATTGTTTTTGACAACACTCTACTGTACAAGGATAATGACAAGAAGCATGTGCTTGCTCAGTGCAGATTAAAACCATTTCTGATGCACACAGCTAATCACATTCACAAACGAAGACAGTTTATTGGGCATCGATGGAACCTTGCATCTAGTAAATAAAGCATCCCTGAGATCGAACCCCTTTCCATCATAGCCAAATGAAGGAAAGAGGAAGGGGCTGGGACCCCAATATCCCTTTCACGTTATCAGTGATCAAGGTTCAAGTAGATCCAATCCCTTAAGCTTCCACCAACTCCAAACTACACCACGGATGATGCAGGTATAGGGAAGGCATGGCTGGGGCTCCGCCCATGTCCTCTGGGTCACTCCAGATTCAAACTATCTGTCAGTCATCACATCAACAGTTTGGAAAAGAAATACTATATGGCTTCATCTCCCAACACAAAGGTTGATTCACTTAAGCATTTATCTTAAGAAGAGAAGAGGGCTGGAGAGATGGCTCAGCGGTTAAGAGCACTGGCTGCTCTTCCAGAGGTCCTGAGTTCAAATCCCAGCAACCACATGGTGGCTCACAACCATCTGGAATGAGATCTGATGCCCTCTTTTGGTGTGTCTGAAGACAGCTAGCTACTTATATATAATAAATAAACAAACCTTAAAAAAAAACCAGAAGAAAATCCAATACTGAATTCCCAGTTACAATTAATAGCAAAATGTTAGGAGCATTCCTTTCGAAGTCAATAGGACCTGGCTGCTTGCTCAATATTGTTCTAAAGTAAAGAAATTTTCAGGGCCAGGCACCTGAGTAATTTTAAATTTTATGTGTGCCGGTGGCCACATCATAAAAAGTAAAAAGTGTATCACTACCACCAAGGAATGAAAACAGAGCTTCTCTCTCTCTCTCTCTCTCTCTCTCTCTCTCTCTCTCTCTCTCTCTCTCTCTCTCTCATACAATTCAATTACAGTTTTACACTAGCATTGTGTGTAACGGGGGAAATGCTTCCACTGTTTCCGTTTATCAGCAGACCATTTTAACTTTTAAAACGGATTGAGCATTTGTCTGCTCAACAGCATTGATTGCATCGTAAGAGCTCCACAATCAGGCATTATCTGAGTCTGCCATAACATTCAGCAAAGGGCCGCCAGAAAATAAGGACCAGCGAGGTCAAGTTGTCACACTCAGAGAAGGTGTGACTGTTGACTTGGAAATCCACCTAAATTAATAAACATGATATTAAAACTTTGAAGATAAGTGCCGGGACAACGGTTGCCCTGTAACATGCTGAGTCAACCCTGTTAATAATAAACAGTTCCTTTCTCTGATTACCAAGCACAGACAAGTATTCACATACTCATGAGAATCCTGAATTTTATCTCTCTCTCTCCCTTCTCCTCTCCTCCTCCCCCCCCTCCTCCTCCTCCTCCTCCTCCTCCCCCTCCCCCCCCCTCCCCCCCCCCTCCCCCCCCCCCCCCTCCCCCCCCCCCCCTCCCCCCCCCCTCCTCCCCCCTCCTCCTCCCCCCCCTCCTCCCCCCCCTCCTCCTTTTCCCCTCTTCAGTTGTTTTTTGTTGTTTTTCAGGACAGGGTTTTCTATATAGCCCTGGCTGAACTGCAATGTGTTCTGTAGACCAGGCTAGCCTCAAACCCTGAGACCCTCCTGCCTCTGCCTCCAAGTGCGGAGATTAAAGGCACGTGCCACCATTACACAGCTTTCTTTTTTCTTCTTTTCTTTTATTTCAAAACTGCTCACCCATCGTTAGCAAGACGCTTCTCAGAGCCTCCCGCTAGTTTCTAGCTTCCGTAGTTTGAAGTACTAGTAAGGGGGGGAAAAATCCAATCTCCCTATCTTTTATGACTAGCCGACAATGCAAATCATTTAGGAAATCCTTCTGCTCCCATATCATGAAAGCCGTGCGTCTCGGTTCCTTTTAGAAGCATGCCCCTAACAGGTCAGGATGGAGTGAGGAGAGAGTCCAGCTTCGTGTCCTTCCAAGTGGAGCACAGTTGTGGCGGCGTCTAGCACCACACCCGTTCCATTTTGGTCTGCAATGTGCACCTGTCAATTTTCCACACTCGGGCCTTTTTTTCCCCTTCTGGAATCTTTATTCAACTACCCATGAGTCTATTTGCGCCCGGCGCTCTTCCGTCTCTGAACTCCACTGGCCTTTCTTGGACTTCCGCTTTTCCATTTCTATTTCAGAGTGAGACATGTGTTGGGGTTTTATTACAGTGGTGCTGAGTCCGTTCACCTGTTAGAGAAGAATTCAAGTATTTATAACCCTGGCTGTTCCTATTCAGCGCTGGCTTATTTCCATTTAGTCTCATCTTCCCCTGTGTCTCCCCATAACCCCGCAGAGCTCTTGCCGGCTTTTGTTAGATCCGTTCCTCTTGATTTGCTTCTGTTGTAAACACTGATTTGTCTGCCTCGCTGTTATGCAAAACCGGGGAGTTCCCGTCCCGGGGTGCTGCAAGCAGATCCCTCTATCCGACCTGGAGCCTGCTGGCCTGACCCTGTATTTCAGTCCCTTTCCCTGCCATTTCAGGTCTTTCCCTTTCTAATCTCAAATAAATCTTCCATCTATGTACTCTCATTTTTACCGGTCCAACCTCCAGTTTACTTCCTGAGAATGAATTCTACACACGAGCCTGAGACACGCCCACACTCTGCTTCAGAGCTCAGAAGGCTCACTTTCACCAAGCACTGTCCCCCTAGTGTTTGGGTGTCCCCGTATGTATATTCATTGAATAGCATTTAAATTAGGTTAAACATGCCCACGTCCTCAAATGTCTGTCTGCTGCTGTGTGATCTTCACTAAGCACCCCAACCTCTCTGAGGCATTGTTTCCCCATCTGTAAATTGGTTCTGGGGACTCCTTTTCCTCATAAGAACATGGGCATATTTGTTTGGCTTGGTGACAGCCTTTCCCACCTCACTGCGGCTATCTCTAGTAGTCTAGGTAATGTGGGAGGTGTGGGGGTGGGGTGGGGAGGGTGTTGTCAGCCTCCTGCCATGATGGTACTAGGTGCTGTGGAGCTCCATCTGTGCAGATAGACCTAATCTCCTTACCTCCTCCATGTGCACATGGCTGATGTCTGCACTGGTGGTGGAGGAAGCTGCCTGTACTGGGCCTCCATGGCTGTGCGCTGGTCCCTCCTGCCACACCGCCCTGACCCCTTGTACATTCCACTGTCCTGGAAGTCACTTCCTCTGTCCCAAAGGGGCCTTTGAAGAGATCCTGCTGGGGCCACATCATGGATGGTCATCTCTCCTTGGAGAATTCCTGACTCTGGACTGTACATGGACTCTGAGCATGGCATGTGTGTATGGTATATGCATCTGTGTATGTGTCAATGTATGCATATGCCTGCATACATGTACATTTTATGTGTGCACATGCATGAGCATGGTGACTGCATGCATACATTTGTATTGGTGTAGGTACATATACATTCACACTGGTGTGTACCTGTGTGTTTCCTGTGTGCATGTCTGTGCCTTTCTGCACATGTGTGCCTCTAAGTGTGTGTATGTGTGTGTGTTGTGTGTGTGCACATACGCACGCACTCTGTGTACATGAATATATGTGTTCTCTGTTCATATGTGTGTGCCCTCTGTGCATGGGTGGGTGCCTTCTATGTTTATTAATAGTCTATCCATGTGTGTGTTCTCTGTATATAGATGTGCTCTCTATTAATGCCCGTGTGCACTCTGCATGTGTGTGCCATCTGCTTGTGTGTGCCCCATGTACACAAGTGTGTACCCTCCATGCATATGTGTGTGCTGCTTGTGTGTGTGTTCTCTGTGCATGTGCCTACTCTCTTTGCATGTGTGTATACTCTGTTCATGTGTGTGTGCATTCTGTACACGAATATACTGCCTATAAACGTGTGGGTACCCTCTATGCGTATGTGTGTACTCTGTTTATGTGTATATGTTCTCTATACATACATCTGCTCTCTCTGCATCTGTGCATCTGTATGTATATGCGTTCTCTGTGCATGCATATGTTTGTTCTCTATACATGTGTGCATTCTCTGTACATATATGTTCTCTGTGCACACATGTGTTCTCTGTGAGTGTATTCCCTGTGCTCGTGTGCCTCTGGTTCTGATAGAGGCTTCTACATGGAGTTGCTGTTCAAAGTCAGCCCTTCTTCCACTCTTCCTTCTCTGCATGGCCATGACCTCTCTCTGTTCTAGATTCACATGGTGATGTGTACCCCTTAAAAAGAAACAAATTTAGACCTGTAGGCCACACTGATTAGCAGAATGCATGGTCTGCCTCTTCTCATTCCTATCCAGTGGGCAAAAGCATACAGAGCCCAACATAGTTTGGATGGTGATTGGCCAAAGGACCCAGCACTGTACTTTGAAGGAGTTGAGTAAGATTTAGGTTTGTCACTCTCAGTACCTCCTGAGAGCAGCCTCTGTGCCAGGCAGCATTCCAGTGGTCCCTGTGGATGAAGCAGAGCCTGAGGCAGGATTCTCCCCTAGAATGAAACCTGGCTTGTGAGTTGCCAGGAGTCTCCAGGAGCTCTGGCCTCTAATCTGGGGTCCACACAATGATGGGGGAACCCAGGACCCACTTCTGGGCCTCTCTCCAGGCTCCATTGTTCCCTCTGCCCTGCTGGGCTCCATCCTGTGGCGCTGGAGGCATGGAGGGAGAGGGAGCAGGAGAAGCTCTGAGTAAATAATGCAGAGAAAGCTGCTGATTGGCTTTGGGAGGCGGACACTTTGTCTACATAAATGGCAATCGCATCCTCTGTGTCTTTTAACTGTCACCAAGGAGAGAGAGAGAGAGAGAGCAAGAGAGCGAATAGAGAAGAGGCGACTCCAGCTGCCTGTGAGTACAGCTCTTTGTCTACATGGCTCAGGGTCAGACCCCAGCACCCACTTCTGGGTGACAACGATGCTGGGGCTGGAGCGGGCGTCTGTGCTTGGTTTTGGTCATGATGTCTTTCTAGGGATGGAGATTATCACTGGCTGAGAAGGCTACGCATCTGACATGCACAGGTGACAGGGCTGCTAAGGGAACGTCCTGAGAAATCAGGTACCGGCCTCTGCCTGTCTATTTTGAATGATCTCTATAGGAGTCCAGCGGAGAATTAAGAACTTCTGACGGCTCTTTAAACCTCGCTATTTGAACTATCATGGTGACAGAGCAAAGCGAGTGGACCGACTTTCAGAAGGTTCCTGCAGCTCTGAGATAGAAAGCAAGGAGGCGGCTTTAGGACTGCAGACCTAGGTGTGCTTTGCAGGTGAAGGATGACGAACAACATCCTCCGACACATTGTAGTAGTCTCATTGCTAAAAGGCTGGGCACACAATAGATGCTCAGTATCCGGGAGCTCTGTTGGAAATGAGCGAGGCAAGCACAAGTGGAAAGGTGCACCCACCCCGCCCTCTGCATCCTCTTAGCTCCAGTTTCCAAGGTAACTTTAGTCAAGTGACCTGCCTTTTCCTCTTAGTTGCTTTTTTATTCCCCCTTCAAAGGCTTCCAGTCCAGCTCCTTGTACACAATTTCTTGTTAGGAAGAAACACTATGTTTCCCCTCCAAAACAGGATCAAAGCAAAGGTGACAATCTCAGGAAAGCTGGCCTCCTTTGGAACTTTGAGGGGTGCCAGAGACAAACAGACTTTGTTCAGGATCACCCCGAGCTCAGCCAGAGTCCTACATCAGGGTATCCCAGGACAACGAAGAACTAGCAGGAACAGGGAATCTGGATGTCTGCAGAGAAATAAGACCCTGTCATCTGTGACAGCATCCTTTTCTTTTCCCTGGGCACATGGTGTGTGGTCCTGCACACAACGGATTGCGCTAATAAGATAAAGAAAATCTAATTCTGTTTGTTTTCCTCTCCCCGGGGCTGTTGATTATCCTGAAGACTTCCCCCTGAACTTTTTGCAAACTCATCTTCTGTCTGGTGTTAAGTTTGAGAAAGTGTCTGGGAAATGATGGCTCACTGGTATTTTAGAGCAATCTTAAGTTTTTTTTACCACGCAGGAAGATTCTCAGGGGGCACAGATGCACCTCACAGGCTAACAGAGCAGGTTTATTGGGAAGGTTAAAATCCCATTGACTAAATGGCATGAGATGGGAAGGCTAGGCTTGCCTTTCTGCTGGGACAGGCCCGTGTGTATGCACCACGTTTGACCTATGTAGATGTATACAAGCCAATCAACTATTGCCCCTTGTCTACTCTTTTCCTTCTGAAGGAGAGGCAATTCACTGCTCTGCAGAGCTGATGAGGCACAGAGGACGGCAAAACTAGCCCAGCCTGCTCCCATGGGGATGTACCTAGGACGGTAGGCAACGTGGTGGCTTAGTCCTCCTCCCGAAGCTACTCTTCTGTTCTCCTGTGAGTGTGGAGTGGCAGGAACCTAGTGGCATAGGCGGGACCACTGAAACTGCACTTGGGGTTGCAGGTGACATCTCCATCAGTCCTGGCAGGGAAGCTCGTTGAGGTTCTCCTGTGCCTCTCTGGCTACAAGACAGTAGAGGATGCCCAAGCTAAGGGCTGGTTGCGAAGAGGCTAGCTTCAGAAGGAGAGAAGTCTGTGTCCATCCACACACTTGCTGGCTCTACCACTTGGGCTGTCCGTAATAATAATCCTCACCTCCCCTTACAGGGTTACTCGGTATTAGGTAAGATACTGCGAATACCGTGTGCTTAGCAGAAGGTTAGGAAATACCGATTTGCTTGGTTTCTTGGACAATAGAATGTGACAACCAAATGTCAATGTATTCTCAGAATTGAATGTGGAAGAGCCCGAAAGACAGGATTCTTAGCAACACAGTGTCAGGCCAGCCACTGTGCAATACAAGGGATAATGGGGAACTGAGAAGTCAGTGTTCACCACTGACCTCATTCCTGAGAGAAAATTGAGACTACCAGAAGCGGGTACCAAAGGGCACCGAATAAACCCACAGTGCCAGGTGTCGGTGTTTGCAGAGACAATAAACCAATATGAGATTGTTACGGAGAGGCAGCCTCTGGAACACAGCCTGAGCAGTCTCTAGCCTACAGGAAAGGCAAGGGGCCTGTGAGCCTTGGCAAACTGTGGATAGGACTTCAAGAACAGAAGCGAAAAGGGGACAAATTGAGGAGAAAAATGTGGAGTGTGGGGAGAGCATTTCTTCTGCAACAAACTCTTGGGGTGGCAAAATACGGGAACAAAGGAGAAAGTTTTAAGTTAAAAAATCACCTGACGCTAACTTAAAAACTCCTTTGCTGAACTTAAAAAAAAAGTAGCGAACATGGATAAAAGATTCGAATGCTTTTAAATCTGAAATTTGAGTGAGTGATAAAAGCCTACTGAGATGCACGTTTATGCTGTCCAAGTGCAGAGTTGGCCTTCTGTAGTGTTGTAGCTTTTCTAGAAAGGGTTAGGCAATATGCAAAACGCACAGCGAGACTCACACCTGTTTCCTGCATTGGGAATCCACATCATTTCCAGACACCCATGATGGTGGCACTTGTCCTATGATACTGCTGCAGTCCCTCCATCTGATCCTTGGTACTACCATCCCTAACACCAGATGCCTACCGGCTGGTGGGATTGGATGGGCATACGGTAATTTGTAAGGTCCCAGTTTTGAGAAAGGTGAAGTGGTTGTGCTCTGGTTTTGCACGTAGGCATATGGAGAAAGCCAAATACAAAAAGAAAAGAAAAAAAAAAAAAAGAGGGCTGGAAAGATGGCTCAGTGGTTAAGAGCACTGACTGCTCTTCCAGAGGTCCTGAGTTCAAATCCCAGCAACCACATGGTGGCTCACAACCATCTCTAATGAGATCTGATGCCTCTTCTGGTGTGTCTGAAGACAGCTACAGTGTACTTACATACATAAAATAAATAAATCTTTAAAAAAAAAAAAGAAAGAAAGTGATCTCTCAAATCACCAAATATTATCTTTTTTCTTTTAAAGTCACAAATGTTATGATTCCACCCTCCCCCCAGTTCTCTGTAACTTGGGTCACACCACATGGTGATATGATTAGAAATAATATTTCCTCAGGAGAACAGAGCTGAAAATCATTACTTAAACTCCATGCATTGTCGGCCAAGAAAATATTTAGAAGCAGCACAGTTACAAGTCGGGAAATAAGAAAGAATCAGTGGCCCCTTTCTCTTCCACAGAAGGGCGAGGGTAGGAAGAGCTGGCACTGTGAGAGCATCTTAAGGCAGCATTGCAGTTCTGCATGGATGTGGAATGGCGGCTCTCTCACAGGTTGGAAATAGCGTTCAAAGGACTGTGGCTCCTATACCGCCAAGCTCATATGCCCCCACTTTTACCACAGGGCATGGTGGTACTAGGAAGTGAGGCCTTGTCGGGTGCTTTGGTCTAGGATATGGGAATGACACCCTTGAAGAAATCCTAAGGGGAGCCCTCATTCCCTTCTCCAAGGACACTGCAAGAAGTCAATAGTGCGAGGCAAGCCTGGGATAGGCGCCTCACAAGTGGGCTTTCAGAATCCTTGCCTAGGCAGCTTACAAAGCCATTGCTTATGGGGGTTAAGCCGCCTGGCTTCTGCCATGGCACAAATGGGCTAATGTGAAAGACTGGCTATGGTTACATCTTAACAAGTGCTGTCCAAACCCACCAATTTCTTGCTTCCCTTTGTGATGAACGGGGGCCTCTCACCAACTAATGTGATGTTCTGTGCCCCGGGAGGCATTTGGGGGATCATGACTGTGCCTGAGGCTCTGGGAATGCTGGACCTCAAGTTCTGCTGCTGCTTTAGGACACTTTTCTAGCGGTTGCCAGGCAATGGACATTTGTAACATCTGTTAAGATGCTCAGAGCTCATGCTAGTCCAGTGATTGTAGGAGCCAGAGCCTGAATTCAGCTAAAACAGGACCTTACTAGCAGGGTACTCTGGTTTGGGGGAGGGTCCTCCAAACATCCATGTGTTATACTGGACCCCAGAATGGAGTTATTGGCAGGTGACAAGGCATCCAGTGGAAGGTCCTTGCGTCTTTGGGAGATCCCTGAGATGGAGACCGTGGGACTCTGATCTTTCTTCTGTTTCCTGCCTCACCAAGTGGCCAGAAACACAAGCCACCCAAAGATAGACCCAAATCAGACACAAGCGTAGACTTGAGCTCTGAGCACTGGCTCCATATCCTCTGGCTCTGCCTTTTAGAAAAGCTGTGGTTAGTGCAGGCTGCGTCTCAAGACTGAAAAGGAAATGGTGACTACAGAACAGCGGCGGCAGGCTTTCCACTCGGTAAAGGGAAGCTTTCAAGCCGTGGGGCAGAAAGGCAAGCGAAGATCGTGTGAGAGAGTAGCCTCTACAGCCAGAACGTGCTGTACTGTTGCTCGGTGAATTTCCCCTCTTACCTAAAACACCAGGACACCCAGATTTATGTCTGGTGTAGGGCAGACTATGCTGTGCTTTGTAAACGCGGGAAGTGAGAGCAGAAAGAACTGGAGTACAAGACCATCCCGAGCTACATAGTTGCAGTGGGTAAAGCATAAGGAGAAGGGAGGGGGGAGAGAGGGAGGGAGGGAGGGGGTGGGGAGGAGAGGAGAGGAGAGGAGGGAGGAGGGAGGAGGAGAGGAGAGAGGAGAGGAGAGGAGAGGAGAGGAGGAGAGGAGAGGAGAGGAGGAGTCTCACCTTCCATCCCCCTCCCCAGCACAATACTTGCCTGCTGCCTAATAAAAGTTTTTCCCTGAGTGTGGACTGGGCTGCAGGCACACAGCAAATGGCTCCTTTTCATCCTACCGATGGCACTCCTGGGGGCGCTTTCATGCCTGTTTGCCTTTGCAAAAAGTTGACAGGAAACCTTACAAAGGTTGAAGGTCGAAGGCTCCGTGGTAATTGAAGAAGCACCCTTGACCTTGGGTCACCTGACACTGGGACCCAAGGCTACTCTCGAGCCTATGCTTGTACTTCAGAGTCTCGGGGGGAGAGAGGGTGGCCAAAAAATTCATTTAAAAGCATTTTACTTAGCCAGCATGTTAAGAGTCTAAGAAGGCTCAGAGGACTTTGGAGTTTGTTGTTGTTGCTGAGGTGAAGCTTTAGATAGTCCTTCAAATTATTAGAGATTTCTCATGGCTAGAAACCTTTCTTATGGTTTCGGATGGAAGCATGGTAGGCAGGACCACGCATAGGGGCTCGGAACTTCACTGTCCTTCCCTCAGGCTGTAGGACCTCACACCCTCACAACAGGCCATGGTAGGTTCACAACCAAAACTCTTCACCAAGGTCCCACGGAAGTAGAGTTCCTATATTACACCCCATTCGACTTGTAAGAATGTTAAGTAGGGGCCTAGGTTGAGCTCTGGGAAAATGGCTACGGCAGAGGAGTCCAAGAAGAGAAACTACAGAGGGTAGAAACTATAGCCTGGATGCGGTGGAAATTATCCGGATCACAGGACAGATGAGGGTGTGGTTGTGGGTGTCAGTCACTACAGTAGCCGAGACTCTCCGAGAGAAGTGATAAGCTGCTGCGTGAGTTGTCCTAAAAGCCGGGTAGGACCCGATAGACGATAGAGCAGAAATAAAATATTTAGAAGGCCGAACTGATTTATTCGTTTATTTACTCATTTATTCTCAGTTATCGAGGGACAGCAGGGGAACGGAAAGTTTACAGCAATAATAACTTCATAACCGAGGGTCGGCTGGGAGTTCTGAAAGAGTTCAGGGGAGTCCTTATCTCCCCGAAGCCCATGAGTACAGAGCTGTGCTGTCGCTGCAGTGATAAAACGTCCAGGGAGGTGCTGGGCTCACCGCACATGCGCCAACTCTGACAAGGGCTCCATGCAAAATCTATGCGGTGCAGCTGCTACTGAGACAAATCAGGTTGTGTCAACAGAAACCCTTTCAGGGTCTGGAGAAGTGTAGGCCGTTGGCCTTATCACAGTCTACATCTTCCAGCTAATATTTGCCCAGCTCGGAGCCATGAATATCAGACAGCTCCAAAATGAGCGTGAGAGTCTCTTGAGGCTTTGCGCTAAGTATCTTCTGCAAAGGTTTCGGTGGAAAATAATCTTCAAATAAATGACAGGGCGGTTTGAAAAGAATAAGCAGGTATTATATTACAGTTTGACTAGGAATATTTCCTTTCATACTGGGTTGACGCATGCTTATTTGATTTTTCCCTGGCACATCCTGCTTTGTCCATAAAACTGTTATTCCCGGTAGAAAGACGCCACTGGTGTGCTGGGAGGCTGAGGGCCTCTCTCGGGTTTGAACTTCTCTTCCATAGACTTCTGTTTTCCAACATCGCACGCCCTCCCCTCGGTGTAGCAAAGAGAGACTGCAAAAACGGTTACTTTTAAAGGCATTAAAAAAAAATCACACGCGAGGGTCAAATCATAGAGGGGAGTTTGTGAGATTTTTTGGTCACATAAAAATGAAATCTCCTACAAGAGCTCTTTATTCCGACTCTGAAAAGTCAGAATAAAATCATCCCAAATTAGGTCAGGCAGAAACGAGGAAAATGTCGCAAAGCATAAACAAACAGATACGGGGGTAGACTTTTTTTTTTTTTTTTTTTAATGTGTTAGGATCCTTGCAATTAAGTAAAAGCTTGCCAATATCTAAGTGGAAGATACAGTGAATGGGCGATTCATAAACGAAGAAATGCAAACGTCAAAGAAACATCAGAGCGCTGGTGGATTTCAACAGTCCGTTAAAAGAGAGCCATTCATGCCTGTGAGACGGGTTAAGTTTAAAATTAACCTCAGTGGCTGCACAGCACTCCCCATCAAAGGAGTAACCTGATAAAACAGCGCGCTCAGAGAAATTTGGCAGTATAATTTAAAAACACTAAGGCCATATATCTCTAGGAAAATTTGTCCTAAAGAAATGATCAAATGTTTTCCACTTTTAGGACTTTTTGGGGTTTTTGTGTGTGTGTGTGTGTGTGTGTGTGTGTGTGTGTGTGTGTGTGTGTGTGAAATAAAAACATGCAGAACAGACAGGAGGCTTACTCTAGAGTTATGAGACGCTACTAAAATAATTGCCTGCTTTTCACGGGGAGATACAGTCCAAGACCTACAGAGGCTCGCTGAGAGTAAGGACAGAAACGCATCCTATGCGTTCGCGTTCATGAGAAAGCTTATTTAATAAGCGAGGCACAGAGAGACGTTAATGAGAGCCGATTCGGAGCGGAGCGGTTACTGCATCAGCACAAGGCTCACGTGGACAAAAGAAGTGCTGTGTTGTGACGACTAGGCGGGTACTACATACAGTGAGGAAACACCGCACTAAAGGATGGTTCATGTGCTAGGTGACACAAAGCAGGAAGGCACAGGTATCATCTTGCTAGCCAGGAGGGTGCACAACTTAAAAAATTGCAAATCATATATTTTCCCATTCAACGTTTTTTTTTGGGGGGGGGGGCTGCAGTTGTGTGTGAGTAACTGAAACCACACAAGAGGGAAATATAAACAATCGGGAGCTACTATAACTGGCAATTCTTAGTACCGCTGTTCAAAGCTATCCCTGTACAATAAAATTGATGGTGGTGGTCGTTCTCTCTCTCTCTCTCTCTCTCTCTCTCTCTCTCTCTCTCTCTCCCCCTCCTTATTTATTTTATTTATGTTCATAAACACACTGTTGCTGTCTTCAGACACACTGGAAGAGGGCATTGAATCCCCTACTACAGATGGTTGTGAGCCACCGTGTGGTTGCTGGGAATTGAACTCGGGACCTCTGGAAAAGCAGTCAACGCCCTTAACCACTGAGCCATCTCTCCAACCTGTGGCAGTACTCTCATTGTCTTGGTTTCTGTTTTCAGTCTTAACGGAAATGAGGGTTATATGGCAACAAGTAGCGCATATAGCCACCAAACATATAGTACATACAGTGGTGTGTACAGCCACTAACCATCAGTCAGGGTCTGCCTGAGTAGGTCATCTCTTGACCCTGAGCCTCAGCCCTGCCGTTTGACCCCCACCCCACCCTGTCCCACTAACAGAGCTGGAAACCGGGAACGATGATAATACTCAGCAAAGGCGGTACGCGGTCTGAATGAAGCCACGTCCCAGTGGGTATGTAGAAATGCCATCGTGAGAAGGCGCAGGACAGAATGCATTTATGTATCAGTATGTTTTCCCTCCTGCCGCTAGTTTAGCTCTCGTGGTGGCTGCAATTTATCTCATCTTATGCACCACCATAGTCTCCCAAGCACTCTTCTCTGAGATGTGCGCCCAAATGGTAACTCCGAAATGGAGGCCGGGTCCCCTATAAATTGAGCCTGTGTGTAGTCCCTTTAGCAGAAAGCACTGGAAGGAAGGAAAAACCTGATCGGGCAGGTTGTCCCTGGATACCAGCTATCTCCTAGCTCAACATTAGTCAGCTTAAGCCTACTTGGATGAGGAAGCCCCGCAAAGCGGATATTGCTAGCGTCTAATCACATGCGTCTCATCTCTTTCCACCCTTGGTATCTGATCCAGCTCACTACCTCCCAGCCCTGAGACTAACCGCTGCGATCTCAGTAATGTTCCTTATTCACTGGCTTTAGCAGCTGCTGTCGGGGTTGCCCTTGGTTGTTTGGTTGGAGTGAGAGACACCTAGGGAATTGGTAAAGTCCATGTCTTGGTGCTTGTGGGAAGACATCACCAGAAACTCTCGGAGGGTGGTCACTGAACTGCCTGAAAAACTAGCCTCGCATCTGAGCAGCACCAGTAGGCTGGGTCGGATGAATCAAAAGGCCTAAGGAGGAAGCTCGGTTGCTCTGCCCTAGCGGGCATCCATTTTTTTCGCTGCTGACGCGACCGGTGGACACCAGACTCTGGCTTCTTCAGCTCTCAGTAAATACCAGCACCCAGTGACTTCCCTGTGGCATCTCCAGGGCTTTGATTTCTGGCTGGTGCTTCGTTATTAGTTGATCCTGCTCGGAGACTTCCGGTTTCTTGGACTTAAGTGGCAACCGGTTTCTAGTCCTCTAGCTTGCTGACAGCCACTGTGGAAAGAACCAGCCTCTGAGCATGTGAGTCAATCCAATCAACTTCCTTTTGTAGTCAGAAGTATATGTATATGGTGGGCTTCACTCCTCTGGAGAGCCCCAAGTAAATCCCCCTTTGACTATAGTTCTCCATCTGTCCCTGGTGTTTCAAAGTTGAGGTCAAAGTCTTTCCCCTGTGCAATACTCTTGAATAAAAAAAAAAAAAAATCTGTCTTCCCATTTTAAAGAAGTGTCTGATGAATCATTTCTAACGCGTTTAACATCACAAAATCTGTCCAGCCCCCCTTCCCATCCCGGACAATGGGGAAGTGCTGGGAACAGGACATGAAGGTCAACCCCATTGCTAATCACAATGGATTTGACTCATCCCCAGTACTTACTCTGATGGAAAATCCATCTTCAATTACAAAGCTCTGGACTAAGGGAGGGATTTAGAGATGTACCCTTTGTTTAGCTTTCAATTGTCTCTCACAAATTTAGAAACTATTCAAGAGAGACACGTTACAAATGGGGATGGCAGGATTCTAGTGGGTTGTCCGTCTTTCTCATTTTTTGCGAATACGTCTGATTTTTTTTTTTTAACCAAGTGCAAATTCCAGACACTAGATGCCTGCTAGCCCATATCTGAATCCTCACTTAAGGCTCACTGTGCCTTCCCGACCAAGTGCAGAGCCAGGGGACTCTGTGAATCGTCAGATGCACACAATCCCTCTGAGGTGGAACAAGGCACTACTCTGCCTTGAGCTCTTGTGATGTAAATTACGAGCCCCCCCCCATCTGTTTTGACTCATCCTTTATATTGTTTCTGTTTATCTTGTGATTTTACTGTTTAAACGACTCTCGAAATGCACCGCAAAAAGGGTCGTCTCATGATCTGCAGCCCAAGTGAGCCGCAGTAAGTGCCTGGTAGAAAAATGACCGAGTGTCAGCTTCACTCGGGTTGTTGGAATGTGGACGAAGATAACGGACATGAACTCTGATAGCT
This sequence comes from Rattus rattus, assembly GCF_011064425.1. NCBI lineage: Eukaryota > Metazoa > Chordata > Mammalia > Rodentia > Muridae > Rattus > Rattus rattus. The sequence goes on along the minus strand of NC_046164.1, from coordinate 80,830,102 downwards.
GCCTGTGTGTGTGTGACTTGGGTAATAAAAAGAAAGTACGATCCTGACAAGCAGATGGTAGGCATAGGTGCAGGTCACCAGGAGATGGGATTCCAGGAAAAGACACATCTAGCTTTAGACAGGGCCATGCTGTCCTAGGCTCTGGGCTGAGCTCCCACAGATTGTGGTCCTGCCTTTACCCACTCCTCAGGGGCTGCCATGACCATCCTCATCTCTCAGCTGAAAGGTGGGGCTCAAAGTGCAAGGCTCTCATTCAGATAGCTAACAAAGGGTACATACAGGCAGAATGTGGGCCAGAAAGGGAACCAGTGTTTGTTGTTGAAGATCCTTAGATCCACGACTGTCTGCTTCTTGCATTTTACTGAAATAATTTTTTGTTTTTAAATGAGGGTGCTGTTCTGCCTTCTGCTGGCTGCCTTGTGGGGTGTGGAATGGGAATTGTGCAGCCCTGTGTGGTCCCAGTGGCTTATCTGTCGCATCCAGACATAGAAGGTGGCAAGGGATGCTGGGTTGTGGGGCTGAGGGTCTCTAGGATATATTCACTCCCCCCTGGACTCACCCACTCCAGTTCAGAGGTATAATGTTTTGTTGGTTGATTTCTATTTTCTCTGTTGGGCAGTTTTCAACATGGATTCCCGTGAATTCCGGAGAAGAGGGAAGGAGATGGTGGATTATATAGCTGACTATCTGGACAGCATTGAGGGACGTCCAGTGTACCCTGACGTGGAACCTGGCTACCTTCGGGCCCTGATCCCCACCACTGCCCCCCAGGAGCCAGAAACATATGAGGACATAATCAGAGACATTGAGAAGATAATCATGCCAGGGGTGAGTATGTATCTGAGGTCAAATGACAGCTGGGCTTACGTCTGTATAGCACCCGCTGAAGGCTGTATGTACTTCCGGTGTCACGGGGTCACCACAACAGGTAGGCTAAAGAAAAACTCCTAACCATTGTTTTGATTTCAGCTGAGACAACTGAGGTAAGTTGTCCATGAAGCTCTCATGGGATAGTAAATGGCAGATCCAAACCACAGAGGCTCTAAAGGCAGTTCGAGGAGTTTCTCCCAACGCCCCCAAGACCAATACTTGCTTCAACATACTAGGTTCCTAGAGTAAGTTATCCTTTTTTAAAAAAAAGATTTATTTATTTAATGTATGTGAGGACACAGTCGCTGTCTCCAGACGCACCAGAAGAAGGCATCCGATCCCCATCACAGATGGTGGTTGTGACCACCATGCAGTTGCTGGATTTGAACTCAGGACCTCTAGAAAAGAGCAGCCAGTGCTCTTCACGGTGGCCATCGCTCCAGCCCAGTATGTTATCCTTTGATAGCAAGAAAGAATAAGCTCCTAGTGGTCGATTGCAAGTAGTTTAATTAATTATCCTAAATAAAGGTATGTGCATCGTTCTTACGTCTGCCAAAGGATAACTTTCGTGTGCAGAGGGAACGTTTTCTTCTTCATTTTGTTTGGGCGTGGGCATTTTGTGCACAGGTTCTGCCCAAGGGGCCCAGAATAGCTGAGCTGTCTCTGGATAGTCAGAGGGATCAAAGGGTTGCAGTGAATCTCAGTGCCACGTCTCCAGAGTACTACTTTACACAGCAAGCAATTTACCTAAAAGCCTAGCCTTTAACACGGCTCTGAACAAATGGATCTGACCCCGATCATCAATTCCTGTGCAAAGTCTGGGCCCAGTGCTGGTAAAACTGGCAGATTGCACCCCACCCCCACCCCCACGAGTGCTTAGGCGGTTGTGGCCTTAAGGTGACCAAGAAACAGGCAGGCAGGGATGTGACAGAGTGGATACTCTTGTTTTCTCGGAGAATTCAGAGGCTCTGGGGAGGTGTGTAGTCAGCCAAAGTCCTGGGCCTCAGAGTCAGCTGCTCGGTTCCAGAACATCTCTCACAGCCCTTGTCAAGTTTCATCTTCAGGAGATTTCCCATGGCATTTGTTCTCTGAATATAACTCAAAATTCTGGCTCTGGCCTGCGAGTTGAGCAAATAAACTAAGCCGTTCAGCATAAAGCCAGTACAGGGAGGCACAGTCAAATGTCAGGCCAAGTAGGAATACAGAAGTGCAGTACTGGAAAAATGTGCCGTCCTCCTGCAGGAGTCTGGGCTCTATAGGGGTATTGACTGTGCAGGGCTCTGGAAAGCTGGAAAACGCAGAAGCCTCTGGCATTCGCTCCCGGAGTTACAGATCCAGCCAGCCCACTGCTCGCTGCGGTTAACCAGAAGTTAGGTGAAGAGTCTGTGCTGTGCAGAGCCAGTGTGGGACTAGCCACGCCATGTGCTCTGTGGGTAGGGGAGAAAGAGAGAGAGGGAGAGAGAGAGAGAGAGCTAGCTGCAGACAGTGTGGAGCCTCCAGGTACCTGAAAGAAACTGAGGCCCTGGGCCCCATCTGTGCCCTCTGGCCCTCTGCATTTGTGCAACCTCTGGCCTCTTCCTCTACGGGGCTTTGCAATTACACTTTATAAAGGCATTTCCGCAAAGACAAGCGCGTTACCACTACAGATGTTTTGGTTTTTATCTGAACATTCTTTTTTTTTTCCCCCCCCTAAAGCCTCATGGGCCTCACTCCTGCTCTGCTGAACACATCACTCAGCCCGTGAAGTTCTCCAGAGCCTCGCTGTCAGTCCCTCCCTTCCTCCCTCCCTCCCCCTTTCCTGTTCTTGATTACCCTGATTTTCTTCCACTCTCACTTTTCCCCCCCACCCTCTGGCTCTGTCCCACTCCCAGGCCTGGAGATAGACTTGCAAGGAGTCTTGTTGGAATCTTCCAGTCTTTAATGAGCTATCCTAGTTGGCTATCTTCTTAATCGGGGCTTGCACAGCGCCACAGAAAGGCCTAGTGTGTGGTTTTACTGAGAAAAGACGTGTTTATATCTTTGCAAAGACTAAGGAAGGAAAAAAAAAAAAGAAAGAAAAAAAGAAAAAGAGCAACGTGTTAGTCAGCTTTCTGACCCTGTAACACAGCTGGGGTGACAAGCTTACACGGGAACAGGGTTCCTTGTGACTTGTAGTTGCAGAGGTTTGGTTATAGGACTCCTTGGTCTTGTTCTTTTCAGCCTGTGGTGAGCCAGTACATCACGGCAGAAGGATACAGCAGAGAAATTGACTCATCTCGGCTGGAAAGCGTTGAGAGAGAGAGAGAGAGAGAGAGAGAGAGAGAGAGAGAGAGGGACCCCCATCACAGCCTGCTTTGAGGACACATCAGCAAAGACCTCTCAGTATCTCCCATTAGTGCCACCATGGGGAGTGAGTCTCTGACACAAGGAGCTTTAGGGATTCACGGGAGCCACACCGTAGCAAGATGTTATATTAAAGCGCGCAGACGAGGCAGCTCGACGACATTTCTTAAGTGTTTGTAGGTTGGGTTCAGATAAGGGCTTCTTCTTAAGTTATAGAGGGCAGTTTTGTACCCTGCAGTGGTAGGGAGCTAGCTCTCTGGCCTCCTCCTCCTCCCCCACCACCACACTTAACGTCTTCCTCCTAATAGCTCCTTCTAGGCCTGACAGCCAATGCTCCTCACATCCTGCAGACCCCTACTTTCCTCTTTACTTCAGTGTTTACACGGAGTGATTTGAGCTCCCAGCTTCCATAATGACAGGGTCCAGGCCCCTCCTGTTCGCAGGGATCATCTTTCCTTCTACCCTGGCGAAGAATGAATGCTTCTTTTCCCGTCTCTGCCCGCAGTTCACTTTGTGAAATCTCTTCCCCAGGACAGGCATATCCTTTAAAAATATTATTTAAGTCAGCCCAAGACTGTGCCTCTTCGCGGATATCTGTACTTTGCACAGAGGGTAGTTTCTGTGTGTGCGTGTTGCTTACCACTGAAGATGTATCCTGATTTCAGAGACCTTAAAGCAGAGTTTTGTCTTATAATCAGTGAAAAAAAAGAATCATTTATCTGACTAGAATCTGGAGGAGAAAAGTCAGAAATAGTCTCACCTGGCTAATGATGCAGAAAGAAACATAGTTTCTGGTTTTGGGGAATCAGGAGTAGACCATTTTTCCAGAATCTTTTGATGAGAACCATATAAGCTTTCTGAACTTTGCGGAGAGAAATGTTTCCTTAGCCTGCTACAAACCACCACACAGAAGATCAACTTTCAATATTTCAAAAGTGGAATTTTTTTGTTTAATGAAATTCGGTGGTGGGGTGGGATTTGTGTTCAGACTTTCCAAATGGATACAGTCCGTGCCCTCCATAGATTCTGGAACTGTCAGCCTATGATCAGTCTCATATCTCCTTATACGAGCCCAGATCCTAAAACGAAGCCCCACTCTCATGATCTAAGTCCCTTGCCAAAGTCCTGTCTCCTAATACTGCCATTTGGGGCTGGAGATGTTGTTTCAACGTACACACTTGCAAGGGAAAGTCTGCTTGTGGAGCCAACACTGGTCTGTGTGTCCTTCCCACTGCCCTGGTTCCCATCAGCCCTGGAATTTCCAAGATCACCACCTAGGAACATCGCCTCCCTGTCAACCTGAGCTTTTCCCCTGTACCTAACCGAGGGTTGGCACCAAGTAGGTGTTTGCTCCTCCTTCTGTGCTGAAGGAAACAGGGGAGATGGCGGCTGTTTCCTGGGAAACCGAGGTAACAGTGGCTGTTCTTAAGCGTGCTGACTGTTGGAGGGAGCAGGTTGTGCAAACCAGTGGAAAGAGACCATACTAAAATATATATATTTTGAGGGCAATTTGAAAACCAAGCTCTAGGATACGGTTGTCTAGTGCAGCCCCTAGCACAGGGAAAGAACCCAAAGTGGTAATGTTGTGTCACTCCTACCTGGAGACTTCGTGTTATGACAAATATAATTCCCCTTATTATCTGATGAAGACAGCATTTCCTTCTTGACTAGCAAAGATATTGAAGCGCAAACGGGAAGTCTGTTTACCGTAGTGATAAATGGGGTGAAACTCAAATGGAAAGTATGAGACGATTGCACTTAGACCCTGTCCGGGTTGCCTTCCGCATGCGTCCTGAGGAGTTCATCACTTTGTTCCTTTGCCCCATAGTAACTTGCTGTCCCCCTCCCCACAGGTAACACACTGGCACAGCCCCTACTTCTTCGCTTACTTCCCCACGGCCAGCTCCTACCCGGCTATGCTTGCGGACATGCTGTGCGGGGCCATCGGCTGCATTGGCTTCTCCTGGGTGAGTATCTCCAAGCCCCTGTGGCGGGCTCTGTTCTTGCATGGGGAGGTGATCCCTTTGCACACAGGACAGAAACAGGGGGTTCTGCTGACTGTAGATAGTAGGGCTACTTTGCACAAAGCAGAGTCTGGGCCCCAGGGAGGGAGTTTTTAAGGGAAGAGAAATTCTGAGTGGAATGTAGGAGAGGGAGGAAGGAGGAGGAAGAAAGATAGAGAGAAGGGGGAGGAAAGGAGGCGAAGAAAGCAAGGAAAAAGGGGAAGGGAATGGAGGAGAGAGGAGGGGGAAGGAGGAGAGGGAATCAAAGGGAAGAGAAGAGAAGAAGAGAGGGAGGGGGAGGGAGGGAGGGAGGAAGGGAAGGAAGGAAGGAAGGAAGGAAGGGAGGGAGGGAGGGAGGGAGGGAAGGAAGGAAAGAAAGGGAAGGAGGAGAGGAGAGGAGGAGAGGGAGAGGAGAGGAGAGGAGAGAGAGAAGAAAGAAGAAGAGAAGAAGAAGAAAGAAGAGAAAGGATTTGGCACTTTTGTGGATTTTTTTCTTGTTTTTTTTTGTTTGTTTTGTTTTAATAACCACTTGATTTGAATAAAATCAGTTCAAGGCTGTGACACTTCCATTCCCCAAAGACCAGAAAGATTGGTATGCCTCCGACTTTGGAGAATGTCCTACCCTTGACTCATTCATCAGCCTCCCACCAGCCTACTGCCCAGCCTATCTGATGGGCAAGTAGGCAGAGCAAAAGTGCTAAAAATAGGCCCGTGCCTGCCTACAGGCTACGCATCCCTCCCTGTGTGAGGTCCTTTTCTACATGGAGTGAAGACTTAGAAAGTTCCCTACTCTGAAGGCATCTGGCCTAAGTTTCCCAGTTTTCTGTGTCCCAGCTGCGTGCTTCAGGCGAGATTTGAAACAGATGCCATTGGCTCTCGGGTTCTGGGCTTACTCACACCATCCATGAAGAGTTCTCCAAAGCCTAGAACTGTCTTTGACTCTCTAGATAGAGAGTAGCTCTCGTATTTGTGCCTCGGAGCCCAATGGTATTGACTAGCATTGAGCAAGGAGCTGAGATATAGAAGGGGAACTGGCTTTTGAATTCTCAACAATCATCAGGGTGCAGCTTCACCACATGGCACCTGATTTCCTTCCAACTGGGCTCCTCAGGGGCTGGGCTAGTGGGAGTCATAGCTCATGGGAAGGGCTGAGGTGGCCTTCTTGCTGAAGTCACCATTGCTCTTAGGTCAGGCACTTGGGACCTTCTTCTCCTGGGAACAGACCAAGCCTAGGCTGAATGTACCCTTTCTTTTCATTAAATGTCATCATGGAAGGTTTCATTGATGTAATTCTGCTGCTCCAAAAGCCACTGCATATCTGTCTGGAGACCCAGCCTCAACCTCTGATTTATCTGCTTGAGTGGTCTTGAGGGAGGAAATGCCTGCCTTCCTGACACAGAGGTTGTGTTGCTTGATAGCTGTGATTCATAACATGGAATGCTGCCCCCTATGCTGGGGATTAGCATTAACCTGGCTGCAATAGAACCCACCAGGATGGGGATAACCATCTGACCCGCAGGGAGAAAGTCTTCAGTTCCTCTTGTCATCAATGTGTCGTAGTTCCAGAATGCCTAAGAGCACCCTGGTCACCACGTTGAGCTCGTTAGGTAAAGACCCAAACAAAAATGGAGGCTCAAGTCACTTTTGCCTGGACCTGGAGTACCGAATCAGCCATCTTCTGTGTGCAATGAGAGGAGAGAGGCCAGACACCAAGTCCCTGGGGAATTAGAGACTACATAAGATGAGTGGTTTGTCTGGTGTTCCTTAACTGAGAAGAAAGTAGCCAGTGCCCCTTTCCTTGGCTCCATCCTGCACTCTAAGGTTTTCGTGGCAGTTGAGGAGTCTTCAAGTAGACCTTTTATATCGATTTCTGGTATATGATTAGGAAGTACACCATATGCGAGCAGGAAGGCGTGGTACCATTCCTTACACCAATCTGGATGAATACGAAGAAAGAAAAGTTATGTCGAGACTGAGTTCAGGCATCTATAGTCCATCTGAGATTGAGAGAGTTTAAATCTGGGATCCAGCCAGGCATTGACCCCAAATTCCTCAGCAACCGGGTCCTAGTTTCAGCATTAGCTCTTAGAGAAAGAACCATGGCTGTGTGTGTGGTGGGGCTGGGGAAGTTGATGTATCCAGGAACTGTACTCAGCTTATACCCTGGGACCTGTCATGGAGAGATGACAGTTGGTGAGGGTAACTCAAAAAGGGGCTCATAGAGATCTACCCTCCGTGGATCCCCGGTGGAGAGGAGGAAGAGCAGAGAAATGTCCTCCTTGTAAAGCTCTGTCAATGCCGTCAGGCCCTGGCCCTGCTTGCAGGCCTCCTGGCAGAACCAACCCCTGAGGCTCCTGGGATCTCTGGGAAATGAGAACATAGCATTGTCTCAATCCATTTTCTGGTGTGTGTGTGGGGGGGGGGGAACAAAATACCATAGCCTGAATCCTCTATAAACATTAGAAGTCTACTCGAGGGTGTGAGGAACATGCTACTGGCATCTGGCGGCAAGGCCTGCCGTGTGATTGCAGCAGAGAAATGTACAGAGGGCAGCAGGCATGCGCGAAGCAGACAAGAGCGCCTGCTCTTGGGGTGAACTTCCTGTCTCCATCTAATCCTCCTGAGACAACCCTTTCCATCAGTTCATGAGCAAGGCCACACAGGCTGGTTGACCCGTGAAGTCCCCCACCTCTTAATACTCTCATCTCGGGTTCCAGGTTTCAGCGATATGAATGTAGGAACGCACTCAAATCCCAGAAACCAAGGATTAATTCCCCACCAAGGGTGGATTTGGGGGGGGCAAAAATGTAGAACTTTTGTTAATTGATCAAATAAAAACCACCAAAAGAAACAATGCTTTCTGTGTCGCTCTTTTTGTGCAGAGGCCAGCTGCCCCTGTGGCTTAGCGTTCTCTCTCCCCAACCCCACTGCAGGCTGCAAGCTAAGCGTGCACAAGGAGCTGGAGACAGTGATGATGGATTGGCTGGGGAGATGCTGGGCTACCAGAGGCCTTTGGCTGGGAGCTGGGGAAGGGAGGTGATCAGGTAAGGCAGGAAGCTGGAATTGGAGTGGGCTCCACAAAGGACTGCAGCCGCATAAACACAAAGCCCGTGTCCACGTTGCTCTTTTTCTGTGCCTTTAAGATTCTTCAGAGAACAGGAAAGCTAGGCGAACTCCGCTCTTGGGTTGGTGGGATCTGGATTTAGATCGGTGCTCTTTCCGAACTAGGACAAGTACTCATGTCCGCTAGCCCTCCTAGTAGATAAAACAGTGGCTACAAGCACCACAGTGCCACTCGAGTGGCAGATGTTGGGGTATCCGTTGCTGGCCACCATGGTGAAGCATTTTCAGATGCGTTGACTTCTCCTGTGAACAAGGCACTCTATTTGACGACCAAGGGAGGCGTGGCACAAAGCAACTGATAACATACCCCTGAGATTTTTAGCTCGGAAGTTATAGACCTTGTCTATGTCTTCTAGAACCCTGAGTCTTGCTGCCACCCTCAGAGTCCCTGTCTCTACCCCAAGTGACAGCTGTGGCCATGCCTTCAACGGCTGTACGTCTGCGACTTGGCTGTACAGTGTTATTTGTCAGTGGGCCAACAGCTTACCTAGGTTTCTGCTATGTCTATGCATACATTTAATTCATTCTCTGTATTCATCGAACAGCAACTGCAGGGCTCACATGAGCTGCAACAGATGCAAACGACAGCCCGTGGTGAATTTTCCATTCCACCAGGATCTTCAGAGCAAATGATGGAATTTATGCCTTTTTTTTTTAATTAAAGACAAGGTCTGACTGTGTTGTCCACAGCCTGGAACTCACTATATGAGCAGGCTGGCCTTGGCTCCCAGGTCCTGCTCTGCCTCTCAACTGCTGGAATGTGCCCACTATGCCCCCCGCCCTCCGGCAAATGTGAATCTTTAAAAAAAACATTTTTAACATGGACAATGAACTACATTAAGTCACCCACCCCTCCTTATGCTATTTTCTCATGTCAAGTTCATGGTTACATACTTGGCTGAGATGTATTACTAACCTTAGAGTAAAAAAATATTCTGAACACAACACACACACACACACACACCACACAGGCACACACACAGACACACACACACGACACACACACACACCACAGGCACACACACACACACACACACACACACACACACAGTTTCCTCAGGAGCTCTGAGAAAGTGGCAGCTCCCACACAGCACCAGGGCTGACTAAACTAGGAAATAAGGCCCTCAGTTTGCAGTCCGGGACTATTTGTTTTTAACTTCCCACGTGTTTTAACCTCCAATGTATGGTCTCTTTCTTAAGGGTGCTGCCACTACACACAGGTTAGTAGCTTCGAATACAGTTCTTATCTATGGTTCTGAAAGTCTGCCTGGGTTTTAATGAACCAAAATCAAGATTGTCATCTTAAGCCCGAGGGAAAATCCATTCCCCCACCTCCTCAAGATTTTCTAAAAAGCCTTCTGGAATTCCTTGGCCTGCAACAACTCCCATCTCCACACTCCCAAGAGCAGCCGTTCCCATCGCGCTGACCTTTCTCTCCACACTGTGATGTTCTGACTGCAGATGTGAAATCAGGTCTCTATTTTAGACCCGTGTGATGGATGGGTCCCTCTGAGTAATCCAAGGTAATCTTTCCAAGTCAAGGTTCTTAATGTAATCACATTAGCAAGCCCCTTTCCCGAAGGTAAACAATCTCAGTCTGGGAAAGAGGCCTGGCATCTTGGTGCTGGGAGGGAGATCCTGACCTATGCATGCAGTCTCAGGAGAGCTCCGCCAAGGTTTGTTCTCAGTGGGGTCCTAGCCTCTGCCTGAGGAGAGTCAAACTCAACCCAGGGCTCCATGTGAAGCCTGAGACTGTGAATCTTGTCCATTCTAGTGCATCAAATGGGCAGGTCAGTAGGCCAGCAGTCCTTGTGGTTCAAATCCTCTTTTTCATTCTTTGATTTATAGCCCTTTGTCATATCTAGGTCACTGTAAGTAGGGCTGATAAGAATGAACTACCAGAGTTAGGTGGGCTGGGACCCACGCCTTGCCAACAATTGAGAGGAAGAAGCAGGAGGATCAGGAGTTCATGGTCATTCTTCTTGGTGAATTCTTGCCAGCTTTGCCACATGAGACCCTATTAAATACATACATACATACATACATACATACATACATATTACCATATGGCTTATTCTATTATAACATACTATTACATATATATAACAAAGTGTACACATATGTTTGTTACCCTAAAAGGTATAAATGGATACTGTGAACAGACTTCTAAAAATAGCAGCAGGAATGATACAGGGTAATATAACTGCAGAACATTTTTTTGTTTTCAGAGGTTGGGTGGGCGTGGCCAAACTTCCCTGGGTAATATTGCAGAAGGCGTTGCCCATTGCTCTTCAGCCGAGAAGGTCTAGAGTGAAGCCTGGTAGCTTCCCAGGGTGCTGGCATGATTCTGACTTTCCAGGGACGACCCATCGTCCTTCCAAGGACAATCAAGTCAGAGTGTCCAGAGAGTCTGCAGCCTTTCAGGGCTTCAGAGGTCAGAGGCTGTCCTCAGAACGGCCTGGAATTGTGGTTTATTTATTTCTGGGCAGGGATCTCATTCTTTGTAAAAAGGCCTGCCCCTACAGCAAACTTTTCACGGTAACTCCACATCTTGGTTTGAGCTTTTAGCATTGGTAAACCCTGGCTTCCTCTTGAACAACTCAGCTCTTTATCTACCTTGGGGCATTTCCTCTGTCCAGTGGTGTTTGTGGGGAGGCCATTTTCTGACCCTTTCTCCAGGGCTTGAGTTTTATAGACTTAAGTACTGTTTTTCTAAGGTTCTCTCTCTCTCTCTCTCTCTCTCTCTCTCTCTCTCTCTCTCTCTCTCTCTCCTTTTTGGTCATTTTCTCCTCTACATTTCAGCGCATTATCCTGGTTTTCTGTTTTCACTGTAATTCTCACATCGTAACTTACTATTTCCCATGTCAATTCGATTCACTTCCTTACTTTTAAAATGATTCCGCCCTCTGTATTTTATGGATAATGGGCACTCATTGCAAAAAAGAAAATAGAGACTATTTTGAGTCTAATTCTCTAGTTTAGTCTGGTATCTCTGTATGTATTAAGGTTACATCGAAAGATACAATTTGTCATTACCATTTTCGACATGAAGTTTTCTCATTTGTCACTGTTAGGTAGGTATTTAGATTTTCTTGTTATTGCTATTCATTGTACATGGTAGGTGCACATGGCTTCTTACATATGACTCTCACGGGAGGTCAAGAGACAGCTCTGTGAAGTGAGTTCTTTCCTTGTACCTTTCCCATAGCCGAGACCCAGTTGTCAGGGTCCGAAGAGGCTTTCTGTGGGCCCAAAAATGTGAAAGAGAAAGAAGGGACAAAGCAAGATTCTGTTAATCAAGGTCTAGATTTATTGAGGAAATGTGCAGCATTTCAAAGCTCTGAGGCAGGAATAAGCCCGGGAACTGAAGCTTAGGGTGGGAGAGTTTAGGAAGTCACCCAGGATATAGGTGAATCACTACACTGCAAGATAATATCCTCCTATAACAAAAAGCAACTTGATCTTCAGGGACATGTTCTTTGAAAAGGTGAACCCTTCTCAGGAATCTGCTCAGGGACATCCGGTGTTTTGCTTTCGGACTGAAACATCCTGTCATTGCTCCAGGGGTCTTCCTGGGAGAGGCTTATTCAACAATCTCGTATCCGTATAACAGTCATTTCAAAGTTAAACCTCTGGCCATGCAGCCCAGAGTCAAGTAGCCACCTTGGCTAAGCAGTCACTAAGCGGCTGACTGGCTCAAATCAATATGGCTCAGCTCCAACCTTCTACATGTGGGCCACCAGACTTAAAGGATGTCTTCCCGCCATCCCTCAGCTATTGTAAACTTCTTTTCTCGATTTATTTTTTTTTTTCGGTAGTAAACAAAGCATTGGGCTTCATTATAACACCTTTACACACATGCTGTTATACTTTATTTTTATCTGCCTTCTTTTTCCAGCACTCTCCCTCGCCCTTCCCGTTACTCTCATATTGCCCCCCGCCCTGAGTCTTGTCCAAATATTTTTTGAGAATATTATTACTGAACAATTTTTTACGATGAACCATGATTTATGTAAATAACACCTAAGATATCCATGTCATATGAGTCATGTGAGTAAGATTTTGGGGGACAGCCTTTAGGATGAAGGCGACTGCCTTCCAAGACTATCAGCTTCCTCCCCATGTCACGTAAGCACTCCATCAAGACCAGAATAGGACGGCAGAAGAGAGTACTTCTGGGTCACTAGTCATACCGTGAAAACAATTTCATTTTCGAGTCTTTAGTGTCCAAAGATGAATCTTCTAGTTTGGTACTTCTCAAAGAATTTTAAGAGTAACAAAGTTCATTGAATAGCTATTACAAATCTGACTGTGTTTTAGCCCATTTATCGTGCTTTATGTAATCGATTTTCATCCTCAAAATAATTACAAGGATTGGCTGAATTATCAACCTCAGTTTTCATAGCAAAGAAATTGAGGCTCAGACAAGTCCAGTGGCAGAAACTCATTAAAAACAGTGTATAAAGATGGTTTTAAGTATTACTACCAACTCACTCAGGCTCTTTGCTTGGGATAGGGTCTGGAGGTTTGAATGCTACCATTGGGTTAAACCATCTTTTCAGTAGGACAATCTCATTTTGAGAAGTCCCAGCCTTAGGTTAGGACTAATTCTGGCCTCTCTCAGCCCAGGCTGCAACAAAGCCCCGGTGAGCTCAACCCACTTAGTTTGGTTTGGTGGAAAGCACACCTCCTTGTGTTTACTGCAGGGAGCTGGCTGGCCCTTTTCAGTTTATGAGGGCTGATTGTCTGTTTGTGAAGGCCTGAAAAGAAAGGCACTGGGCCCAGTGACAGCCACGAGGCAGCCTGCCTGCTATTCCCAGGCTGTAATCACAGCTTAGCATCAGGCAGACAGTGGGTGTCTGAGCCCAACCACACCGTCATTGTGAGGCGGACAAATGAGACCTGCAAAATGGGTCTCTTAATTGGGTTTAAGAAAGCTCTTGTGGAAGAAAAAAGCTGCCAATTTCTTACCCTGTGTGGGGGTGACATTTTGTAAAACCTAGAAGATGAAAAGACCTCTCAAAATCAGGGCACCAGCAGCCCTGAGCATCAACTCTAAAAAGTCCCTCCACCTCAGGGCAGGCTCGCCATGGCAACCTTTGTCTGTCTGAAGCAAAAGGCATTTGAAACCACACAAAGTGGAAAAACCGGTTTCAGGTAAACGAAGGTTCAAGTGTGTGGGCTTAGCTTGGTGCAGCTCAGGGCTGTTCAATCCCCTTTTCTCACCCCGCAAGCAAGGGGTCAGCATGGGCTCTTCAGGTCCCTCCTCCTCTGGACAAGCCACTCATCTTGTTCAAATTTGCCCACTGAATCTTGCAATGTGCGTTGAGATCCAATATTCTAAGGATGATTATTTTTACACTGAACGTTGATAATTTCTTACATTTTGTTTTGTTGACAAAAAGAAATTTCTGTCAGAATATAGAGATTGCCTCAAGTCCATAGTGAACTATTCAGAATTCTAAAAAGGTGTCCAGGGCTCCGAAGAGAAGGTAGATTTTTTTTTTTTAATTTTTTTTCCCCTCAAGACAGTGTTTTTCACTATATAGCCCTGGATGTCCTGGAACTTAAGCATGAGATCTCTGTCTCTTTCTTCTCTGGCGCTTGGGACTAAAAACTGTGCCACTCATTACCTCCACCCCTCCCCCCTCCCCTCCACCCCTCCACCCCCTCACCCCTCCACCCCCCTCCACCCCTCCACCCCCTCCACCCCCCACCCTCTCCACCCCCCCCCTAGGGTTGGGGCCGGAACAGGGCCTTGTGCTTGTGAGGCAAGCGCTCTACCCCTGAGCTAAATCCCCAGCCCCTGCCCTCCAATTTTGTTTTGTTTTATTTTTTCAAGACCAGGTTTCTCCTGTGAAACATAGGCCTGGTTATCCTGGACCCCTTTGTAGACAGGTTGGCCTCGAACTCAAAGATTCTCCTGCCTCTGCTCTGGCTCTGCCTCTGCCTCCTGAGTGCAGGATTAAAGGCATAGCCTTACCGCCCAGGGGCAGTATCCTATCTAATTTTTAACAGACAGACCCTGAAAAACAAAATGTGCTCAAATACAGATTAAGCAGAGTCAGGAGAGAAAATACAATGGGATGCACAAGAGGGCGAAGTCGGAGACCCAGCGTCTGCTTTCACAGACTTGAATTTCCTGAAATGGCCTGATCTTGTCGGCAGCCTTCAGCGACAGTCTGAACTATGCAGGACGAGTGTTGGAGAGTACGGCCTGAAGGAAATGTGTGAGTCACTCGGAGCCCAGTGAAGACCGTGTCTGTTTATCTGAACTCATGCATTACAGCTACAGAAACAGGAATACGTGACCTGCGCTTGAAAGCGCCCCTCACTCCAGGGACTAGGACTTGATTCAGAATGAGTGAAGAAAGTGAGTGGATGGGAAGATCAAAGTGGGAGATGCGTGATTGAGCGGAGGGTAAAAGTAATAGTAGGAAAAATTTGCACCTCTACGTGATTCGCAGCTGTATTTATCTGAAAAACTCACGGTCTTGACAAACTTTCAGAGTCAGCAAAATCGAGTGGGTTTCTCACGAGATTTGCACTCCCAGGGAAGCGGAGGGCAAATGCTGGGAGGTACCAAGATCAGAGGTTCATTTTAACTATACCCCACGTCATACTGCACGTCTGGTGGGATGTTACAGACGAGAAGCAGTATAGGTTATTTTACCGATTAAATGGGATAAAGTAATACAGTGGGCACTGAACCCATTTCTCTCGCTCTCGAAGTTCAAAAAGATGAGTAGCGTACCAAAGCTTGCCCGTTGCTGAAGCAAAGCGGTTTGGGATTTCTTCCGCACTGGCTACGCTAGGCCTGCCTAACTTAAAACCCAGAGCCGCAAAGATGGCTGAAACTGCACCTTCGTTGCTCCGAGTACTGCATGAGAGGCAGAAGGCCGAGACTGAGGGTGTCGTAGCAGTGTATTTCCCATAGGTTTTAGTCTTGAACTCTCATTACTGCCTTCCCACTTCCGCCTTTTCATGGTCTCTTACCTCACGTGTGTATCTCGCGTCTGCTGCCTAATTTCTTGTTCTCAGGACGCTCATTCAGATTGGTTTCCAGATCTACCCTAAAAGATTTCATTGTTACCTAAAAGGTGCCCTCTGCCTCCTCCTCTGTCCTTACTGCTGCTCCCTATATCTTTGTCTTTCTCTCCTTTTCTTATGGATATTTTGGATGATATAAGGCTGTGACTGCATAATGCCTCC